>NW_028256998.1:0-1200000 GCF_035046125.1 Drosophila serrata
CTGGTTTTAGAGCTGGAAATTCGCAATTGTCGTGTTCCGCTAATGGCAGGTAGTAGTTTGTTTTGTTGATGTTTTTATCGTTGTTTTTGTTGTTATTGCTGTTGTTATTTTTGTTGTTAATATTGTCGCTTTTGTTGTTGTTGCCCTTTTTATCAGTATTATTGTTGCTTAGGATTTGTTTTTTTAGAGTTATTATTTCTTTTTGGTATTCTTCATTAATTGTTTTTATTTTATGAAACTCCACCATCAAAGCTTTTAGTTGCTCTTTGATTCCTTCTTCATCTTGTTCTTCATCACTGCTGTTGGGGTCATAATCGTCTTCACTGTTTTCTTCTGATGATATTTCATATCGGCGTTTGTTGTTTTGATTATCAACTTCCATTTCATGAATTTGATCACAGTTAGTTGGCTCATTTTCAGGCACTTGAGATCGCTTTTTTGCACTTGATTCCATATTGACTATTTCGTTTCGACGCTTCCTGATTATTTGTTTTGTTTCATTTAATTGAACTATTGCTAAAGGTTTTTGTTGTTGTGTTTCTGCCGTTGTTTTCTCTTTGTTTTGTTGTTGTTGTTGTTGTAGTTGTTGTTGCTGATGCTGTTGTTGTTGCTGTTGCTGCAGCTGTCGCTGCATCTGCTGTTGTTGTTGTTGTTGCTGATATTGTTGTTTCTGCTGATTTAGTTGTTGTTGCTGTGGCTGCTGTTGTAGTTGTTGTTGTGGTTTCTGTTGATGTGGCTGCTGCTGTTGTGACTGCTGTTGTTGTGGTTGTTGTTGTTGTGGCTGCTGTTGCTGCGGCTGTTGTTGTTGTGGCTGCTGTTGTTTTGGCTGCTGTTGCTGCGGCTGTTGTTGTTGTGGCTGCTGTTGTTGTGGCTGCTGTTGCTGCGGCTGTTGTTGTTGTGGCTGCTGTTGTTGTGGCTGTTGTTGCTGTGGTTTTTGTGACTGCTGTTGTAGTTGTAGTTGTTTTTGCTGCGATTTTAGCTGTTGTAGCTGCTTTTGTTGTTGTAGTTGTTGTAGTTGTTTTAAACGTATGTTCTCTACTTTTAGTATTGCTATTGCTTGAGCACTTTGTATTTTTTGTTGCTGATTTACTATTTGCACAGTTGTGGTTATTATTGCTTTTTTATTATTAATTTCTTGCCATTGTTGTCGTTGTTGTTCTTCTTTAGCATTTAGCGCTTCGTCAGTTATTCTTTTAGATGTGGTTGGTAATTGCTTATTGGCCATTGGTTGCCGTTCGTCATTATTTTTCACTTGCGGGTTATTCACTGTTGTTTTAGCTTCTTCTGCTTCTTCACTAGCTACTTCTAGCTTATCATTGTGTTTGATTTTCGTTTCACTTGTTATTTTTGCTCTGGCCGCTGCCGCTGCGCTTGCAGCCACACGCCTTGCGGCGGCTTTCTTTTTCACTTCCTCCGTTTCGCTCACTGTTTCTCTACTTTTCTTTATGTTTACTCCTGTCTCTGTCAGGTTCACTTTGCTAAACCTTTGCACTTTGCCAAGCTTTTACTTTTTACTTTTAACTTTGCCTCCTTTACCGCGACCAGTCATTTTTCACTCTTTTATTTTAACACTTCGAAAGTCACCACTGAACTAATGTAGAAATCAATTTCAATTTCAATTTCCAGCGTCTGGTGCGTGAAATCGCTCAGGACTTCAAGACTGACCTGCGATTCCAGAGCTCTGCCGTAATGGCTCTGCAGGAAGCTAGCGAAGCCTATCTGGTTGGTCTCTTTGAAGACACCAACTTGTGTGCCATCCACGCCAAGCGAGTCACAATCATGCCCAAGGACATCCAGCTGGCCCGTCGCATCCGTGGCGAGCGTGCTTAAGTTGCTTTTGACTAGCAGCCAAAGCGGCAATACATTTTGTACAAATCGGTCCTTTTCAGGACCACAAATATCTTTAAAACTGAGACTATAAATTTTCATATCTATAATTATTAACATTTTTTAAATAAAACATTCTCCTTGCGTTTTTCTGGTTAAATTTGTCAGAATGTATACATGGAAAATAAATACGTTCTTTAAATGTGTGTAGTGAGATACTTTTAGTAGGTATCGGTACAAAATTCGAAATACAAAGCAGATATTTTTAAAAGTTATGTTAAAGACTTATTTATGAACCATTTGTATGGAAAGGTTTATTCAAACATAATCCAGTATATTTTTTAATGCATAGTTTTTGAGATCGTAATGAAATGGGAATAAAAATGCTAATACAAGCAATAAGGCAAATATTCTATTAACAAAAATATATGTATATATAAGAGATAAAAAACTTTTTTGATACACCAGATACATTTACGATATTAAAATTACGCTATTAATTAAAAATCTAAAAATTTCATTCTTAAATGTATTTAATTTCGTCTCTCCTTGGGTAATAGACTCGGGTAAACTCTAATATGAATGTTGTATGGGGGACGTAATAGGGCATTACTAAGAAACGAATCCATAAATTCCCTTCAAAACTTTATTGACTAAAAGAACTTACTTATTTTTTTAATAAAATCAACAAAAATTAATATATTTTAATGTATTTATATTTTTTAGGTAGTTAAAACCATATCCGATAGTACCAAGAAAGTCGACCATTTTTTAATGAGAGGACCAGTTTAAAAGTGGTCGTAAAATACTTTTTGTTGTAAAAATTGCAACTATTTTTATTGTTTCTTCAAGTAAAAGGTTCAAATTTTACGTTTTCTTAAAAATGTTTAGTATCTTTAAAATATTTAATATTTTTACACATGATTTTTAACGAAATGCTATGCCTACAAATTTAAATCTTGAACTTCAGACAGCCATACAAAATGACCCAAAGACTTATTTCACCTTTTAATAAATGTAACTGTTTTATGAAACATTTAAGAACTAAAAATATTTAAAACCTTGTATCATTTAATTACACAACACAGGTAAAAGGAGAAAATGAAATTGCACATCGAGCAAACATTGGGAGCGTAAACGAGCGCTGCCAAACACATAGTTAAAGTGCTCTCCTCCTCGATTCTCAAAAAACTTTCTTAAGCACTTCAGTATGCTGCAATTTCTATACAAACAAAAGTGTTTTTCGTTAGTTTTCGAAAAGAAATAGTGAAGCAAAATGTCGGACTCTGCAGTGGCAACATCCGCGTCCCCAGTGGCTGCCCCACCAGCGCCAGTTGAGAAGAAGGTGGCCGCCAAAAAGGCATCTGGATCAGGAGCTACAAAGGCAAAGAAGGCTGCAGTCCCGCCATCACATCCGCCAACTCAGCAAATGGTGGACGCTTCCATCAAGAACTTGAAGGAACGTGGGGGCTCATCGCTTCTGGCAATCAAGAAATATATCACTGCCACCTACAAATGCGACGCCCAAAAACTGGCTCCATTCATCAAGAAGTACTTGAAGTCTGCAGTGGCCAATGGAAAGCTGATCCAAACAAAGGGAAAGGGTGCTTCTGGTTCCTTCAAACTGTCAGCCTCTGCCAAAAAGGAGCCCAAGCCAAAGGTTGCGGCTGCTGAGAAGAAGGTCAAAACCAAGAAGGTAGTCACCAAGAAAGCCGGGGCCACCGCAAAGAAAGCTGCCGGTGCTGCTGACAAGAAACCCAAGGCTAAGAAGGCCGTTGCCACCAAGAAGACTGCCGAGAAGAAGAAAACTGAGAAGGCAAAGGCCAAGGATGCTAAGAAAACTGGAGTTGTAAAGGCAAAGCCAGCAGCAGCGAAAGCTAAGCCGGCCGCCGCAAAGCCAAAGGCAGCCAAGGCACCAAAGGCCAAGGCAGCAGCGTCCGCCAAGCCCAAGAAGGCAGTAAAGAAAGCAACTGCTCCAGCTACCGCTAAGAAGCCGAAGGCCAAGACTACGGCGTCCAAGAAGTAAATTAAGATAATCTCTATTATCGCAATTTTAGATTTCGAATTCTGAAATTTGAAATTAATTTAAACAAGCCCTTTTCAGGGCTACAAAATCTTCTTAAAGAGACCAAAAATTATCAATGTTTTAAATATGGAGTGTTTAACTGTAGAGTAGATCCGCCTATACCAATTAAATCCTTTTTTAGGATTTGGTAATAGCATATCTCAGTGAAGTAGTCATTTCCGACCCTATAAATTATATATATTCTTGATCAGCATCAACAACTGAATCGATATAGCGTTGGTCGTGAGGAAAAAAAAAATATTACTACATTTTTGGAACATTTTTTAAGGGGTTATATTATTGAAATTGCACATTTATTAACCCTATAAAACCGCAGAACAGCATTTTGTTTTAAAAATTTTACTTTTATTTATATATTAAATAAGAATAGGGCTCTTGAAAATTTCGTTTCTTTGGTAAAACTTGTTGTGGCCCTGAAAAGGGCCTTTTTAATGTTCCTCCGCATCTGCGAGAAAATTTACTTGGAGCTGGTGTACTTGGTGACAGCCTTGGTTCCCTCACTGACGGCGTGCTTAGCCAACTCTCCGGGCAGGAGCAGGCGAACAGCAGTTTGGATTTCCCGACTGGTGATGGTAGAGCGCTTGTTGTAGTGCGCCAGACGAGAAGCCTCGGCAGCAATACGCTCGAAGATGTCATTCACAAAGCTGTTCATGATGCTCATCGCTTTCGAGGAAATGCCAGTGTCGGGATGGACCTGCTTCAGGACCTTGTAAATGTAGATAGCATAGCTCTCCTTCCTCTTCCGCTTCTTCTTCTTGTCGTTCTTGGTGATGTTCTTCTGGGCCTTGCCAGCCTTCTTGGCTGCCTTTCCACTAGTTTTCGGCGGCATTATTTCACTTCACTTCACTGCACGATTCACTGATCATGGCAGTTCAGTTTTGGTGTTCGCTCTTATACTTTTTATCAAGCAATGTTTTCAGGTCTGTGGCGACCCACCCCTTACTGAACGCACAGGCAGAGTCAAAAGTATAAATTCGTGAACATCGACCCTTCGAGCTACATTCGTTCTTCGTGTGTGTGAAGTGAATAAAGTGAAATAAGAGAAAATGTCTGGTCGTGGAAAAGGTGGCAAAGTAAAGGGAAAGGCAAAGTCCCGCTCCAACCGTGCCGGACTTCAGTTCCCTGTCGGCCGCATTCATCGTCTGCTCCGCAAGGGCAACTACGCCGAGCGCGTTGGTGCCGGCGCTCCAGTTTACCTGGCTGCCGTTATGGAATATCTGGCCGCTGAGGTTCTCGAGTTGGCTGGCAATGCTGCTCGTGACAACAAGAAGACTAGGATCATCCCGCGTCATCTGCAGCTGGCCATCCGCAACGACGAAGAGTTGAACAAGCTGCTCTCTGGCGTCACCATTGCCCAGGGAGGTGTCTTGCCCAACATCCAGGCTGTCCTGTTGCCCAAGAAGACCGAGAAGAAGGCTTAAGCGTTTTAACAGCGTGCCAAGTCAAACTTGTACATAGAAACACAAACTCAAACCCAAACGTCCTTTTCAGGACGACCAAACCATTTCAAAAGAAACTACAATTTTCAAATATGCTTAAGTTTCAAATAATTAATTCATAAACTATTAAATACATTTTTTTTATAGTTAAAGTAAGGTGGTCGGTATAAAGTGTAAAACGAAAATGGAGGAAAAATGCAGAAAGTACAGTCGTCAGGGGACAATTCCGGTGACAAACATTAATTTTCTTGAAAATGTTGGGTACAGTTTGCATCTTAAAAACCGGGAATTCATTCCCATCGGGACTGTTTGAGCTACCTACGGCATGATTGCCTACCTACGAAAAGCCCGACCAATTAAAATGTATTAGGCGTTATTATTCGTCTGGAATAAATATGAAATATAGCAATGAAATTTGATTTGATAATTTTTCTCTTTTATGAAATTAAATGGTGGTCCTGAAAAGGACCGATTGTTGAGTACAGACTGTACTGATTTTTTAACCGCCGAAACCGTACAGGGTGCGGCCTTGCCTCTTCAGGGCGTACACGACGTCCATGGCTGTGAC
Organism: Drosophila serrata; assembly: GCF_035046125.1. NCBI lineage: Eukaryota > Metazoa > Arthropoda > Insecta > Diptera > Drosophilidae > Drosophila > Drosophila serrata. The sequence continues at coordinate 5,921 of NW_028256998.1, forward strand.
TGTCTTCCTCTTGGCGTGTTCAGTGTAGGTGACGGCATCACGGATCACGTTCTCCAGAAACACCTTCAGAACACCACGGGTTTCCTCGTAAATGAGTCCAGAGATACGCTTCACGCCGCCACGCCGAGCCAGACGTCGGATAGCTGGCTTTGTGATACCCTGGATGTTATCACGCAGCACTTTGCGATGACGCTTGGCGCCACCTTTTCCCAAGCCTTTGCCTCCTTTACCGCGACCAGTCATTTTTCACTCTTTTATTTTAACACTTCGAAAGTCACCACTGAACTAATGTAGAAAATTTTAGAATTTTCAATTTCCGTTTATTTGTCAGTCAAATTCTAAGTATACATTTTGTACTCCTGATCTTATATGTAACATATAGAAAGGAACTAATTCTAATATTACAGTTTTTCATGATTTGAAGCTTTTGTCATACGCTTATTGCTTTTCATGACGCTAGATTTTACATTGGCTTATTTGCTATTTGTAGCTTTATATTGGGTTTATTGCATTTTTGTTTCTTAATTAGTTTTATAATTCTGGGAAAAGTTTTCAAGTAAAAACCCAGCTTAATTTATATCTTATAGATAGTATGTTTTGTGGCGGAGGGTGGGGCGGGGGGGGGGGTTTATTTACAAAGTGTGTGGAGTATTTACATATGTACATGGGGGGGGGGGCTTATATTATTGGTACATTAGGCCATCTCTTGGATTTAGTGATCTAAATTTCCTATAGTAAAAAATTAAATTTTTATTTTCGTCATAGATAATATTTTTTGTTTTTAAATCTTCTAAGTGATTTAATGTTAACAATTCAATAGGGTAGTCATATAGTATTTCCGTTTGTTCAATGTTATTGTTTGTTATAAAGTGTTCTAAAATTTTGAAGGCTTGTTCGTCAATTTTTGTTGTTTTTGTTCGTTTATATATTTGTTTGTTTGGTACAGTGTTTCTGTAGTTGTTGTCAATAGCTTTTCTGAGTAAGAATCTTTCGTATCGTCTTAGTTTTTCCATCTGGTGGGATTTAATACTCATCCATGCTGTGTGTCCGTACAGTAAGATTGGTTGTATTAGTTTTCGGTATGTTAGTATTTTAATTTGCTCTAGTTTTTTGTTTTTGTTATTGTTCGGTAAGAATATGTGTTGAATGTTTTTTGCTCTTATTTTTGCTTTGTTTAATGTGTTGTCTATATGTGATTTAAAATTTAATTTTTCGTCATATGTGACTCCTAAATATTTTAATTCTCTGTTGAATTTGATTGGAATATTATTGTATATGTAAAGTTTGGGTTGGTAGTGTCTTGAATTTTTGTATAAATTACTAATTTTTGGCCCTCTGAAAAAGCAGCTGGTGCATTTTTCACTATTTAACTTTAATTGCCATCTTGTAAAATAATTTGATAGCTTGTCTAAGTATTGATTAAGTTCTACTTCTAGACTCGCGGTGTGGCCACCAGAGCCGAGAAGTAGTATGTCGTCTGCGTATGTTAGCTGAATTATGTCGACTGTTGTTTGTGGATTTTGTGTATACTTGGGTAGATCATGAAGATAAATGTTATATAAAATTGGTCCTAGGAGTGATCCTTGTGGTACTCCTGCTGTTATATTCCTTACAATGGAATTTTCTTGAGTTGGGCTTGAGACATGGAATGTTCTATTTGTAAGGTAACTATGAGTAATTTTTAGTAAGTTTTGGTTAAAATTTAACAGTTTCATTTTATATATTAGTGCATTTGTCCAGACTGTATCAAATGCTTTTTCAAAGTCAAGGGCACACGCTGCTGTGCCTCTTTTCTTATGGATGTTTTGATAGATGAAACTGTTAGCTTTATGAAAGGCATTATTTACTGAGATGTTCTCTCTGAAGCCAAATTGGCCTTCATTTAGAACATTATATTCTCGAAGATGTTTTTTAATGTGTTTTATTAGCACCTTTTCAAATAGCATTCCTATGGCAGAGAGTATAGTGATAGGTCTATAGCTTTTAAGGTAATGTGGGTTTGTCTTTGGTTTTTGTATTGGGATTATTTTCCCGTGCTTCCATTGTTTGGGAAAGTACGAGCAGTTTATGCAATGGTTGAAAATTTTGCATAATTCTACAATTACTGGCATGTTTAAATATTTTAGCAAGAAATTACTAGTTCCGTCTGGTCCCATCGTCTTCTTGTTATTTTTATTTTTTATCATTTCGAGTACTTCTTCTGGGTTTGTGAAACCTAGTTCTTCTGCTGCTTGCCATTTCCCTTCTGCTGTTTGTATGTCATTAAATGTTGTTATTTTAGTTTCATTTGTGTTTAATTGTTCTACTTCTGTTTGTACTGTTGTTCTGTGCGTTCTTAGTTCTGTGTTTGCTAAAGTCATGTTGTCGTTTTGTTTGTGAATTTGCTCAAAGGACCATGCTAGGGCATTTATTTTTTCAAAGTCAGAGGTGAGAATGTTCGAGTTGGTTTCAAAGTCTATTTGTGTTTTTTCAGTGTTGTTTAAAATTATGTTTGACTGTAACTGTTCTTTTGCGGTTATGCCTGGGTTTATGTTGTGAAGTGTTCTATGGCTTAGTCTGCATACATTGATTTTTTCTAGCCTTGTTCTTATAATCCTAAGTTCCGTCTCTTCTATCATTATGTTTATTTGGTAGTCTATTTCTTGGATTGCTTGTTTAATGGAAGATTTTTGATTTTCAGTCATTGTCATGGTTTTGTTGTGAAGTATTCGTCTGAGTTTGCGTTTTTGTGCTATAAGTTTAATGCACTTTGGTCCTAGTTGAATTGATTGGTTTGTAGCGTTTGGTTTTATCTTTAGTTTTGGTATAGCTTGTGGATTATTTAATGCTCTGTCTATTGCTATTGTTAAGTTTGTTATGTGCTGGTCAATATCATTTTTATTTAGGTTCGTGTGGTTTGGTGTTGGGTTTATGTTTTGTAGGATCGTTCTGTTCCAAGCTACTGAGTCTATTCGATTAAATTTATGAACTATTTTTGGGTCGTTATTTAATAAACGAGTTTTACCTATTTTTAATGCGATTTCTATTGCATGATGGTCAGATGGATAGTCTTTTAACACTGTACAGCCTTTTTGTAGGTTGCTACTTAAGGCTGCCATTGTAGAGGTTATAAAGAGATCTATGGACGAGTCTATTTTTTTATTCGGACGTGTTGGTTCGATTGGCGGACAAATTGTAAGTTCTGGAATATTTGTTATCCAGTCAAATAAAACTTTCCCTGCAGTATTGAAGTGTTGATTGGAAAAACTTGGTTTGTGCCATGTCGGATGTTTTGCATTTAGATCACAGCCTATGATTATTTTATTTACTTGAGGTACTTGTTTTAGTGTATTGTATATTTTTTCTAAGTCTTCAGTTTGTAGTTTGTCCTGTGGTCTGTTGTAAAGTGTTGCTACAATGATATTCTCTATGTTGTTTTGGGTTTTTTGGGTTAATTGTATGGCTATGGCTTCAACTGATTTAGTTTGTGTTAAGTTTATTCTGTTGTATTTTATGTTGTTTTTTAGGCAGATGGCCACTTGGTTAAGTTTTGTGTTTATTTCTGTTGTTGTGTTTTGTCTTATTAGTCTGTAGTTTGTTAGCATGGGTGGGTTATTTTCGCTGAGATGATGTTCTGCTAGGTGCATTACATCGGGTTTGTGTTTGGCTAGAAATTGGTTGAGTTCAGCTCTTTTTCTGAGCTGTCTCATACTATTTACATTGAGGAAAATGCATTTTAATTTCATTACTTATTTTGCGCCATATTGAAAATAAAGTCAAGTATTATTCGATTTTTATCATCTTCGTCGTTTGCATTTGGATAGTTAGTTAAAGTTTTTTGCATAATTTTTATGCACGTAACTAGATCTTTCCCGTAGGTCTTAATAGTGTCATTGTTTATTGTGTCTATTGTAATTTGAGGTGAACTGTCGAGTTGTTTGTTTTGTGGGTTTGTCATGTTCCGTTCGGTATTTTGAAAAAGGGAAGAGAAGCTTTTGTTCGGGACTACTCTATTGAATTGTGAATTTTTTGTAATTTGCTGATTTGTTTTTATTTCGTTTTGAACTCTCTTTTGTGCAATTTTTTTAACTAGACTTATTCTAATAGGACATATTTTAGCATTCGCAGTGTGTTCCCCCTTACAGTTTACACACTGAGGCTTTATAGTTTGTGTTTCAGTATTACTATCAGGCTTTTTTAGATCACAGTTTCCTGGGCCGTGAGGTTTAAGGCATTTAATGCACCTGTAGGGCATATTGCAATTACTGGCTACATGTGAAAATCTTTGACATCTTTTGCATTGTTTAATGTGGTTTGGGTGTGGCTTATAGCCTTCTATGGTTACTTTACAATTTAATAGATATTTTATTTTAAAGATATTTTTAATTATTGGGGATTTTTTGATTGTCACCTGCCAGTATTTTTCCTTATATATGTTTATTGATATTATTTCTAATTCTGGTATAGCTTCATTGATAGCTGCCTTGATTTCAGCTTTGTCAAAAATTTCAGGAGGGATTTTTTTAATTATTATATTGTGCGGCTTTAGTTGTTTTGGGGTGTATGTGAAAAATATGCAATTTTCTTTAGTTAATATAGTTTTCGCCTGACTTAAATTGTCAATTGTAAAGACCTTAATATTAATTATGTTCTTATTTACTATGTTAACAGTATACTTAAAAGGTAATAAATTTCTTATTTTACGAATATTAACATTGTATAATACTATTACCGGTAAGTTATTTAAGGTTTCTTCTGGTTCGGCTGCTGTTGCTGTTGTCTTCGGCGCTGCTGGCTTTGTTGTCATCTTTGTTTGTTTGCTGGTGCTTGCTGTTATTCCAGGTTGTGGGCCCACTGGTTTTAGAGCTGGAAATTCGCAATTGTCGTGTTCCGCTAATGGCAGGTAGTAGTTTGTTTTGTTGATGTTTTTATCGTTGTTTTTGTTGTTATTGCTGTTGTTATTTTTGTTGTTAATATTGTCGCTTTTGTTGTTGTTGCCCTTTTTATCAGTATTATTGTTGCTTAGGATTTGTTTTTTTAGAGTTATTATTTCTTTTTGGTATTCTTCATTAATTGTTTTTATTTTATGAAACTCCACCATCAAAGCTTTTAGTTGCTCTTTGATTCCTTCTTCATCTTGTTCTTCATCACTGCTGTTGGGGTCATAATCGTCTTCACTGTTTTCTTCTGATGATATTTCATATCGGCGTTTGTTGTTTTGATTATCAACTTCCATTTCATGAATTTGATCACAGTTAGTTGGCTCATTTTCAGGCACTTGAGATCGCTTTTTTGCACTTGATTCCATATTGACTATTTCGTTTCGACGCTTCCTGATTATTTGTTTTGTTTCATTTAATTGAACTATTGCTAAAGGTTTTTGTTGTTGTGTTTCTGCCGTTGTTTTCTCTTTGTTTTGTTGTTGTTGTTGTTGTAGTTGTTGTTGCTGATGCTGTTGTTGTTGCTGTTGCTGCAGCTGTCGCTGCATCTGCTGTTGTTGTTGTTGTTGCTGATATTGTTGTTTCTGCTGATTTAGTTGTTGTTGCTGTGGCTGCTGTTGTAGTTGTTGTTGTGGTTTCTGTTGATGTGGCTGCTGCTGTTGTGACTGCTGTTGTTGTGGTTGTTGTTGTTGTGGCTGCTGTTGCTGCGGCTGTTGTTGTTGTGGCTGCTGTTGTTTTGGCTGCTGTTGCTGCGGCTGTTGTTGTTGTGGCTGCTGTTGTTGTGGCTGCTGTTGCTGCGGCTGTTGTTGTTGTGGCTGCTGTTGTTGTGGCTGTTGTTGCTGTGGTTTTTGTGACTGCTGTTGTAGTTGTAGTTGTTTTTGCTGCGATTTTAGCTGTTGTAGCTGCTTTTGTTGTTGTAGTTGTTGTAGTTGTTTTAAACGTATGTTCTCTACTTTTAGTATTGCTATTGCTTGAGCACTTTGTATTTTTTGTTGCTGATTTACTATTTGCACAGTTGTGGTTATTATTGCTTTTTTATTATTAATTTCTTGCCATTGTTGTCGTTGTTGTTCTTCTTTAGCATTTAGCGCTTCGTCAGTTATTCTTTTAGATGTGGTTGGTAATTGCTTATTGGCCATTGGTTGCCGTTCGTCATTATTTTTCACTTGCGGATTATTCACTGTTGTTTTAGCTTCTTCTGCTTCTTCACTAGCTACTTCTAGCTTATCATTGTGTTTGATTTTCGTTTCACTTGTTATTTTTGCTCTGGCCGCTGCCGCTGCGCTTGCAGCCACACGCCTTGCGGCGGCTTTCTTTTTCACTTCCTCCGTTTCGCTCACTGTTTCTCTACTTTTCTTTATGTTTACTCCTGTCTCTGTCAGGTTCACTTTGCTAAACCTTTGCACTTTGCCAAGCTTTTACTTTTTACTTTTAACTTTGCCTCCTTTACCGCGACCAGTCATTTTTCACTCTTTTATTTTAACACTTCGAAAGTCACCACTGAACTAATGTAGAAATCAATTTCAATTTCAATTTCCAGCGTCTGGTGCGTGAAATCGCTCAGGACTTCAAGACTGACCTGCGATTCCAGAGCTCTGCCGTAATGGCTCTGCAGGAAGCTAGCGAAGCCTATCTGGTTGGTCTCTTTGAAGACACCAACTTGTGTGCCATCCACGCCAAGCGAGTCACAATCATGCCCAAGGACATCCAGCTGGCCCGTCGCATCCGTGGCGAGCGTGCTTAAGTTGCTTTTGACTAGCAGCCAAAGCGGCAATACATTTTGTACAAATCGGTCCTTTTCAGGACCACAAATATCTTTAAAACTGAGACTATAAATTTTCATATCTATAATTATTTACATTTTTTAAATAAAACATTCTCCTTGCGTTTTTCTGGTTAAATTTGTCAGAATGTATACATGGAAAATAAATACGTTCTTTAAATGTGTGTAGTGAGATACTTTTAGTAGGTATCGGTACAAAATTCGAAATACAAAGCAGATATTTTTAAAAGTTATGTTAAAGACTTATTTATGAACCATTTGTATGGAAAGGTTTATTCAAACATAATCCAGTATATTTTTTAATGCATAGTTTTTGAGATCGTAATGAAATGGGAATAAAAATGCTAATACAAGCAATAAGGCAAATATTCTATTAACAAAAATATATGTATATATAAGAGATAAAAAACTTTTTTGATACACCAGATACATTTACGATATTAAAATTACGCTATTAATTAAAAATCTAAAAATTTCATTCTTAAATGTATTTAATTTCGTCTCTCCTTGGGTAATAGACTCGGGTAAACTCTAATATGAATGTTGTATGGGGGACGTAATAGGGCATTACTAAGAAACGAATCCATAAATTCCCTTCAAAACTTTATTGACTAAAAGAACTTACTTATTTTTTTAATAAAATCAACAAAAATTAATATATTTTAATGTATTTATATTTTTTAGGTAGTTAAAACCATATCCGATAGTACCAAGAAAGTCGACCATTTTTTAATGAGAGGACCAGTTTAAAAGTGGTCGTAAAATACTTTTTGTTGTAAAAATTGCAACTATTTTTATTGTTTCTTCAAGTAAAAGGTTCAAATTTTACTTTTTCTTAAAAATGTTTTGTATCTTTAAAATATTTAATATTTTTACACATGATTTTTAACGAAATGCTATGCCTACAAATTTAAATCTTGAACTTCAGACAGCCATACAAAATGACCCAAAGACTTATTTCACCTTTTAATAAATGTAACTGTTTTATGAAACATTTAAGAACTAAAAATATTTAAAACCTTGTATCATTTAATTACACAACACAGGTAAAAGGAGAAAATGAAATTGCACATCGAGCAAACATTGGCAGCGTAAACGAGCGCTGCCAAACACATAGTTAAAGTGCTCTCCTCCTCGATTCTCAAAAAACTTTCTTAAGCACTTCAGTATGCTGCAATTTCTATACAAACAAAAGTGTTTTTCGTTAGTTTTCGAAAAGAAATAGTGAAGCAAAATGTCGGACTCTGCAGTGGCAACATCCGCGTCCCCAGTGGCTGCCCCACCAGCGCCAGTTGAGAAGAAGGTGGCCGCCAAAAAGGCATCTGGATCAGGAGCTACAAAGGCAAAGAAGGCTGCAGTCCCGCCATCACATCCGCCAACTCAGCAAATGGTGGACGCTTCCATCAAGAACTTGAAGGAACGTGGGGGCTCATCGCTTCTGGCAATCAAGAAATATATCACTGCCACCTACAAATGCGACGCCCAAAAACTGGCTCCATTCATCAAGAAGTACTTGAAGTCTGCAGTGGCCAATGGAAAGCTGATCCAAACAAAGGGAAAGGGTGCTTCTGGTTCCTTCAAACTGTCAGCCTCTGCCAAAAAGGAGCCCAAGCCAAAGGTTGCGGCTGCTGAGAAGAAGGTCAAAACCAAGAAGGTAGTCACCAAGAAAGCCGGGGCCACCGCAAAGAAAGCTGCCGGTGCTGCTGACAAGAAACCCAAGGCTAAGAAGGCCGTTGCCACCAAGAAGACTGCCGAGAAGAAGAAAACTGAGAAGGCAAAGGCCAAGGATGCTAAGAAAACTGGAGTTGTAAAGGCAAAGCCAGCAGCAGCGAAAGCTAAGCCGGCCGCCGCAAAGCCAAAGGCAGCCAAGGCACCAAAGGCCAAGGCAGCAGCGTCCGCCAAGCCCAAGAAGGCAGTAAAGAAAGCAACTGCTCCAGCTACCGCTAAGAAGCCGAAGGCCAAGACTACGGCGTCCAAGAAGTAAATTAAGATAATCTCTATTATCGCAATTTTAGATTTCGAATTCTGAAATTTGAAATTAATTTAAACAAGCCCTTTTCAGGGCTACAAAATCTTCTTAAAGAGACCAAAAATTATCAATGTTTTAAATATGGAGTGTTTAACTGTAGAGTAGATCCGCCTATACCAATTAAATCCTTTTTTAGGATTTGGTAATAGCATATCTCAGTGAAGTAGTCATTTCCGACCCTATAAATCATATATATTCTTGATCAGCATCAACAACTGAATCGATATAGCGTTGGTCGTGAGGAAAAAAAATATTACTACATTTTTGGAACATTTTTTAAGGGGTTATATTATTGAAATTGCACATTTATTAACCCTATAAAACCGCAGAACAGCATTTTGTTTTAAAAATTTTACTTTTATTTATATATTAAATAAGAATAGGGCTCTTGAAAATTTCGTTTCTTTGGTAAAACTTGTTGTGGCCCTGAAAAGGGCCTTTTTAATGTTCCTCCGCATCTGCGAGAAAATTTACTTGGAGCTGGTGTACTTGGTGACAGCCTTGGTTCCCTCACTGACGGCGTGCTTAGCCAACTCTCCGGGCAGGAGCAGGCGAACAGCAGTTTGGATTTCCCGACTGGTGATGGTAGAGCGCTTGTTGTAGTGCGCCAGACGAGAAGCCTCGGCAGCAATACGCTCGAAGATGTCATTCACAAAGCTGTTCATGATGCTCATCGCTTTCGAGGAAATGCCAGTGTCGGGATGGACCTGCTTCAGGACCTTGTAAATGTAGATAGCATAGCTCTCCTTCCTCTTCCTCTTCTTCTTCTTGTCGTTCTTGGTGATGTTCTTCTGGGCCTTGCCAGCCTTCTTGGCTGCCTTTCCACTAGTTTTCGGCGGCATTATTTCACTTCACTTCACTGCACGATTCACTGATCATAGCAGCAAAGTTTTGGTGTTCGCTCTTATACTTTTTATCAAGCAATGTTTTCAGGTCTGTGGCGACCCACCCCTTACTGAACGCACAGGCAGAGTCAAAAGTATAAATTCGTGGACATCGAGAGTTCGAGCAACATTCGTTCTTCGTGTGTGTGAAGTGAATAAAGTGAAATAAGAGAAAATGTCTGGTCGTGGAAAAGGTGGCAAAGTGAAGGGAAAGGCAAAGTCCCGCTCCAACCGTGCCGGACTTCAGTTCCCTGTCGGCCGCATTCATCGTCTGCTCCGCAAGGGCAACTACGCCGAGCGCGTTGGTGCCGGCGCTCCAGTTTACCTGGCTGCCGTGATGGAATATCTGGCCGCTGAGGTTCTCGAGTTGGCTGGCAATGCTGCTCGTGACAACAAGAAGACTAGGATCATCCCGCGTCATCTGCAGCTGGCCATCCGCAACGACGAAGAGTTGAACAAGCTGCTCTCTGGCGTCACCATTGCCCAGGGAGGTGTCTTGCCCAACATCCAGGCTGTCCTGTTGCCCAAGAAGACCGAGAAGAAGGCTTAAGCGTTTTAACAGCGTGCCAAGTCAAACTTGTACATAGAAACACAAACTCAAACCCAAACGTCCTTTTCAGGACGACCAAACCATTTCAAAAGAAACTACAATTTTCAAATATGCTTAAGTTTAAAATAATTAATTCATAAACTATTAAATACATTTTTTTTATAGTTAAAGTAAGGTGTTCGGTATAAAGTGTAAAACGAAAATGGAACAAAAATGCAGAAAGTACAGTCGTCAGGGGACAATTCCGGTGACAAACATTAGCATTAATTTTCTTGAAAATGTTGGGTACAGTTTGCATCTTAAAAAAACCGGGAATTCATTCCCATCGGGACTGTTTGAGCTACCTACGGCACGATTGCCTACCTACGAAAACCCCGACCAATTAAAATGTATTAGGCGTTATTATTCGTCTGGAATAAATATATATATATATAATAGCAATGAAATTTGATTTGATTTTTCTCTTTTATGAAATTAAATGGTGGTCCTGAAAAGGACCGATTGTTGAGTACAGACTGTACTGATTTTTTAACCGCCGAAACCGTACAGGGTGCGGCCTTGCCTCTTCAGGGCGTACACGACGTCCATGGCTGTGACTGTCTTCCTCTTGGCGTGTTCAGTGTAGGTGACGGCATCACGGATCACGTTCTCCAGAAACACCTTCAGAACACCACGGGTTTCCTCGTAAATGAGTCCAGAGATACGCTTCACGCCGCCACGCCGAGCCAGACGTCGGATAGCTGGCTTTGTGATACCCTGGATGTTATCACGCAGCACTTTGCGATGACGCTTGGCGCCACCTTTTCCCAAGCCTTTGCCTCCTTTACCGCGACCAGTCATTTTTCACTCTTTTATTTTAACACTTCGAAAGTCACCACTGAACTAATGTAGAAACGCCGTCGCCGCTTCTATTTATACCAAAACTCAGCATTGCACGAGTGAGCCCGAACGATTGGCCATCTCGCTCTGTGCTCGAAAAATGAGATGGCATCTGCTGCGGCTCTCTTTTCAACCCTCCACGTTTTGCTATATAAGTAGGTAGCAACGGGTTGCTCGTTTATTGTGTTTTCAGACTCGTGAAGTGAACAGTGACAAGAAGTAATATCTAAAATGGCTCGTACCAAGCAGACCGCTCGCAAATCTACTGGTGGCAAGGCACCACGCAAACAACTGGCAACCAAGGCCGCTCGCAAGAGTGCTCCAGCCACCGGTGGCGTGAAGAAGCCCCATCGCTATCGCCCAGGAACTGTGGCTCTGCGTGAGATCCGTCGGTACCAGAAGAGTACCGAGCTGCTGATCCGCAAGCTGCCTTTCCAGCGTCTGGTGCGTGAAATCGCTCAGGACTTCAAGACTGACCTGCGATTCCAGAGCTCTGCCGTAATGGCTCTGCAGGAAGCTAGCGAAGCCTATCTGGTTGGTCTCTTTGAAGACACCAACTTGTGTGCCATCCACGCCAAGCGAGTCACAATCATGCCCAAGGACATCCAGCTGGCCCGTCGCATCCGTGGCGAGCGTGCTTAAGTTGCTTTTGACTAGCAGCCAAAGCGGCAATACATTTTGTACAAATCGGTCCTTTTCAGGACCACAAATATCTTTAAAACTGAGACTATAAATTTTCATATCTATAATTATTTACATTTTTTAAATAAAACATTCTCCTTGCGTTTTTCTGGTTAAATTTGTCAGAATGTATACATGGAAAATAAATACGTTCTTTAAATGTGTGTAGTGAGATACTTTTAGTAGGTATCGGTACAAAATTCGAAATACAAAGCAGATATTTTTAAAAGTTATGTTAAAGACTTATTTATGAACCATTTGTATGGAAAGGTTTATTCAAACATAATCCAGTATATTTTTTAATGCATAGTTTTTGAGATCGTAATGAAATGGGAATAAAAATGCTAATACAAGCAATAAGGCAAATATTCTATTAACAAAAATATATGTATATATAAAAGATAAAAAACTTTTTTGATACACCAGATACATTTACGATATTAAAATTACGCTATTAATTAAAAATCTAAAAATTTCATTCTTAAATGTATTTAATTTCGTCTCTCCTTGGGTAATAGACTCGGGTAAACTCTAATATGAATGTTGTATGGGGGACGTAATAGGGCATTACTAAGAAACGAATCCATAAATTCCCTTCAAAACTTTATTGACTAAAAGAACTTACTTATTTTTTTAATAAAATCAACAAAAATTAATATATTTTAATGTATTTATATTTTTTAGGTAGTTAAAACCATATCCGATAGTACCAAGAAAGTCGACCATTTTTTAATGAGAGGACCAGTTTAAAAGTGGTCGTAAAATACTTTTTGTTGTAAAAATTGCAACTATTTTTATTGTTTCTTCAAGTAAAAGATTCAAATTTTACTTTTTCTTAAAAATGTTTAGTATCTTTAAAATATTTAATATTTTTACACATGATTTTTAACGAAATGCTATGCCTACAAATTTAAATCTTGAACTTCAGACAGCCATACAAAATGACCCAAAGACTTATTTCACCTTTTAATAAATGTAACTGTTTTATGAAACATTTAAGAACTAAAAATATTTAAAACCTTGTATCATTTAATTACACAACACAGGTAAAAGGAGAAAATGAAATTGCACATCGAGCAAACATTGGCAGCGTAAACGAGCGCTGCCAAACACATAGTTAAAGTGCTCTCCTCCTCGATTCTCAAAAAACTTTCTTAAGCACTTCAGTATGCTGCAATTTCTATACAAACAAAAGTGTTTTTCGTTAGTTTTCGAAAAGAAATAGTGAAGCAAAATGTCGGACTCTGCAGTGGCAACATCCGCGTCCCCAGTGGCTGCCCCACCAGCGCCAGTTGAGAAGAAGGTGGCCGCCAAAAAGGCATCTGGATCAGGAGCTACAAAGGCAAAGAAGGCTGCAGTCCCGCCATCACATCCGCCAACTCAGCAAATGGTGGACGCTTCCATCAAGAACTTAAAGGAACGTGGGGGCTCATCGCTTCTGGCAATCAAGAAATATATCACTGCCACCTACAAATGCGACGCCCAAAAACTGGCTCCATTCATCAAGAAGTACTTGAAGTCTGCAGTGGCCAATGGAAAGCTGATCCAAACAAAGGGAAAGGGTGCTTCTGGTTCCTTCAAACTGTCAGCCTCTGCCAAAAAGGAGCCCAAGCCAAAGGTTGCGGCTGCTGAGAAGAAGGTCAAAACCAAGAAGGTAGTCACCAAGAAAGCCGGGGCCACCGTAAAGAAAGCTGCCGGTGCTGCTGACAAGAAACCCAAGGCTAAGAAGGCCGTTGCCACCAAGAAGACTGCCGAGAAGAAGAAAACTGAGAAGGCAAAGGCCAAGGATGCTAAGAAAACTGGAGTTGTAAAGGCAAAGCCAGCAGCAGCGAAAGCTAAGCCGGCCGCCGCAAAGCCAAAGGCAGCCAAGGCAGCAGCGTCCGCTAAGCCCAAGAAGGCAGTAAAGAAAGCAACTGCTCCAGCTACCGCTAAGAAGCCGAAGGCCAAGACTACGGCGTCCAAGAAGTAAATTAAGATAATCTCTATTATCGCAATTTTAGATTTCGAATTCTGAAATTTGAAATTAATTTAAACAAGCCCTTTTCAGGGCTACAAAATCTTCTTAAAGAGACCAAAAATTATCAATGTTTTAAATATGGAGTGTTTAACTGTAGAGTAGATCCGCCTATACCAATTAAATCCTTTTTTAGGATTTGGTAATAGCATATCTCAGTGAAGTAGTCATTTCCGACCCTATAAATTATATATATTCTTGATCAGCATCAACAACTGAATCGATATAGCGTTGGTCGTGAGGAAAAAAAAATATTACTACATTTTTGGAACATTTTTTAAGGGGTTATATTATTGAAATTGCACATTTATTAACCCTATAAAACCGCAGAACAGCATTTTGTTTTAAAAATTTTACTTTTATTTATATATTAAATAAGAATAGGGCTCTTGAAAATTTCGTTTCTTTGGTAAAACTTGTTGTGGCCCTGAAAAGGGCCTTTTTAATGTTCCTCCGCATCTGCGAGAAAATTTACTTGGAGCTGGTGTACTTGGTGACAGCCTTGGTTCCCTCACTGACGGCGTGCTTAGCCAACTCTCCGGGCAGGAGCAGGCGAACAGCAGTTTGGATTTCCCGACTGGTGATGGTAGAGCGCTTGTTGTAGTGCGCCAGACGAGAAGCCTCGGCAGCAATACGCTCGAAGATGTCATTCACAAAGCTGTTCATGATGCTCATCGCTTTCGAGGAAATGCCAGTGTCGGGATGGACCTGCTTCAGGACCTTGTAAATGTAGATAGCATAGCTCTCCTTCCTCTTCCGCTTCTTCTTCTTGTCGTTCTTGGTGATGTTCTTCTGGGCCTTGCCAGCCTTCTTGGCTGCCTTTCCACTAGTTTTCGGCGGCATTATTTCACTTCACTTCACTGCACGATTCACTGATCATAGCAGCAGTTCAGTTTTCAAAAATCCATTTATTTGTCAGTTGATTTAAAGTATACATTTTGTACTTCTTAGCCTAATGTGTAATAATTAGTGGAACTATTTCTAATATTACAGTTTTTCATGATTTGCAGCTTTTGTCATACGCTTATTGCTTTTCATGACGCTAGATTTTACATTGGCTTATTTGCTATTTGTTGCTTAATATTGATTTTTGTTTTTTAATTAGATTTATAATTTTTTATAATTTTGGGAAAAGTTTTCAAGTAAAAACCCAGCTTAATTTATGTCTTATAGACAGCATGTTTGGGGGGGGGGAGGGGTGGGTTATATTTACAAGGGGAGTGGAATATTTACAGGGGGAGTTTACATTACTGGTATATTAAACCGTCTCTTGGATTTTCTGAATTGTTTTTTCTATGGTAAAATATTAAATTTTTGTTTGTTTTAATTTATTTGATATGATATGATATTAAATTTTTGTTTGTTTTAATTTATTTGATATGTTTTTTTTATAGTTATTATCGATGGCTTTTCTGAGTATTTGTCTTTCAAAAATTCTTAGTTTTTGCATTAAATTTGATTTAATGCTCATCCATGCTGCATGCCCATACAGTAGGATTGGTTGAATTAATTTGCGGTAGGTTAGTATTTTAATCTGTTCTAATTTGTTATTTCTGTTATTGTTAGGTATGAATATGTGAAGAAGGCTTTTTGTTTTTATTTTTGCTCTGATTAAGGTATTGTCTATATGTGTTTTAAAGTTTAGTTTTTCGTCATACGTGACCCCTAGATATTTTAGTTCTTTATTGAATTTAATTGGAATGTTATTATATATGAATAGTTTGGGTTTATAGTATTTTGAATTTTTATATAGTTTTTGGATTTTAGGTCCTTTGAAGAAGCAGCTAGTGCATTTATCACAATTTAGCTTTAATTGCCATTTTGTGAAATATTTTGAAAGCTTGTCTAAATATAGGTTGAACTCTACTTCTAGGCTTGCGGTGGAGCCCCCAGAGCCGAGAATTAGAATGTCATCTGCATATGTTAATTGGATTATATCAACTGTGGTTTGGGGGTTTTGTATATAATTGGGCAAGTCATGAAGATAAATATTGTATAATATTGGTCCTAGGAGTGATCCTTGTGGTACTCCTGCTGTAATATTTCTTATTATGGAATTTTCTTGATTTTGGCTTGTGACATGAAAGGTCCTATTAGTTAGGTAACTATGGATGATTTTGAGTATGTTATGATTGAAGTTTAATAATTTCATTTTGTATATCAGTGCATTAGTCCAAACTGTGTCGAATGCTTTTTCGAAATCAAGGGCACAGGCTACTGTGCCTCTTTTTTTATGGATGTTTTTGAAAATGAAGGTGTTAGCTCTATGGAAGGCATTGCTAACTGATATGCCTTCCCTGAAGCCAAATTGGCCTTCATTTAGGACATTATTTTCTTGTATATGTTTTTATACCCTTGCAGGGTATTATAATTTCAGTCAGAAGTTTGCAACGCAATGAAGGAGGCACCTCCGACCATATAAAGTATATATATTCTTGATCAGGATCAACAGACGAGTCGATCTAGCCATGTCCGTCTGTCCGTCTGTCCGTCTGTCCGTCTGTCCTTCTGTCCGTCTGTCCGTTTCTACGCAAACTAGTCTCTCAGTTTTAAAACTATCTTAATGAAACTTTGTAGTTAGCCTTTTATATACTCTCACTCATATATATGTCGGAACGGGCCAGATCGGACGACTATATCATATAGCTGTCATAGGAATGAGCAGAAAATTTTTACAAAAAAAATTATAACATTTTCAGTTTACAACAGATTTTTATCAAATTTGAGATATAGCCATTTTATTATACTCTACAATTCTGTCTAAAATTTTATGAAAATCGAACTACTATATCATATAGCTCCCATAGGAACGATCGAGAAATTAATACAATTAAAAATTACAACTATTTCAGTTTTAAACAGATCATCATCAAGTTTGAGGTGTAGCCATTTTATATTAATCTTAAATTTTGTGTAAAATTTCATGAAAATCGGACGACAGTATCATATAGGTGCCAAACAAACGATCGTTTGGTGTAGAGGAAAAATGCAAATCTGTGAACTGCAAATGAAAACAGGGTGAATGAAATGAAAACAGGTGTTACTTCATTGTAATCATAAATATATATATATAACTAGCTGTACCCTGCCACGTTTCTCTGTGGCATATTATGGTTAAGAGGGCACTTCTGAATACATCAAGGTTCTGGCAAAATCATCTTCCTGGCATAAGGTGAAGAAGGCAGTCAGAGTTGTCGCTGGCCGATTCAGGACTCTTTCTTGCACATTTTTTTCTGTGAAATAGACACGTTGACCATTCTCCAAATGGACTGCCACGTTTCTCTGTGGCATATTGTGGTTGAACGCATAAGAAATAAGTCAAACAAAAAATAATCATTTTCAAATTAATTTAATTCTGTAATACTTGTTGGTATACAATATTCTTTGTTTCTCCATTCTCCGCGTAAATATAAAGACTTTTTGGTTTTCCGACTCGTGAACACGCAACATATAATTGTCCGTGAGAAAAACAATCTTCATCCAAATCCAGACCACACAACTCCAGAGATTGACCTTGAGCTTTATTTATGGTCATTGCAAACGCCAAACGAATGGGAAACTGCAATCTCTTGAACTGGAACGGTGTATCTGTCGGGATCATAGGAATCCTAGGAATGAGGACATCTTCACCTTTGAAAGGACCAGTTATGATCCTTGCTATGTTGTTCATCAATTTCTTGACTGCGAGTCGCGTACCGTTGCAGAGTTTCGGCTGTTTTATATTCCGGAGCATGATAATCGGCACACCTATTTTTAAATTTCAATATGTGTGGTGGCATTCCAGGCAGATCAAGTGAGTTTAGAAATTCGGTAGGGTAATTAACTGCTTCATCTGCCTCCACAACGGTATCTATCGACTTATATGTAATTTCGTCAGTTTCTATGCTTTTTTGGATTACATGATTGAGCTGGTTTGTTCTTGGCAGCGAGAATATCTCGTCCACTGAGCCAATCGTGATTCCTATAATTTATTCGGATATTGGGGAACACTTTTTGGATAAGTTCTTCCTTCGATGTAACTAAATTACAGAAATTCCCGGGCAATACTATTTTTCTCGACGTCTCATTGTCTGGCAGCTTTCCGTTCCCAATGTCCAGTAGCTGTCGTGAGAATACGTCGGCTGAGTCATTGTTCTGTAACTGGACACGAATATTCGTCTTCAACTGTAATGTACGTACATGTTTCCACAATATAGAATATTTCAGGCAAGCATTTATCTCGTCAGCTGGTGTCGATCGGGAAATCACAGGCAACGTTTGTCTAAAAACCCCTGCGAGCAATATTAACGCGTTCCCATGCATTGCTCTCAGCCGCTCAGTCTCTCGGAAGGAGGCCCGTTCTTCGTCAGTCATATTCGTAATCTTACGTCTTTTTGCTTCTGTATTGCGAATACAACGACCCAATCTCGACTTTTTTGGTGGCATGACTTCGTTTCTTACTGAACCTGAACAAAAAATAAAATTTGTATCTCCAATTTCTTCTTTCAATATGTTTTTAATGTTTGACAGGAAATGCTTTGACTTGCCTGTAGAGGGCGCAGTAGTAGGGGCACGGGGAAACGCTAAAAAAATATATATATTCTCAACCGCAGATAAGCTATCAACATCAAAAGTAGTCAATAACCGAGCTGGAACCTCAACGCATGTTCTCTAAAAATTTGGGCTTAAACGGTTCAGAACTTTTCAAGTTTCTTCTTTCAATATGTTTTGAATGTTTGACAGGAAATGCTTTGATTCAGCTGGCTGCCTGTAGATGGCGCAGCAGTAGGGGCACTTGGAAACGCTAAAAAAATAGATATATTCGCAACCGCAGATAAGCTATCAACATCAAAAGTAGTCAATAACCGAGCTGGAACCTCAACGCATGTTGTGTAAAAATTTGGGCTTAAACGGTTCAGAACTTTTCGAGTCTATGAAGGATGTAGACACGAACAGAGCATTTTTATATATATAGATTTATATTATAGGGATTCCTACTCATAGAAGTTCAAGGTAAGTACACTAATCATATATTAAAAACTTATTTTATATACAAAAAAAACATGAATAATTTTCTTAATACCTTTGAAGTAAGCTAAGTATTAAGAGGTCAAATATTAAATATATCATAACTAAGCCAAAAATGCATTAATTTCAGTTTTTATTAGGGTAACAAATCTGCATACTCAATTTAAAAATTAAAAAAATTCAAATTTTCGTCAATTTTTCACCATTTTAACGATACCGCTTATAAAAATTTAAAATTGTCAAAAAATATGAAAAAATTAAATTTATGCCGGACCTGGCTAGATCGATTCGGCTGTTGATGCTGATCAAGAATATACATATATGAATAATAGGATCGGAAATGACGCCTTTAATAAGTTTCAAGCTTTCGACTGAAATATAGGCTTTGCTTAATTATTTGGTACATTGAGCGCTCTCCTCTGCGATTCTCAAGTCTTACACTTAAGCAAGGCTTTAGCTAGAGGAAGTTTAGTTTTCTTCTTCTTTTATATAAATTACTAATTTAGTGCTTGGTGGTTGATAGACTTTGATCAAGTGGATGTGGCAACCATGGCTAGATCGAGTCGGCTGTTGATGCTGATCAAGAATATATATGAATAATAGGATCGGAAATGACTCCTTCACTAAGTTTCAAGCTTTCGACTGAAAGATAGGCTTTACTTAATTATTTGGTACATTGAGCGCTCTCCTCTGCGATTCTCAAGTCTTACACTTAAGCAAGGCTCTAGCTAGAGGAAGTTTAGTTTTCTTCTTCTTCTTTTATATAAATTACTAATCTAGTGCTTGGTGGTTGATAGACTTTGATCAAGTGGATGTGGCAATCATAAAAATTATAGTTTTCTTAATTAAGGTAAGACGTTAACAAAATATCTCTTGCTAATTGAAACCAAAACATGGCCCAAAAAGTCAAGATGAAAATATGGTTTATATTAAATTATTGTTTAATTACCATACCCTTGGCCGTGTTGACTAGCTTATTATTGATCTCGAAAAGTCTTCCAAGCTCTCTTTAAGAGCCGTGATGATCATGACGAGCGGGGATATGGTGTCATTTATTTGTTTATAGTAAAGTATTCTTAACTCCCAAAAATAGTTTATTCAGCACAACTTACTAAACAAAGAACACAACAATGGTGATGATCGAAACTGCTCAATATAAAATATATATTAAAATAAGTTGATCTATATTTGTAAAGCAAATTTTTAAGAATTGGTATGCTTTTAAATAACAGAAAGTTAACATATTTCAAGCAATGCTTGTATATAATTTTTGCAAAAGTAATTCTTCACACAAAACCCGCTCGTTTAATGTAGAGGAAAAATGCAAATCTGTGAACTGCAAATATAATATGTTTAGGTGAATGAAATGAAAACAGGTGTTACTTCATTGTTTTTAATCATAAATATATATAATTTATATTGTAGGGATTCCTAGTCATAGAAGTTCTATCTGCAAGGGTATATAAACTTCGGCGTGGCGAAGTTAACTTCCTTTCTTGTTTAATGTTTTTCATTAGTACTTTCTCAAATAGCATACCTATGGCGGAGAGTATTGTGATGGGTCTATAGCTTTTAGATGTTGTGGATTTGTTTTTGGTTTCTGTATTGGAATTATTTTTCCATGTTTCCATTGCTTGGGAAAATAAGAGCAGTTTATGCAGTGATTAAAAATTTTGCATATTTCTGAAATAACTGGTATATTGAAGTATTTAAGCAGGAAATTACTGGTTCCGTCTGGTCCTAATGTTTTCTTATTATTTTTATTTTTTATTATTTCGAGGATTTCTTCAGAGTTTGTGAAACCTAGTTCTATTGCTTCTTGCCATTTTCCTTCAGCTGTTTGTGTATTGTTAAAGGTTGTTATTTTGTTATCGTTCGTAATTAGTTGTTCTATTTCTGTTTGTATTGTTGTCTTATGTGCTCTTAGTTCTGTGTTTTGTGATGTCATGTTGTCATTTTGTTTATGGATTTGTTCAAAGGACCATGCTATTGCGTTTATTTTTTCAAAATTGGAGGTAAGTATGTTTGAGTTTGTTTGAATGTCTATTTGCGTTTTTTCAGTGTCGTTCAGGATTATATTTGATTGGAGATGTTCTTTTATGGTTGAGTTTGGGTTAATGTTATGCAGTGTTCTATGGTTTAGTTTGCTTGTGTTAATTTTTTCTAGTCTTGATCTTATGATTTGGAGTTCTGTTTCTTCTATTATTAAGTTAATTTGATAGTCTATTTCTCGTATAGTTTGTTTAATAAAGGATTTACAATTTTTAGTTATTGTCATGATTTTATTTTGCAATATTCTTCTCAGGTTATGTTTTTGTTTTATGAGCTTCAAGCAGTTCGGTCCTAATTGGATTGAATGATTCGTAGTATTTGGATTGATTTTTATTTTCGGTATGGCTTGTGGATTGTTTATTGCTTTATCTATTGCTATTGTTAGGTTTTTAATGTATTGATCAATATCATTTTTATTTAAATTTGTGAGGTTTGGTACTGGAATTATGTTTTGAAGAATTGTTCTATTCCAGGCTATAGAGTCAATTTGTTGAAATGATTATGCTATGATTATGTTTTTTGTTTTGTTATTTTGCATTTTTTGAGTTATCTGTATTGCTATGGCTTCAATTGTTTTAGCTTGAGTTAGATTTATTCTTTGAAATTTTATGTTATTTTTTAAGCATATGGCCACTTGGTTAGTTTTCGGATTTATTTCTGTTGCTATGTTTTGTCTGATTAATTTGTAGTTTGTCAGCATGGGTGAGTTAGTTTGATTGAGATGGTGCTCAGCTAATTGCATTACATCGGGTTTATGTTTTGACAGGAAATGATTGAGTTCAGCTCTTTTTTTGAGCTGTCTCATGCCGTTTATATTAAGAAAGATGCATTTAAGCTTCACTTATTTAGTGCCATATTGAATATAAAATCGAGTATTATCCGATTTTTGTCTTCTTCGTTACTTGCATTTGGGTAATTTATTAGAGTCTTTTGCATTATTTTTATGCAAGTGACAAGATCTTTGCCATATGTCTTGATGGTGTCATTGTTTATTGTTTCTATAGTAATTTGTTGAGGACTGTCGAATGTGTGATTATGTAGGTTAGTGTTATTCTGTTCACTATTTTGGAATAGTGAAGAGAATCTTTTATTATTGAACTGTGCATTTTTTAAAATATTTTGACTTGTTTTGTGATCACTTAGGTTTCTTTTTTGTGCAATTTTTTTAATAAGATTTATTCTAATGGGGCATATTTTCGCGCTTGCAGTGTGCTCTCCTTTACAGTTAACACATTGGGGCTTTGTATTTTGTGGTTCGGTACTGTTGTTATCAGGTTTTTTAAGGTCGCAGTTGCCTGGACCATGAGGTTTTAAGCATTTGATGCATCTATAAGGCATATTACAGTTGCTAGCAACGTGTGAAAATCTTTGGCATCTTTTACATTGCCTAATATGATTTGGGTGAGGCTTAAAGCCTTCTATGGTTACCTTACAATTAAGAAGATACTTTATTTCGAATATTTTTTTAATATTTGGCGATTTTTTTATAGTAACCTGCCAGTATTTTTCTTTGTAGGGGCTTATTGAGATTATTTGTAACTCAGGTAAGATATCATTAAGGGCTGCTTTAATTTCGCTTTTATCAAAGATTTCTGGGGGGATTTTCTTAATAATTATGTTATGTGGTTTTAACTGTTTTGGTGTGTATGTGAAGAAAAGGAAATTTTCTTTTGAGAAGAGGGTTTTTGCTAGATTCAGATTTTCAATAGTATATACTTTAATATGCATTATGTTCTTATTAATTATGTTAACAGTGTACTTAAATGGTAGCAAATTTCTAATCTTACGTATATTGACATTATAGATGACAATTACCGGTAGGTTGTTTAAAGTTGCTTCAGATTCTGCTGCTGCTGCTTCTGCTGCTTCTGCTGCTGTTGCTGTTGTCATCTGTGCGTGTGAAGTCTTCTTTGTTGTTTTGTTGTTTGTTGTCATCTGGGGTTTCAGGCTTATTGGTTTTAAGGCTGGGAATTCGCATTCGTCGAGCTCTGCTAGTGGCTGGTCGTAATTTGTTTTGCTGATGGTGTTTGATATTGTTCGTTGATTGTTTTTATTCTGCAAAATTCATTCATTAAGATTTTGAATTGTTCACCTTCATCCTGGTCTTCTTCTTCCTCACTGGTAGTAGAGTCGTAGTCGTCATCGCTGTTGTCATCTGATGATGTCTGGTAGTGTCGCTTGTTAGTTTGAGTATCGACCTCCATCTCATATATTTGGTCACAGTTCATTGGATCTTCTTCTGGTATTTGAGATCGTTTTTTAGGATTAGATTATATATTTTTTATTTCTGTTCGCCTCTTTCCAAGTTTTGTTTCATTAGATTGAGTTGTATAAGTAGACTTTTTTAGTTGCTGCTGCTGCTGTAATTGCTGTTGTTGTTGTAGATGCTGTTGCTGCTGTAGTTGCTGTTGTTGTTGCTGTTGCTGTGTTTGCAGTTCTTGTTGTTGCTGTAGCTGTTGCTGTATTTGTAGTTGTTGTGGTTGTTGTGATTGCTTTTGTTGCTGTGGTTGCTTTATTTGCTGTTGTTGTGGTTGCTTTTGTTGTTGTTGCTGTAGCTGTTGTGGTTGCTGTAGTGGTTGCTGTTGTGGTTGCTGTTGTAGTTGCTGCTGCTGTTGTGCTTGCTGTTTTTGTAGTTGTTGTATTTGTTGTATTCTTTGTATGTTCTCTACTTTTAGTATTGTTATTGGTTGAACACTTTGTATTTCTTGTTGCTGATTCACTATTTGCACAGTTGAGGTTTTTATTGTTTCTTTATTATTATTTTCTTCCCGTTGTTGTTGTTCATTAGCATCTAATGTTTGCTCTGATACTGTTTTAATTCTGGTTATTAATTGCTCATTGGCTTTATTATTATTTGCTTCCGCTTTCTTCACTATTGTTTCTTCTTCTTCACTAGCTACTTCTAGCTGATCATTGCGCTTCACTATTGTCTCACTTCCTATTTTTGCCCTGCGAGCTGCCGCCGCACATGCAGCCACATGCCTTGCAGCGCCTTTATACTTCACTTCTTCCGTCTCACTCACTGATTCTCTACTCTTCTTTACTTCTGTCTCTGTCAGGCTCCTCTCCACTTTTTCACTTTTCCACTTTTACACTTTTTCACTATTTACCACTTTTTCACTTTTAACTTTTGACCCTATAAATCATATATATTCTTGATCAGCATCAACAACTGAATCGATATAGCGTTGGTCGTGAGGAAAAAATATATTACTACATTTTTGGAACATTTTTAATAATATATATTGAAATTGCACATTTATTAACCCTATAAAACCGCAGAACAGAACTTAGTTTTAAAAATTTTACATTTATTTATGTATTAAATAAGAATAAGGCTCTTGAAAATTTCGTTTCTTTGGTAAAACTTGTTGTGGCCCTGAAAAGAGCCTTTTTAATGTTCCTCCGCATCTGCGAGAAAATTTACTTGGAGCTGGTGTACTTGGTGACAGCCTTGGTTCCCTCACTGACGGCGTGCTTAGCCAACTCTTCGGGCAGGAGCAGGCGAACAGCAGTTTGGATTTCCCGACTGGTGATGGTAGAGCGCTTGTTGTAGTGCGCCAGACGAGAAGCCTCGGCAGCAATACGCTCGAAGATGTCATTCACAAAGGGGAGTGGAATATTTACAGGGGGAGTTTACATTACTGGTATATTAAACCGTCTCTTGGATTTACTGAATTGTTTTTTCTATGGTAAAATATTAAGTTTTTGTTTGTATCATAAATGATGTTTTTTGTTTTTAAGTTTTCTAAGTGATTTAGTGTAATCAGTTCAATGGGGTAATCATTTGGTATTTCTGTTTGGTCGTTGTTGTTGTTTTTTACGAAGTTTTCTAAGATTTTAAAGGCTTGTTCATCTATTTTAGTTGTCTTTGATCGTTTGCAGATTAATTTGTTTGATATGTTTTTTTTTACAGTTATTATCGATGGCTTTTCTGAGTATTTGTCTTTCAAAAATTCTTAGTTTTTGCATTAAATTTGATTTAATGCTCATCCATGCTGCATGGCCATATAGTATGATTGGTTGAATTAATTTGCGGTAGGTTAGTATTTGAATCTGTTCTAATTTGTTATTTCTGTTATTGTTAGGTATGAATATGTGAAGAAGGCTTTTTGTTTTCATTTTTGATCTGATTAAGGTATTGTCTATATGTGTTTTAAAGTTTAGTTTTTCGTCATACGTGACCCCTAGATATTTTAGTTCTTTATTGAATTTAATTGGAATGTTATTATATATGAATAGTTTGGGTTTATAGTATTTTGAATTTTTATATAGTTTTTGGATTTTAGGTCCTTTGAAGAAGCAGCTAGTGCATTTATCACAATTTAGCTTTAATTGCCATTTTGTGAAATATTTTGAAAGCTTGTCTAAATATAGGTTGAACTCTACTTCTAGGCTTGCGGTGGAGCCCCCAGAGCCGAGAATTAGAATGTCATCTGCATATGTTAATTGGATTATATCAACTGTGGTTTGGGGGTTTTGTATATAATTGGGCAAGTCATGAAGATAAATATTGTATAATATTGGTCCTAGGAGTGATCCTTGTGGTACTCCTGCTGTAATATTTCTTATTATGGAATTTTCTTGATTTTGGCTTGTGACATGAAAGGTCCTATTAGTTAGGTAACTATGGATGATTTTGAGTATGTTATGATTGAAGTTTAATAATTTCATTTTGTATATCAGTGCATTAGTCCAAACTGTGTCGAATGCTTTTTCGAAATCAAGGGCACAGGCTACTGTGCCTCTTTTTTTATGGATGTTTTTGAAAATGAAGGTGTTAGCTCTATGGAAGGCATTGCTAACTGATATGCCTTCCCTGAAGCCAAATTGGCCTTCATTTAGGACATTATTTTCTTGTATATGTTTTTATACCCTTGCAGGGTATTATAATTTCAGTCAGAAGTTTGCAACGCAATGAAGGAGGCACCTCCGACCATATAAAGTATATATATTCTTGATCAGGATCAACAGACGAGTCGATATAGCCATGTCCGTCTGTCCGTCTGTCCGTCTGTCCTTCTGTCCGTCTGTCCGTTTCTACGCAAACTAGTCTCTCAGTTTTAAAACTATCTTAATGAAACTTTGTAGTTAGCCTTTTATATACTCTCACTCATATATATGTCGGAACGGGCCAGATCGGACGACTATATCATATAGCTGTCATAGGAATGAGCAGAAAATTTTTACAAAAAAAATTATAACATTTTCAGTTTACAACAGATTTTTATCAAATTTGAGATATAGCCATTTTATTATACTCTACAATTCTGTCTAAAATTTTATGAAAATCGAACTACTATATCATATAGCTCCCATAGGAACGATCGAGAAATTAATACAATTAAAAATTACAACTATTTCAGTTTTAAACAGATCATCATCAAGTTTGAGGTGTAGCCATTTTATATTAATCTTAAATTTTGTGTAAAATTTCATGAAAATCGGACGACAGTATAGGTGCCAAACAAACGATCGTTTGGTGTAGAGGAAAAATGCAAATCTGTGAACTGCAAATGAAAACAGGGTGAATGAAATGAAAACAGGTGTTACTTCATTGTAATCATAAATATATATATATAATTTATATTATAGGGATTCCTACTCATAGAAGTTCAAGGTAAGTACACTAATCATATATTAAAAACTTATTTTATATACAAAAAAAACATGAATAATTTTCTTAATACCTTTGAAGTAAGCTAAGTATTAAGAGGTCAAATATTAAATATATCATAACTAAGCCAAAAATGCATTAATTTCAGTTTTTATTAGGGTAACAAATCTGCATACTCAATTTAAAAATTAAAAAAATTCAAATTTTCGTCAATTTTTCACCATTTTAACGATACCCCTTATAAAAATTTAAAATTGTCAAAAAATATGAAAAAATTAAATTTATGCCGGACCTGGCTAGATCGATTCGGCTGTTGATGCTGATCAAGAATATATATGAATAATAGGATCGGAAATGACGCCTTTAATAAGTTTCAAGCTTTCGACTGAAATATAGGCTTTGCTTAATTATTTGGTACATTGAGCGCTCTCCTCTGCGATTCTCAAGTCTTACACTTAAGCAAGGCTTTAGCTAGAGGAAGTTTAGTTTTCTTCTTCTTTTATATAAATTACTAATTTAGTACTTGGTGGTTGATAGACTTTGATCAAGTGGATGTGGCAACCATGGCTAGATCGAGTCGGCTGTTGGTGCTGATCAAGAATATATATGAATAATAGGATCGGAAATGACTCCTTCACTAAGTTTCAAGCTTTCGACTGAAAGATAGGCTTTACTTAATTATTTGGTACATTGAGCGCTCTCCTCTGCGATTCTCAAGTCTTACACTTAAGCAAGGCTCTAGCTAGAGGAAGTTTAGTTTTCTTCTTCTTCTTTTATATAAATTACTAATCTAGTGCTTGGTGGTTGATAGACTTTGATCAAGTGGATGTGGCAATCATAAAAATTATAGTTTTCTTAATTAAGGTAAGACGTTAACAAAATATCTCTTGCTAATTGAAACCAAAACATGGCCCAAAAAGTCAAGATGAAAATATGGTTTATATTAAATTATTGTTTAATTACCATACCCTTGGCCGTGTTGACTAGCTTATTATTGATCTCGAAAAGTCTTCCAAGCTCTCTTTAAGAGCCGTGATGATCATGACGAGCGGGGATATGGTGTCATTTATTTGTTTATAGTAAAGTATTCTTAACTCCCAAAAATAGGTTATTCAGCACAACTTACTAAACAAAGAACACAACAATGGTGATGATCGAAACTGCTCAATATAAAATATATATTAAAATAAGTTGATCTATATTTGTAAAGCAAATTTTTAAGAATTGGTATGCTTTTAAATAACAGAAAGTTAACATATTTCAAGCAATGCTTGTATATAATTTTTGCAAAAGTAATTCTTCACACAAAACCCGCTCGTTTAATGTAGAGGAAAAATGCAAATCTGTGAACTGCAAATATAATATGTTTAGGTGAATGAAATGAAAACAGGTGTTACTTCATTGTTTTTAATCATAAATATATATAATTTATATTGTAGGGATTCCTAGTCATAGAAGTTCTATCTGCAAGGGTATATAAACTTCGGCGTGGCGAAGTTAACTTCCTTTCTTGTTTAATGTTTTTCATTAGTACTTTCTCAAATAGCATACCTATGGCGGAGAGTATTGTGATGGGTCTATAGCTTTTAGATGTTGTGGATTTGTTTTTGGTTTCTGTATTGGAATTATTTTTCCATGTTTCCATTGCTTGGGAAAATAAGAGCAGTTTATGCAGTGATTAAAAATTTTGCATATTTCTGAAATAACTGGTATATTGAAGTATTTAAGCAGGAAATTACTGGTTCCGTCTGGTCCTAATGTTTTCTTATTATTTTTATTTTTTATTATTTCGAGGATTTCTTCAGAGTTTGTGAAACCTAGTTCTATTGCTTCTTGCCATTTCCCTTCAGCTGTTTGTGTATTGTTAAAGGTTATTATTTTGTTATCGTTCGTAATTAGTTGTTCTATTTCTGTTTGTATTGTTGTCTTATGTGCTCTTAGTTCTGTGTTTTGTGATGTCATGTTGTCATTTTGTTTATGGATTTGTTCAAAGGACCATGCTATTGCGTTTATTTTTTCAAAATTGGAGGTAAGTATGTTTGAGTTTGTTTGAATGTCTATTTGCGTTTTTTCAGTGTCGTTCAGGATTATATTTGATTGGAGATGTTCTTTTATGGTTGAGTTTGGGTTAATGTTATGCAGTGTTCTATGGTTTAGTTTGCTTGTGTTAATTTTTTCTAGTCTTGATCTTATGATTTGGAGTTCTGTTTCTTCTATTATTAAGTTAATTTGATAGTCTATTTCTCGTATAGTTTGTTTAATAAAGGATTTACAATTTTTAGTTATTGTCATGATTTTATTTTGCAATATTCTTCTCAGGTTATGTTTTTGTTTTATGAGCTTCAAGCAGTTCGGTCCTAATTGGATTGAATGATTCGTAGTATTTGGATTGATTTTTATTTTCGGTATGGCTTGTGGATTGTTTATTGCTTTATCTATTGCTATTGTTAGGTTTTTAATGTATTGATCAATATCATTTTTATTTAAATTTGTGAGGTTTGGTACTGGAATTATGTTTTGAAGAATTGTTCTATTCCAGGCTATAGAGTCAATTTGTTGAAATTTATGAATTATTTTTGGTTTGTTAGTGAGTAGTCGTGTGTTACCGATTTTTATTGAAATTTCTATTGCATGATGATCTGAGGAAAAGTTTTTTAAAACTGTACAGCCTCTTTGCAGGTTGTTAGTGAATGCAGTTATTGTTGAGATTATGAAGAGATCTATAGAAGAGTCTCTTCCTTTATTTGGATGAGTTGGTTCATTGGGTGGGCAGATGGTAAGTTCGGGAATGTTTGTTACCCAATTGAATAGGGTTTTCCCTGCGCTATTGATGTGTTGTTTGGAGAAGTTTGGTTTAATCCAAGTGGGGTGTTTAGCATTTAGGTCGCAGCCTATAATTATTTTATTGATATGAGGTATTTTTTTTAAAGAATTGTATATTTTGTCCAAGTCTTCAGTTTGCAGTTTGTTTTTTGGTGTGTTGTATAGTGTTGCTATGATTATGTTTTTTGTTTTGTTATTTTGCATTTTTTGAGTTATCTGTATAGCTATGGCTTCAATTGTTTTAGCTTGAGTTAGATTTATTCTTTGAAATTTTATGTTATTTTTTAAGCATATGGCCACTTGGTTAGTTTTCGGATTTATTTCTGTTGCTATGTTTTGTCTGATTAATTTGTAGTTTGTCAGCATGGGTGAGTTAGTTTGATTGAGATGGTGCTCAGCTAATTGCATTACATCGGGTTTATGTTTTGACAGGAAATGATTGAGTTCAGCTCTTTTTTTGAGCTGTCTCATGCCGTTTATATTAAGAAAGATGCATTTAAGCTTCACTTATTTAGTGCCATATTGAATATAAAATCGAGTATTATCCGATTTTTGTCTTCTTCGTTACTTGCATTTGGGTAATTTATTAGAGTCTTTTGCATTATTTTTATGCAAGTGACAAGATCTTTGCCATATGTCTTGATGGTGTCATTGTTTATTGTTTCTATAGTAATTTGTTGAGGACTGTCGAATGTGTGATTATGTAGGTTAGTGTTATTCTGTTCACTATTTTGGAATAGTGAAGAGAATCTTTTATTATTGAACTGTGCATTTTTTAAAATATTTTGACTTGTTTTGTGATCACTTAGGTTTCTTTTTTGTGCAATTTTTTTAATAAGATTTATTCTAATGGGGCATATTTTCGCGCTTGCAGTGTGCTCTCCTTTACAGTTAACACATTGGGGCTTTGTATTTTGTGGTTCGGTACTGTTGTTATCAGGTTTTTTAAGGTCGCAGTTGCCTGGACCATGAGGTTTTAAGCATTTGATGCATCTATAAGGCATATTACAGTTGCTAGCAACGTGTGAAAATCTTTGGCATCTTTTACATTGCCTAATATGATTTGGGTGAGGCTTAAAGCCTTCTATGGTTACCTTACAATTAAGAAGATACTTTATTTCGAATATTTTTTTAATATTTGGCGATTTTTTTATAGTAACCTGCCAGTATTTTTCTTTGTAGGGGCTTATTGAGATTATTTGTAACTCAGGTAAGATATCATTAAGGGCTGCTTTAATTTCGCTTTTATCAAAGATTTCTGGGGGGATTTTCTTAATAATTATGTTATGTGGTTTTAACTGTTTTGGTGTGTATGTGAAGAAAAGGAAATTTTCTTTTGAGAAGAGGGTTTTTGCTAGATTCAGATTTTCAATAGTATATACTTTAATATGCATTATGTTCTTATTAATTATGTTAACAGTGTACTTAAATGGTAGCAAATTTCTAATCTTACGTATATTGACATTATAGATGACAATTACCGGTAGGTTGTTTAAAGTTGCTTCAGATTCTGTGTTCTGCTGCTGCTGCTTCTGCTGCTTCTGCTGCTGTTGCTGTTGTCATCTGTGCGTGTGAAGTCTTCTTTGTTGTTTTGTTGTTTGTTGTCATCTGGGGTTTCAGGCTTATTGGTTTTAAGGCTGGGAATTCGCATTCGTCGAGCTCTGCTAGTGGCTGGTCGTAATTTGTTTTGCTGATGGTGTTTGATATTGTTCGTTGATTGTTTTTATTCTGCAAAATTCATTCATTAAGATTTTGAATTGTTCACCTTCATCCTGGTCTTCTTCTTCCTCACTGGTAGTAGAGTCGTAGTCGTCATCGCTGTTGTCATCTGATGATGTCTGGTAGTGTCGCTTGTTAGTTTGAGTATCGACCTCCATCTCATATATTTGGTCACAGTTCATTGGATCTTCTTCTGGTATTTGAGATCGTTTTTTAGGATTAGATTATATATTTTTTATTTCTGTTCGCCTCTTTCCAAGTTTTGTTTCATTAGATTGAGTTGTATAAGTAGACTTTTTTAGTTGCTGCTGCTGCTGTAATTGCTGTTGTTGTTGTAGATGCTGTTGCTGCTGTAGTTGCTGTTGTTGTTGCTGTTGCTGTGTTTGCAGTTCTTGTTGTTGCTGTAGCTGTTGCTGTATTTGTAGTTGTTGTGGTTGTTGTGATTGCTTTTGTTGCTGTGGTTGCTTTATTTGCTGTTGTTGTGGTTGCTTTTGTTGTTGTTGCTGTAGCTGTTGTGGTTGCTGTAGTGGTTGCTGTTGTGGTTGCTGTTGTAGTTGCTGCTGCTGTTGTGCTTGCTGTTTTTGTAGTTGTTGTATTTGTTGTATTCTTTGTATGTTCTCTACTTTTAGTATTGTTATTGGTTGAACACTTTGTATTTCTTGTTGCTGATTCACTATTTGCACAGTTGAGGTTTTTATTGTTTCTTTATTATTATTTTCTTCCCGTTGTTGTTGTTCATTAGCATCTAATGTTTGCTCTGATACTGTTTTAATTCTGGTTATTAATTGCTCATTGGCTTTATTATTATTTGCTTCCGCTTTCTTCACTATTGTTTCTTCTTCTTCACTAGCTACTTCTAGCTGATCATTGCGCTTCACTATTGTCTCACTTCCTATTTTTGCCCTGCGAGCTGCCGCCGCACATGCAGCCACATGCCTTGCAGCGCCTTTATACTTCACTTCTTCCGTCTCACTCACTGATTCTCTACTCTTCTTTACTTCTGTCTCTGTCAGGCTCCTCTCCACTTTTTCACTTTTCCACTTTTACACTTTTTCACTATTTACCACTTTTTCACTTTTAACTTTTGACCCTATAAATCATATATATTCTTGATCAGCATCAACAACTGAATCGATATAGCGTTGGTCGTGAGGAAAAAATATATTACTACATTTTTGGAACATTTTTAATAATATATATTGAAATTGCACATTTATTAACCCTATAAAACCGCAGAACAGAACTTAGTTTTAAAAATTTTACATTTATTTATGTATTAAATAAGAATAAGGCTCTTGAAAATTTCGTTTCTTTGGTAAAACTTGTTGTGGCCCTGAAAAGAGCCTTTTTAATGTTCCTCCGCATCTGCGAGAAAATTTACTTGGAGCTGGTGTACTTGGTGACAGCCTTGGTTCCCTCACTGACGGCGTGCTTAGCCAACTCTCCGGGCAGGAGCAGGCGAACAGCAGTTTGGATTTCCCGACTGGTGATGGTAGAGCGCTTGTTGTAGTGCGCCAGACGAGAAGCCTCGGCAGCAATACGCTCGAAGATGTCATTCACAAAGGGGAGTGGAATATTTACAGGGGGAGTTTACATTACTGGTATATTAAACCGTCTCTTGGATTTACTGAATTGTTTTTTCTATGGTAAAATATTAAGTTTTTGTTTGTATCATAAATGATGTTTTTTGTTTTTAAGTTTTCTAAGTGATTTAGTGTAATCAGTTCAATGGGGTAATCATTTGGTATTTCTGTTTGGTCTATGTTGTTGTTTTTTACGAAGTTTTCTAAGATTTTAAAGGCTTGTTCATCTATTTTAGTTGTCTTTGATCGTTTGCAGATTAATTTGTTTGATATGTTTTTTTTACAGTTATTATCGATGGCTTTTCTGAGTATTTGTCTTTCAAAAATTCTTAGTTTTTGCATTAAATTTGATTTAATGCTCATCCATGCTGCATGGCCATATAGTATGATTGGTTGAATTAATTTGCGGTAGGTTAGTATTTGAATCTGTTCTAATTTGTTATTTCTGTTATTGTTAGGTATGAATATGTGAAGAAGGCTTTTTGTTTTCATTTTTGATCTGATTAAGGTATTGTCTATATGTGTTTTAAAGTTTAGTTTTTCGTCATACGTGACCCCTAGATATTTTAGTTCTTTATTGAATTTAATTGGAATGTTATTATATATGAATAGTTTGGGTTTATAGTATTTTGAATTTGTATATAGTTTTTGGATTTTAGGTCCTTTGAAGAAGCAGCTAGTGCATTTATCACAATTTAGCTTTAATTGCCATTTTGTGAAATATTTTGAAAGCTTGTCTAAATATAGGTTGAACTCTACTTCTAGGCTTGCGGTGGAGCCCCCAGAGCCGAGAATTAGAATGTCATCTGCATATGTTAATTGGATTATATCAACTGTGGTTTGGGGGTTTTGTATATAATTGGGCAAGTCATGAAGATAAATATTGTATAATATTGGTCCTAGGAGTGATCCTTGTGGTACTCCTGCTGTAATATTTCTTATTATGGAATTTTCTTGATTTTGGCTTGTGACATGAAAGGTCCTATTAGTTAGGTAACTATGGATGATTTTGAGTATGTTATGATTGAAGTTTAATAATTTCATTTTGTATATCAGTGCATTAGTCCAAACTGTGTCGAATGCTTTTTCGAAATCAAGGGCACAGGCTACTGTGCCTCTTTTTTTATGGATGTTTTTGAAAATGAAGGTGTTAGCTCTATGGAAGGCATTGCTAACTGATATGCCTTCCCTGAAGCCAAATTGGCCTTCATTTAGGACATTATTTTCTTGTATATGTTTTTATACCCTTGCAGGGTATTATAATTTCAGTCAGAAGTTTGCAACGCAATGAAGGAGGCACCTCCGACCATATAAAGTATATATATTCTTGATCAGGATCAACAGACGAGTCGATCTAGCCATGTCCGTCTGTCCGTCTGTCCTTCTGTCCGTCTGTCCGTTTCTACGCAAACTAGTCTCTCAGTTTTAAAACTATCTTAATGAAACTTTGTAGTTAGCCTTTTATATACTCTCACTCATATATATGTCGGAACGGGCCAGATCGGACGACTATATCATATAGCTGTCATAGGAATGAGCAGAAAATTTTTACAAAAAAAATTATAACATTTTCAGTTTACAACAGATTTTTATCAAATTTGAGATATAGCCATTTTATTATACTCTACAATCTACAATTATGAAAATCGAACTACTATATCATATAGCTCCCATAGGAACGATCGAGAAATTAATACAATTAAAAATTACAACTATTTCAGTTTTAAACAGATCATCATCAAGTTTGAGGTGTAGCCATTTTATATTAATCTTAAATTTTGTGTAAAATTTCATGAAAATCGGACGACAGTATCATATAGGTGCCAAACAAACGATCGTTTGGTGTAGAGGAAAAATGCAAATCTGTGAACTGCAAATGAAAACAGGGTGAATGAAATGAAAACAGGTGTTACTTCATTGTAATCATAAATATATATATATAATTTATATTATAGGGATTCCTACTCATAGAAGTTCAAGGTAAGTACACTAATCATATATTAAAAACTTATTTTATATACAAAAAAAACATGAATAATTTTCTTAATACCTTTGAAGTAAGCTAAGTATTAAGAGGTCAAATATTAAATATATCATAACTAAGCCAAAAATGCATTAATTTCAGTTTTTATTAGGGTAACAAATCTGCATACTCAATTTAAAAATTAAAAAAATTCAAATTTTCGTCAATTTTTCACCATTTAACGATACCCCTTATAAAAATTTAAAATTGTCAAAAAATATGAAAAAATTAAATTTATGCCGGACCTGGCTAGATCGATTCGGCTGTTGATGCTGATCAAGAATATATATGAATAATAGGATCGGAAATGACGCCTTTAATAAGTTTCAAGCTTTCGACTGAAATATAGGCTTTGCTTAATTATTTGGTACATTGAGCGCTCTCCTCTGCGATTCTCAAGTCTTACACTTAAGCAAGGCTTTAGCTAGAGGAAGTTTAGTTTTCTTCTTCTTTTATATAAATTACTAATTTAGTGCTTGGTGGTTGATAGACTTTGATCAAGTGGATGTGGCAACCATGGCTAGATCGAGTCGGCTGTTGATGCTGATCAAGAATATATATGAATAATAGGATCGGAAATGACTCCTTCACTAAGTTTCAAGCTTTCGACTGAAAGATAGGCTTTACTTAATTATTTGGTACATTGAGCGCTCTCCTCTGCGATTCTCAAGTCTTACACTTAAGCAAGGCTCTAGCTAGAGGAAGTTTAGTTTTCTTCTTCTTCTTTTATATAAATTACTAATCTAGTGCTTGGTGGTTGATAGACTTTGATCAAGTGGATGTGGCAATCATAAAAATTATAGTTTTCTTAATTAAGGTAAGACGTTAACAAAATATCTCTTGCTAATTGAAACCAAAACATGGCCCAAAAAGTCAAGATGAAAATATGGTTTATATTAAATTATTGTTTAATTACCATACCCTTGGCCGTGTTGACTAGCTTATTATTGATCTCGAAAAGTCTTCCAAGCTCTCTTTAAGAGCCGTGATGATCATGACGAGCGGGGATATGGTGTCATTTATTTGTTTATAGTAAAGTATTCTTAACTCCCAAAAATAGTTTATTCAGCACAACTTACTAAACAAAGAACACAACAATGGTGATGATCGAAACTGCTCAATATAAAATATATATTAAAATAAGTTGATCTATATTTGTAAAGCAAATTTTTAAGAATTGGTATGCTTTTAAATAACAGAAAGTTAACATATTTCAAGCAATGCTTGTATATAATTTTTGCAAAAGTAATTCTTCACACAAAACCCGCTCGTTTAATGTAGAGGAAAAATGCAAATCTGTGAACTGCAAATATAATATGTTTAGGTGAATGAAATGAAAACAGGTGTTACTTCATTGTTTTTAATCATAAATATATATAATTTATATTGTAGGGATTCCTAGTCATAGAAGTTCTATCTGCAAGGGTATATAAACTTCGGCGTGGCGAAGTTAACTTCCTTTCTTGTTTAATGTTTTTCATTAGTACTTTCTCAAATAGCATACCTATGGCGGAGAGTATTGTGATGGGTCTATAGCTTTTAGATGTTGTGGATTTGTTTTTGGTTTCTGTATTGGAATTATTTTTCCATGTTTCCATTGCTTGGGAAAATAAGAGCAGTTTATGCAGTGATTAAAAATTTTGCATATTTCTGAAATAACTGGTATATTGAAGTATTTAAGCAGGAAATTACTGTTTCCGTCTGGTCCTAATGTTTTCTTATTATTTTTATTTTTTATTATTTCGAGGATTTCTTCAGAGTTTGTGAAACCTAGTTCTATTGCTTCTTGCCATTTCCCTTCAGCTGTTTGTTTATTGTTAAAGGTTGTTATTTTGTTATCGTTCGTAATTAGTTGTTCTATTTCTGTTTGTATTGTTGTCTTATGTGCTCTTAGTTCTGTGTTTTGTGATGTCATGTTGTCATTTTGTTTATGGATTTGTTCAAAGGACCATGCTATTGCGTTTATTTTTTCAAAATTGGAGGTAAGTATGTTTGAGTTTGTTTGAATGTCTATTTGCGTTTTTTCAGTGTCGTTCAGGATTATATTTGATTGGAGATGTTCTTTTATGGTTGAGTTTGGGTTAATGTTATGCAGTGTTCTATGGTTTAGTTTGCTTGTGTTAATTTTTTCTAGTCTTGATCTTATGATTTGGAGTTCTGTTTCTTCTATTATTAAGTTAATTTGATAGTCTATTTCTCGTATAGTTTGTTTAATAAAGGATTTACAATTTTTAGTTATTGTCATGATTTTATTTTGCAATATTCTTCTCAGGTTATGTTTTTGTTTTATGAGCTTCAAGCAGTTCGGTCCTAATTGGATTGAATGATTCGTAGTATTTGGATTGATTTTTATTTTCGGTATGGCTTGTGGATTGTTTATTGCTTTATCTATTGCTATTGTTAGGTTTTTAATGTATTGATCAATATCATTTTTATTTAAATTTGTGAGGTTTGGTACTGGAATTATGTTTTGAAGAATTGTTCTATTCCAGGCTATAGAGTCAATTTGTTGAAATTTATGAATTATTTTTGGTTTGTTAGTGAGTAGTCGTGTGTTACCGATTTTTATTGAAATTTCTATTGCATGATGATCTGAGGAAAAGTTTTTTAAAACTGTACAGCCTCTTTGCAGGTTGTTAGTGAATGCAGTTATTGTTGAGATTATGAAGAGATCTATAGAAGAGTCTCTTCCTTTATTTGGATGAGTTGGTTCATTGGGTGGGCAGATGGTAAGTTCGGGAATGTTTGTTACCCAATTGAATAGGGTTTTCCCTGCGCTATTGATGTGTTGTTTGGAGAAGTTTGGTTTATTCCAAGTGGGGTGTTTAGCATTTAGGTCGCAGCCTATAATTATTTTATTGATATGAGGTATTTTTTTTAAAGAATTGTATATTTTGTCCAAGTCTTCAGTTTGCAGTTTGTTTTTTGGTGTGTTGTATAGTGTTGCTATGATTATGTTTTTTGTTTTGTTATTTTGCATTTTTTGAGTTATCTGTATAGCTATGGCTTCAATTGTTTTAGCTTGAGTTAGATTTATTCTTTGAAATTTTATGTTATTTTTTAAGCATATGGCCACTTGGTTAGTTTTCCGATTTATTTCTGTTGCTATGTTTTGTCTGATTAATTTGTAGTTTGTCAGCATGGGTGAGTTAGTTTGATTGAGATGGTGCTCAGCTAATTGCATTACATCGGGTTTATGTTTTGACAGGAAATGATTGAGTTCAGCTCTTTTTTTGAGCTGTCTCATGCCGTTTATATTAAGAAAGATGCATTTAAGCTTCACTTATTTAGTGCCATATTGAATATAAAATCGAGTATTATCCGATTTTTGTCTTCTTCGTTACTTGCATTTGGGTAATTTATTAGAGTCTTTTGCATTATTTTTATGCAAGTGACAAGATCTTTGCCATATGTCTTGATGGTGTCATTGTTTATTGTTTCTATAGTATTTTGTTGAGGACTGTCGAATGTGTGATTATGTAGGTTAGTGTTATTCTGTTCACTATTTTGGAATAGTGAAGAGAATCTTTTATTATTGAACTGTGCATTTTTTAAAATATTTTGACTTGTTTTGTGATCACTTAGGTTTCTTTTTTGTGCAATTTTTTTAATAAGATTTATTCTAATGGGGCATATTTTCGCGCTTGCAGTGTGCTCTCCTTTACAGTTAACACATTGGGGCTTTGTATTTTGTGGTTCGGTACTGTTGTTATCAGGTTTTTTAAGGTCGCAGTTGCCTGGACCATGAGGTTTTAAGCATTTGATGCATCTATAAGGCATATTACAGTTGCTAGCAACGTGTGAAAATCTTTGGCATCTTTTACATTGCCTAATATGATTTGGGTGAGGCTTAAAGCCTTCTATGGTTACCTTACAATTAAGAAGATACTTTATTTCGAATATTTTTTTAATATTTGGCGATTTTTTTATAGTAACCTGCCAGTATTTTTCTTTGTAGGGGCTTATTGAGATTATTTGTAACTCAGGTAAGATATCATTAAGGGCTGCTTTAATTTCGCTTTTATCAAAGATTTCTGGGGGGATTTTCTTAATAATTATGTTATGTGGTTTTAACTGTTTTGGTGTGTATGTGAAGAAAAGGAAATTTTCTTTTGAGAAGAGGGTTTTTGCTAGATTCAGATTTTCAATAGTATATACTTTAATATGCATTATGTTCTTATTAATTATGTTAACAGTGTACTTAAATGGTAGCAAATTTCTAATCTTACGTATATTGACATTATAGATGACAATTACCGGTAGGTTGTTTAAAGTTGCTTCAGATTCTGCTGCTTCTGCTGCTGCTGCTTCTGCTGCTTCTGCTGCTGTTGCTGTTGTCATCTGTGCGTGTGAAGTCTTCTTTGTTGTTTTGTTGTTTGTTGTCATCTGGGGTTTCAGGCTTATTGGTTTTAAGGCTGGGAATTCGCATTCGTCGAGCTCTGCTAGTGGCTGGTCGTAATTTGTTTTGCTGATGGTGTTTGATATTGTTCGTTGATTGTTTTTATTCTGCAAAATTCATTCATTAAGATTTTGAATTGTTCACCTTCATCCTGGTCTTCTTCTTCCTCACTGGTAGTAGAGTCGTAGTCGTCATCGCTGTTGTCATCTGATGATGTCTGGTAGTGTCGCTTGTTAGTTTGAGTATCGACCTCCATCTCATATATTTGGTCACAGTTCATTGGATCTTCTTCTGGTATTTGAGATCGTTTTTTAGGATTAGATTATATATTTTTTATTTCTGTTCGCCTCTTTCCAAGTTTTGTTTCATTAGATTGAGTTGTATAAGTAGACTTTTTTAGTTGCTGCTGCTGCTGTAATTGCTGTTGTTGTTGTAGATGCTGTTGCTGCTGTAGTTGCTGTTGTTGTTGCTGTTGCTGTGTTTGCAGTTCTTGTTGTTGCTGTAGCTGTTGCTGTATTTGTAGTTGTTGTGGTTGTTGTGATTGCTTTTGTTGCTGTGGTTGCTTTATTTGCTGTTGTTGTGGTTGCTTTTGTTGTTGTTGCTGTAGCTGTTGTGGTTGCTGTAGTGGTTGCTGTTGTGGTTGCTGTTGTAGTTGCTGCTGCTGTTGTGCTTGCTGTTTTTGTAGTTGTTGTATTTGTTGTATTCTTTGTATGTTCTCTACTTTTAGTATTGTTATTGGTTGAACACTTTGTATTTCTTGTTGCTGATTCACTATTTGCACAGTTGAGGTTTTTATTGTTTCTTTATTATTATTTTCTTCCCGTTGTTGTTGTTCATTAGCATCTAATGTTTGCTCTGATACTGTTTTAATTCTGGTTATTAATTGCTCATTGGCTTTATTATTATTTGCTTCCGCTTTCTTCACTATTGTTTCTTCTTCTTCACTAGCTACTTCTAGCTGATTATTGCGCTTCACTATTGTCTCACTTCCTATTTTTGCCCTGCGAGCTGCCGCCGCACATGCAGCCACATGCCTTGCAGCGCCTTTATACTTCACTTCTTCCGTCTCACTCACTGATTCTCTACTCTTCTTTACTTCTGTCTCTGTCAGGCTCCTCTCCACTTTTTCACTTTTCCACTTTTACACTTTTTCACTATTTACCACTTTTTCACTTTTAACTTTTGACCCTATAAATCATATATATTCTTGATCAGCATCAACAACTGAATCGATATAGCGTTGGTCGTGAGGAAAAAATATATTACTACATTTTTGGAACATTTTTAATAATATATATTGAAATTGCACATTTATTAACCCTATAAAACCGCAGAACAGAACTTAGTTTTAAAAATTTTACATTTATTTATGTATTAAATAAGAATAAGGCTCTTGAAAATTTCGTTTCTTTGGTAAAACTTGTTGTGGCCCTGAAAAGAGCCTTTTTAATGTTCCTCCGCATCTGCGAGAAAATTTACTTGGAGCTGGTGTACTTGGTGACAGCCTTGGTTCCCTCACTGACGGCGTGCTTAGCCAACTCTCCGGGCAGGAGCAGGCGAACAGCAGTTTGGATTTCCCGACTGGTGATGGTAGAGCGCTTGTTGTAGTGCGCCAGACGAGAAGCCTCGGCAGCAATACGCTCGAAGATGTCATTCACAAAGGGGAGTGGAATATTTACGGGGGGAGTTTACATTACTGGTATATTAAACCGTCTCTTGGATTTACTGAATTGTTTTTTCTATGGTAAAATATTAAGTTTTTGTTTGTATCATAAATGATGTTTTTTGTTTTTAAGTTTTCTAAGTGATTTAGTGTAATCAGTTCAATGGGGTAATC
Source organism: Drosophila serrata (assembly GCF_035046125.1). Classification (NCBI taxonomy): domain Eukaryota; kingdom Metazoa; phylum Arthropoda; class Insecta; order Diptera; family Drosophilidae; genus Drosophila; species Drosophila serrata. The sequence goes on from NW_028256998.1 coordinate 46,720, forward strand.
ATTTGGTATTTCTGTTTGGTCTATGTTGTTGTTTTTTACGAAGTTTTCTAAGATTTTAAAGGCTTGTTCATCTATTTTAGTTGTCTTTGATCGTTTGCAGATTAATTTGTTTGATATGTTTTTTTTACAGTTATTATCGATGGCTTTTCTGAGTATTTGTCTTTCAAAAATTCTTAGTTTTTGCATTAAATTTGATTTAATGCTCATCCATGCTGCATGGCCATATAGTATGATTGGTTGAATTAATTTGCGGTAGGTTAGTATTTGAATCTGTTCTAATTTGTTATTTCTGTTATTGTTAGGTATGAATATGTGAAGAAGGCTTTTTGTTTTCATTTTTGCTCTGATTAAGGTATTGTCTATATGTGTTTTAAAGTTTAGTTTTTCGTCATACGTGACCCCTAGATATTTTAGTTCTTTATTGAATTTAATTGGAATGTTATTATATATGAATAGTTTGGGTTTATAGTATTTTGAATTTGTATATAGTTTTTGGATTTTAGGTCCTTTGAAGAAGCAGCTAGTGCATTTATCACAATTTAGCTTTAATTGCCATTTTGTGAAATATTTTGAAAGCTTGTCTAAATATAGGTTGAACTCTACTTCTAGGCTTGCGGTGGAGCCCCCAGAGCCGAGAATTAGAATGTCATCTGCATATGTTAATTGGATTATATCAACTGTGGTTTGGGGGTTTTGTATATAATTGGGCAAGTCATGAAGATAAATATTGTATAATATTGGTCCTAGGAGTGATCCTTGTGGTACTCCTGCTGTAATATTTCTTATTATGGAATTTTCTTGATTTTGGCTTGTGACATGAAAGGTCCTATTAGTTAGGTAACTATGGATGATTTTGAGTATGTTATGATTGAAGTTTAATAATTTCATTTTGTATATCAGTGCATTAGTCCAAACTGTGTCGAATGCTTTTTCGAAATCAAGGGCACAGGCTACTGTGCCTCTTTTTTTATGGATGTTTTTGAAAATGAAGGTGTTAGCTCTATGGAAGGCATTGCTAACTGATATGCCTTCCCTGAAGCCAAATTGGCCTTCATTTAGGACATTATTTTCTTGTATATGTTTTTATACCCTTGCAGGGTATTATAATTTCAGTCAGAAGTTTGCAACGCAATGAAGGAGGCACCTCCGACCATATAAAGTATATATATTCTTGATCAGGATCAACAGACGAGTCGATCTAGCCATGTCCGTCTGTCCGTCTGTCCGTCTGTCCTTCTGTCCGTCTGTCCGTTTCTACGCAAACTAGTCTCTCAGTTTTAAAACTATCTTAATGAAACTTTGTAGTTAGCCTTTTATATACTCTCACTCATATATATGTCGGAACGGGCCAGATCGGACGACTATATCATATAGCTGTCATAGGAATGAGCAGAAAATTTTTACAAAAAAAATTATAACATTTTCAGTTTACAACAGATTTTTATCAAATTTGAGATATAGCCATTTTATTATACTCTACAATTCTGTCTAAAATTTTATGAAAATCGAACTACTATATCATATAGCTCCCATAGGAACGATCGAGAAATTAATACAATTAAAAATTACAACTATTTCAGTTTTAAACAGATCATCATCAAGTTTGAGGTGTAGCCATTTTATATTAATCTTAAATTTTGTGTAAAATTTCATGAAAATCGGACGACAGTATCATATAGGTGCCAAACAAAAGATCGTTTGGTGTAGAGGAAAAATGCAAATCTGTGAACTGCAAATGAAAACAGGGTGAATGAAATGAAAACAGGTGTTACTTCATTGTAATCATAAATATATATATATAATTTATATTATAGGGATTCCTACTCATAGAAGTTCAAGGTAAGTACACTAATCATATATTAAAAACTTATTTTATATACAAAAAAAACATGAATAATTTTCTTAATACCTTTGAAGTAAGCTAAGTATTAAGAGGTCAAATATTAAATATATCATAACTAAGCCAAAAATGCATTAATTTCAGTTTTTATTAGGGTAACAAATCTGCATACTCAATTTAAAAATTAAAAAAATTCAAATTTTCGTCAATTTTTCACCATTTTAACGATACCGCTTATAAAAATTTAAAATTGTCAAAAAATATGAAAAAATTAAATTTATGCCGGACCTGGCTAGATCGATTCGGCTGTTGATGCTGATCAAGAATATATATGATTAATAGGATCGGAAATGACGCCTTTAATAAGTTTCAAGCTTTCGACTGAAATATAGGCTTTGCTTAATTATTTGGTACATTGAGCGCTCTCCTCTGCGATTCTCAAGTCTTACACTTAAGCAAGGCTTTAGCTAGAGGAAGTTTAGTTTTCTTCTTCTTTTATATAAATTACTAATTTAGTGCTTGGTGGTTGATAGACTTTGATCAAGTGGATGTGGCAACCATGGCTAGATCGAGTCGGCTGTTGATGCTGATCAAGAATATATATGAATAATAGGATCGGAAATGACTCCTTCACTAAGTTTCAAGCTTTCGACTGAAAGATAGGCTTTACTTAATTATTTGGTACATTGAGCGCTCTCCTCTGCGATTCTCAAGTCTTACACTTAAGCAAGGCTCTAGCTAGAGGAAGTTTAGTTTTCTTCTTCTTCTTTTATATAAATTACTAATCTAGTGCTTGGTGGTTGATAGACTTTGATCAAGTGGATGTGGCAATCATAAAAATTATAGTTTTCTTAATTAAGGTAAGACGTTAACAAAATATCTCTTGCTAATTGAAACCAAAACATGGCCCAAAAAGTCAAGATGAAAATATGGTTTATATTAAATTATTGTTTAATTACCATACCCTTGGCCGTGTTGACTAGCTTATTATTGATCTCGAAAAGTCTTCCAAGCTCTCTTTAAGAGCCGTGATGATCATGACGAGCGGGGATATGGTGTCATTTATTTGTTTATAGTAAAGTATTCTTAACTCCCAAAAATAGTTTATTCAGCACAACTTACTAAACAAAGAACACAACAATGGTGATGATCGAAACTGCTCAATATAAAATATATATTAAAATAAGTTGATCTATATTTGTAAAGCAAATTTTTAAGAATTGGTATGCTTTTAAATAACAGAAAGTTAACATATTTCAAGCAATGCTTGTATATAATTTTTGCAAAAGTAATTCTTCACACAAAACCCGCTCGTTTAATGTAGAGGAAAAATGCAAATCTGTGAACTGCAAATATAATATGTTTAGGTGAATGAAATGAAAACAGGTGTTACTTCATTGTTTTTAATCATAAATATATATAATTTATATTGTAGGGATTCCTAGTCATAGAAGTTCTATCTGCAAGGGTATATAAACTTCGGCGTGGCGAAGTTAACTTCCTTTCTTGTTTAATGTTTTTCATTAGTACTTTCTCAAATAGCATACCTATGGCGGAGAGTATTGTGATGGGTCTATAGCTTTTAGATGTTGTGGATTTGTTTTTGGTTTCTGTATTGGAATTATTTTTCCATGTTTCCATTGCTTGGGAAAATAAGAGCAGTTTATGCAGTGATTAAAAATTTTGCATATTTCTGAAATAACTGGTATATTGAAGTATTTAAGCAGGAAATTACTGGTTCCGTCTGGTCCTAATGTTTTCTTATTATTTTTATTTTTTATTATTTCGAGGATTTCTTCAGAGTTTGTGAAACCTAGTTCTATTGCTTCTTGCCATTTCCCTTCAGCTGTTTGTGTATTGTTAAAGGTTGTTATTTTGTTATCGTTCGTAATTAGTTGTTCTATTTCTGTTTGTATTGTTGTCTTATGTGCTCTTAGTTCTGTGTTTTGTGATGTCATGTTGTCATTTTGTTTATGGATTTGTTCAAAGGACCATGCTATTGCGTTTATTTTTTCAAAATTGGAGGTAAGTATGTTTGAGTTTGTTTGAATGTCTATTTGCGTTTTTTCAGTGTCGTTCAGGATTATATTTGATTGGAGATGTTCTTTTATGGTTGAGTTTGGGTTAATGTTATGCAGTGTTCTATGGTTTAGTTTGCTTGTGTTAATTTTTTCTAGTCTTGATCTTATGATTTGGAGTTCTGTTTCTTCTATTATTAAGTTAATTTGATAGTCTATTTCTCGTATAGTTTGTTTAATAAAGGATTTACAATTTTTAGTTATTGTCATGATTTTATTTTGCAATATTCTTCTCAGGTTATGTTTTTGTTTTATGAGCTTCAAGCAGTTCGGTCCTAATTGGATTGAATGATTCGTAGTATTTGGATTGATTTTTATTTTCGGTATGGCTTGTGGATTGTTTATTGCTTTATCTATTGCTATTGTTAGGTTTTTAATGTATTGATCAATATCATTTTTATTTAAATTTGTGAGGTTTGGTACTGGAATTATGTTTTGAAGAATTGTTCTATTCCAGGCTATAGAGTCAATTTGTTGAAATTTATGAATTATTTTTGGTTTGTTAGTGAGTAGTCGTGTGTTACCGATTTTTATTGAAATTTCTATTGCATGATGATCTGAGGAAAAGTTTTTTAAAACTGTACAGCCTCTTTGCAGGTTGTTAGTGAATGCAGTTATTGTTGAGATTATGAAGAGATCTATAGAAGAGTCTCTTCCTTTATTTGGATGAGTTGGTTCATTGGGTGGGCAGATGGTAAGTTCGGGAATGTTTGTTACCCAATTGAATAGGGTTTTCCCTGCGCTATTGATGTGTTGTTTGGAGAAGTTTGGTTTATTCCAAGTGGGGTGTTTAGCATTTAGGTCGCAGCCTATAATTATTTTATTGATATGAGGTATTTTTTTTAAAGAATTGTATATTTTGTCCAAGTCTTCAGTTTGCAGTTTGTTTTTTGGTGTGTTGTATAGTGTTGCTATGATTATGTTTTTTGTTTTGTTATTTTGCATTTTTTGAGTTATCTGTATAGCTATGGCTTCAATTGTTTTAGCTTGAGTTAGATTTATTCTTTGAAATTTTATGTTATTTTTTAAGCATATGGCCACTTGGTTAGTTTTCGGATTTATTTCTGTTGCTATGTTTTGTCTGATTAATTTGTAGTTTGTCAGCATGGGTGAGTTAGTTTGATTGAGATGGTGCTCAGCTAATTGCATTACATCGGGTTTATGTTTTGACAGGAAATGATTGAGTTCAGCTCTTTTTTTGAGCTGTCTCATGCCGTTTATATTAAGAAAGATGCATTTAAGCTTCACTTATTTAGTGCCATATTGAATATAAAATCGAGTATTATCCGATTTTTGTCTTCTTCGTTACTTGCATTTGGGTAATTTATTAGAGTCTTTTGCATTATTTTTATGCAAGTGACAAGATCTTTGCCATATGTCTTGATGGTGTCATTGTTTATTGTTTCTATAGTATTTTGTTGAGGACTGTCGAATGTGTGATTATGTAGGTTAGTGTTATTCTGTTCACTATTTTGGAATAGTGAAGAGAATCTTTTATTATTGAACTGTGCATTTTTTAAAATATTTTGACTTGTTTTGTGATCACTTAGGTTTCTTTTTTGTGCAATTTTTTTAATAAGATTTATTCTAATGGGGCATATTTTCGCGCTTGCAGTGTGCTCTCCTTTACAGTTAACACATTGGGGCTTTGTATTTTGTGGTTCGGTACTGTTGTTATCAGGTTTTTTAAGGTCGCAGTTGCCTGGACCATGAGGTTTTAAGCATTTGATGCATCTATAAGGCATATTACAGTTGCTAGCAACGTGTGAAAATCTTTGGCATCTTTTACATTGCCTAATATGATTTGGGTGAGGCTTAAAGCCTTCTATGGTTACCTTACAATTAAGAAGATACTTTATTTCGAATATTTTTTTTAATATTTGGCGATTTTTTTATAGTAACCTGCCAGTATTTTTCTTTGTAGGGGCTTATTGAGATTATTTGTAACTCAGGTAAGATATCATTAAGGGCTGCTTTAATTTCGCTTTTATCAAAGATTTCTGGGGGGATTTTCTTAATAATTATGTTATGTGGTTTTAACTGTTTTGGTGTGTATGTGAAGAAAAGGAAATTTTCTTTTGAGAAGAGGGTTTTTGCTAGATTCAGATTTTCAATAGTATATACTTTAATATGCATTATGTTCTTATTAATTATGTTAACAGTGTACTTAAATGGTAGCAAATTTCTAATCTTACGTATATTGACATTATAGATGACAATTACCGGTAGGTTGTTTAAAGTTGCTTCAGATTCTGCTGCTTCTGCTTCTGCTGCTTCTGCTGCTGTTGCTGTTGTCATCTGTGCGTGTGAAGTCTTCTTTGTTGTTTTGTTGTTTGTTGTCATCTGGGGTTTCAGGCTTATTGGTTTTAAGGCTGGGAATTCGCATTCGTCGAGCTCTGCTAGTGGCTGGTCGTAATTTGTTTTGCTGATGGTGTTTGATATTGTTCGTTGATTGTTTTTATTCTGCAAAATTCATTCATTAAGATTTTGAATTGTTCACCTTCATCCTGGTCTTCTTCTTCCTCACTGGTAGTAGAGTCGTAGTCGTCATCGCTGTTGTCATCTGATGATGTCTGGTAGTGTCGCTTGTTAGTTTGAGTATCGACCTCCATCTCATATATTTGGTCACAGTTCATTGGATCTTCTTCTGGTATTTGAGATCGTTTTTTAGGATTAGATTCCATATTTTTTATTTCTGTTCGCCTCTTTTTAAGTTTTGTTTCATTAGATTGAGTTGTATAAGTAGACTTTTTTAGTTGCTGCTGCTGCTGTAATTGCTGTTGTTGTTGTAGATGCTGTTGCTGCTGTAGTTGCTGTTGTTGTTGCTGTTGCTGTGTTTGCAGTTCTTGTTGTTGCTGTAGCTGTTGCTGTATTTGTAGTTGTTGTGGTTGTTGTGATTGCTTTTGTTGCTGTGGTTGCTTTATTTGCTGTTGTTGTGGTTGCTTTTGTTGTTGTTGCTGTAGCTGTTGTGGTTGCTGTAGTGGTTGCTGTTGTGGTTGCTGTTGTAGTTGCTGCTGCTGTTGTGCTTGCTGTTTTTGTAGTTGTTGTATTTGTTGTATTCTTTGTATGTTCTCTACTTTTAGTATTGTTATTGGTTGAACACTTTGTATTTCTTGTTGCTGATTCACTATTTGCACAGTTGAGGTTTTTATTGTTTCTTTATTATTATTTTCTTCCCGTTGTTGTTGTTCATTAGCATCTAATGTTTGCTCTGATACTGTTTTAATTCTGGTTATTAATTGCTCATTGGCTTTATTATTATTTGCTTCCGCTTTCTTCACTATTGTTTCTTCTTCTTCACTAGCTACTTCTAGCTGATCATTGCGCTTCACTATTGTCTCACTTCCTATTTTTGCCCTGCGAGCTGCCGCCGCACATGCAGCCACATGCCTTGCAGCGCCTTTATACTTCACTTCTTCCGTCTCACTCACTGATTCTCTACTCTTCTTTACTTCTGTCTCTGTCAGGCTCCTCTCCACTTTTTCACTTTTCCACTTTTACACTTTTTCACTATTTACCACTTTTTCACTTTTAACTTTTGACCCTATAAATCATATATATTCTTGATCAGCATCAACAACTGAATCGATATAGCGTTGGTCGTGAGGAAAAAATATATTACTACATTTTTTGAACATTTTTAATAATATATATTGAAATTGCACATTTATTAACCCTATAAAACCGCAGAACAGAACTTAGTTTTAAAAATTTTACATTTATTTATGTATTAAATAAGAATAAGGCTCTTGAAAATTTCGTTTCTTTGGTAAAACTTGTTGTGGCCCTGAAAAGAGCCTTTTTAATGTTCCTCCGCATCTGCGAGAAAATTTACTTGGAGCTGGTGTACTTGGTGACAGCCTTGGTTCCCTCACTGACGGCGTGCTTAGCCAACTCTCCGGGCAGGAGCAGGCGAACAGCAGTTTGGATTTCCCGACTGGTGATGGTAGAGCGCTTGTTGTAGTGCGCCAGACGAGAAGCCTCGGCAGCAATACGCTCGAAGATGTCATTCACAAAGGGGAGTGGAATATTTACAGGGGGAGTTTACATTACTGGTATATTAAACCGTCTCTTGGATTTACTGAATTGTTTTTTCTATGGTAAAATATTAAGTTTTTGTTTGTATCATAAATGATGTTTTTTGTTTTTAAGTTTTCTAAGTGATTTAGTGTAATCAGTTCAATGGGGTAATCATTTGGTATTTCTGTTTGGTCTATGTTGTTGTTTTTTACGAAGTTTTCTAAGATTTTAAAGGCTTGTTCATCTATTTTAGTTGTCTTTGATCGTTTGCAGATTAATTTGTTTGATATGTTTTTTTTACAGTTATTATCGATGGCTTTTCTGAGTATTTGTCTTTCAAAAATTCTTAGTTTTTGCATTAAATTTGATTTAATGCTCATCCATGCTGCATGGCCATATAGTATGATTGGTTGAATTAATTTGCGGTAGGTTAGTATTTGAATCTGTTCTAATTTGTTATTTCTGTTATTGTTAGGTATGAATATGTGAAGAAGGCTTTTTGTTTTCATTTTTGCTCTGATTAAGGTATTATCTATATGTGTTTTAAAGTTTAGTTTTTCGTCATACGTGACCCCTAGATATTTTAGTTCTTTATTGAATTTAATTAGAATGTTATTATATATGAATAGTTTGGGTTTATAGTATTTTGAATTTTTATATAGTTTTTGGATTTTAGGTCCTTTGAAGAAGCAGCTAGTGCATTTATCACAATTTAGCTTTAATTGCCATTTTGTGAAATATTTTGAAAGCTTGTCTAAATATAGGTTGAACTCTACTTCTAGGCTTGCGGTGGAGCCCCCAGAGCCGAGAATTAGAATGTCATCTGCATATGTTAATTGGATTATATCAACTGTGGTTTGGGGGTTTTGTATATAATTGGGCAAGTCATGAAGATAAATATTGTATAATATTGGTCCTAGGAGTGATCCTTGTGGTACTCCTGCTGTAATATTTCTTATTATGGAATTTTCTTGATTTTGGCTTGTGACATGAAAGGTCCTATTAGTTAGGTAACTATGGATGATTTTGAGTATGTTATGATTGAAGTTTAATAATTTCATTTTGTATATCAGTGCATTAGTCCAAACTGTGTCGAATGCTTTTTCGAAATCAAGGGCACAGGCTACTGTGCCTCTTTTTTTATGGATGTTTTTGAAAATGAAGGTGTTAGCTCTATGGAAGGCATTGCTAACTGATATGCCTTCCCTGAAGCCAAATTGGCCTTCATTTAGGACATTATTTTCTTGTATATGTTTTTATACCCTTGCAGGGTATTATAATTTCAGTCAGAAGTTTGCAACGCAATGAAGGAGGCACCTCCGACCATATAAAGTATATATATTCTTGATCAGGATCAACAGACGAGTCGATCTAGCCATGTCCGTCTGTCCGTCTGTCCGTCCGTCTGTCCTTCTGTCCGTCTGTCCGTTTCTACGCAAACTAGTCTCTCAGTTTTAAAACTATCTTAATGAAACTTTGTAGTTAGCCTTTTATATACTCTCACTCATATATATGTCGGAACGGGCCAGATCGGACGACTATATCATATAGCTGTCATAGGAATGAGCAGAAAATTTTTACAAAAAAAATTATAACATTTTCAGTTTACAACAGATTTTTATCAAATTTGAGATATAGCCATTTTATTATACTCTACAATTCTGTCTAAAATTTTATGAAAATCGAACTACTATATCATATAGCTCCCATAGGAACGATCGAGAAATTAATACAATTAAAAATTACAACTATTTCAGTTTTAAACAGATCATCATCAAGTTTGAGGTGTAGCCATTTTATATTAATCTTAAATTTTGTGTAAAATTTCATGAAAATCGGACGACAGTATCATATAGGTGCCAAACAAACGATCGTTTGGTGTAGAGGAAAAATGCAAATCTGTGAACTGCAAATGAAAACAGGGTGAATGAAATGAAAACAGGTGTTACTTCATTGTAATCATAAATATATATATATAATTTATATTATAGGGATTCCTACTCATAGAAGTTCAAGGTAAGTACACTAATCATATATTAAAAACTTATTTTATATACAAAAAAAACATGAATAATTTTCTTAATACCTTTGAAGTAAGCTAAGTATTAAGAGGTCAAATATTAAATATATCATAACTAAGCCAAAAATGCATTAATTTCAGTTTTTATTAGGGTAACAAATCTGCATACTCAATTTAAAAATTAAAAAAATTCAAATTTTCGTCAATTTTTCACCATTTTAACGATACCGCTTATAAAAATTTAAAATTGTCAAAAAATATGAAAAAATTAAATTTATGCCGGACCTGGCTAGATCGATTCGGCTGTTGATGCTGATCAAGAATATATATGAATAATAGGATCGGAAATGACGCCTTTAATAAGTTTCAAGCTTTCGACTGAAATATAGGCTTTGCTTAATTATTTGGTACATTGAGCGCTCTCCTCTGCGATTCTCAAGTCTTACACTTAAGCAAGGCTTTAGCTAGAGGAAGTTTAGTTTTCTTCTTCTTTTATATAAATTACTAATTTAGTGCTTGGTGGTTGATAGACTTTGATCAAGTGGATGTGGCAACCATGGCTAGATCGAGTCGGCTGTTGATGCTGATCAAGAATATATATGAATAATAGGATCGGAAATGACTCCTTCACTAAGTTTCAAGCTTTCGACTGAAAGATAGGCTTTACTTAATTATTTAGTACATTGAGCGCTCTCCTCTGCGATTCTCAAGTCTTACACTTAAGCAAGGCTCTAGCTAGAGGAAGTTTAGTTTTCTTCTTCTTCTTTTATATAAATTACTAATCTAGTGCTTGGTGGTTGATAGACTTTGATCAAGTGGATGTGGCAATCATAAAAATTATAGTTTTCTTAATTAAGGTAAGACGTTAACAAAATATCTCTTGCTAATTGAAACCAAAACATGGCCCAAAAAGTCAAGATGAAAATATGGTTTATATTAAATTATTGTTTAATTACCATACCCTTGGCCGTGTTGACTAGCTTATTATTGATCTCGAAAAGTCTTCCAAGCTCTCTTTAAGAGCCGTGATGATCATGACGAGCGGGGATATGGTGTCATTTATTTGTTTATAGTAAAGTATTCTTAACTCCCAAAAATAGTTTATTCAGCACAACTTACTAAACAAAGAACACAACAATGGTGATGATCGAAACTGCTCAATATAAAATATATATTAAAATAAGTTGATCTATATTTGTAAAGCAAATTTTTAAGAATTGGTATGCTTTTAAATAACAGAAAGTTAACATATTTCAAGCAATGCTTGTATATAATTTTTGCAAAAGTAATTCTTCACACAAAACCCGCTCGTTTAATGTAGAGGAAAAATGCAAATCTGTGAACTGCAAATATAATATGTTTAGGTGAATGAAATGAAAACAGGTGTTACTTCATTGTTTTTAATCATAAATATATATAATTTATATTGTAGGGATTCCTAGTCATAGAAGTTCTATCTGCAAGGGTATATAAACTTCGGCGTGGCGAAGTTAACTTCCTTTCTTGTTTAATGTTTTTCATTAGTACTTTCTCAAATAGCATACCTATGGCGGAGAGTATTGTGATGGGTCTATAGCTTTTAGATGTTGTGGATTTGTTTTTGGTTTCTGTATTGGAATTATTTTTCCATGTTTCCATTGCTTGGGAAAATAAGAGCAGTTTATGCAGTGATTAAAAATTTTGCATATTTCTGAAATAACTGGTATATTGAAGTATTTAAGCAGGAAATTACTGGTTCCGTCTGGTCCTAATGTTTTCTTATTATTTTTATTTTTTATTATTTCGAGGATTTCTTCAGAGTTTGTGAAACCTAGTTCTATTGCTTCTTGCCATTTTCCTTCAGCTGTTTGTGTATTGTTAAAGGTTGTTATTTTGTTATCGTTCGTAATTAGTTGTTCTATTTCTGTTTGTATTGTTGTCTTATGTGCTCTTAGTTCTGTGTTTTGTGATGTCATGTTGTCATTTTGTTTATGGATTTGTTCAAAGGACCATGCTATTGCGTTTATTTTTTCAAAATTGGAGGTAAGTATGTTTGAGTTTGTTTGAATGTCTATTTGCGTTTTTTCAGTGTCGTTCAGGATTATATTTGATTGGAGATGTTCTTTTATGGTTGAGTTTGGGTTAATGTTATGCAGTGTTCTATGGTTTAGTTTGCTTGTGTTAATTTTTTCTAGTCTTGATTTGGAGTTCTGTTTCTTCTATTATTAAGTTAATTTGATAGTCTATTTCTCGTATAGTTTGTTTAATAAAGGATTTACAATTTTTAGTTATTGTCATGATTTTATTTTGCAATATTCTTCTCAGGTTATGTTTTTGTTTTATGAGCTTCAAGCAGTTCGGTCCTAATTGGATTGAATGATTCGTAGTATTTGGATTGATTTTTATTTTCGGTATGGCTTGTGGATTGTTTATTGCTTTATCTATTGCTATTGTTAGGTTTTTAATGTATTGATCAATATCATTTTTATTTAAATTTGTGAGGTTTGGTACTGGAATTATGTTTTGAAGAATTGTTCTATTCCAGGCTATAGAGTCAATTTGTTGAAATTTATGAATTATTTTTGGTTTGTTAGTGAGTAGTCGTGTGTTACCGATTTTTATTGAAATTTCTATTGCATGATGATCTGAGGAAAAGTTTTTTAAAACTGTACAGCCTCTTTGCAGGTTGTTAGTGAATGCAGTTATTGTTGAGATTATGAAGAGATCTATAGAAGAGTATCTTCCTTTATTTGGATGAGTTGGTTCATTGGGTGGGCAGATGGTAAGTTCGGGAATGTTTGTTACCCAATTGAATAGGGTTTTCCCTGCGCTATTGATGTGTTGTTTGGAGAAGTTTGGTTTATTCCAAGTGGGGTGTTTAGCATTTAGGTCGCAGCCTATAATTATTTTATTGATATGAGGTATTTTTTTTAAAGAATTGTATATTTTGTCCAAGTCTTCAGTTTGCAGTTTGTTTTTTGGTGTGTTGTATAGTGTTGCTATGATTATGTTTTTTGTTTTGTTATTTTGCATTTTTTGAGTTATCTGTATAGCTATGGCTTCAATTGTTTTAGCTTGAGTTAGATTTATTCTTTGAAATTTTATGTTATTTTTTAAGCATATGGCCACTTGGTTAGTTTTCCGATTTATTTCTGTTGCTATGTTTTGTCTGATTAATTTGTAGTTTGTCAGCATGGGTGAGTTAGTTTGATTGAGATGGTGCTCAGCTAATTGCATTACATCGGGTTTATGTTTTGACAGGAAATGATTGAGTTCAGCTCTTTTTTTGAGCTGTCTCATGCCGTTTATATTAAGAAAGATGCATTTAAGCTTCACTTATTTAGTGCCATATTGAATATAAAATCGAGTATTATCCGAATTTTGTCTTCTTCGTTACTTGCATTTGGGTAATTTATTAGAGTCTTTTGCATTATTTTTATGCAAGTGACAAGATCTTTGCCATATGTCTTGATGGTGTCATTGTTTATTGTTTCTATAGTAATTTGTTGAGGACTGTCGAATTTGTGATTATGTAGGTTAGTGTTATTCTGTTCACTATTTTGGAATAGTGAAGAGAATCTTTTATTATTGAACTGTGCATTTTTTAAAATATTTTGACTTGTTTTGTGATCACTTAGGTTTCTTTTTTGTGCAATTTTTTTAATAAGATTTATTCTAATGGGGCATATTTTCGCGCTTGCAGTGTGCTCTCCTTTACAGTTAACACATTGGGGCTTTGTATTTTGTGGTTCGGTACTGTTGTTATCAGGTTTTTTAAGGTCGCAGTTGCCTGGACCATGAGGTTTTAAGCATTTGATGCATCTATAAGGCATATTACAGTTGCTAGCAACGTGTGAAAATCTTTGGCATCTTTTACATTGCCTAATATGATTTGGGTGAGGCTTAAAGCCTTCTATGGTTACCTTACAATTAAGAAGATACTTTATTTCGAATATTTTTTTAATATTTGGCGATTTTTTTATAGTAACCTGCCAGTATTTTTCTTTGTAGGGGCTTATTGAGATTATTTGTAACTCAGGTAAGATATCATTAAGGGCTGCTTTAATTTCGCTTTTATCAAAGATTTCTGGGGGGATTTTCTTAATAATTATGTTATGTGGTTTTAACTGTTTTGGTGTGTATGTGAAGAAAAGGAAATTTTCTTTTGAGAAGAGGGTTTTTGCTAGATTCAGATTTTCAATAGTATATACTTTAATATGCATTATGTTCTTATTAATTATGTTAACAGTGTACTTAAATGGTAGCAAATTTCTAATCTTACGTATATTGACATTATAGATGACAATTACCGGTAGGTTGTTTAAAGTTGCTTCAGATTCTGCTGCTTCTGCTGCTGCTGCTTCTGCTGCTGTTGCTGTTGTCATCTGTGCGTGTGAAGTCTTCTTTGTTGTTTTGTTGTTTGTTGTCGTCTGGGGTTTCAGGCTTATTGGTTTTAAGGCTGGGAATTCGCATTCGTCGAGCTCTGCTAGTGGCTGGTAGTAATTTGTTTTGTTGATGGAGTTTTTGTTGTTATTGGTATTATTTTTGTTGTTCCTATTGATATTTTTGTTGTTGGTGCTGCTGTTGTTGTTATTTTTGTCAATATTGATTTTACTGTTGTTTTTGTTGATGGTTAGAATTTCATTTTTTAGGGATGATATTTCTTTTTGATATTGTTCGTTGATTGTTTTTATTCTGCGAAACTCTTTCATTAAGATTTTAAATTGTTCCTTAGTTTCACCTTCATCCTGGTCTTCTTCTTCCTCACTGGCAGTAGAGTCGTAATCGTCATCGCTGTTGTCATCTGATGATGTTTGGTAGCGTCGCTTGTTAGTTTGAGTATCGACCTCCATCTCATATATTTGGTCACAGTTCATTGGATCTTCTTCTGGTATTTGAGATCGTTTTTTAGGATTAGATTCCATATTTTTTATTTCTGTTCGCCTCTTTCCAAGTTTTTTTTCATTAGATTGAGTTGTATAAGTAGACTTTTTTAGTTGCTGCTGCTGCTGTAATTGCTGTTGTTGTTGTAGATGCTGCTGCTGCTGTAATTGCTGTTGTTGTTGTAGATGCTGTTGTTGCTGTAGTTGCTGTTGTTGTTGCTGCTGTTGTTGTTGTCGCTGTTGCTGTAGTTGTTGCTGTTCTTGTTGTTGGTGTTGTAGTTGCTGGTGTTCTTGTTGTTGCTGTTGCTGTGTTTGCAGTTCTTGTTGTTGCTGTAGCTGTAGTTGTTGCTGTATTTGTAGTTGTTGTGGTTGTTGTGATTGCTTTTGTTGCTGTGGTTGCTTTATTTGCTGTTGTTGTGATTGGTTTTGTTGTTGTTGTGGTTGGTTTTGTTGTTGTTGCTGTAGCTGTTGCGATTGCTGTTGTTGTGGTTACTGTTGTGGTTGCTGTAGTGGTTGCTGTTGTGGTTGCTGTTGTAGTTGCTGCTGCTGTTGTGCTTGCTGTTTTTGTAGTTGTTGTATTTGTTGTATTCTTTGTATGTTCTCTACTTTTAGTATTGTTATTGGTTGAACACTTTGTATTTCTTGTTGCTGATTCACTATTTGCACAGTTGAGGTTTTTATTGTTTCTTTATTATTATTTTCTTCCCGTTGTTGTTGTTCATTAGCATCTAATGTTTGCTCTGATACTGTTTTAATTCTGGTTATTAATTGCTCATTGGCTTTTGTTTTGAGGAGGGCATTAATTTATACCACCTATTAAGCGAATTGATTTAGCGAGGGGTTTGTTTTGTGTTGGCGTAAAATTAGTTATGTTTTAATTTGTGTGTGCTTGTGTGTGGTTTGGTTACAAAGTTTTTGTGTGTTTTTAGTTTCAACGTAAGTGAGCGAAAGAAACGAGAGAATAGATAAACCAAACAGAAGAGCTGCGGCGGAAGAGCTTTCATGCCGGCTTATGAGGTGGAAAGCTTCTGCCGCAGCTGATCGCTTGTTTACAAATAATGATTTAAAACATGCTAATATTAAATCTGCTGCTTCTGCTCCCGACATGCTCCCCCCGCTGGATGCGGCACGCTGCCAGATGAGGTGGTTTCCAGGGGTAGAACAGCTATTTTGCCAACAGCCCTTTTTATTAGGCCGGTGGCTGTCCGAATGACAGCGACACGGGCCACACCGTCAGCTCCATGGATAATGCTCTCCACTCTGCCAAGACGCCATTGAAGCGGAGGGATGTTGTCCTCCTTGAGCACCACAATGCTATGCGGTAGGATGTTGGGCCTTGATGCACGCCATTTCCCACGTTCTTGTAAAAGCGAGAGGTAGCTGGTACTCCACTTCCGCCAGATGATTTGCTGAATTTGGCAAACTCGTTGCCAGCGGCTCAGCCGATCGATGCTGAGGTGCGTGATGTCGGGCTCCTCGATTGTGGCGAAGGAAGACCCAATCAAAAAGTGACCAGGTGTAAGGACATCCAAATCGTTAGGGTTTTCTGAAATTGGACAGAGCGGTCAAGAGTTAAGCATCGCTGAAATTTCATAAACTAAAGTGCGAAGCTCATTGAATGAGAGAATAGTGTTGCCAACGACCCGATGAAAATGATATTTTGCAGATTTGACGGCAGCCTCCCATAGGCCGCCGAAATGAGGCGAACGAGGGGGAATAAATTGCCATTTGATCCCGATGGAAACGAAGGCCTGCTGAAGATCGCTGTTTTGAGGGTCGGCGAGAAACAGTTGCCTCAGTTCCAGCAGCTCGTTTTTGGCTCCAACGAAGTTTGTAGCGTTATCGGACCATATTGTGCCAGGCTTGCCCCTTAGGCTTATGAAGCGCTTGAGGGCAGCGATGAATGAAGCCGCAGACAAATCCTCCACCAGCTCCAAATGGCAGGCTTTAGTGGCGAAGCAAACAAATATTGCGATATAGCATTTGACGGGTGGCCGGTTTCTGACTTCAGACTTGGAGTAGAAAGGACCACAGAAATCGATTCCCACTGTGACAAATGGTCGACTTGGCTGCACGCGGTTGGATGGCAAGGGAGCCATGATGTGCTCAGCTAATTTGGGCTTTAATCGAAAGCAGCGAATGCATTTGTTGATAGTGGCGGCGACTATTTTTCGACCACCAATTGGCCAAAACCTTTGCCGTAAAGCCGCCAATAAGCTCTGCGGACCTGAGTGAAGAAATTTCAAATGATAGTGAGCTATGATTGCTGACGTGACTGGATGATCCTTGGGAAGCAAAATTGGGTGTTTTGCATCATAATCCAATAATGAATTCTGCAGCCGACCGCCAACTCGAATAAGTCCCGATTCATCGCAGATTGGATGCAGCGAGTACAGCTTGCTTTTTGAGGAAATCTGCCTTTCGGATTGCAGAGCCTTATACTCCTCAGCAAAGTTGATGAGCTGGATTCCCTTGATGAGCAGATGCGTGCCTTCCTTGATGTCGTCTACTGTAAGAGGTCCTCGCCGTCGTGGCTCATCCTTGGCTTTTAGCATTAGGAACCGATGTATGTAGCCAAAGACTCGCTGCAGCTTTCCAAAACAATTTTGAAACTTGCAGCCATACGAAATATCCTGGCTTTGCGTCAGCACCAGCGCGAGGCGGCGGCGTTCAGGCACATCTACTAGAGTAGGCGTATGAGGCGGCCAGCAAGCTTCGTCTGTCCGCAGGAATGGTGGGCCCTCACGCCACAGCGACGAATCCAAAAGTTCGAGCGGAGTACATCCTCTGGATAATATGTCAGCCGGGTTGTAGTGGGTCGATATATGATGCCAAGCCATATCCTTGGTCCTTTCCTGAATCTGCGCGATTCTGTTGGAGACGAAAATGTTAAAGTCTGATGGGGCCTGGCGAATCCAAGAGAGCACAATTGTTGAGTCAGACCAACAATGATATGTGCAAGGCTGAGAAATGGCATTAGCGATGTTGTGGATGAGTTCGGATAGCAATAGAGCTGCGCATAATTCAAGTTTGGGTATGGTTATTGTTTTAAGCGGCGAGACTCTAGACTTGGAGCAAAGCAAATGTGATGAGTAGGTGCCCCCTGCTTCGGAGCGCACATAAATACAGGCACCATATGCCGCCAAGCTTGCATCACAGAATCCATGAATTTCCAAAGATGAGTCAGATTGCATGATGAAGCGAGGAAATTTTAAATGGCTGACTGCCGAGATTTGCGCGGAGTGTTCCAACCATAAGGAATGCAAAGATTGTGGCAAAGTCTCATCCCAGTCGAGCTTATCTTTCCACAGGATTTGCAGGAATATTTTGAGCCTGGTTATAATGGGCGCTATAAGACCTAGGGGATCGTAGAATTTGGCTACGGCTGATAAAATAGACCGCTTGGTAGCTGGCTTGTCTGCTACATTTCCAGAGAATCCAAAAAGCAAATTATCGGAACTTGTATCCCAGTATAGGCCAAGTGTTTTGGCGACATCAGTCCCATCACTGAATTTGAGCATTTTCTCGCGATCAGCCTCAAGTTCTCCTTCAAGCGCTGCCGGCTCATTGGAGCACCATTTACGAATTGGAAATAGGCCTTTTGCAAGTAACGATTTGACCTGCTGCCGGATATAAACGACCTCCTCGATCGAGTCGCCTCCAGAAATAAGGTCGTCAACATAAAAGTCCCTACGCACGATCTTGGCTGCCACAGGAAAATCCTTCTCCTCATCATAGGAGAGCTGCTGCATAGCACGAATTGCTAGGAATGCAGCAGGCTTAGTGCCATAAGTGACGGTGTCCAGGGTGTATATTTTAATTTCTTCGCTTGGACTATCACGCCAGAGGATGCATTGGAGCAGATTATCAGGTTCGGAGACACGCACACAGCGATACATTTTGCAGATGTCGCCGCATAGTGCCACTTTAAAGAATCTGAACCGAACCAAAGTGCTGAAGATTTTAGGCTGAATGGAGGGACCAGCAAAGAGCAACTCGTTTAAAGAGTATCCAGACGAAGACTTGGCAGAACCATCGAAGACTACCCTGAGCTTGGTAGTCGAGCTGTCCAATTTGTGAACGCAGTGGTGGGGCAAATAATATTGCGGCAAAGCTGACTGCTTGCAAGAGAGCGACATATGGCCTAAATCGATATACTCCTTTATAAAGGCAATATATTGAGCCTTGAGATTAGGATTTCTAGCCAATTTGGATTCCAATGATTTGAATCGCTGCGAAGCACGATGGTATGAATCTCCTAGCATATCGAGACTAGTCTTTGCGGGCAATCGAACTGAATATTGGCCTGACTCAAGCCGAGAATAAGATTGAGCAAATAAATTCACGCACAAAGCATCTTCATCAGTTGGAGCAGATGACGATCCACAATAGCTGTCAATTTCCCAAAACCGTTTGACAAGGTCCGGCAACGATTCAGGTTCCAATTGTACATCGTGCTCAACTGACAATGCGGGAAGAGAAGAGTGCTTATGGGCCGGCGAAGATATGCCACCGGATACTACCCAACCCAATCTAGTTTTTTGCAAGGAGGGAAGGTGATCGGCCAGCCGTATCTGCCCAACGCAAAGCAGGTCGAAGAAGATTCCAGCTCCTATAAGAATGTCAATCCTTTGACTTTTATGAAAGAGCGGATCGGCGAGGAATAAATTGCTGGGGATGTTCCATTCGGAAGAGTTTAGGTCGAAATGCGGCTGATAATTTGTGATGGTGCTAGTCATTATTGCAGCGAATGATGTTCGGTAACCTTTGTTGCGAGATTGTACAATAATATCTACCGCCTTATCAGCCATGAGTGAAGACTCTCCTATACCTGAGATGCATGTATTTGAGCGACGAGTTGACAGTTGCAATTGATGAGCGAGTCGAGAAGTAATGAAATTAATTTGCGATGCAGAGTCGAGCAAGGCTCTGCAGGGCACCATTATGCCGGAACGATTTCGGACATATATGATGGCAGTGGCAAGAAGCACATAATCAGATTGATGATCTACCGAGGCTTTAGGTGGGGGTGAATTTGGCGAAGCAGAAATGAGCGAGGCACTATTTTGAGGAGCAGAAGTGGATGTGGGCTGCGAGGGTGATGAAGCAGGATTTGACTCCAAATGTAGCAATGTATGACGCTTAGAGCGACAATGCCTGCAGTTCCCAGCTTTGCACTGCTGCAGGCAAAGATGTAGCCTTTTTGCTTCTTTGTAGCGTAGTGTGGGACTCAAGGCAATAAATTGTGGACATTTCGAAATAAAGTCATCCTTAGAATCACACAAAATACATAATGAGGTGTAGGATGATGCGGTGCAAGCGTTTTGGACATTTTTATACCCTTGCAGGGTATTATAATTTCAGTCAGAAGTTTGCAACGCAATGAAGGAGGCACCTCCGACCATATAAAGTATATATATTCTTGATCAGGATCAACAGACGTCCGTCTGTCCTTCTGTCCGTTTCTACGCAAACTAGTCTCTCAGTTTTAAAACTATCTTAATGAAACTTTGTAGTTAGCCTTTTATATACTCTCACTCATATATATGTCGGAACGGGCCAGATCGGACGACTATATCATATAGCTGTCATAGGAATGAACAGAAAATTTTTACAAAAAAAATTATAACATTTTCAGTTTACAACAGATTTTTATCAAATTTGAGATATAGCCATTTTATTATACTCTACAATTCTGTTTAAAATTTTATGAAAATCGAACTACTATATCATATAGCTCCCATAGGAACGATCGAGAAATTAATACAATTAAAAATTACAACTATTTCAGTTTTAAACAGATCATCATCAAGTTTGAGGTGTAGCCATTTTATATTAATCTTAAATTTTGTGTAAAATTTCATGAAAATCGGACGACAGTATCATATAGGTGCCAAACAAACGATCGTTTGGTGTAGAGGAAAAATGCAAATCTGTGAACTGCAAATGAAAACAGGGTGAATGAAATGAAAACAGGTGTTACTTCATTGTAATCATAAATATATATATATAATTTATATTATAGGGATTCCTACTCATAGAAGTTCAAGGTAAGTACACTAATCATATATTAAAAACTTATTTTATATACAAAAAAAACATGAATAATTTTCTTAATACCTTTGAAGTAAGCTAAGTATTAAGAGGTCAAATATTAAATATATCATAACTAAGCCAAAAATGCATTAATTTCAGTTTTTATTAGGGTAACAAATCTGCATACTCAATTTAAAAATTAAAAAAATTCAAATTTTCGTCAATTTTTCACCATTTTAACGATACCGCTTATAAAAATTTAAAATTGTCAAAAAATATGAAAAAATTAAATTTATGCCGGACCTGGCTAGATCGATTCGGCTGTTGATGCTGATCAAGAATATATATGAATAATAGGATCGGAAATGACGCCTTTAATAAGTTTCAAGCTTTCGACTGAAATATAGGCTTTGCTTAATTATTTGGTACATTGAGCGCTCTCCTCTGCGATTCTCAAGTCTTACACTTAAGCAAGGCTTTAGCTAGAGGAAGTTTAGTTTTCTTCTTCTTTTATATAAATTACTAATTTAGTGCTTGGTGGTTGATAGACTTTGATCAACTGGATGTGGCAACCATGGCTAGATCGAGTCGGCTGTTGATGCTGATCAAGAATATATATGAATAATAGGATCGGAAATGACTCCTTCACTAAGTTTCAAGCTTTCGACTGAAAGATAGGCTTTACTTAATTATTTGGTACATTGAGCGCTCTCCTCTGCGATTCTCAAGTCTTACACTTAAGCAAGGCTCTAGCTAGAGGAAGTTTAGTTTTCTTCTTCTTCTTTTATATAAATTACTAATCTAGTGCTTGGTGGTTGATAGACTTTGATCAAGTGGATGTGGCAATCATAAAAATTATAGTTTTCTTAATTAAGGTAAGACGTTAACAAAATATCTCTTGCTAATTGAAACCAAAACATGGCCCAAAAAGTCAAGATGAAAATATGGTTTATATTAAATTATTGTTTAATTACCATACCCTTGGCCGTGTTGACTAGCTTATTATTGATCTCGAAAAGTCTTCCAAGCTCTCTTTAAGAGCCGTGATGATCATGACGAGCGGGGATATGGTGTCATTTATTTGTTTATAGTAAAGTATTCTTAACTCCCAAAAATAGTTTATTCAGCACAACTTACTAAACAAAGAACACAACAATGGTGATGATCGAATCTGCTCAATATAAAATATATATTAAAATAAGTTGATCTATATTTGTAAAGCAAATTTTTAAGAATTGGTATGCTTTTAAATAACAGAAAGTTAACATATTTCAAGCAATGCTCGTATATAATTTTTGCAAAAGTAATTCTTCACACAAAACCCGCTCGTTTAATGTAGAGGAAAAATGCAAATCTGTGAACTGCAAATATAATATGTTTAGGTGAATGAAATGAAAACAGGTGTTACTTCATTGTTTTTAATCATAAATATATATAATTTATATTGTAGGGATTCCTAGTCATAGAAGTTCTATCTGCAAGGGTATATAAACTTCGGCGTGGCGAAGTTAACTTCCTTTCTTGTTATTTATAGTTTTTCCCACCTGGTTGCTAGGTGTGTGGGTTACCATAGCATTTTCAATGTTTTCCATCATCCGACATCTCTTCTCCAAAAAGGCAGCCATATCCGTCCATTTTAGCAGCTTATTGGTAGGCAATCCCTCTTCCCACTTCTCCTGGGTATGCTGATCCAGTTTGGAGGACACCAGGGATATGAGCATTCCATCCGCAATCTCCTGGGTGGTTGCCATTGTGTTAAGGGCTCGCAGATGAGAGTTGATGCCGTCGCTCAATTGCCGCAAACTCCTTGCCGACCCTTTCACCACACTAGAAAGCCTGAAAATAGATCGTATGTGCCCCTGAAAATGCAAAAGTTTGTTATCAAACCTAGCAGTCAATAGGTCGACTGCCTTCTCATAATTGGCCTCTGTTGGCTCCAGCGAGCGAATTGTGTCTAACGCGGGGCCATCCAAACAGGAGCGTAGATGCTGGAATTTTTCCAAATTGGTCAGGTCCTCGTTGTTGCCGATGACTGTAGTGTACATAGCGTAGAAATCTGACCAGTCCATATAAGCGCCTCCAAATCGTGGCAGCTTAAACTCAGGCAGCCTAGTGGCCCGGACACCAGCCCTGGAGGTTGAAGCCTGCTCGATGTTGAAATTTGGGAGTGCAGTCGAATTTATCACTGACACTCGGCGGAGTTTTGCTAGTTCGCGAGATATTTTAGATTTCACCGCACAATAAATGTTTAGAAATTTTGCACGCACATCACTAGCCAGCTCTAGTAGATTGAGCCTTTCGACAGCTGTTTGAGACTTATCAAAATTATCCTGCATTTTTTCAATAAGCTCAAGCCTGACTTGAAGGTCGGCCTCATCAAAATGAGACGCCTCTTCTGAACCGAAAAAGTCATTTAAAGCCACTAGCTGCCGAAAAACCGAGTCAGCTTTGGCTTTATAAAAGTCAAAATCACTATTGGCCCCGGATGGGCACGCAGTAACCGAATCATTCTCTGCCATTTTATTTTCAAAAAGAGTATTCAAAAGTCACCTTGGGTTTGCGACCGATGCAGCTGTACCAAACGCAGAGAATAGAGAACGAAAGAATAGCGGAGCCAAGCTTGGCGTTCACTGACCGCGAGCTAACGGTTCTATCGGACCACCAAAACCAACAGCACAAACACAATTTGCACGAAAAGTATATAAAAGGGCTGCAACTATCTGCTAGTGCACAAATATATAAAGAGATGCTATGTACTCGAATGTACCGATAAAGTTCAATAGCGATGCAACGATATGCAATTGTATTGTGTGAGCATACGAACTATATATAAGCACTTTTCACCTTTTATTTTAACGAAAACGATTTTTTACGCGATCACGTCGGGGTCACCAAATGTTTTGAGGAGGGCATTAATTTATGCCACCTATTAAGCGAATTGATTTAGCGAGGGGTTCGTTTTTTGTTGGCGTAAAATTAGTTATGTTTTAATTTGTGTGTGCTTGTGTGTGGTTTGGTTACAAAGTTTTTGTGTGTTTTTAGTTTCAACGTAAGTGAGCGAAAGAAACGAGAGAATAGATAAACCAAACAGAAGAGCTGCGGCGGAAGAGCTTTCATGCCGGCTTATGAGGTGGAAAGCTTCTGCCGCAGCTGATCGCTTGTTTACAAATAATGATTTAAAACATGCTAATATTAAATCTGCTGCTTCTGCTCCCGACAGCTTTATTATTATTTGCTTCCGCTTTCTTCACTATTGTTTCTTCTTCTTCACTAGCTACTTCTAGCTGATCATTGCGCTTCACTATTGTCTCACTTCCTATTTTTGCCCTGCGAGCTGCCGCCGCACATGCAGCCACATGCCTTGCAGCGCCTTTATACTTCACATCTTCCGTCTCACTCACTGTTTCTCTACTCTTCTTTACTTCTGTCTCTGTCAGGCTCCTCTCCACTTTTTCACTTTTCCACTTTTACACTTTTTCACTATTTACCACTTTTTCACTTTTAACTTTCGACCCTATAAATCATATATATTCTTGACCAGCATCAACAACTGAATCGATATAGCGTTGGTCGTGAGGAAAAAATATATTACTACATTTTTGGAACATTTTTAATAATATATATTGAAATTGCACATTTATTAACCCTATAAAACCGCAGAACAGAACTTAGTTTTAAAAATTTTACATTTATTTATGTATTAAATAAGAATAAGGCTCTTGAAAATTTCGTTTCTTTGGTAAAACTTGTTGTGGCCCTGAAAAGGGCCTTTTTAATGTTCCTCCGCATCTGCGAGAAAATTTACTTGGAGCTGGTGTACTTGGTGACAGCCTTGGTTCCCTCACTGACGGCGTGCTTAGCCAACTCTCCGGGCAGGAGCAGGCGAACAGCAGTTTGGATTTCCCGACTGGTGATGGTAGAGCGCTTGTTGTAGTGCGCCAGACGAGAAGCCTCGGCAGCAATACGCTCGAAGATGTCATTCACAAAGCTGTTCATGATGCTCATCGCTTTCGAGGAAATGCCAGTGTCGGGATGGACCTGCTTCAGGACCTTGTAAATGTAGATAGCATAGCTCTCCTTCCTCTTCCGCTTCTTCTTCTTGTCGTTCTTGGTGATGTTCTTCTGGGCCTTGCCAGCCTTCTTGGCTGCCTTTCCACTACAGGGTGCGGCAAGAAA
The DNA here is from genome assembly GCF_035046125.1 of Drosophila serrata. Lineage (NCBI taxonomy): Eukaryota > Metazoa > Arthropoda > Insecta > Diptera > Drosophilidae > Drosophila > Drosophila serrata. The sequence goes on from NW_028256998.1 coordinate 71,752, forward strand.
TCTTGCTGATTTTAGAAGGTTATAAAAAAAAAGTAGTTGACATACCATTCCAAATTTTTTTTATTCTTGTAACACACATGCTGAAGTTTTCATTACACTGTTTTGAAGATTACATCGGACAAGTGATGGCCGCCGTTTTCAATGCACTGAGATACCCGATTTTCGAAGCTCAGCTAAACTCTCTCATGCATATCGACGGATATCTTTGCGATTGCTTGCCGAATGTTATTCTTCAGGTCGTTTAGGGTTCGAGGCCGATCGGTGTAAACGATCGATTTGAGGAAGCCCCATAAAAAGAAATCGCACGGCGCCAAATTGAGCGCGCCGGCTACGTGAGGTCACCCCTCAAGGAGATTAGACGACCGGGGAAATGTTCCTTCAAAAGATCCATTGACGTTCGTGCTGTGTGGGCCGTGGCTCCATCTTGTTGAAACCACACATCACCAAGGTCCAGTTCATCCAGTTTTGGAATGAAAAATTCTTCAATCATCTGTCTATAGCGAGCTGCATTCACCGCAACAGTGCGTTCGTTTTCTTCGAAAAAGTAAGGACCAATTATCCCTACTCTCGAAACTGCACACCACACGGTGACACGTTCACAATGCAGTGGCGTCTGATGAATTTCACGCGGATTGTGATCACTCCAATAACGCATGTTTTGCTTGTTCACACAACCGGAAATGTGAAAGTGAGCCTTATCACTAAAAAACACGACCGCGTCATCAGGCAGGTTTTCGTGGAGCGCTTCACAAGCATTTCGGCGGCCAACAAAATCGCGTTCATGAAGCTCTTGCGCCAAAGCCAATTTGTAAGGATGAAATTGAAGATCCTGGTGAAGAATTCGTCTTACAGTGCGATCAGAAATGCCCAAAGCAGCTGCATGTTTGCGCGCCGAACACCGGGGAGATTGCAAAACAGAAATCCTCACTCTCTCAATGTTTTTCTGTGTTCTGACTCTCCGATGAGCTGGATGGGATTTTGTCACATTCCCGCTCTCCCTGAATGTTTTCACCCACGAAACAATCGACTGCCGGCCAGGAACGCGACCTGCAGGATGAATGTTAAAGCGAGTACGGAAGGCACGTTGAGTGGCAATTACGGAACGAAAAAGTAGGCAGGCAAATGCGCGCTGCTCTTTCGTCCAATGCATGATGTCGACTGACTGCGGAATAGACGAAACTTCAGGAAGTCACCTAAAACATGGAACACTCCCCACCCTCACTCGACCACTCCACGAAGCTTGGCACCAAAAACAAATAAGCAAGTTTTCAGATTCACTGATCATAGCAGCAAAGTTTTGGTGTTCGCTCTTATACTTTTTATCAAGCAATGTTTTCAGGTCTGTGGCGACCCACCCCTTACTGAACGCACAGGCAGAGTCAAAAGTATAAATTCGTGAACATCGACCCTTCGAGCTACATTCGTTCTTCGTGTGTGTGAAGTGAATAAAGTGAAATAAGAGAAAATGTCTGGTCGTGGAAAAGGTGGCAAAGTGAAGGGAAAGGCAAAGTCCCGCTCCAACCGTGCCGGACTTCAGTTCCCTGTCGGCCGCATTCATCGTCTGCTCCGCAAGGGCAACTACGCCGAGCGCGTTGGTGCCGGCGCTCCAGTTTACCTGGCTGCCGTGATGGAATATCTGGCCGCTGAGGTTCTCGAGTTGGCTGGCAATGCTGCTCGTGACAACAAGAAGACTAGGATCATCCCGCGTCATCTGCAGCTGGCCATCCGCAACGACGAAGAGTTGAACAAGCTGCTCTCTGGCGTCACCATTGCCCAGGGAGGTGTCTTGCCCAACATCCAGGCTGTCCTGTTGCCCAAGAAGACCGAGAAGAAGGCTTAAGCGTTTTAACAGCGTGCCAAGTCAAACTTGTACATAGAAACACAAACTCAAACCCAAACGTCCTTTTCAGGACGACCAAACCATTTCAAAAGAAACTACAATTTTCAAATATGCTTAAGTTTAAAATAATTAATTCATAAACTATTAAATAAATTTTTTTTTTATAGTTAAAGTAAGGTGGTCGGTATAAAGTGTAAAACGAAAATGGAACAAAAATGCAGAAAGTACAGTCGTCAGGGGACAATTCCGGTGACAAACATTAGCATTAATTTTCTTGAAAATTTTGGGTACAGTTTGCATCTTAAAGATACATGGACATAAAATAGGAAAACCGGGAATTCATTCCCATCGGGACTGTTTGAGCTACCTACGGCATGATTGCCTACCTACGAAAAGCCCGACCAATTAAAATGTATTAGGCGTTATTATTCGTCTGGAATAAATATGAAATATAGCACAGTTCACCTTCGACAGTCTAACCGATCGGTCGTGTTCTTCCGCGAGACGTCTACGTAGCGCAGCATCAAAACATCCAAACGCTAGCACAAAGCAAACGAAAACAATTCTTATCTCTACTTCAACCGGAGCGACAAACAAATTTTGGCAACTTTTAAGAGGCCTTAAAGTTTTTTGACCCCACAATGCTTGACCCACCGGACATCTGGAGAAAGCATCCGCCTGACGGAATATACTTGGTTGCAACTAGAACTGATGAGAGTTCCCAGCCACTAGCTGCTATCTGCCCATTCATTGTTAAAAAAACAATCGACAATGCCATTCAGGGCGAAGTGTCAAGTTGCAAGAGAACCAAAGACGGTAACTTACTCATTAAAACTAAAAATCTGCTACAAGTCGAAAAGCTAATGAAACTTATCAGCATGCCTTCTAACACTCCATACATCGATATACCCATAAAAATATCAGAACACCGAAGCCTTAATTCCAGTGTAGGAATAATTTATTCAAATGATTTACGAGGAATAGAAGAAAAAGTTATCTTGGAAAACCTAAAATCACAAAAAGTAGAAAGAGTCGATAAAATATATAAATATATACCTAACCAGGTCCTCCAAAAAACTGAACAAAACGAAACGGGTCTTATTAAAATCTTTTTTAAGCAATCCAATCTGCCAGAATTCCTCTATATTGGATACGAGAGAGTTCAGGTGCGCACATTTATACCTCGCCCTATGCGCTGCAACAATTGCTCTAGATTTGGACATACTGCAAAATTCTGCAAAAACACTCCAACCTGCGCCAACTGTGGTATGGATGCCCATGTAAACTATGAAAATTTAGAAATTTGCCAAAACAAGTCCAATTGCATAAATTGCTGCCTTAAAAAACTCCCAGCAACAGACCACCATGCCCGCAACAAGGACTGCCCTGTCTTCTTGTCGAACAAGGAAGTCCAGGCCATCAAGACCCTACAAAAAGTCGACAATAGGACAGCCTGGTCCATATATAACAAAAGACACCACGATGGATCACTTTACTCCTCAGCAGCGAAATTAAATGTAGCCCACTCTTCCCAACAATCAACAAGGAAACCAATTAGCTATGCCCCAAATGAATTTGACACACCAACATCCGAGAACCCCGAGCCAGACGAACCTATGTCATCCAGCTCGGAAACCCCCTGCACTTCCCATACTGCAAAAAAATCGGCAAAAATTCTTCATTTCAGCTCAACAAACAGAACAAAAAGACTATTAAAAAACGATCAAAGCGCAATAATAACTAGAGCAAAACTTAAATCCCTTGCCTCAAGTGAGACAAAAACAACGCATTAATAATCAAAATGACCCTGAAACTCTTACAATGGAACATGAATGGATACCTGAATAATTACAACGAACTGCAAGTCTTAATAAAACGCTTTACTCCCAAAATCATTTCACTGCAAGAAACCCACATTACATACACCCAACCAATCCCTATTCCAGTAAACTTCGACATTCACTACACAGCCTCCCATAGCCCGGATGGCGGAGCGGCAATTTTAATTCACAAATCCATTCAGCACAAACTCATCCCTATTCAAAACTCAGTTGATTCCATAGCAATAGAAATTCAGTCTGTAAAAAAATTCAATATTATATCTTCTTATATATCTCCCAACACTAAATTTAATCACATGGATCTACGTTCGATTATACCATCAGGTAACTGCCCAAATCTGATTACAGGGGACTTCAACAGCTGGGGATCTCCAACAATAAATCAGAGAGGTAGAATATTGGGAAAATTTATCCTGGACAATAATTTCATTATCCTTAACAACGGACAACCCACACATTTCTCAACACATAGAACGTTAACACACGTTGACTTGGCATTCTGCTCACCTGAACTAAAAATATTTTGCGACTTTAAAATCAGTGACTCTCTCCAATCACCATCGAAATTTTCCCGAAAAACCAGAGAGCAAGACAAAAGTATGTACAACGGTTCGTTACTTGCAGAGCTGATTGGGAAAAATTCGAGACGCTCACTGATGACCTGAACAACAAAATTCCAATTTCACCAAACATTAATCAGGAAGCGGGTAACATCAAGAAAATTATATTGCAAAGTGCATACAACACCATCCCACATACGAGACCACCTAGATCACACCATAATGTCCCTTGGTGGAACAACAAATTGAATAGTATGAGAAAGGAAAAAATGAAAGCCTGGCGAACTTTCAACAGAGACATGTCCATTGAGAATCTCATCCAATATAAAAAAATCAACGCACAATTCAGAAGGGAATTAAAATCCAGCAAAGCCGAAAGCCTATTTAAATTGACTTCAACAATCTCCCCACAGTCCAAGCCGGAAGCAATTTGGAGCAATATTAAGAAACTCTGTGGCCTTCACAAAGCCACACAAATACATGCAATAAAGGACAACAGCAGTAGCGATCTTCTTAACAGCTCTGAAGAAATTACCCAAGCTTTCGCAAGCTATTGGTCTCTTCGCTCGGAAGACTCCCAATTTTCCAATTCCTTTATTGAAGAAAAACTCAAACTGAGTATGCGGAACTACTTAAATCCCCCACACCGAACTGCAGCCTTTATGGAACAAGATATAAACTTCCTAGAGTTCTCATCTGCTCTAAATAGCTTAAAGGGTCACACCCCAGGACAAGATAAGATAAATTACAATATGATAAGACACGTAGCTGATTCACTCAAAATGAGAATTATATACTTTTTCAACAATATATTAAAATCCTATATTCCTCAATCATACAAAATTAGCACAATTATACCAATACATAAACAAGGTGCTGACAAAACCATGACTGAATCGTACAGACCTATCTCTCTCAACCCATGTTTGTCTAAAACCCTCGACAAGATAATCTCAAAACGGCTATGGTGGTTTGCAACAAGTAACAAACTACTAAATAGCCGTCAACTGGGATTGAAAAAGGGAAAATCTGTTATGGACTGTCTGCTAATCACAGACGCTCTAATTAGCAGAGCCCTCTCTGGAAAAAGACACATATCCATCTTATCTCTTGACTTTGCAAAAGCATTCGAAAAAATAAGATTACATACCATCATTAATCAGTTGTCGGAATGGGGCTGTGGACCATTGATAATCAGATATGTGATTAACTTCATGTCAAACAGAAAAATCAGAGTTCGGGCCAATAATAACACCTCAAGGATACACCCACTCCACAATGGCATTCCACAAGGATCTCCACTCTCTGTAATTCTCTTTCTCATTGCGTTCAACAGTCTCTCAGATATAATCGACAAGCACAAGGAACTTCAACACACAGCTTATGCAGACGACTTCAATATCTTAATACCATTAAAAAAAGACAAAAACATTTCAATCAACCTCGATACGCTCTTTGCTGAAATCAATGAGTGGTGCCAAAAATCCGGAGCTATGCTTTCAATCTCAAAATGCAAACATATTCACATTTGCCGGAAAAAACAATGTTCATGCCAGGTCTCTACACAATCCACAATTATTAACACAGTTAACGAACTCACCATTCTAGGTCTATCTTTCAACAAAAAATACAATTTCAAACCCCATATTACTAAACTACACAAGTCACTACAGAAATCATCGAACATAATTAAATGCCTTTCCAACGGAAAATATAACAGCCACCCCAACACCCTAATCCAAATCGTCAAAAGTCTATGCATTTCCAAAATTGATTATGCTCTACCGATATATGGTAACTCCCCGAAATCACTAATAAAACCAATTAAAACCTTAATTAATTCACTCCTACGAACTTCTCTGGGAGCCTTCTGTTCTACACCCACTTTCAATTTATACCTAGAAGCAAATATTGAACCAATAGATAACAGAATCGACCACTTAAAAACAAAAACAATCAACACTATTATCCACGCAAACGACACCCCTCTAAGGCAAATCATTCACCGGATTACCAAAAATAAAACAAAAAAATATCGATCCTCCGCCGTTAACCACTGCATTAATCTTGGCCTAAAGCTCGGATTCCCCACCTCTCTTCCCCATAAGCCAAAACCATCATGTCCACCCTGGTTTCTGGATACCAACCAGATAGATACCCGACTAAGCCGAGTAAAAAAATCAGACACCAACAAGGACATATTTGTCAAACAATTTCTGGAAATCAGACACCAGCTTATTAGCAAAAATTTCACGCTTCTGTTCACAGATGGATCCTTGAGTAAGGAAATAATTGGCTTTGCGATAACGACAGAAGAGGAAACACTGAAACAAGCTATCCTTCCAAGCTACTCATCTGTATTTACAGCCGAGGCGATTGCTATCCTTGAAGCCATCAAAATAGCAGTCAAGACAAGAGGGAAATTTTGCATCTGCTCAGACTCCCTATCCACATTGGAAGCACTTGCAAACATAAACAATTCCAACTTTTATGTATCATATATCCGCGACCTTCTGCTAAGACACAAAAACAAAATCAAGCTCTTATGGGTCCCCAGCCACGTCGGAATCAAAGGCAACGATAAAGCCGATACAGCAGCAAAAGAAGCGACCAATGCTCCACTACTAACAATACCAAATGTTAACCGTGGAGACATCAACAATCAAATAAAAATCGACACGCTAAAACTTAAGCCTAAAATATTGCAGAAATCATCGCAGTGGTATCAACCAATTAACCCAGATGCCCTAAGCATAGCTGACTACATACAAACCTTCAACCTACCTAGAAGAGAGATCACCAAAATAATCCGTCTTCGACTCGGCCACACCAGGCTCACCCACGAACATCGCTTTTCACAACCACCAAACGATCAGTGCCAGCTCTGTAACAACGAAAAAATATCAATCTCCCATATCCTTAACGACTGTCCAGCACTTCAAACACATAGATCAAACTTCCCAAACATTAAACTTACTGATCAGTTATTCAACCCTAATTTTGCAAACATCCAATTAATTCTTAATTTCCTCAAATCAGCAAATCTTTTACACCGTATATAAACCAATCACTTTCCTCATAAAATATCTGTCATTTGTTACTTGTAAATAATCCATGTGCAATTAACTGTTAATACATTTATAAGATCCCTCTATATTAATTTAACCAAATCATGTAAACCTTATTCCGGCCGAAAATCTCCGCTGTTATGGCCGATCCCTGTAGCCTAAGTTTGTAACTTCTGCCTACAGTGTACAAAATAAAATAAAAAATGAAATATAGCAATGAAATTTGATTTGATAATTTTTCTCTTTTATGAAATTAAATGATGGTCCTGAAAAGGACCGATTGTTGAGTACAGACTGTACTGATTTTTTAACCGCCGAAACCGTACAGGGTGCGGCATTGCCTCTTCAGGGCGTACACGACGTCCATGGCTGTGACTGTCTTCCTCTTGACGTTCTCCAGAAACACCTTAAGAACACCACGGGTTTCCTCGTAAATGAGTCCAGAGATACGCTTCACGCCGCCACGCCGAGCCAGACGTCGGATATCTGGCTTTGTGATACCCTGGATGTTATCACGCAGCACTTTGCGATGACGCCTTTGCCTCCTTTGCCGCGACCAGTCATTTTTCACTCTTTTATTTTAACACTTCGAAAGTCACCACTGATTGGTTGGACTCTTTGAAGATACCAACTTGTGTGCCATCCACGCCAAGCGAGTCACAATCACGCATCCGTGGCGAGCGTGCTTAAGTTGCTTTTGACTAGCAGCCAAAGAGGGAATACATTTTGTACAAATCGGCAGATATTTTTAAAAGTTATGTTAAAGACTTATTTATGAACCAATTGTATGGAAAGATTTATTCAAACATAATCCAGTATATTTTTTAATGCATAGTTTTTAGATCGTAATGATATGGGAATAAAAATGCTAATACAAGCAATAAGGCAAATATGCTATTAACAAAAATATATGTATATATAAGAGATAAAAAACTTTTTTGATACACCAGATACATTTACGATATTAAAATTAAGCTATTAATTAAAAATCTAAAAATTTCATTCTTAAATGTATTTAATTTCGTCTCTCCTTGGGTAATAGGCTCCAGTAAACTCTAATATGAATGTTGTGTGGGGGACTTAATAGGGCATTACTAAGAAACGAATCCATAAATTCCCTTCAAAACTTAATTGACCGGTTGAAAGGTTCAAATTTTACTTTTTCTTAAAAATGTTTACTATCTTTAAAATATTTAATATTTTTACACATGATTTTTAACGAAATGCTATGCCTACAAATTTAAATCTTGAACTTCAGACAGCCATACAAAATGAGCCAAATACTTATTTCACCTTTTAATAAATGTAACTGTTTTATGAAACATTTAAGAACTAAAAATATTTAAAACCTTGTATCATTTAATTACACAACACAGGTAAAAGGAGAAAATGAAATTGCACATCGAGCAAACATTGGCAGCGTAAACGAGCGCTGCCAAACATATAGTTAAAGTGCTCTCCTCCTCGATTCAGTATGCTGCAAGTTCTATACAAACAAAAGTGTTTTTCGTTAGTTTTCGAAAAGAAATAGTGAAGCAAAATGTCGGACTCTGCAGTGGCAACATCCGCGTCCCCAGTGGGCATTTAAAGTTGATCAAAAGAAGACGAATTAAAAGTTGAGGAAATAGACCTGAAGCTTAAATAAAAGAAAATTTAAGTGAAGATCATCTCCACTGCTCGCTCCACCTCTACGTGTGTGAGATAGAGACGGGACGAGACGCATGGTAGTGTCGTTACCAGCGTCTGCGTCGGTGTTGTCGACGAAGACGGCGGCGGGGGAAGAGGAGAAATTGAATACAACCAATGTTGCTGAGCTGCAAGCGGCTGCTACTGATGCTACCAAGTGCAAAACCAACGGCAGCCTTTCCGGTTATAATAATAATAAATGTGATAGCAAAGAGAATAATTGCAATAGCAACAGCAACAAATGTGATAATAAAAATAAATACAACAATAACTGCAATAGCATAGCTATTAATCAACGTGCAAATAACCTATGCTCTGACATGGCCACGCTCGCCAAATGCAAAAATTTAATTGCCAAACAACAGTCCAGCCACAACTTGGGCAAAGTGTCCAAGAGTCCCAAGAGCCCCAAAGGTCCCATAAAAAAGAGGGGGCCAGCTGGTGAGGGTGAGGTTAAGGACGAGGCGGCGTCTCGTGCCGCCATTACGGAGGCTCTCGCAGCGTCATCAGCGGCAGCTACAACAACAGCTACTGCTACAGCAACAACTACTGCTGCTACTACAGCAATAACTACCGCTACAGTACCTAATGATTTCCTAATAATTGACGCTACTCTTCCTAGGCTGTCCAATTGTACCAAGAGGAAGCATCGCACCATATCAAGCTCATCAAGCTCGCACTCCTCCGCCTCGAGCCTCTCCAGCACCAGTGAGGATGATGACGATGACAATGACTCTGACAATGATGTTGTTATGGACGATGACGATGACAGCGACAACGGTGTTGGTGGCGTTGCCGAGAACGCTGCCAGCAGCTGCAACGGCAACTCCCAAAATGGGGCGATGCAAGCGGCTGCAGGCGATCCCAGCACAGTGCTGATAAATAAAGATGAGCTGAATAGCCTCTTGTCGGAGGTCCAGTCACTGCGCCAGCAACTAGCGCAAATCATTAGAAGCTGCAACGTCAAGGAGCAATTGGCTAGCCTAGGGCGGACTGTCAACGTACGTCAGCTTCATGGCAACAAGTTTGCTCCGTTGATTGCTGAAGAGGAGGAAGCTGAAAATGAAAACGACGACGGCATCGGCGACAACTGTGATAATGACGATATGGCTGCTCAATATGACGCCCTTTTCCCCTCGCTCATGGGGAATACCAATGCCAGACGCAACAACAGCAGCAATAACAAAAACAACAGCAGCAGCAATAAAAAACCCGACAAAAGGCAGTGCCATCCTGCACAGCCTAACATCATGGACATCGATAATGGCGACGACGACGATGACGACGACGACAATAGACCTTCTACCTCGATAATGGCTGCAATGAAGGCAGCAGCGGAGGCGGCAACGGCAAAGGGGGCTGCACCAGCTGCTAAAGCAGCAACAACAACGGCAGCCTCTGTGTCTTCGAGATCTTCAAAAGCGGCCCAAAAGATGTCAACAAGGACTGCTAGGACGACGGCAGCAAAAGCAGAGGCGGCGGCGGCGGCGGCAGCAGCAATAGCATATGTATCCTCCCCCTCCTCTCATTCCAAACCAAAGAATAAAATTCCAATCATTGCAGTTTACAATGCACTCCCGAAGGAAATTACGGGTATGTTAAAGACCTTTGTCAAAGATAACCAATTTATTCTAAATATCATAAATAAAAATTTGATTAATATTGAAGTAAATAACCTGGACAATTGTCTGAAAACAAAAGAAATGCTCAAAACAAAAAATTTCCACTTCTACTCGTATACACCTGATGAACTCAAAAATTTCTTTTTAGTTATTAAGAAATTACCCATTGAGTCTTATAACTCTGAAGATGTTAAGTCGGCTCTCAAAGAGGCCTTGCCAAATGTTAACGTTGCGTGTGTAAAATCGTTTAAAAATCGATTTTGGCTTATCCAAATCGGGAACGCGGAACATTTAAGTCAGCTTTTACAACTAAAATCTTTATTAAACTGTCGTATTACAATTGAGGGTCTCAAAAAGGATAAAAATCAAGTGAGACAATGCTTTAACTGTCAGCGATTTACTCATGTCGCTAGCAATTGCAACATGAGTCTGTCCGATTAGAATTCAAATCCTAGAAAAAATAAAAAAGAAGAAGGAAATAGTAGTTAGTCAAAGAAACCGGACAATGGGCAGGGCAAATGCCCTTATTAAAAATGGCAAATCTTTTGCTTCTCTCTTTGACAACAAAAACAATAGTAATAAGAACAGCAATAGTAACCATAGCAATGGCAGCAGCCCCCCCTCACGGGTTCAAAAAATTGCTACCTCCAACCCAGCGCTCCATAAGCACATAGAAGCTAGACTAGCAACAAAACAAACCTTGAATCCTATACAAAACTCTCTCTCGCTCGATACGCTCAATAGTGATGCTATTGAATTTTTTGGCACCGACATTTTCAAATGTCTAGCCATTATGAAGAAGGTCTCACAAAAGTACGCTGGCATACATGCCGAAAATTCGACTGATCTCAAAAAACAAAAACAGCAAATATTACTTGACTTTATATTACAAATGGCTATGTCTTCCACATCTCTTTCTGCCGCGTGTGATGCGTAAGCTCAAATGTATGTTTCAAAATGTTAACTCTATTGTGTCTCTGCGAAAAAGACACGAATTTGACAACTTTATAAACTTACATCGTCCGCATATAATGCTAATTGCAGAGCACAGACTGAGTCGACGACATCAGATTGTCCTGTCAAAATATCAATTCATACATCAGCTAGCAGGAGCTACGCACACTAACAGTATGCTAAGGTCGTCTGTGCAGTCAGAAAAACGGAGTACATCTGTGGCCATCTGTATTCCAAATGGCATCAAATTTAGAAGAATTGCATTGAAGCCACTTAAATTTATTGAGGCTATTGTCATAGTTTTAGATTATCAATCGACAACAACGGTAGCAAAAAAAACGGTAGTTGCTGTTTCTTTATATAAAAGACCTCAAGACCCACTCCTTAAATCTGATTTAGACTCGTTGATGGGGGACATACAACACGACTCACTTGACAGCGCAATAATAATTGGTTGTGACTTAAATGCCAAACACCCCAGTTGGCATGTCCCATTACACAACTCGACACACCTGAATCGGGACGGGCGGGTTCTCTTTGAGTGGCTGCAAGATCAGCCAAATCTAATACTGAATCCAACAATAGAGCCTACACGGCGGAACTCGAACAATAACCATTCGTCAATCGACCTGCTCATATCATCTACTGACTTGCCGCTCAACTATGGCAGAAATTGTAATGTGGTTAAAGACTTTACTTCCGATCACTTTGGTGTGATGGCCGAGTTGCCGCTCGGACGTTTTCAGCCAGTGCAAATGGATCCAAAAGTCATCCTAAACTTCAGGAAGATGGACCATTTGGCATGGAACATGACGATTTTGGGGAACATAACGTCAATCCCAAATGATTCCAATCTGAGTGCAGATAGCATTGATGTTCATGTTCACCAACTGACTGAGGCGTTCGAGCGGGCACTACAAAACCAAATAGCCATTCCCAGACATACTATTGACCCGTCTAAACCAAGGAAGATCCTCAAACTGAGTGACAAATGTCTAAAGCTTATTCATTGTCGTCGGAAATTGAGACGGCGCCTGTTTAGGCAACGCCTCTCACTGCCCTATCACGAGGGTAGCAGAATTAAGCAGATGATCTCGATCCTATCCGGACTTATTGACAATGAAATCGAGAAATGCCGTCTCGAATTCATTGAGCGAAAGGTCATGGATATAAGACCAAACGACATTAGCTTAAAGAAACTATTACCTACTGACTCGGCGTACGACTTTGGAGGAGTGATTCGTCTCACACAGGATGAGATGGAAAATATAGACTTTGACACCCATGAGCTCATAACTTCTTCATTTGAAAAAGTCAATGCATTGGCATGGAAATTTGAGCAAACGCATAAGCAAAATGATTGATTGACAGCTAGCAGCCCGGAATTATCTCGGCACTCCACGTTTGTGGAAAACTTTGTAAGTGAAGTTTTCACACAAGCGTCGGATGAACCCATAGTTGAATTTAGCCAAACGATTACGGCCGATGGCGAATGGCCTGGAGCAGATGGCTCCGGATTCACCAATGCCGATCAGCTTTCAGAATATATAAGCGCAAACAATGGGAAGAGGACTCTGGGTCCGGATAAAACAAGCAACTTCCTCCTGAAACGCTGCAATCGGCTGGTTCTGAGTCATCTGACCAGACTGTTTAATCACTGTTTTAATATTGGTTACTTCCCAACAAGTTGGAAATGTGGAAGGGTTATGCCCATACCGAAAACCAATATTACAAGAAGTGAAAATGGCAAGACAAGCCTAAAAAACTATAGGCCAATCACCATTCTGTCAGCCGTTAGTCAATTATTTGAGAAAATGTTGCTAATGAAACTAAAAGTGCATCTGGGAGCAAACGAAATTCTACAAGATTTTCAGTATGGTTTCAGGGACAACCTGTCAATAAATCATTCTTTAGCCGTCGCAAATAATTTCATCTTCGGTAACTTAGCCGAAAGAAAACCGACCATTGCATGTGCTTTGGATTTTGAAAAGGCTTTCGATACGGTATGGACGGATGGGCTCATATATAAAATGACTATATTTTACAATTTCGACACGAAATTAACTCGGGTCATTCATAGCTACCTAAATAATAGATCATTTTATGTATGCAGCCCAAATGGTGTAGATCGATCGTTGACCCGTTCCACAAGGTTCTCTGTTAGCACCGATACTGTACAACATCTATTTGGCTGATTTCCCACAATATAGGAGGGACCCGCTCTCTAAATCAACGGCATCTATTTTACCCCTAATCTACGCAGACGACGTGCTCCTCCTGGCATCGGGGGCGAGAATTGCGAGCGCTGAAATGGACCTAAATTGCTATCTTGACCAACTCTGTGACTACTTCAGGAAATGGAGGCTAAAGCTTTCACCCACGCATATATATAAATCAAAATATACAAATTATAGAACAAAAAGAAGTGAAATACCTTTGCGTTCTCTACGATGACAAATTGAGTTTTCGAAAACACTTTACGAACGCACTGAGGCGTGCCAAAGGCTGCATAGCAAAAATGCATAAAGTCTTCGACCCATTGGGGGAAAATAAAGCTGTGACAAAGACTAAACTGACTAAAGTAAAGACGTTAATATATAAAAAGATATTACAACCCGCCCTAATCTATGGCCACATGGGGTGGTTTAATATCCAATCTAATCTGATGGAGAAGATTCGGTTATTCGAATCGAAGGTGTTGCGTAGGGCTGTTGGGGCTGCTGCCAGAGACCCCTCAACACACCACTACATTAACAATAGCAAGCTGTATAAAATGACTAAAATAAAAAGAGCTGACGTACTTGCATTTAAAATAATTGAAAAATTTATTGAAAATAACAAAAACAGTACGAATCAGACAATAGCTAATAGCACTGACCAGACCTCCATGAGAATTGACCACACATCTTTAAACTAAACAATTAGGCACATTGACCATTTAAAAAGAAAAGGCCTCATATACGATAGATGTGGAAATTTAATTTTTTATCACAGATCCAGACAACTACTTGGCCCAGCCAGGTTAATTTTTAATATAAATCAATAATATTGGTTATCTTTAATAGTCTTTAACTTATATTTTTTCTCCCCTGTAAATAATCCACCCCCACCCATCCATTCACCCACCCCCCAGAAGTAGTTTATAGTATATAGTCATAGTCGTAGTCCTTAATTTAATTCAAATTATACACACACACAATTCAATGTTACAATGGGTTTTTACTCGAAAGAGTTTTTCTCAATTGATTAGACACACCAATAAACAATATTGATCTCTAAAACAAACCTAAAATTAAGAAAATTCCTAATAATCTCTCACAAGTACCTCAAGCCTGGAAAAGCCGCAAGCGCAAGGCATTGTATAAATTATGTAAATTTTCGTAGAAATTGGAAACGGCACCGCCAGAGAACGCGCAAAAAAATAATATGCATATGGCACCAATTTATTCCCACCCGGGAACGTAGTGCGGTTTTAAGTTCCCGCGGCTCATTCAGTTACCTACCCGCGGCTCTTTTTTTTTCAGTGAAGCCGCTGGGAACATTGTTCGGGGTCCGAAGGGTAAAAGCGCAGCCAGACAGTGTGCGGGCGAACATCGCTCGGTAACAGCTTTTTTTTCCCCGAGCTATCAAAAAATAATGGAGAGCCGGGGGGCTGAAAGACCCGATGCCTGCCCACCGGCCTACAATTTTGGCACGGCCTGGGTGTTTTGAGCTGCTGAATATGAATGTTAAGAACTTTTTAACATAAGCAACTTGCAAACACATTATTATAATAATTAAATAAAATTGGGTTTTTGGGGACCCTTAATCAGGCCGGTTCCAAAATTTGTTTTCTTTTATGTATATTACCATGTAATTTGATTTTCATACCGGGTTCTAAATAATATTAAGTGGTTACACACAGTTAGAATTTTTAAAAAATCAATTTTTTTTTATTTTATTTTCTTAATGTAAATATTTTTAAGAATATACACAGAAAGTTTCGTTTAATTCCGGTGAATATTTCCTGAGTTATAAGTAAATTTGAAAAAGTCGTTTCAGAGTGCTCTATGTAAAGTGCTCCTATGTACATATGTATATGTGCATTCCAAACTTTAAACGTGTTTTTCTCAAAATGGTGTTTTCAAAGTCGGTGACCAACATTGCTCGAAAACGGCTAGCCCGATTAGTCTCAAATTTTAACACGACCTTCTTAAATATATTTTTTAGAAATTAATCGAAGATTTTTTCTTTCCAATAAATAGTTTATTTTTTATAAACAATTTAAGGCGGAAATTTCGGCGAAAAATCGATTTGTTTTTTTGCGAAACTGCCATTTTGTCAAAAAAATATTATTTTGCTTATTCCTTCGATTAATTTCTAGATTTGACATAACTCTAACAAAATCTTTTTGGTTTTTTAATTTCGGATGATCCAGTTCCGACATACATGTATAGTGGTCACCGCAAAACGTCTTTTTTAAGAGGAGCTCCCGGATAACAGGTGTAACTCTTCTCCACATACATATTTTTACTAGTTCTAACTCTTAAAATACAGTTAAAAGATACTATAATATGTGTATAAAATTTGGGATCAATAAGTTAAAAAGTTTCTTCAGAAAAAACTCTAAAAAATTCAATTTTTTTGGCCCTCTAACTGTATGTAACCCCTTAAGGAATAAATAAATATTATATATATGAGTTATGTAATATTTCTTCTTTCTTAAAAAACATGTTTTTTGTATGCTTAAAATAATGTATACTTTATTATGTATCTTTTTTTTCAAGGCCCTAATATTTGCGAACTGCGGAATGAGTGCTTATTTTTTTTATAATGAGTGATTAGCTGATTATCGATATACCATTACAACTATCGATAAATTAGTGCTACCATACTTTTAATACCAAACCAAATTTAGACGCGATATACCGAATTGTCGGAATAAGAAACTTTAATAATTTCGTTATCTTCATCAATCAGTTTATTCTGTGAATGCGCAACCACAGGGCGCAGGTCTTTTAATATTTAAAGTTAAAATAAATAAACAATATTCGTCTTGACGTTTTATGAAATCGAGTATTTGAAATCGAATAGTCGATATAAGTCAATATACGCACGCATTAGCCAGAACAAGAGATAGGCTTTCCCTGCTTTTCTCGGCCAGCTGGTGTTTGAGACGCCAGACAAGCTGGGACTGTGCAAAAGGAGAACGCCAACGCCAAAGGCTAATTGACACAAGACACATTACATTTCCAACAAAATCAAACAACGCTGTGTGCTGTCACTATTAAATATAAAAGTGGCCTGATATATTTTGCTCAAATCGAAATACTATTCGAACAAATCTCCCCGGCCCTAGGCCGTATCGGAAAAGTGCATACAAAGTGAACATTGATTTTTAGCCAGTGTTTTCTTCGAGTACCACCAGAACAGCAGAAAAAAGAGCAACAAGATGGTGCAAAAGTTCCAATCTCCTGTGAGGGTCTACAAATATCCCTTCGAACTGGTTATGAAGGTGTGTATCATATTTGCATGAGGCGTAGGCGTGTGTTCCGTAACCCACCCCTTTTCCTGTGTTTGTGAGTGCATTCGTAAATATTCAAGGGCGTGATAATAGGTGCCATTCCCTTGACTATTGTATGTGCCAATGTGCAGCTGTCGAAGTCTGTTCGCATATTATATTTATTGAGGCAGTAGTCAGCAGCTTTCCTTGTTTTACAAAAATGCAGACGATAAATAAAATTAACCTTGGGCAGCATTTCCGGAGCTCTCTCCTTTCTGTTGCGCTCGCAGTGAGAAGGAGAGAACGTTTGTTTCTCTATACAATATAGAATGGCAGAGCAAGAGCAAACGTAAATATGTATGTAATATCATGAATGAAATAAGAACTCTGACAGATGAGCGGTTCGGTTTAGTTTTGTATTTTCCTCCTCAAATGATACAATAATGATAATTGAAACCGGAAATGAGTGATTGCGATCCATTTGGACACTAACAATAATCTCCGAGCTGTCGCATAACGGCACCAGAAATATAAAATGTGTGTATACATATCTGCTTTTGAGGAGGTGATAGCTGTAAACTATGTATACATACAAATATATATATACCTAGGTATATAAAGTATATATAATTATATTCATCTACTGTTTGTGTTCCAGTGCGGAATATATTAATATATATATGTATATATCTCTATTTTATTTGTTGTAAACATTGACTTATTTCTTTAGCAGTAACTAATTGGCTTATATGTACATATGTCCTTAATACAGGGCTTAAATCAGGTTTCTTGCACTCGCATTATACAGCAACCTACATTAATATGTGTGTAAATACTTGTGAATATATGAATTTGTTAATTATTTTTTGTTAGAATTTGTAAACCTCTGCGTTATAAAATTTGTAATCAGTTGTAATATTTATTTTTTTATATATATTTTTAATAATACAAATACTGCCACTGGAGAATCACTAATAACTAATTAATCGATTTAAGTGATATAATAATAATAATTTAATCAAAATCAAAATTTAATCCCGTTGTCAAATGGTTTTTAAAATGACTGATGTTAAAATTACAATACCCTAAACGGGTGTAATCAGAAAAAGATCGTATTCTTATTACAACTCATAATATAAATGTAACGTTTAATTAAGAACATCAATTTCGTGGTGCAGTATTGTGTCTAAGTTTACATACACATAATACTTAATCTGAGAGTTTATGCTTCTGTTAAGGTCCTTCAATTGACCCATATCCCCTTTGCTTTAAATAATTTAGTGGTTGATGGGACTTAACACTGGAACACGCTCTCAGACTCGGACAACAAGCTGTTTCTTGGTTTCGAGTTTCCCATAACACTATGTATATACAAGTAGCACAGTCGTCCTTAACTTTTAAATTATTTATCATGTCTAGGTTTAATTGTCAATCGGACGAAGGGCAGCGATCTATAATTCTAACCTTCACCTATGTATATACGTATCTTAAGGAACACGCAATTAAGCTGGTTACATTTTTCATTAAAAAAAGGGATAGATAAAATTCCATTTCTTGTAAAAGATGTCCTTTGTTAGTTTTAAAGGTCTTGATTACATGAACAAAAAAATTGTCCAACTGTACAATAAAAATATATATAAATATAAATATAATATTATTTTTTAACTTACAGGCGTACGAGCGTCGTTTTCCCACCTGTCCCCAGATGCCCATTGTGTTGGACTGCGAGATTATTAAGGACGAGTCATTGGAGAATGGGGCTAAGCGGAACACAAGCAGGCGCTGCAAGCTGGCGGTGGATGCGCCGTACATTTTCAAGAAGCTAATCGGCGTAGATTTCGTGTTTTTCCTGCAGCACAATTACCTAGACATGGGAAACCGCACGCTGAGTATTGAGGCGGTAAACGAAAGCTTCTCCTCACGCATCGAGATCTTCGAGAGGTGTCGCTACTACTCCCATCCTGACAATTCTGAATGGACGTGCTTCGATCAGACGGCCACGTTGGACATTAAAAACTTTTTTGGCTTTGAGCATTCCATGGAAAAGATGGGAATGAAACAGTACACCCAGACGACGCTCAAGGGTAAGGAGATAATTGAGTACTTCATTAGCCAGCTACGTGAGGAGGGTATCACACATGTGGACCGCTGGACACCACCGGCCGACGCTCCAAAGTCACCGGTCCTGGACCACGTTCCAGATCAGCATCATGACATTTTGCTCGACGGTGACTTCATCGCTCGCAGTCTAGGGCAACTCACGCCAATGCAGGAGTCCAAGCTGCTGGAGCTGCGAAAAATGCTTGATGGTGTCGATGACGTGGAGCGATCGCCCAGTTATCAGACCATCCTGCGTTTCTTGGCAGCCAGAGACTGGCATGTTAGTCAGGCCTTCGCCATGCTCTGCGATTCGCTCCGCTGGCGTCGTGAGCACCGCATCGACGCCCTGATGGAGGAGTACACCAAGCCAGCTGTGGTTGTGGAGCATTTCCCGGGCGGCTGGCATCACCACGACAAGGACGGACGGCCCGTATACATTCTTAGGTTGGGCCATATGGATGTCAAGGGCCTGCTGAAGTCACTGGGAATGGAAGGCCTGCTGCGTTTGGTAAGAATGCCGCATCCCTCCTTAGTGATCTGTCGAGTGAATTATCCTATTCTGGTTGATTTTTGCTGCCCAGGCTTTGCACATTTGCGAGGAGGGCATACAGAAGATCAACGAGTGCGCGGAGCGCCTTGAGAAGCCTGTGCTCAACTGGTCCTTGCTCGTTGACTTGGAGGGGCTGTCCATGCGTCACTTGTGGCGACCCGGTATCAAGGCTCTTCTATACATCATCGAGACAGTGGAGCGCAATTACCCAGAGACAATGGGCCGTGTTCTGGTAGTGCGTGCGCCAAGAGTTTTTCCCATTGCTTGGACTATTGTTAGTGCGTTCATCGGTGAGTAGCTGCGTCTTGTAGGTTTCGCACTCAATTTTAAATCTTTAACCAATCTTTATAGACGAACACACCCGCTCTAAGTTTTTATTCTATGGGCCCGATTGCGTTCACATGAAGGATGGTCTGGCGCAATATCTCGATGAGGAAATAGTGCCAGATTTCTTGGGAGGACCATGCAAGGTAAGCACCATAGAGATGCCTGCGATTCTGTGGCACGCCTTCGGTGTTGGGACTTCATGACTTGACTGCAGCATCTGTAGATTACGTACTTACTATATATATTGTTATATATTTCCGCCTCTCTCTTCCCGTCCGACTCCGGCTCAGTTAGAGGCCCAGCCTGTGTCGCTTGTGGAGCAAGTCAGTCAGAAATACTTTCGCCATTGTTATTTAGCCAAATGCAATTGTGTAAGCAGTTTCTTCAACTTTCGTTCTCTCGATTTTCATTCGTTCTGCTTCCGATCTTCTTTGTCACCAACAGTGGCGTACGCAGGACTTCATTGGGAAATTTCGATATTGGGAGCTTATAACAGCAATATCATTCCTTCGTACGCCACTGGTCCTTCCACAACCACAAGAATATGTTAATATCTATAATCGTCAGCTATTGTCTTACTTCCTCGTTTTTGTTCGTCGCTTACACTTTGTTGTTTGTGCGTCTTTTGTGTTTGCAAAATGTGCAATGTCCATGTGAGCTTGTTAGCCCCCAGTTGTGCTCACCGTTCACATCAGTTTTTGCGTCCCTGATCTCTGTTTCACCCCAGAGGCTGTCACATACGTGCTTAGTCCTTATCACCGACCCTTGGATAAAGATTATCAATTGTTTTAAGAAAGTGCAATATTTTCCCACTACCAGACCATGATACATGAGGGCGGACTAGTTCCCAAATCGCTATATAAGATGAACTCGCTAGAAGAGGATCATGACGACGACGTGGCCGCCGTTGAGTTGCAAGCCACTGCCAGTGCTGCCGAGGCACTTGTTCCAGCCAAGCGCCTGTCCACAATTATTCAGCACGACCATAATAACTTATACAAGAGCGTAGAGCTAAAGGCGGGCTTCAGCCACGAGCTGCTTATCCGGAACGAAGACCCAAAGAGCGTATTGACATGGGACTTTGATGTAATGCGCAATGACTTACACTTCACACTATACCGAGTCACCCAGGAGCTGCCGGAGAAGAATGGTGAGAGCTCATTTATATGCGAAAATTTTGAAGCCTATGAAAGATTTTCTGTTTGTAGCTTATAATTATTTTATTTATTATAATATTCTATTAATTGTTTTAACACGCTTTTTGGTTAAAGATGCCGCCGTGTCGTACTTTGATCTGCAAGACTTCGTTGAGGGCGTCAACTATTTCCGGGAAGAGCCCACACTTATTTGCCGACACAAGGAGAGCGTCCAGGGCTCACATGTGATGCACCACAACGACAGCTATATAATGCACTGGTTCAGTCCCTCGGGAGCACAGTTGAATGTCTTTTACGAGGTACTCAGCTCTGTCAACTACAAGGGCTCCATGACAAGCCTGCAATCGGCCTTCTCCTCAAACTCGTCAGCGGCCAGCTCTGTCCAGAGTCGATGATATGAGACGAAGGAAGAGGGTGCGGCAAAGGGCGGCACCGATGGACTGTCTTCTCCATTGGGGGAGCCAGTGGAAGCGGATATGCTATCTGGCACGCTGATAGAAAAGAGCGTTAATCTTTCCGACACCCTTGATATTTTTTTTTAAGAGGAAAAGTGGCAATCTCTTCATTCTAGATTATTTTTGTTTAATTTAGCTAAATGTTTTTTTTTAAAGAAATTTATTTAGTCAGTTTATTATATTTTTTAATATTTAAAATAATGTTCATGTATTGTTTGGCTGTAGATAAAAAGTTCAAAATGTTTCCCTTTGGATTAAAGTTTGAAAAAAATTGTCTAATGCATTAGGAATTCAAATTATGACTTTAATTTTTAATGTTTAAATAACAAAAGCATTACGAAAACGATTATTTAAAGGAATAAGGTAAAATGTAATGTATCCCGGAGATAAGCATTTCTGTATCACTATCAGTTTTTATTCCCGAATCGAACATATATTGTAAAAGAAAAATTGTAATATTTTGTTTGCTTAGTGTACTACCGTAATACTAGCTAGTAAGAATTTGCGTACCTCTTAAAACATTTGTATAGGTAAATTCTGGCTATAAGATTGCAACGAACTGATGGAGGTATTTCTGACATATTTAGCATTCTCATATTTAAGGATTAAATTGATTGAAAAGTCGGACAGTAGTTTTGTACAAGACCAGATATGCGAGTTAAGAAACGAAAAAAATTTAAATATTGACAGAAACAGAATGGCATTAAAAAAGATATATGCTTTCAAAGAGGTAAATACATATGAAGGTACATATATCCTTGGAAACCAGTGCAACTCACTCTAGGCGGGGATGTCGAAATTTTAAACCATGTTTTAATCCGTCAATTAGTCCATTTTAGCTAATACATTTATAAAACCAACAAAATTTTATTTTTTATTGTAGTTTATACAAATTTTTTAACAATTGTCAAAAAGGAATTACTCCACATGTTCGCTATACTAACCGATGAACGCTAATAATAGGATTTATATAAATATATTTATCAATGACTACGTGTTACCTAATTAGTTTAACCTTCGGAAATAGAGAACCTTAGTTTGGACTAAAAATTAGCTAAATAAGCAAAATCGTTGTATACTATTTATAAGATATAAAATAATCAATAGCGTGACAACCGATCGTCTATACAAATAGCCAATAACGAAAATAGAGAACATTGCATGTTGACTAACTGTGTAAGTTGTAATAAGAACACAATCAATAAAGCCAATAAGATTAATTTTGCATATATTCATTTATCTGGGAGATACGCAGGATTTGTTTTCAGATCTCCGGGGATGATAATAAACTAAACAAAATTTACAATTAATTCCGATTGTCGCTATGACTTTAAAATTAATTTAAATGGGTACTTAATTGGCAATTAAAAATTCTCAAAATCCCTTTACCTATATTAATTTTATTTTGAATATTATTTAGTCGGAAAAGTAGATTATAGTTTTTTTTTTTTATTATTGTGGGTTGCTGGACTTAAGTTTCATATTTAACCATTTTTTTTTTGAATTTTTCAAAATGTTACAAGGTCTTGTAGAATAAGAAAAAATATTTTTAAAATGTTTATCGATAGCTGAATGGTTTCAAGTTCCCACCTCTATAAGAAGCAAGCAAATAGCATTCAACAAGAATTAAAAAATAAATTTAAATTCACGAGGGGTACAACTATTTCTATAATTTTTATAAGCAGCTGCTTAAACGGCTTAGCTCAACTGAGAAAGAACAGAAAGTAAAATTTATTCCCTTTTAACCAAGTTTCCCTCCATGGTTCGTGTAAAACGTTATAAAGGTCTCATTCATGATTTTAGTGTTGTTTTCTTTTGTTTTTATTTGATAGGAAATGAAATTTATGGGTTCCGTAAAAATAGAAGTGAAATCTTCAACTAATCGATCTAGTGGTCGTCGGTCAGTTTTATGGAATTTCGCCTCCACTTCGGTAGGTGTGCCTATCTTATCGGTTGGCGGATGTAATCCTCGAAACGGGTTGTCGGGCCCAATCATGAAGTGCGGATAAGCTGGTTAGGCTTATCACCGGGCGATTGGCCATTGCCGGCCAATTTGGTCAATAATAGTTTCGAGTGCCTTGACTTTCGGGCAGTTCGCGCCTGACGTTTGAAAAGTCCACATCAGACCCGTTCCCAGTCACAGAATTGTATTTAGACATGGTTGCATTGAGCACACAGTGAGTATGATTACCGCCCCCCGCACCGCCTTCGTGAACACAACCAGCGAACGCCACCACCAGGGCAATGGCATTAGTGTAATGGCGAGCGCAGAGAAAGCAGGGGACGGCGACGGTGCTGGCGCCCAAAACAATCTGAATCAGTTACTGACCGCCCTGGGCGATTATTATAGCGGCCGCAAGGATGAACAGCACCCAGTCAACATCCTCGAGGACAAGCGGATCTTTCCGGAGTTCCGCGGCGGACCTTTGGACACGTACCGTCAGCGTGCGAGCTTCTGCTACAAGCGCATGAACGTGCTGCTCGAGGGTGAGGAGCATATTCGCCTAAAGGTAATTATAGTGGGTTGCCGCGGCGATGGGGTCAAAGTACAAGCTTCTTTGTAAAGTCAGTTCTCGTATCGGGAGCTGCACCCTGTTGGCCCCATCTTATCGCACCATTACGCTTATCTGCGTCTTGAGTAACTAACCTGATTACACGCCGCCCCTCCCTGTGCAGCACAAGGTGTGGCAATGGATGGAGCGCCACCCCGACTTCCAGCGAGAGCCCGAGGCGCCCGGCCTGGAGCGTACCCGGGAGTTGGCCAACAAGAGGCAGCATCTGCTCTGGGAGCAACAGTTCTATGGTGTTAATGAGGTGGGTTTAACACGTTTAATTCGCCAGTTAGAGAAGTTATTAATGGATACACTTTCAGTACCTGGGAACCCCGCACTTGCTATTGGCCTTCGGTCAGGCCATCTTTAGCTACGACTTTAGCACGTCTGTGAAGTTCGGCCTGTCCACGGGTATGTTCCCCAGCACCCTAGTCTCAAATGGATCCGGTCGCCTGGGCAAGTATGTGGCTAAGATCGCCGACAATCGTATCTTGGGTGCTTACGCTCTCACCGAGATCTCGCACGGCACCAATGCGCTTGGTATGCGCACCCGCGCCACCTACGACTTAAAGAGGCAGGAGTTTATCATACATACGCCGGACTTCGAGGCGGCCAAGTGCTGGGTGGGCAACCTAGGCAAGACCTGTACCCACGCAATTGTGTACGCACAGCTGTTTGTTCCAGATGACAAACACCAGGGATTGCAGGTAAGATACATACATACACTACATACTCTCAAATTATTACCAATGATATTTGCCAAACTTAACTACATTTTCAAGTTTGCATATTTTTATTAAAACCTAATCGGATTTCTATATAAAATTATTTTTCACAGGCCTTCCTGGTGCCCATTCGAGACGAGCGTACTTTGCTACCCTTCCCCGGCGTTACCGTGGGTGATTTGGGCGAAAAGATCGGCCTCAACGGCATTGACAACGGGCAAGTTTTCACCTGCTGCTTTTATTGGAAACCAATGTATTTAAATTTTAAGTTTTTATTGCAGCTTTGTTATGTTCAACCAGTACCGTATTCCAAAGGAAAATCTCCTTTCCAAGACAGGCGACATCGACGCACAGGGCAACTACACCAGCCAGATTAAAGACGAGCGCAAGCGACTGGGTGCTTCGCTGGGCGCCCTATCCGTTGGTCGCGTCAACATAACAGCCATCACGTACGTGGCCCTCAGCAAGGCGGTAACTATTGCCACTCGCTACGGAGCAAGCCGGCGGCAGTTCGGGCCACCCAACTCTACGGTGGAGTGGCCAGTGATCGAGTATCAGTCGCAGCAGTACCGTCTCATTCCCCATTTGGCCACAACGATTGCTCTGCGTGTGGCCACGCTGTGGATCGGCAAGGAGAATGTTGATCTGACAATGAAGGGCTTTACTGGTGAGGACACTTCGCAGGCGGGCATGGAAATTCACGCCATATCGTCGGCCCTCAAGCCAGTGGCCACCTGGGCGGCCAGGGATGGCATCCAAGAATGCCGGGAGGCATGCGGAGGCCATGGATACTTAAGATCTTCGGGTTTGGGTGACCTGCGAAACGATAACGATGCCAACTGCACCTACGAGGGCGAGAACAACACACTTATCCAGCAGGCATCGAATTGGCTCATTAGCCTTCGTCGTAACAACGCCGACTTTGTCGCTGTTTCACCTCTGGAAACAGTGTCATTCCTGCAAAATATGGATGCCCTGCTGCAGAGCAAGGGCCAGGAGCGTACACCAGCTGAGGCCTTGGATCCCAACAGTAAGTATCCTACATCAGCTATTCCCTAAATAACTTAAGCAATTGAATGTGTTATGAGAATTTTTTTGAATATTAAAGAAAATTGCATTGCTTTGCAGATCTTCTAAAGGCGCTCAACTGGCTCACTGCTTGGCAACTGGAGACTACTGTAAAGCGAGTCGAGCAGCAACAACGTGAGGGTAAGGATGCTTTCGAAACGCGCAACAACATCCAGGTCTTTGCGGCCCAAAAGCTTTCTCTAATCTATGGCGAGGTAATTCTACCAGCTCAGTATGCACCTCTTTACTTTAATTCAATTCTTTTTTAAATCTCTAGCGAACCATATATTACGTGTTCTATAAGTTTGTGACCAACTTGCCCGCCTCGGCCGAGAAGGAGGTGCTACAGCAAGTGCTCTCGTTTTATGGAGCTCATTTGGTCACCAAGTATTCCGCCATTTTCTACCAGGGCGGCTTCTTCCGGGACAATTCGCATCTGAATTTATATGAGCAGGGAATTTTGGGTCTGCTATCTGTCCTCAAGGATGAGGCCATAGCCCTGGTGGATGCAATTGCTCCTACCGATTTTATTCTGAACTCGCCTTTGGGCATGAGTGATGGCAATGTATGTAGTCAAAATCTCTGCCAAGTATATCTTACATTGTCTTATAAATATGAGTATTTCTATTTATTCTCTGCAGGTTTACCAGCATCTGCAGCGCACGATTGTGTCGACCCCGGGTGTCTATGAACGTCCCCATTGGTGGCGTGATGTTACCTACAAGGATTACCTCAAGCGCGCCAAGTTGTAGATATGCAACTACATGACTGTGCTCACAAAGTTTACCTTGTTATCGCTGTACATTTAAAAGTTATTAATGTACCCACTATTATAAAGGGTGCCTATATAATTAATGAATCCTTCATATGAAAACATTTTAAAATGCTCTATGGCTTACATTCCAGCTTCTTTAAAATGAGGCGCAGGATTAGCCCTTTTATAGTTTGTACTTAAGTTTGAACAAACGACTTAAATATTAAATACTCCCAACATCACAGACATTTTTGTACGTATTGCAAAGCAATGATTAATAAAAATTTGTAGATCTTTTTAAAACTTGTTTGTACATTTTCTATTAAGGGGTCAAATTTCCTTTTACATTAGAACACATTTATTATTTTGTGCATTGTTTACATGCTGTTTTCCAGCGTAAGATTTACATGTACAAATTTTGGTTACGTACTTAAAGTCTAAAGATGATCACAGTCTGCAATTGTCACTATTGTTACTTCGTTGAACAAGCTACATTCACATACACAACAGATAAATTGTTTGCTAATTTAAATAATATAGAACAAGAGAAAATAAATATAACACCTTGCTAAGATCGGAGTGGCGTCCAGCCATGTGTCAGGGAATAGATCCAGATCCGGACTCATAGAACTCCGGCATTGGTGCGCTTTGGGACAAGTGCGGACTCTGTAGCTGGGCCAGGCGCTCACCGGCTTCGCTTTCTGTTTGGATGAGCATAGGTATCTGCTGAGGTAGGTCGCTGGTAGCCCACAAGTACAGATCCAACGTCTTTTCCGTACAATCAGCTATAAAGCGCACGAACGGCCGAATGTCGCCCTCGTTGGCGAGCTTAAGGAAATGATAGTACTTGCTGCGTTGCTGCTTCGGAATGATAACAGGCGGGTAGCCAGCTCGCATTAGAAGCGTGTTCATTAACAGACGTGAAGTACGTCCATTGCCATCAATAAAGGGATGAATATGGACCAATTTGTAATGGGCTAAAGCAGCATAGCTTTAGAGGGAAGGACAATTTTGGTTCATAATCGCCAGTCAGTCATCTTTAACACACTTACTTGACGGGATGTAGAGTACTGCTATGCTCTGAATTCAACCAGCGCTCGAAACGCTGCATAAGAAGTGCCAGATCTCCCGGGCCTGGGGGCACATGGCCCCCGACGTACACCTGATTACGCCTAAATTCTCCGCCTTCAATGGGGTCAACATGTCCCAAAACTCGTCGATGTAGCTCGAGGATATCTTTTATGGTAATTTCCATCCTGTAAAAAAGGCATAAAATTATTTAGCTGAACAAAGCACAATTTAAGTCATAAATGAAGAATCTTACTTTTGAACCAGACTGGCATTAATGTATTTCATGGCAAGATCCATGCCAAGGATCTCATTGTGCTCATCAATTGACTTGCCATCGACAGCCATTCGTGTCTCAAGGATGGATCGGGTTTGGGCCAATGTCATAGTGTTACCCTCGATGCCCACAGAGTGGTAGATATGCTGGAAGTAAGCTTCTTTTTTGGCCCTCCGTAGGGCAGTGCTGGACTCATGAATGGCGGAAAGGGCATCCCGCTTAAAGTCCAACGATTCCAGACGGCGTTCGTCAAGCGTCTGGACTACGTCCGCCGTGCGCTGCCTGTTCGCTAGCGCTTCAGAGTTGCTCGGATTGATGGTTAGGGCCTGGAAGTAAAACTGATCCGCCAAGACAATGTTGCGCTGGTTGTGCTCTAGGAACTCGCCGTAGCGCAGAAGAACCTCAGGGTGTCGGGGTGCCAGAGCCAGCGCGTGCTCAAACAGGCGGGCCGCCTTTTCATCCTTGCCTGCCAGGTACATGTCCTGGGCCAGCCGAAGAGCTCCCAACGCCTCGTTGATGTTTGTCTGCTCCGCTTCCGAGAAGCTGGCACCGACGCTGTCGCTGACGCTCTTATCATAAAACTCCTTGAAAGCGTTAAGCTCTTCCACGGAGTACAGGGCGAACTCGTCACGCGTTTGTAGATAGTGGGCCGATGGCAGGTGGTGCAGCTGCCGCAGTCTCAGGCCCAGATTCGAAGACGTCAGGGCATGCAAGGAAATGGCCGCTAAGCTGCCGGCGATGAAGAACAGGACAAGACGGTAAGGATGGGTCTGCTTCGGAGTTCTGGCTGGTTCAGCTGCCTCTTGCTGCAGCTCCTTGATATTCGGGCCCCCCATGCCGACGTGGCTTCTGCCAGTGTCTGGTAAACGCAATTTGTATACACTTTGGACGTCAGGTACACATGGTACGGCGAAATTACACGCTGACAGCCTGCGCTATTTATATTTCCAATCTCTTTTGCTTGCCATGCTGAAAAATCACCAAAAACCACGTATTAGTGCTGCCAAATTACTATCGATGTTTTCAAAAAGGTAAATTATCGATAGTCGAAATGTTCACGGCAGCTGGCCTTACCTAACTTCCTCATGAACGGCTAAAAAATTATAAAGTTTTTTATAAAAAATATAATACACATACTTTTAGTTATAAATAAGATGTAAAATATCACAATCATTTGTATATATTTGCATTGATTAGAGACTGCAAAAATATCGATTGAAACAGCTTCAAAAAGGTAGAAAAATTCGGAAAGTGAAAAATGTAGGCTTTTGACGTAAGGAAATTGCATTGAATTCTTGTTTTCATTCATAAAATTGGTTAGATGAGTGTTCAAAACACAAATTTAAAACAAAAAATTTATTTGAACAATATATAAATCGAATATGGTTGTTGTAACTGACCGTGACCTGCACCTCTCAGAGTGGGGTATGCAACTTTTAGACTTCCCAAAGTTAGATAACTTTTGACAATATTTCTGAAATTTCAAAAATTAAATAAATAAAATAAGTTATTTATTAATAGAAAATATACCTAAAAAGTATACATAAGCAAATTACATATTAAAATTTAATTACACCAACAAACTCAAAATTCAATTTTTTATGTCATCAACCAATGAATGTTAATATTTTGGTTCCATTTTTGTTTAAGTTCAAATTATTGTATACATATTTTAAATTGTTTGTTCAGTTTTGAGGCAAAGGGACATATATTTGCAAAGGTCCGAAAAATGTTGGAGTTAGTGCTCTCAATGGTTTTATTCTCTGCAATCCTAACGAAATATTTATTTTACAAAACGTTAATTTACCAAAGTACCAGTCAATGAAATAAAAAAAAAACAAAGTTTTCAAACAAACAAATGATACTGATTTTGATTAATTCTGATGATGCGATCGCACACCTTCCCCGTAAACGTGCGCTCATCGATCGCAAGCGGAGCAAGTGATCGCTGTACCCAAATAATGTTTACTCATTGCAGAGCTCCTCCTTTCCTCTCCCTGATTCACACTAATTAGGCAAGAACCGGAAATAGCTCAAAAATTGACATTTCTTAAATAATTTTGAACTTTCAACCCTTAGGCGCAAATATTTAATCTTCCAAAATTATGCCCTCTAGCGTAATGGGGCTGGTAAGAGTTTTTCAAAGTGGCACTTGAAAAACTTTAGTTCTGTGTACGGGGATTTCCATTGCGGAGAATAGAGTTTGAATATTGTGCCTAATCATTATGCGGTTGACTGCTAATTAGTACCCGAAATCGGTCAATAAATGAAGTTTCAATTTCTTAGAATATTGAAATGACAAAAGCTTAAGGTCACGTCATTTGCATATGTCTTACCAAAAATGCTTTGAGTCACAGCAAGCAAGCAAGTCCCAAGACACCCCTTAGCGAATGCATATCGCCCTCCTACGTGTAACACAAGGCGCTATCTATCACTGTAGCCAATGAGATCACGCAATTGTTTATTATTTTGATCTGAGTGGAACCGAAAATATAGAAGATCGGAGATCCGGTGACCGGCTTGTGAATCACCTGCGGATACTATGAAGTCATTGAGAAATCTGGTTATCAGCCAGAAGCCTTCTGTTGGTGGGTCATGACGTAGCCAGTGATCTCCGCCGATATTCAACTTTTTGGCAATTCCCTCTTACGATCTGCTGCTATTCTGTTCGAGTGATAACAGACTACTCGCCAGTGTGTTTATGCGATGACCAATTTCATGGAATGCTGTTGACTAGAAATTCCGACACAACTAGTAAAAAAATACCGGTCTGGCGAATCTAATGCCTTAGATTCGATGATTTTTATTTAGAATATTATGAGAATACTCACATATTCACCGCATGAACATAGTTGTGTTTCTCCCCATCAGTTGATCTTGCTCTGGACGATCTTCTCATAAAAGCTTCGAGCTGAGCGATCGGCTGTCAGTTGCTGTTCGGCAGCGCCAGAAGGCGCAACGGTTTTTCTTTCAGATCTTTTTTCAAAATACATCGGCATTTATAGTGATTGAAGTGTCCTGAGCCAAATAAAATTACAACTGGTCTGCTACTTACATGAATAGAGATTCCTTTTGAATAGTGAAAAGTGAATAGCGGTGTAAGTGATTAGAATAGTTTGGTTCTTTGATAATTATGTGTCGAGAACAAACGGATAAGAAACAACTTGTGAAAATATTTATAAATAACCTGCAACAGACTGCAGTGGCTACACAAATGTGTTCCAGAAATAAAAAAAATACTAAATTGGGAGAACTCATGTAACTCATGTACCACACGGTGTTGACTTTTTAGAATTCGAAAGCCAAAGGAAATGTGTGATCTTGTGGGGGTCGGGTCCCAGAAAATTACACGTCGCCAAGTCCATGAGACTTATCAACAGACACCGGATGGAAAGGGAATTTGGGGTCACCTAAGGTTAATGGTTGTCAAAAAAAGAAACAAATAAGACCAAAATTGAACAGTGAGCCTCAAATTAAAGTCGTTTTGTCATGGGCGGGACCGGGTAGTATGCGCATTATCTCTTGATTAACCTTTGGCGACCCATAGTCCGGAGCTGGTCCGATAATCCGCTGATACAGCCTGAACTAGATTTCACATCGCCAGTTATCAGCACCGAAAATTCTCGGACTTGGGCACAAAAAATAATTTCAGTTTTCTGCGAAGCTTTTTTTTTCTACTCTAGTATTTACTATTTATGAATGACACAGTTTCTGTTTGCTTGTTGCTCCGCAGATATTCCGGCATGAAGGCTCTGGGAGTGTGCGCCGTGCTGTTGGCGGTCGCCAGCTGCCAGGGCTATGGTGGTGGTTATCAGAGATCCAGCTACAGCTCTAGCTCCATTTCGTCTTCGTCATATGGCAGTGGACAGTCCTTGGTAGTCCCGCAGATCAACCAATGGGGCTACGCACACTTCAACGAGGTCCGCGAACTTGCTAACCAACTGAAGCAGAAATTCAACTCCCTTTCCCAAGGATCGTCTAACTTTGGCTATACAACCTCATGGAATCGTAAGTTGTATTTATATCATTGACGGAAAATACAATTAAATCAGTGCTGGTCAGTGCTTATTTTGGGTTTCTTAATTGTGAAATTTAAATTGTCTTCCCTTTTCTTTGTACACACATTAATAAATTAATACCAGAGAAAAGTATAATTTAAATTTGTATATTAATTTTTGAATTTTATTAAATCGCTTAACTTTAGTATTAGTAAGAAAATAATGCACACTTAAAGAATAATAATTATTTTTATAGCGTTATTTTTGCTTTTTACATAAGTTCACATATTACTATTGCGGTTTCTTTATGACAATTTCTGTAAATTTAAACCAAAATGTTCCTTTCCAGCTGATGTTTTGAAAATTAGTGGAAAGAGCGGAAGCCAGCTAGATGCTGTCATCTCGGAGATTAGCCAGAAGTTGGTGGCAGACATGCGCCAGGGCATCACCAGTTATAGCACCATTGCACAGCCCAACTTCTTTGAAGCAAAGGCCGCCGATCTGCTTGAGCGTTTTGCCGGAGGGGAGAGCGCCAGCCTTCAGCAGGCTGTGGGCCTGGGTCCCTTCCAGCCGGTGGACTTGAGTGGTTTCGACGAGGTCAAGAACTACGCCTACCCCGCCGAGGTGAAGGTAATCGATGGCAAGACCTACGTCGTGCACCGCAATTGCACTGAGGCCACCAAGTTGTCTGGCTATGGCGGTTCGAGCCAATTGAACCAGGGATTCCTTGGACAGGGCCAGACATCCATTCCGCTCGGCAGCACCACGACGACGGTCACGCGAAAGAAAACTATTCACGACTGGGTCCGGGAGAACATGGAACCGTCCGTGGTCGGCTACAACTCGGTTGTTAATGTTGGCGGGCAGGAGGACAATAGGGCATATAACTCACCAATGTCCAGCCCCAGTTCCTTCGGACAGATTCACTCCTCGTCGCCAGGAGCCAGTTCGACACTATTCATTCGAAGCTTTAACAAGACGATCACAACTCATCCGGATGGAACTAGCTCCGTGGGTGGCTCTGAGTCGCAGCAGCGCTGGCAGGATGGGAAGTTGGTATTCGATCAGCAGGTGCCCTTTGGGCAGACAGCGGTGCCGAGGGACGAGCAGTGGAAGCGCGAGGAGCGCGAACGCCTCTTCTGGTATCTAACTACTCCCCAACGACTTGAGGACTGGCAGCGCCAGCAGGAGGACCGCCTACTGGGAGTTGTCGAGCGATACAAGATCACCTTGCCTATGCTGGAGGAATTCCATCGCCGCGAGCTAGCTCGCTTCCAGGCCTTGTCGCGGCAGTACCAGTCACAGGTTCAGGACGCCAGTGCCTGGCAGAGACAAGAACGTAGTCGCCTGGATTGGCTCATCCACCAAAATGGTTTTTCGGCTCAAGACATTGAGCGTTGGCAGAACGAAAACGACCGCAAGTTGGCCCAAGTGGCCCAACAACACGGAATCAACAAGAATCAGCTTCAGCAGTGGCAGCGGGAGGAGCTGCAACGTATGCACACCCACTTCAACCAGATTAACCAGTCGTTATCGCCGCAGGTGCCAAGTGTGCCATCTCAGAACACATACTCCTACTCATCCTCCAGTTCCCTGACGGAGGATAATACAAAGGAGCAACAGCGGCTGGAGGAGCTTATTCGGCAGCACAACGCTACTATTGCTGCTCTGCAAAACTCCATTTGGACCGACCAGCAGCGACTGAAGGACCTCTCGGTTAAGTATCAGGGCGATATGCAGAGCCAGACACAGTGGTTGCGCGGGGAGGTGGCTCGGATCGGTGACCTGATCAAGGACCAAAACGAGCAGGTGTCAAAAATTACCGCCTGGCAGAGCTCAGAACGTTCTCGCCTGGAGAGCATTCTACGTCAGCATCGCGGCTCTGTGGGGGAACTGCAGCAGCAGATAAACCAAGATCGCACGTACCTTCAGAACCTGGCCACCAAGTATCGAGTCAGTGTGGAGGAGCTGGAGAAATGGCAGCACGAGGAGCTGCAGCGTCTTCAGGTGAATGGTCAGAAGCAGCTGGAGGGTCACATTAAGGACTGGCAGGTCAGCGTAAGCACCAATCTTCGCGACATCGTGGGCCAGAACCAGCTGACCATTGAGGAGTTCCAGAACTCTATCATCAACGATCGCAGCCGCCTGGAGCAGATGGCGCGAATCTACAAGGTGAAGGTGGAAGAGATTGAGCAGTGGATCAAGAGCGAGCTAAAGAAGTTCCAATCGGAGGGTCTTCTCAAGGAGGTTGAGCAGGAGCTGGTCCTGTGGCAGCAGAAGGAGCGGGAGCGCCTGCAAGCCATCGTTCAGCATAACTCGCTGACCGTGGAGCAGCTAGAGTTCAAGATCAAGAACGATCAGGAACACTTCTTCAAGCTGGCCGAGAAGTACAAAATCCGCGTCGAGGATATACAGGACTGGCTGAAGCAAGAGCTGCTGCGGTTGCAGAGCGAGGGCCTTGTCAAGGCAGAGGCCTTGAAAGACTGGCAACAGACCGAGCGCGCTCAAATCTCTTTGCTGGTACAGCAAAATAAATACACGCTCGAGGAATTAGAGCGCAAGCTGCTGGCCGATCGGGCCCGTTTGCAGGACCTGTCCGGCACTTATAACGTCAAGGTGTCCGAAATCGAGCAATGGATCAAGTCGGAGGGCGATCGCCTCCAGCGCGAGGGTCAACTGAGAATGGAAACTCAGCTCAACAACTGGCAGAAAATCGAGCGGCAGCGCCTGCTGGACCTAATTAATAAAAATAACTTGTCCATCGAGGAGATCGAGGCCAAGGTCGGCAAGGATCAGACGCACCTCTATAGCCTGGCCCAACAGCACCAGGTGCGCGTGGAGGAGATCGAGCAATGGATCAAGCAACAAATTCAGAAGTTACAAGACCAGGGCCTTATTGAGATGCAAAAGCTGAAGAACTGGCAGCTGGAGTGGCGCGGAAATCTCACCAACATGGTGCAAGACCGCGACTTTACCGTCGAGGAGTTCCACAAGTGGCTGCTCAAGGACCGCGCCCAACTTCAGAGCCTGGCTATGCAGCACAACGTGCAGATTGAAGAGATTGAAACGTTTGTCAAGAAGGAGGAGCAGCGTTTCATCGGCATGGGTCTATTGAAGCCGAGCGAGAAGCTGACCAACTGGCAGGAGGTGGAACGCCTGCATCTGAAGAACCTGGCACAGCAGCAGTACAAGTCCACTGAGCAGCTGGAAGCCCGTCTTC
Source organism: Drosophila serrata (assembly GCF_035046125.1). Lineage (NCBI taxonomy): Eukaryota > Metazoa > Arthropoda > Insecta > Diptera > Drosophilidae > Drosophila > Drosophila serrata. Next base: position 107,056 of record NW_028256998.1, read on the forward strand.
GTCAAGACCGTGAGCTTCTGGAGCGCCTTGCCCGTCAGTATAGCGTCCAGGTGGAGGAGATCGAGAGCTGGATGAAGCAGGAGCTGGCGCGCATGCGCGACGAGGGTCAGCTGCAGATCGACAACCTCACCTCCTGGCAGCTAGCTGAACGGGAGCGCCTGGAAGCCCTTATCAAGCAGAACAAGCAGTGGAGTGCCGAGGACCTAAAGGCCGAGCTGGAGAAGGATCGCGAGCACATGCAGACAATGGCCTTCCAATACCACACATCTGTCGAAGAGATAGAGCGCTGGCTTCAGACCGAGATCGAGCGCTTGAAGCAGCAGGGCAAACTTAACATCGAGCAGCTGACCGCCTGGCAACGCACCGAGCAGCAGCGAATCCTATCACTACTCCAGCAGCACTCGAACATCACCTTGGAACAGTTCCAGGCCAAGGTAGGTAATATTACAGAATCAAAATATAGATTAATAATATGTTCTCTACTTAAGGTGCACAACGATCGTCGCTTCCTAATAAGGCTTGCCGGCCAGCACCACGTAAGTGTTGTGGAAGTGGAGAATTATGTGAACCAGGTGATCGAGGATCTGCGCAAGAAGGGCCAATTTGACATCGAGCAACTGCAGACTTGGCAGATTGTGGAGCGGGACTACATCAAGAGTCTGATTGCTGAGTACAAGAACGGGTTGTCCACGGCGGAGTACGAGCAAAAGCTCCTGGCAGACCGCGCACATCTTCACCAGCTGGCTGAGCAGTATCGCTTGAATGTGGAGCAGATTGAGGAATGGATGATTGCCGAGCTGAAACGTCTGAGGGGCAGCACAGAAGAGTCTTTGAAGAGCCTTAGCGCCTGGCAAGTCTCTGAGTTGGAGCGCTTGCAGAACTTGGTAAAACAGCAGAATCACCTTACTTTCGTTGAGTTTGAGATGGAGCTGAATCAGGAGCGCGACCGACTGCAGAAACTAGCTACTCAGTACTCGGTTAACGTGGCCGAGATCGAGGAGTGGCTGCGCCAGCAACTTATTAACCTGCGGTCCACCGGTCAGGCCAAGGTAGAGAATCTTTCCAAGTGGCAGGTGGAGGAACAGCAACGCCTAATTGAACTGCTGTTAAAGAAGCAGCAAGAGCTACCGTATGAGCAGGTGGAGCGAGAGCTAACCCAGGACCACGCTCGACTAGAGAGTCTGTCGCAGACCCACCACGTGGGCATCGATCAGGTTGAGAATTGGTTACGTGAAGAACTGCGTCGACTGCAGAGCTCTGGTCTGGTCCAGATCGAGCAGCAGACTCAATGGCAGCAGCAGATAAGCAATGGATTCAACGACTGGCTCCAGCAGCAGCGAAACGGAGCCAGCTACCAAGAGTTTGTGGACTTCCTAAAGCGCGACAAGCAGCGCCTGGACAGCATCGCTTCCGACTATCACGTGACTGTGGAGCAGGTGGAGAAATGGGTAAGCTTTCACCTTTGTTTTCGGATTCCTGCCAAGTTAATCCGGCAATCGGTTTTAATTTATTGTTTAATTCTTTGCTTTATAGGTTCAAAAGGAGGCGGCTCGCCTCTCGGTCATTGGTGTGATCGACCGTCCGCAAGGCAATGTAAAGTACGAGGAGATTGTTAACATTTGGGACGAGAAACCTACCACTGCTTGGAAGCAAGAACTGGTGACCCGCCTGCGCAGTGTTGCCCAACGGCGTCCCCTGACAAAGGTAGAATTCGAGAGCTACCTAACCCGCAACAAGCCAATCTTCGAGGAGATCGCTCGTCAATACCATGTGACAATTGAAGACATCCACCTATGGCTAGACCAGACAGCCCAAAAAGAGGGCCTGGTCGCGAATGAATGGCAAGCCAAGGAGAGACTACATATTGAGGATCTGATAGTTCAACAACAGCGGAAGCAGCAGAAGTGGACCATCGATGAGTTAAAGCTTCATCTGAACAATGACCAAAGGCACTTGCAAGACGCTGTCGTACAGTACCACGTGACTGTCGAAGAATTGAAGTCTTGGTACACCGATGAGCTTAATCGGCTGTTGGCTCAGCGCAGAATCGACCAGGGACTCGGTCTCTCTTGGCAGACCATTGAACTGGACCAGATCTACAGGACGATCGTGAACAACCCAAGCTTTGGTCGCCAAGGTCTAGAGCAGCTTTTGTTCAGGGACAGCCAGGCCCGTGCCGTTCAATATGGCATTACCGTCGAAGAGTTGCGTCTGTTCATTCAGGAGCAGCTGCGTCGCTTCTCCAATCTGGGTCTCTTTGTGGACACTGGTCGGCAGGCCAGTAAATGGCAGGATCAGGAGAGGAAGCGATTGCGAGAAGTGGCCACTAGCGTCGTGATCACAGAACAGGAACTACTGGAGTTCATTTCGCAAGATACGGCCTTCCAAACACAACTGGCCAAGCTTTACCAAGTCGGTCTATTCCAGTTGGCTCCCGTGCAGCGCATCTTCGTCGGGAACATGGTGCGGGAACAGCTACTGGAGGTGCGACGTCTCAACAACCTGACCTCGTGGCAGCAGCGGGAACGCGACCGTCTGTACGAATTCATTGGCACCCAGAACATGACTCAAGCTCAGCTCAGGAGTTGGCAGAGTCAGGATGGACAGCTGTTGCAGGACTTCGCCAAGAAGTACGACATTTCGGTGCAGCAGCTCAAGGAGTGGCAGAAGCAGGAGCTGGAACGAATCAACCTGGTGGCCCACTACTATGGAATGACCCAGAGCGACCTGCAGCAATTCCGCGAGGGTGAGCTGCGGCACATAGCCTATGTCAACCATCGTCAGCTCATGTCTGCAGCCGAGGCGCAGAACTGGGAGAAGCGTCACCAGTGGACGCTGGGACGACTGCAAAGCCGCTATGGAAAGTTCGGCCAAGAGCTGGTCGTTTGGCGACGCACCCTGTTCCTGCTGAGCCAAGGCCTTATCGACCTGCCCTCTGGCGGCAGTGCTGACGGTGGCTATGTTGTGGATCCAGGCAGCACCAATGCCACCGCCCACTACAAGCCGATTTTCTCCAAAGATCGTGGAGATCAGCCGCCGCATACATATGAGGAGAACTACGACGAGGGTGATGAGCCAGGCTTGGAGGGCGAGACAAAGGCACCGCCCCTTCCACGTCCTCAGCCCCCTCGCCCATCTCCGTATGTGAGCACGCCCACTCCCTTGCCCTACAGCCGGGGTGGACCTTCAGGCGGATACGAGTACCGGCGCCAGGACTACACCTTCAATGTTCCCGTGGGTACAGCCTCGGCGTCTGCTAGCGGTGGTCCCACTGGTTCCTCGGCCAGTGCCAGCGCGTCTTTGGGTAAATGGAGTCGGTCGTCGGGAGACGAGCCATCGCAACAGGTAGAGGACCTCGGTCAGCAGCAGCAGGAGGAGCTTGGCTGGAATGCAAACCTGGAGGATCTTGGCCAACAACAACAGGTAGTAGACTCTGACTGGAACACGCAGCAACAATCGGAAGACCTTGGGCAGCAACAGGTTCAGGTCGAAGATCTAAGCGCCGACCATTTTGGACAGGCACATGGACATGCCAACACTAGGAGTAACCTTCAGCAGCAGCCGGCAAAGGTAAGTTTTCAAAAAAGGCACAAAGAAGTCGCCACTAAATAGTTTATCTCCAACAGCAGGAGGAGGTGGAAGCCAAATCGGAGCCTTCGTTCTGGCAGAAGTTCAAGGAAAAACTCGGCTAGAGAGGAAACCAATCAACTGTCAAAAAGCTACGAGCGCAGGCTTGTCAAAGCTAAAATAATATAGTTTAGAATGTTTCTTACTTTACTAGAAAAACTCGCATCCAAGCTTAAATCTGTTAAATGTTTACAAATGTTTCTTTAGTTACTTAAATAAGTAAATAAATGAGACTTTAAATGTCCCATGTGTTCCTGAAGTTCCACTGAATTTACTTAAAAACAAGCTCGATTTTAAGTGAGAGTTTCAGGGCAGATATCTACAAATACCCTTTATATGGACCACTATAGAATATCTTCTCAGTGAATTCGTGACGGAATTCATTGCTTAGAAGAGAAATAAAATGTATTTCGAAATAAATAAAGGGTACTGAAATTCTTTTAATGAATATTGAAATCACATTTCTGTTTACTAAAAATTAAAAATTTGATGCAGTAAGAACCAGCTGAATCACAATTTTATTTAAATTGAGTTTCATTCTTTCTATGCAATTTATATTCACCAATAGGAAGTATTTTTCTAAATAATAAAAACGGGTGTCTGTTCAAATTGATAAAGACAATTATTAAAAAATAAATCATTGAATATGTTTATTATACCTTTTACTAATTACGTTTATATACATCAAGTAAGGTGATTTGTTTCATATTTTTCAGATACTCTATTAATTATCTTAGGTAACCTGCCAAAGGTAAGTTTAATTATATTGAATAAAGAAGGTAAGCGAATAGGTCCTGTTGGCTCTCATTCCATTAATTGGATATGGTAATTTGATTTTGCCCAAACTGAGGCAGTTCCTCTAATCGTGTAATCGTAAGAAACTATTCTCAAATGGGGCTGGTGTTTTCTTTAAAAACATTATGATTTCTTAATGATTGGTTGTATGGGAGCCCTTATTAAATATTGAGTTTGAATTTCCAAAACAAAGAACTGGTTTTTAATTTAAATTAAAAAAAAAAAAAAGAGATACAAGCCTGAAATATTGGACATTTTGCACTCTTTTCTCCCGCCATACGCCTGCTTAACACCTCTAAGAACAATCCTATGTACATACATCATTCTCCTCCTCTTCCAGCCAATCAACTCAACCGGGCTCCCACTTCAGCATCGGCGCCGAAGTGAGTGGCTCGGAATTGAAGACCCTCGGTCAGCTCCTCAACAGCCACTGCTCCCATGCTCAGTCCTTCGCCAGTTTCCTGCAGCACATGGTGCTTCAGCTGCTCGATCTGATACAGCAGTTTGAGGGTCTCGTCGTCAAGATTGTCATCCTCTAAGCGCAACTGACGCTGCTGCTCTCGTTCCTCGTCCACATCCCATTCGAGCGATTCCGGTGTTGAGATGTGCGACCAGGAGTTCTGCGTCGATGAGCACAAGGAGGTGCGCGTGAATGAGCCGCCGTGTCGCTGGCTGCCCATCCGCCCATGTCGCGCCACTTGTCGCCCATGGATGCCCGCCATCGTGGCTACATTCGCCAGCTGTTCGAGGGAGACGTAGAGCGGATTTTGCGAAGCTGGGGGTGGTTCCTTTTGCTGGAGCTGGTACTGCCGCAGTTGCGAGTACTCGTGCTCCCACTCGAGATCCAACGAGGAGCTGGCCCGCGAGGTGGACATGCGGTGGTAGGTCCCGTGTCCCATTTCCGTCTCCCTGCTGGTTGTGGTCTGGGCATTAAGCAGCTTACAGGCGTCTAGGTTTTGCATCTGAATGTCGGGCATGGCACTGTTGAGGGTGATAAGGCTGAGAAGAGGTCCCTTAATGCGGTTTTGGGGTTCAACCAACCTGTTACTCTGAAGCTTGGCGTAGCTGGGCTGCTGCTCCCAGTACTTGTCCAGGAATTGAGAGCAATGCCGCCTACGCCGGGACCTCAGAATGCGGTAGAAAAGGCCGTGATTCTGGCAGCGTTGACTGCTTGTGGTCGATATCAGCTCCTGGCTGTGTCTGTCTGCCTTAACACTTTCCCTGGCAATGGCTCCGGATCTGCCAAGACGCCTGAAAGTACTGAAGTTGTAAGTAAAATAATGACATAGATAAATATAAATGGGTCATAGCTTTCAAAAATTGTGATATGGCCAAAGTTGATTATTTTGGTATTAAATTTAAATATAAGGAATGAGCAAATTGAGAAAATCTAGAAGTCAAACGGGCTAACACTTTCGAGATAAACTGGATTTATAGTTACAGATCATCAATATATCATAAATATATTTATTATATTTAAAATGTATTTATGAGAAGTCAAATACTCCTTGGTTTAGACTGCATATTTTTATATTCAGAAAGGAAACCTTAATACAATTTTTTCGTATCAAAACATTGCTTTTAACCTGGAATGGTCCGCCTATATGTAATAAATTTAAATTTTACAAAGTGAACTAAGTATAACAACCAAATAATGTTGGATTTCCTTACATTGTCTTAATAGTTTTTAAGTAAATAGTTATGTTTACATTGTCAACAGTAAACAAACATATTTGGGTTGTGAACTCAAGGCTTGCTAAATTGCCTACTTGAACTTCCCACCTACTAGGGCTGAGAAGCTCGCCTAGGGAGTATTGTTGGACAGCGACCACTTCCAGGATATTGACCCGCGTTGACAGAAGGCAAGCGGTCAGGTGGGGTGCTGATATGCTCCCTTATGCAGCTTGGACTGGCCGCAGAGCCAATGCTAAGTGACCACCCACCCATCCGACCCAGCGCACCTCCTAAGCTCATATCGATTGCTCAGTCAGCAGCGGTCGGCGCTTATTGGATTTGTGGCACACACTTACCAGCGGCAGATATTGGCCACGCAGGATGCGGAGGAGGCTGTGGAAGGGGACGATGCCGAGGAGCTCGAAGGGGTATTAGAGTTGGAGTTAGAGGAGGTGGCGGTGGCGGTGGCGCAGCTGCCAAAACATGAACCCATTGAGCTGAACGCTGATCCTGCTGCAGTCCTGCGGGTACCTTTGCGGCAGCGCCTATAACTTTACGTAGCCACCTGCCCCGCACTGGGGCTCATAGCGCGGCCTTTTTCGCCAGCTGCACACTCCACTCGTCACGGGCTTGGGTCAAGGCTCCGCTGGCCGGACTCCGTGGCTCTGCACTTTTATTGTTTTGACTCTGGAGAGCCTCTGAAACGCAACTCCACACACACACTGGCCTAGCGCGTAACTGTTTTACATGCGCCGTGGGTCGACGTCACTGGGTGACGCACCCCGCGTCGATGTTGCAGAAGCGCTCGGGAAGCCTAGCGACAGAGTTACTGTTTGGCCAGCCAGCTGACGACGGGTGTGTGGGGGGCGGGAAGGCCGACTTTTGACAGTCAGCTGTTGGGCCCTATGCGCTATGACTTTCGGTTGTGCTGTCGAGTTGCAAAAGTCAAAATGGAGCCAGTATTGATACATGGCAGCTTTTCTTAACTGTTTGGATAAAAGCTGCAGTGGTTTTCCAAAGCCAACGGACAGCTTTCGGCTTGAAGCTTATTTACTGGCTGGGGTAATAATGGTAAATGTTAAGGGATAACAGTTGGTAAGCCAGGACAAAGCTAGGGGTAAGAAGTCTGTTCAGGTGCATAATATTTGTACTTCCCCCAAATTATATGTTAAGTAGCTTTGTCCTTTCTTTTATAGAAATGTTAACAAAGTGTTGTGAACATTTAGAAACAACATATAACATAAAAGATACTTGTTCGAGAATGTAAACAGAATAGCTTTCCCAAGTGAAATGTTAATTAAAATATAACTCATTTGTCTCAAATTCAAAAATAAAATAAATTAATTTTATGCAATATGGATTTAAGTTACTTTTGAAATGAAATCCCAAATTAAAAGTAAATCAAATATTAAATAGTATATATACTTACTGTATGTATTAAAAGTTTATTTTGGCATAATTATAGAAATATATTAATTTAAAGTGTTTTTTTTTTTTTTGCAGCGACCTATGGAGTCTGGAGAGTTCTCAAATATTCATATTTATTAATTTAATTAAATCAAAATTGAGTGTTTCACTTTCTTTTACTTGTTTAATATCTTACTTCATTCTTACCACAACTCTCTTGTGTGCTTAAATAAAAGTCTAAGATCTTGTCAAATAATGTATATATGTACATATCTCACAATACTTGGTTTCTAATGGACTTTAAAGGGCAAGGCTACATCTATTTCTTAATAAATTATGTATTTTTCCCAAGTAGCTCCAAGTGTCTGACTTACTAAAAAAGCTAAGGCTGTAAAATTAAAGTTATTTAGCTTATAAAAACACAAAATCTAAATATACTATGGATGTGTTAAATGTGTTATAATAATTTATTTATATGTGAACATATGTTGTGTTTTAAGAGTATATGACTTTTCGTTGTCGTTTCCCGGTATTTGCTGTTCTCAGCTAGTTGTTTCACTAGTTTTCACGATCTTCAATTTTCCTCACACATTTCTCTGGCATGACAATCATAAAATTCGCCCTGCTGCATTAGTTCGAGGCACTAAAAGTGCACAATCAACTCCCCCTAGAACGCAACAGGGACTGTTAGGGTTAACATATGCTGTTAGCCAGGCATTGGGAGTCTTTAAGCAGATGTAAGCCAGCATAAATCACGGCCAACCGCAACATTTGTTTATCTTTTTAACATGCCGCAGCCGAAGTACTCAGACTAAGCGTCGGGCGGACCCGAGCACCAGCCTCGGATGCTGGGAGCTCGGCAGCTCGCGTTCGAGTCGTCTCGTGCCAGTGTGAAATCGGCTGTCGTTGTGTGCGGTAGTTTCGCGAGCATCCGGATCCGCATTCGAGTTTCCGTTTCCGCCGTCGCTGAGATAGTCGTACGTGGGTTAGAGCGTTTGTGTTGTTTTCGTCAGTCGAAATAGTTAATAATAATATTTTCGATTGCCCTGCCCCAGTACATAGATGCGAATTGTTGTTTTTAATCAACTTCTGTACGAGTGTTTATTTTTAATGCACCGCCCCTGCCTCTGCCTCTGCCTAGAGAAGTTGTTGGTTTTGTGCCGGCGTCCCTGCGTCTGTCGCGCGGTCGCCTAATTAAATTGTGTTGCAAAAACGAAGAACGGCAGAGGGAAGCACTAAAATCCGTTGTTCAGCCGTCTCGTTGTTCTATTTATAAATTGATTTGCTTATATTTCTTGTAAGCTGCAGCCACGCATCCAGCCCCCGGACATTGCAACGGTGAGTTATTAGTCAAAGGAGGATGAATATGGTTAACCCTCTGGATGATGGGCAGATAACACTGTGCACCAAATGCATGCTCAGTTTCTATTTCAGAGTCAAAGAAGTATTGAAAACATACTTGTTTACTTATTAATGAGATTGCCCTCACGAACATTCAATTGTAAATTTTGCCATAAATATCAATGATATTTTGGTTTGAAGCAAAGAGGAAGGTTAACTCTATAAAAAAAGACTGCCACATCATATAACTAAAAAAAAGTAATTCATAATTTATTTTTAAGAGCTTTTATTATATATATTTAAATAAACAAGAAAGGAAGCTAACTTCGGCCCGCCGAAGTTTAAATACCCTTGCAGATAGAAATTCTACGGAATCCATACCATATAAATTATATATATATGTGTTTAAAAACAATGAAGTAATACCTGATTTTATTTCATTCACCTATACATATTATATTTGCAGCTTTATATTCCCAGATTTGTATTTTTCTTCTACATCAAACGATCGTTTGTATGGCACCTATATGATATAGTCGTCCGATTTTCATAAAATTATACACAAAATAATATATATATATTATACAACAAAAATTGTAGAATAATATTAAATGGCTATATCTCAAATTTGATCCAATTCTATAGAGAACTGAAAAAGTTAAAATTTTTTTTGTAAAAATTTTCCGATCATTCCTATGGCAGCTATATGATATAGTCGTCCGATCCGGCCCGTTCCGACATATATACGAGTGAGAGTATATAGAAGGCTAACTACAAAGTTTCATTCAGATAGCTTCAAAACTGAGAGACTAGTTTGCGTAGAAACGGACAGACGGACAGACGGACAGACGGACATGGCTAGATCGACTCGGCTGTTGATCCTGATCAAGACTATATATACTTTATATAGTCGGAGGTGCCTCCTTCACTGCGTTGCAAACTTCTGACTGAAATTATAATACCCTGCAAGGGTATAAAAATCTCCTTGAATCGTTGCATATGAAAATAGTTTAGGTAACAAAAAATTCCATATCTGTAAGAGAGTTAGTGAGTCTTAGTTATTCCTTTATAAAACCCAATTTAACTAATGATCTGGCTAATAAAATATATACTGAATATAGATGTATGTAAAAAATTCGATCTTTTCTCCTTAGTGTGTTACCAAAAAATATGTTTAATAAAAGAAATAGCAATTTACTCTTCTGCTGAATAACAGATATATCATACAGATTCCCTTAAATTGCAAAATTACTGTCAATTCAAAAATGGTATTTTAAAATTCAGTCATTGCTGAACATTAACAGTACCTTATTAAGTGGTCACGATGAAAAGCTTGCATACGTTTTAGAATGACTCTGTGATATACACTTTTATATTTCAATCTGTCTGTCTGTTTAATGGGTGCTTGGTTGCGTTATTATTATGTTCCGCGATATATTGCTTTGAATTACCTCATAAACTGGCATTGCCGTTGTTGAAGTCCAGCAGTTTGCCACCCAAGCATTTTCCACCTCTACATCGTCCGGCTGAGTTATTAAACATTTTGCTCTCTCTTGTACTGTTTATTTATGCTGCCTTTTGTAGTTCGCCCTCATTGCGCGGCTTCCGTTGGGCGAAAGGAAGCTGCAGCTGCATCGGGTAACTTATCAAAGTCTTGTTCATCTCGTCCCCCCTTAGCTCTTAGTAAGGCGTATTAACTTTCTAGGATTTACCGTCTTTACAACTAATAGCATGAAAAGTCGCACTTTCTAGTTAATTCGCTCACACCAATGTGTCTGTGTTCGGGTTGTATATAACAAATACTAAATGTTTTATAATCTGTTAAATGGAATAAAAAAAGGCGGGATGCCTTTGTTTTTTTTTCATAGAAATTTTAAAAGTAGGAACTACATAAGAAACCTTTTTCCTGCCTTGCAAAAAATATTAATAAGTTTGAGACTTCCGGGTAGATTTTAATACGTCCCAAATGCTAAACTCGTCACGCCATAAAGTAAAAGGTGGAACAGCTGCAATCCGACAAAATAAAGCAAGGAAGTCAATTAGGAGAAGTATATATAAATATACAACCCCCTCACAATACTTACTATTTTAAGCATGGGTATATCATTGACAATATAAAAGTTCTTATGATCATTTGGCTCTATAGCGTCGTTTTAAATTTCATTGTGCTTCAACAAGAAAACTTTTGTTCTTATTTTTTGGTTTTTGATAAAAACTATTTTTTATAGTTGTACTTATTGTGTGTTTTTTTTTTTAATTAGAAAAATTAATTGTTTAGTCCATGCGATTTGTGTCTTGATGTTGTGTGATGATGTCGTGAGGTCAAAAACTCTTGTAAATGTATAAATTGAAGACCTTAGCTTTTTTATTGAGATGGATCCAAGGGGGCGGGGGACAAATGTTGATTTTTATCAACACTTCTTTGCATAATTCTCAAAAAAGCAAATACGATTTGGAGATGGGTCACTTAAAAATACTATTACTGAGCGTATTTTTCGAGAGTATATTCACTTGAATGCATGAATAAAATTGAAAAATTATTAGGATTCTAAAAACTAGATACTTATAATACTCGTATATATGTTAACTAAAAGCCATAGAGAGAATTTAGAACTCGTCAATGTGGTTTTGAATTATTAATTACCATAAAGCTGAACTTTAAGTGTAATCTTCGAAGTGGTCTCTTTCGCGAAACCGTCAAAGACGTTGGCAAAGTTTATGATTCTGGAGACCGGAAGTCATCGTATTTTCACATTTTGCACAGCAGCTCCATTGACGGTGATCAATTCTGTTGGCTGTGATTTAAGTGCGCTTAAGTTTTGTGGCGAAAAAGGTTGCCTCCGCTCCAGTGCCACCAATCCCTATCATTTGCATTTCACTTTTGCGTGAGGCGAGAGAAAATGTAAATTGATTTATTATGCACAATCGAATGAACGCTCCGTGGGAGTCGCACCCGGAGTACAGAGCCGGAGCCCAGCCCGGAGGCAGGAGGCGGACTCACGCCGACTAGCGGTCACCGCTGGTTGGTTCCCTTTGGCCATAGTCGTGCGTGCGTTTTTTTCTGTTCGTCCTTTATGCAGCTGCAGGATTTCGAAAAGGTAGAGATACTGCCTACGGGGCATAAACACAGTTATTAATACTGATATAAATAAAAAACGACGAGAAAGTATGGTACAGCCAAGATGGGGGTGCCTCCTGATGGCAAGCTAGACAACAAATTAAACGAAATTAAGTTCCAAAAGATAGCTCTTCGCTAATTGCATTACATTGATTTATTTATTAAAACACTTTAAAAAATATTTTAAACAAGAAAGGAAGCTAACTTCGGCACGCCGAAGTTTATATACCCTTGCAGATAGAACTTCTATGAATAAAAAACCATACAATACAAATTATATATCTTTGTGTTAAAAAAACAATGAAGTAATACCTGCTTTCATTTCATTCACCTATACATATTATATTTGCAGTTTTACATTCACTGATTTGCATTTTTCCTCCACATCAAACGATCGTTTGTATGGCACCTATATGATATAGTCGTCCGATTTTCATGAATTTACCACAAAATTTAAGACTTAAATTAAATGCCTATACCTAAAATTTGATGAAAATCAGTTGAAAACTGAAAAGGTTATAAATTTAATTGTATTAATTTCTCGATCGTTCCTATGGGAGCTATATGATATAGTAGTCCGATTTTCATAAAATTTTATGCAAAATTGTAGAGTATAGTAAAATGGCTATATCTCAAATTTGATCCAATTCTATTGAAAACTGAAAAAGTTAAAAATTTTTTTGTAAAAATTTTCCGATCAATTCTATGGCAGCTATATGATATAGTCGTCCGATCCGGCCCGTTCCGACATATATACGAGTGAGAGTATATAGAAGGCTAACTACAAAGTTTCATTCAGATAGCTTCAAAACTGAGAGACTAGTTTGCGTAGAAACGGACAGACGGACAGACGGACAGACGGACATGGCTAGATCAACTCGGCTGTTAATCCTGATCAAGAATATAAATACTTTATATAGTCGGAGGTGCCTCCTTCACTGCGTTGCAAACTTCTGACTGAAATTATAATACCCTGCAAGGGTAGAAAAATAGTATCTGATATAAGATTTTAACTTCCAAACCAAGTAAAAATATCTTTTGCGATAATTGTTTTAAATTAGGTTTATTTTTGTTGACTGTGTCACTTATTTTACAATGCTGTACCGATCGTATAGATCCAAAAAACTGTTATTAAAGAAAATGCAACGTATTGTAAATATACATTTGGTTTAGGATTTCCCACGCGACATTGCCATTTCTAACTTGGTAGAAAACACAAGGGAGCATCTAGAAATCATAAGCCAGTGAAGGTGGAGGCACAAAGGAAAATCTGAATGTTTTGCCATAAAAGCTTTTCGCAATAATACATTGCGAATTGTTTTCTTATTTGTAATTTGCATGGCGAAAGCATAGTGGCGGGATGGGACTTAGTTATTTTGAGACCATCAACTTACATATGAGAGAATGTTAGACATTGGGTAATAGAAAATTCTTTGTGGTGCTAACATTTATGTACATACATACATATATGTATTATGAAATTCGAGAGTGGGGCTGGAGCATGAAGCTCCAAACAGAGCTAGAGAACGTCCTTAAGTGACTGAAATAACACTCTTAAATGGCGGCTGAGAAATCAATTAAGTTCACAAATTGATTTCAATAACCCTTGCTAAATGGAAAATCCAGTGAAGTTGTCGAAGCAAGCATTCTAATTGAAATGCATTCATATTGCAATACAATGAAGAGATTGGAGTGCTGGGAAGGATGAATCCGGATGAAGGCGCTTGGCTGCCCTGGCATGCCCTGGCAGGAGTGTCAGACAACAGCTGACGGAGCAAATTGCTTTGCGCTTATGACACGAGCAGGAATTGCAAACAAAAAACAAAAATGGGAGAAAAAATCTGCATACACATAGGTAGACAACCAACCGCAGAAGGAAGTCGGTGAGTCCAATGATAATACCGAGTAGGGTCCAGCCATGCCATGCCGGACATGGGTCGGCCCTGAAGTCTCCCATAAGCGGTTTACCCAGCTCTGCTGTATGGGGCTTTTTAACATTATTTGGTTCAAGCTACGTCTGATTGAGTGCCTGATTAGGTTTCAATTAGAAGAGTATGAGACTTGATAAAAGTAGGCTTTCATTTTATCAAACAAAGACACTTTAAAGCGAGTCAAGACAGCAATACTCAGGGGAGTAATAATAAAATAATATACATTCTCCCTTTAAACAAGAATACATTTTTAAGGGATTTAAATATATAGTTATTTAATTTATTGTTCTTATATTTCAGAAAAGCGATAAACAACAATAAAACGATTTAAATTATATGTGAAACGTTTATGAAAACTCACAACTGCTTCAATAAACAGAAATCTCAAAGACTTTAATTAAAAACATGATACAACATATTTTGGCGAAGTAATTGATTAACATAGTTTGCTTGCATAATTTATAAGCCAGACAAGAGTAAATAAAATCGAAATCCATTCATCGGCCAAAATGTTAAACTGTTTTGAAGCGCTTTTTGTGATTTTGTGTGTGGGCCTGGGATGTCTACTTTTTACAACTCAGGCTCTGAGCACCGATACCGGAAGTGATGGCAGTGCCGGCAGCATCGGCGGATCAACCCTGAATAATGGTAAGTGTTGTATTTTATTAAATCATCAACCAATTAAACATACTTTAATATATTTCAACAACAAGAAATTAGACAAAAAACGATTTTGTTAGAGCTGTTTTTGGTCCGAAAAAGCTGTAAAGCTTTAAAATATTCCCACTTTATTAAAATTTTTAAATTGTGATTCATACTTTTTAATTTAATTTAATTTGATTATCCGATTCTGTCACCTGTTTTGTATTACTTTTTATTTTTTATTTTTTTAATTCCAAACAGAAGTTGTTTAAATGCATGTAATTATGTGTTAAAATAAGGAGATTCCAAACTTTTGCAAAACTTGATGTTTTGTATATATTTAATAATTTATTAACCTAAAATTTTAAACTACGTTTTTGTATAAAATATAATATTTAAATGACTTTAATGTAAGGTACTTCACTGGCGAACCCGAAACGGTTATGATTTCGGCTTATGCCAATTAATATTCCCGGCGGCACATTTAATTTCCATTATTTAATTGCATTGCAATCATGAGCCGCAAAAAATATTTTCGACTGGGTCAGTGTAGTAAAAAATGTACTCGTAAATCGCTTGCTTTTTGACATATGGACATATATGACATTTCCAGAGTTTGAGGGAGGATGTCAGCTTGTCCAAAATTAAGGCTAACTAAAATAATTGGGCCTTGGGCCAGGGTATATTTCCAAACTGAAATCCAAAATATGGCTGTAAGCGGTGTAATTGCAGGTCACAACTTGTGACCGGCTAAAGACTTAAAGAATGGCGGCTTGATGGTGGAGTAACTTAACCCTTAACCCCAGTTATCCTACATCCTTTGCCATTAACATTTGCATTATTGTCTCCGCCTCTTTTCTGCTCGCAAATGAGTATTTCATTAACGTTATTAATATTTTCATTGCTGAGAATTTTGCGTTTCATGCTCCTCACGCTTTTTCGTACCCGCCGCGAACGCCCTCCTTGGTGGCTGTCGCTGGAATAAAAAGTTTATTATGACGCCTGTTGTTGCTGCGGCTCCTCTTGTTGGTTTACATTTTCCATGGCTTAATAATTGCTCATTTCACTTGCAGCTGCCTTTTGTTTGGATTTTATTATATTTGTTGTTCTTGTTGTTAACAATTATGAGGCCACTTAAATAAATTTTATTGCTGTCAGGCTGTATTTATCCAATGCAGCCCGCTTCCTCCCACTAGGCCACTCCTCCCGCCCCTTGTTTCTGAGCGACTCACAAAGCAAATTGACAATTATTCCTGACCTTTCCCCATGCCAACCATTTTCCCTTTAGCAGTTAACCAGGAAAATGACAAATGAGCGAACTGAAAACTTTTGCATGCCATTTATTAGCTTGGAAAGTTTTTACGCTTGGTGCGATTTTGATTTAGCTTCGGGCAATGAGATCAACTTGAACAGTTTTGGTTCGGTACGAGGGATTCTGATAAATGTTATGGAATCGGGGTTGGGAAATTATGAATGGGAAACCCCACAAAACAACACGACGATTAATCCCTTAATAATTCTCCCTTGAACGCTATATAAAACAATTGCCACCAAAGAAAATTAAATAACGCTTACTTGTTATCAAGTTATGCACTTAAGTTGTCTTTGAATTAAGTAATCTGCGTGTTAATAATAATGGGTAAGAGTTAGTTAACTACAAGTAACTATATGCGACCTAATTAGTATCATATAAAGCGAAAAACTATTCATTACGTCCTTGCACTAAACACCCTGCTAGCACACACGCTCTAATGAGCCTTATTTTCGTTACGATGTTTTTGTTATGGATAAAAATAAGAGTCCTGTCAACTAAATTTCATATGCAAATCCCCCAAACCGACCATAGCTACCTGATAATCTGCTTGATTTATGCGAGTGCACAGGGAGCAACCCCTCAGCGAGAGAGTGAACCCTGCCCTGCCCAGAGCCGAAGCCCATTCCAAGGATAATAGGATGCCGTCGGCTCTCGGGGCACATCATTAATCTCGGCATGACGCCCATGCGGGATGCGGCAGACGGGCTGTTCCGGGCCGGGCCAGGCCGCCCATCAGGTTACTGCCACGGGCTACTAGACATTGGCCCAGGCTGGGATCTACTGACCTTCGCCCAATAACTCAATGCTCGGCGGCACAGGGAAGACACGGACACGTGCTAATTGCTAATCAAGGCAGATAAGTGCCTGGCATGCCCGTAGATAACGCCCACCCCGCATTACCCATTACCCATTAGCCGGTGAAGCCAAGCGAAAATCATTTTATTTTTATTGCTTGCCGATTGGCTGTAGCAAAAAAAAAAAGGAAAAAAGGATATGGTATAGGTAGAAGGTAGACTAAGGTATTTTCCCCAAGTACTCCTGTGGCAACGATCCCCTGTGATCTCAGTAATACAAGATGGAATTCGCGGGCTATAATCATAAGCTTGTTATTAATGGATACTTTTTAGTGGTTGTTGGCCTTCATTCTTGGAATGGATTTCTGTCCGGCAGACAAATGATCTCCTGCTTACAAGTCATTGGGTTTTGTGCCTTATCTGCGATCTAACATAATAATGGGTTCGGGACCGCCACAGCCCTCACTACATCTATCATACAGATGGGTTGAGTAGATCCCTTCCCATGGATTCACCAATCACTTCACTTTGAGGCATTCCCTCTATTTCTTTTTGAATGGTTTTGGGTGCTTCCACTGTGCCATAACCACTTTCTCACACAACACACACACTTCGAACAGAGGATTCCACAGAGCCTTTGTTTAAATGTGACATTACATAATGATACCCAACACTTAGCTCCGGGGAACGAGGGACTTTCAACGACCTTTTATGGTTCTGTCCCCATCTTCCGCGGCAATTTGGCTGAGAAAGCCATTCCGAGTGTGTTGTGATTGTTGTCTCCACTTAAATACCAAATTAAGTGTAATTTTTATTGTCCTCGGCACACATACACAGATATACGAGCACATAAGCACACAGTTGACAAATTTGATTTTTGTGACTGACACCACCGACACCACTTCCCTTATCCAGCCATGACTTTTCTTCGCCGCCATCACTGTGTTTTTGGCTTAGTTTTTGTTGTTTTGTAATTGTTTACGTAATGTAATGCACACACATGTCTAGCGGATGACGGGAGACTGTATGGCGATGTCTGGCTGAGTTAAATCATTTGGCTGCCACTTAATGACGTTAAGTTCAGAGGATATGACGGATACCCAGCTCGACGTGGAGCATTTGCCAACCGGGCAAAGGCGCTAAGAGTGCTTGACGAGATTGAATCAAAGTGTTTTTTGCCACTCTGGCTTTCCAATACACTCTGGAGGTGTCTTACTGCAAGTCAAGGACAAGGAAGATAAGATTAAGATTGATTATAACCAATACCCAGAGCTACAATAACTCTGTGAAAAGAGTATGCGAATTATTGAAATACCGAAACCTTTTTTATCATAAAGATTTCAATTCAGTAAATATTTGACTAAAATGTAATAATTGATTATAATACAAATTTATTAATACTAAAATACATGATGATGTATACTGGATTTCAGACAGTGGTGATACTGATACCTTTCCTGGGCTGAAAAACATTTTAAAAGTCTTTCAGGACATGATAAAATATTACTGTTTTCTTATAAAGCTAATTTGTATTACTAATCAAACCTTTTGAAATCATTCCTTCTCGCGGAAAAATTAATATTAATTTTTTTTTTGGGCTATGTTATGAGTTCTTTACAGATATCGATTCAAAGAACGCGAATACTTTTAGTTTAGTTATGATCGATTGCAGATACGATACTTTAATTCGATTCCAAACTTAGTATATAAATTTGGACTTCCCGCTGTTAGTTTCCTTTCTTGTTATGTGTGATTTAAATAATACAAATATCAAATTCTGTATATTTATGAGGCGAAAAAATTAATATAACGTCTTCTTGTTATGGCAACAACAACACCTTTTAAATGAGTGTCATTTTTAATTCGCTTTCTCCTGGCTTAAAGGCCTTTGGTTATAGAACTGGCCTATTAGCCGTTCTATGGTTGATTTTTTGTCCGACTTTGTACCGTACTCAACGAAAAGTGATTTTTGCTAGAGCTTATTTGATGGGCGAAATGTTTTTCTGGGAAATCTTGCCAAACGCAGGGACGGCCTTGTCGGAGCCTGCGGAGACCACAACCGCCGACTTTAATTAAATTAACAACACGAATTGTCAAACGCAATACGCGCAGTCAGTCTTCGCGGCGGCACAACAACGAGTTGTGAGCAGAACTGGGAAGTTGGGGAAGCAAACCTTATTAAAAACGTGTCAGAAACATTTTCATAAATATTTCAGGTGCAACTTTTTTTCCAGCGTGTCAAAGTGCCAAAACCAAAGTGTCAAACTGTTTGCGGAAAGGCTACGAAATCAATAAGCTGTTGAAGTTTGTTTCGTGCTGTCGGCTCGAGGCGAGTGTGTCCGAAAGTTTTGTCCGTGGCAAGCAACAAGTTTATAAATAAGGAAAACATGCAAATTTCAATTCAATCCAGAGTCAACAAATGTTCTGAGCCAGACAATAAATGAATATTTATGGAAAAGGGACAAACCAATTTGCTTTAAATGTTGGTTAAATTGCTTGGGATACTTTGTAAAGTGTTAGGGAACAATTGTGAATAAGTTGCCAGATTTAAGATGAAGGCAACTAATCAATTACTCAGAGTTTGATCGCCTGCAAAAGTGAAGCACAAAGAGTTTGACGAGCTAATTGAAAATACATTTTCCAATTACTTTTATGTGCAATGGAAATTAGTTATATCTTGCTTTTAAATTGATGACTGAAGGAGTTAATTTTACAGTGTCTTTGGAAAGATAAAGCTTGATCCCTCTTCATATGTAGAATAATGCGGACGCAATGTGTAATAAAAATTGGTTCCCTTAAATGAAGGTTGATAACAAAATGTTATTGGTTTTGGGATCTCCTCAAAAAAAAAAACTGGGAAAATGTCCGAGGGACCACGACATTGAGCATGATGGGCAGACTCTTTTGTGAATCGTTCGTCCCTTTAATAAAATCAGAATAACACGCGATATCAATAAGCGAGGCGAATAAAATCAATTGTTATGATGCCATAACATATCACGTCCCTATGGGGCAGTAGATAGCGTCGTAGACATACCACGATGCAGTGCGTTCGGAAGTTTCTCCACTTGGCTGTTGTCTGCGTTGGCGAAAACTTTGAACCCTTCCGGAGGACCGGCAGCAGTTGTATTCGCCTCCTTGTGCGACTTGGGATAAACAAAGCCATAATTCAAGCAACGTTTTGCCCGCCAGCAGCCTTACTTGACTTGCATAAACAAATTGTGCTCAAGTGTACTGGAATCGCGGTGGTGCGGGGTCCGCCTCTCTCTGGCCACGCTCGTCAAGCTCGGCGTAAACATGATAGATTTATAGTTGCCTCCGCTTCTGTGGTCGGATGGCTAGATGGTCCAATGGTCGGAGGGTCGTCGGCGACATTGCAGCGTGAAACGTGTGGCATACTTAATGGCATTCGTTGGGCCAGGGCCAGGCGGCTTAAGCTTATCTCAGCTCGTAAACACATGGAGACCGGCGGCTAGTTCTAGTTGCCACATGGACCCAGGGAAGTGGATCGCGCCTGCAATCCAAGCAGGGCTAGAGTCGTCCCTTCGGGCTTCGGTGTGCTGCTCGGTCGGCACTTGACTTTGTTTTCGTCAATAAATTTTAGACAAGTTTTTCTCCCTTCCTCTCCTCCATTTTCTTGTAGTATTTGCTGCCGCCACACTGCCCCGACCGTTCGTCTCAGCTGCCATGGGCAGCCAGCAGGCAGTAGCCGGAAAAACCGCACGCCGGGCGCCCGTTGGCATGCCACAGTTTTCTGGCTTTCCTCTTTTTGTTCCATTTCCCGACGCCTGACTGTAGGCAACGTTCGATGCCAATTTGTGCTTAAATGGCGTGTTAACATTTAAATGTTATTTTTACGCCTAATAAAATGGCTCTGTGCGAAAAAAATACAAATTTGAAAATGACGTGATATTCAACAACCGATGGGAGTCTGCTGCAAACAAATATGTATGACTTGTTTAATGGTCTTGGCATACAGGGATTTATTCTTAAATATTTTTAAGCTCTACAGGAATTGTGGTAATCAATAAAATGTTTCTTCAATTTGTTCAAGGCAAGGATTAAAAACAAAGCTTAGATTCTACTATCTAGAAAAGGTATTATTCGTGTTCATTGTGTTTCTTTAACGTTAAAGCTGATCCCAATTTTGGGATCTAAACAATTCTATGGGTATCTTTTAAAGTTGTTACAATAGAAGAGCTCAAGAAGTTTATGCTTTTGCCCCAAAAAGGATTCCTTATTTTTCCGCTTATTCAAATGGCTTTAGCTAATATCGTAACAAATCCCCTTACTCTGTCGCCAGGCAAACCTTTTCCATTGTAAAACCCTCCCAGAAAGAGTGGGCCATTGGCAATCTTCTTTATCTAGTCCGATTTTCCTTTTGATTTCACACACAAAGTGCGGGAGGGGAATCAGGAAGAAACGCTGGTCGGCTTCTTTTTCGATGAAGAACTTTATTTTCGTCGAATGCGCTTGAATACATTCGTTTTCCTTTGTTTATTATTTTTTTCGCTGGCTTTATTGTTTTAAAATTGGTTATTTATACAATCCTTTCTGGTATTTACTGAGATATGTTTTTCTTGAAGATAATTCAGCTTAGAGATTAAATCCCATTGCTGACTGCTTAAAAATCGTCAAATGGAAAGGACAATCTTCTTAAGCCCTTATAATTTATAAATCTGTACTCCTCTAGAGAGGCTATAGTAAATGTAAATATCTACAAAATGTTTAATTCTGCTTTCGATTTAAGATTCGGTCTCAAGTTTGTCAGTAAATAAATCACAAGTAAATATGATTTAAAGTCGTAAAAATAGTGCAGTGTGGCGTAAGGGAACCCGCATGCCCCATTCTACAGATTCTGTGTTATAGTTTTATAGGTTTGTGTGCCATGTACCTGGGAGCACGCCCGGCTGCCGCTTAAAGGACTCGACTCGACGCGACGCCAAGGTCCTTTATCAAAGCGAAAGTTGTTGCACAGTTGCACGGCCACACACACCCTGAAAGAGAGATCCCTCCCACTTGCTCGCTCGCTTGCGGGTCAATTATCGCGCTTTGCATGCCACGAACAGTTGTCGTCCATCCTCAATCCACCAACCTCTACTCTCGGCCCTCATCCTTCCCTTTTTTTTTTATAGAGCTCCACGCTGCACCCTGCACCCTCTCTGAGCCCCCTGCACCTGCCAATGCAGTTGCGGGAAAAGCCGAAAGCCAAACAAACTTGTAGCTTAAAGTTGCTCCCATTGAGTTGGCCCTGTGTCCGCTTATTTGGCTGGTTGTCTGTTTGTTTGTGTAGCCCGCGGTTAGCCATTGCAATGAAAACTTTTTGGCCCTAACGCTAATTAGGCATTACGTATACGCTCCGCAGTCGAGGATCTTCAAGTCCGCACGCTAAATCGCGCTAATCATACAGCACGCGCTCTCCCGCATTCGCCCCTTCCCTGCCCTTTGTGCGGCAAGTACTATGCAATGGTTGCCTCAAGTGGCTGCTGCCATCTAAATTATGAAACAACAACAACAACAACAACTGGCACTCTCCAAGAATTGTGGCCATGTGCACTCAGCATCATTTAGTGGCACGTCCTCCTCCTCCTCCTCCTTCGACCTACGACCCCCGACTCCGCCTCCGCCCCGCAGGGAGCGATGCAACCTCCTTTTGTGCGGCATTGTGCGAGTGTTGGTTGCAATCTGCAAAGTATGCAAGGCAGTGAATTAGCTGAATTGCATGCGTTGGCTGCAAGCAAGCCCACAGAACCCAAAGTTTGCCGTAGATTCCAAGAAATCGTCGTTGATATAATAACTTCTTCGACTATTGCATTTTGCAGTGAACTCCCGAAAAGTTTGTTTAATTTCTTTAAAAGTAATTATAACAACATATGCTTTTTTTCGTTAATATTTGTAAGTAGTATTTCAATTCAATTGTATAGTATTTACTTATAAATGTCATTAAAAATTACATCAAGAGTAACAGACTTATTGCTCTGGTGAATTAAAAATGAAATTAATAAATAATTTAATTCAAACGACATTTATTTTCAATAAGCAACAGAGTCCAGATATCAAATATTTCAAGTCCTTGTTACTGTTATAATAAAATTTATTTAACCGCTCAAGAATAACCAATATATTTTATTTACGCCCAGAAACGGACTGAGTGAGCAACTTTTGGTTGCCATAATAACAATAAAGTAAACATTAAATGTAAAAGTGCATGAGAAACTGTAGAAAGAAATACAAAGAAACACAAACATTGTTGTCGGCGGAATATGCCCTCAGGTTGCATAAACAAAATGGTCAAAATACTGGCTATGCGATAGCCACTCTTACGAATAATAATAATAATGAAAAATGTCCAAAAACCGCACTGAAAAGCCCAGCGACAGTGGGGACACATACATACATATATGTATTACTGTTCGATATGCAAATGCCTTTATGATAATGCCTTTGCAAAATGGTGTGGGGTGTTGTTCGACTCAAGCTCCTGAATCTGGGACATATCACAGATGGGTGATGGGCTTCGTTATTGAGCCTTAATGGTTCCAACCAAAATGTATTCCGTTTTCTTGCAAAATAAAAAAATTGGGCAAAAATAACAAAGGGCCAGGCAGAAGAATAAAACTTCGGCTCTGCATTTTCCAAATCGAACGCGATGAGTTTGAAAAGTTTAAAAGCTTATTATACATTATATTATACATTTTACTTTTATTAATATTATCTTTAACTTTATACTTTTTTGTAATTAAGTAGCCCAGGAGAAAAGTATATATATATATATATATGTATATCTTAAAAAAAACGATATACTTCTAGGAATTTGTTAAGCTTTTAACCATTTCTCTATTCATATTATTTTCAAAGTTATATATTATATTATTATATTAAATTTTAAATTGTACTTATAATTACCTTAATAAGTTATACAGATGTCATACTAATCATACTAATGCTCTTATCGCTTTTCCTCCCGGCCGCATAATCTATTCGGTTGTTAGAAAACTTATGCTCCTTGTAGACAAACACTTTTGGCAACCCTCGGCCGCCTTGACCCCATATTGCTCATACGGCGTTATGCATAAGTAATATCATGTTAGTGTCAATAGTTGTCAAGGAATCGCAGTTGACAGGAGCCTCACCCCGTGGCTCGCCCCCTGATTGCCAGCTTCTTGGCAGTTCGTTACTGGCTTCACCTTCCTGTGTGAGGCTGCCCGCCAAATGACCCCATATGTTGTATTATTTCGGATTGGCATTGCTTTTCGGGAGCGCAGGGCCGCCGGCTAAATAAGAGAAGAAGCTCGTTAGTTTTGCTCTTGGCATTTCGAATCGACTCGTTTCCGGGGCGAGTGGCGGGGCGGAGCGAGTCCTTTTAGCAGGCTCCTTGTTAGGGCGCTAACGCACTGAGCTGTCCAGATCTGGTTGTGTTTGCCTCTGCCGAATGGCTGCCCGAAGGCCTGGGGGTCGCATATGTTACTTTATTGGCATTCAATTTGAGTTATCGCTATTTTTTCCTGTTCATATGCGTTTTTGCTCCACGTCCGCCGGGCGAGCTGGGGGAAATGAATTTTTTCACTCTCCCAGTCAGCCATTGTGAGGAGCTTGTTGTTGCAGCAGCTCGCATGCAACCGCCAGTCTGAGATTTCGTCGAAAGTTTACGTTTGTGCTTTGTATCTGAGCACGTTCCATGGGGCATGGAGGGACTGTGCAAGTGAATAAGGGAGCCAGAGAGGCACCAAATATCTAATCACATTTTATTTCAATTTTTATTTCACTTTATTTGATTTGATTCCATCGATATTTATTTGTATGTATCCCCCTTTCACTTTCCTGTGTGTTTTTACCAGAAGAAGATTCCCCACAGTGGCAGAATGTTCTGAGTTTAGCCTACAAAAAGCATAATAACAATAACCATACTCCTTTTTGGCATCCAAAGATCAGTTTTCGAAGCCCTCCTAACCCTTGATGACCTTCTTTCGACAATAATTATGAAATGGGCTTTCCGTTTTTATTGCTAACCAATTGATTCTTGTTTATCGACGCATGCAGCCGTCCGTTGACTTCCGTTTGGGCTTGCTGTCCCTGTCCCGGTCTCTGCCGGCTTAGGCCTTGACTTATTCATTAGTATGCAGAATTGTTGACAAGGACTGGTGGGGTCTGCCTAACCGGGAGTCTGTCCTATTAATTATAAACAAGAGGAGTCCAAAAATACAAGATACCAGGCAGACAGGCAGCCAGGCAGCCAGGCAGCCAGACCTGTCAATGTCCTTGGGGGTGTAAACAAATACTGCCACGCGCCAGTCATTAAATTTTACAAATCGTGGAGAGTACTTGTGCTTGAGGGTGTTTCTCGGCTTTTGAACTTTTTACAGGCAGCCGGTTTGAATAAGGGTTTATGGATGGCGAGTGGCAAGGTTACTCGTTAGGTGTTGCAACATCCGCAGTCACACTGCCCCTGCCACTGCCCCTGCCCCTGTTCCGGATTCAGAATTCGCAGGTGAGAAGCCTGCCAAATTTTGTCTCCATGTATCCATTAATGGGAAGACAAAGTAAGTAATGTAGAATTCGCACATGTTTTGTGCGGAAATTGCCAATTAGTAAAGTGTGCGAGTTTGAGAACTTACTCCACATGACTTTTTCTTTTATCTTATTATTAAGTGGCTGGCTGAGACTGAGAATAATCTAATGAGTCTTCGTACATCTCGATATTTACAATTGTCGATGCATCTTAATGCCTTATTTAATGGTATCTGCAAGTTAACTTGGCAATTTTGTGCCAAGAAATATATGTATGTTCTTATGGTAAACAGCATGTTTTAGTGTTACAATTAATGTATGCTTTATATCTATTTACATCTGTACGTAGTTTATTCTATTAGCTTCTTCTATTACATCTTAAAATATTTAATAAAAGAAGAGATTTAAGAATAATGTGGGAGAGTCAAGACATTGCTGCTTATGGAAGATCACGTTGGGTGGGATTCTGTCTACATTTTTTTTTAGCTTTAGCTTTGTAAAAAGATTTTTTAGTATATACTATAAACTAATGTCATTACTGTTGCTCTAGCTTGTGATTTTGAGAGGCTGGAATGACATTGGCCATTAACCCGCCTAATGCCATTTTGTGCACCCTAATTATTATCGAGAACACACAGGCCAATCGAGTCTGTGTGGGAACGTATGTAGCTTCGTTATAAAGTGCATAATTAAGAGGGGACATCTTCAAGGTAGCTTGTTTGCAGTGTCCAGTGGCCCAGGCAAGGCTGCACATTCTCGGCCGTTGAATGGCAATGGGAATCATCTGCTGCCTCGTCTGCTGTTGTTGACTCTTGCTTAATAAAGCAGCACTTAGTGTTTGATGGCGGCCCGAGGCAGATCCTCTTGCCCCATACCATGTCCTCCCCCAGCTCTGGCGGCTACTTAAACTCTTCCATTTGTGTGGGTGCAGGTGTGTGTGAGTGGGTGTGGCTGCGAGTGTGTTGCGGCTGTGATGCAGTTATGCTCATTTCCGCCTGAGTAGTTTCCGACTTTGCTTTTGCTTACATCTACTTCTGCATGCGGGGGCACACGCACAGACACTTGAGTATATGTTTACTGGCGGGGGGGTAACTTGGGAGGGTAGTACGAAAAGTTTCCAGCCAAGCAACTAAGACATTTTTTGCACCACTGACTTTTAAAATAGCCTACTTCTTATTCTTCGACCCAGTTTCTTCTCGGTACCAAATCCTTCTAGAATCAGACAGCTAAACAGACTGACATTAGCTTTGCTGAAGCCTTTGAATTTATATTAAACAGATTATATTTCTTATATAAATATATGGTTTACAATATATATTATTGGTCAGCATCCTTCTAAGCAACATTCATTGGTCTAAGTGAGGTCTTCAGGTTCAGCAAACTTCTTGAATGACCCACTTGCATATATGCAATCGCCTGAACATAAACAACAACAGGGACAACAAAAACAACAACAGCAGCAACTAGAACACACACACACACTCTTGTCACTCATTCACTCAGTCAAACTGTCAATGCTCGTTTCAATCTTTGTATTTTGTGCTTTGCCTGCAATTGGCAGCCAGGGCATCATTACATTTGCTTGATTGAACTTGCCCTGTGTACCGTGCTTCGTGTCCTGTGCTCCGTGCTCCATGGTGTGGTGGCCAGTGACTCCTACCACGGCTTTCGGGCTGCTCCAGCCTGCCCTTCCTTCACGCCCTAGATGGCTCTCCCCGTCTGTTCGCATGACAGTCGAAAAATACTCGGGACATAAAACTCAGACTAGACCAGAAGAGACCATGGTCGCAGGCAGCCAAAGGCAAGTCGCTTGCTCAGTACCTGCCAGCATGAAGTACGATATCTCCCTAAATGCATAAACACCGAGCGACCAGCTTCGAACCCACATTCAGTTGGCCAAGACAGCATTCGGGGTCGAGTTACTGCTACCCGAGCACTGACTCTTCCAACTTCAGTTGCAGCCTCAGTTGCTTTTTGTAACATTCTTCATGGCGCCTTCTGTTTAAAGGGCACTCTTCATCAGCAATGGCAAACTTGAAATATATATGTATATATATCCTTAATATTCGTTCGTGGAGCCATCACTTAATCTGTCAGCTTGGGATGAGAATAGAGCAAAATAGAAAGACAGATAAGTAGATCAACGGAATGTAGCTCAGCGGAGACAAGTCCGAAATCAGAAAGAACTCTATAGTCCGGTGCCTCGACTTTCAAATACCGGGTAAATATATAGTATTAGCTAAATAATATATCTGTAAAGTATTTAGATCTAATTTGCGTTGCATTTCGACGTAAAAGTAAACATAATTCATGCTTTACACGGTCTATCTCTGGAATAAATAAATACTTAATAAAATATCAGACTTTGAAATAGCAATTCTTTTTAATAGGACTAAGGGTTATATTAAATCAAAAAGCATTTTGATTGATAATTTGTTATATTTCTATTAGAATGGGATCGTATAGATAACGGTATAGAGCTACTTAAAAAAATGAATAAATAATGTAAAATAAAAATAATGGTGGCGCCTCTGGGTTTGTAGCAGCAACCTTTGAGTGTCTTCACAGTTTGTCGACTTTGCAGTTGCATTTTTATTGCATTTATCTCGGTTGGCGGAATGTTCGGTATTCTGGCCCAATTGACTGTGACAAGCGGCTAAAACCCCATCCCAGTTCAGACCAAAAGAAAGAGCTAACTCGGAATAGCAATGGGTAACATTGGCTTGCTTGTTGGGGGAGGCAAGGGAAAAGTTTGCCCTGTTCACATTTCAGGGTCTGTCACTCGTCTGTTGTTCTTTCTAAGCATATCAATTAGGTTGCCGTTGGTTTTTGGCTTGGCTTTGGCTCTCCGACTGGAGTTAGCTCATCATTTGCATGGAAATTACCCTGGCCCACAAGCCCCGCCCTCGATCCGCTGGAAGTTCACAACTTTGTGCCAAATCACAGTATGAGAAAACAATTGTGAAACGCACAAAAACTGAAATGGTTTTGCGCTGCGAAAGGAGGCGAACAACAAAAAAATTGTTTGAGAAAAACAAAAGTTTAACTCTTTTAAATTCATTTAAACACTTTTAGCGCTTTTCACGCTCCTCGCCAGCGAGCATCTCCAGTCCGCTAGGCGCTTTATAGACGTCCTGCCGTGGAGCGGCCAAGTTTTGTTTCGTCTTTGTTGTCCAAAAGGAGTATGAACCGACTGGCGATGAAGAAAAAAGTGGCAAAGTTTTCCCTCAAAGGCGCGACTGAAAATATAAGGATAATACGGAAAACAGTTTGAGTCTGAACAACCGGAGTCTAGTTGGAAAGCGTTATAAACACACATAAATATAGAAGACATCTCTTTAAGTTTCCTTCGCTTTGGTTCTTAAATTCTGGAATTCAGTGTTTGAATCGACGAGCCCACCGCCACCCGCCATTGAAGCGAAAGCGAAGCGCATGCCAATTGTGCAATTGTTGGAAAATTTCTTCTTTCTTTCTAGCTTTCTTTCTTTCTGCGCCTTGTCTTTTTTGTTTCTCAAAACTTGTGCGGTCTGCCCTGTCTTTCCTCTGCCAATTCCCTCTATCCCCCGTTTTACGCTTCCTGGCAAGCATTGAACTGAGTTTTTCATCCTCTGGAGACGCCAGGAACCGCTGTCCTGATAGGTATTGGTCACGACGAAACTGTCGTTGGGGGAGGGCAAGGGAAGCTAGGATATTGGGAAGCCTGGATCTGGGTGCTCTGCACTCCACGACCGTTAGCCGCTTTGATCGAATATTTAAAGTTAATGAACAAGATTGCCCAAAGAAATCCGAGCCAAACGTGCTGCGGTGCGGCAACCGCCAGGGCCCAAGACTTGCCAAAGAGTTCAATCAACCTGACAAATTTCAATCAAGATGGGGCAAAAACCGGGCACACAAATTCCGGTCTCTAAAGCCAGATCCTTGTCCGATGCGAAATCGAGGAGGAGTCACGCCACATCACAATTAGGATTCCGTTGAAGTTTTGTCATTGAATGAAAAGCGTCTGCAACTTTTATTTAACTTGTGAGGCGGCACACAGGTGGGGCTTGGTCAACAATTGCCCACGTAGACGGGGAGGGGTCACTATGGGGCTTGACTTCCCACTCACGTGTGCACACATGTAGATACATTGCAGGAAGCGAATGTGTTGACCTGCAGTACTCTTACCTTTTCGCCAAGTCCATTACCTTTCAAACTGGTTTGTCATGAGAAAAGATTAGGTTATATTTATTTTCCAATATCCTGATATCTTGAGTGGTAATTCTGTGTATTTTACTTGCCTTTATGTCTATTCTATTGATAAATATATTCATTTTACAATATATGTAGTTTTTCTTAAATTTTATTACTATTTAAGATTTGGTTTGTAAAGGCAAGCCTTTACGGTAAGAAGTCTGGTTAAATACTTTGAAGTTCAGGGTATTTGAACTTAGTTTTCCTTAAAGTAAAGCACAACCATTGGGGTATCACCCTAGAACAAACTGGAATCTATCTTGTTGATTGTTATTTCTAGAATTATTATTCACAATTCCAATTGATTTTGTCTCGTCAGTTGATCAGACCTCTCCCAACTCTTCTTTTAGTGTATTTGTATGCGGTAATAAGACTGTCGAGCTGAGCTTAGTGCAGTTTTGCTCTGCCTGTCAGCTGTCAGCCTCGGCATATCAGATGGACTCAACGACTGACCCCAGATCCCAGATTCTCAGACTAATCAGTGGACGATGGTTGCAATTGAAACTATACCAACGCTGTGTCTCGTAATCAGTAATTTAGTCTCAGTTGCGCCGAGAAGATGTTCGAGTGGTGGCTTCTTTGTGTGTGCCTTCAGTGGCTTGGTCGCGCGGAGGCCACTGAGCCTGCTGATCCGTTGCTGGCCCTTTCTGCCAAGGACTTCCAGTTGGAGTTTCTGCGAGAGCTCACCGTTCTGGCTGAACAACGGGCTGAGGTGTGTCTCAACGATTACCTGGCCCAGCTGGAACAAGATGCGCAATATGCCAACTACACTGGCGAATTGAGTGCAGTCCGCTCGACAGCCAAGCTCCCGCACAAGGTGACGCTCATAAAGCAGCTCCTAGATGCGAAGCCCCACCAGGAAACGGATCTAGAGCACACCACTGTGCTGCGAAACCTCGTCTTCCTAAACCGCTTGAAGGCCATGTTTAGGGCGAGTAGGGATGC
Source organism: Drosophila serrata (assembly GCF_035046125.1). NCBI lineage: Eukaryota > Metazoa > Arthropoda > Insecta > Diptera > Drosophilidae > Drosophila > Drosophila serrata. The sequence continues at coordinate 137,383 of NW_028256998.1, forward strand.
CAGCACTCAGGAGATTCGACAGCTGCGTCTGCATCGCCTTTGCCAGCAATTCGACCATCTGACGCCTCCTCGCAGGACGAGCTTGATCAACGAGCAGACCGTCGGAGCTGCTGTGGAGAAACTGAACCTCACCAGAAGCGGTGACCCAGCCAGTGCCCTGGATCTGAATCAGTTTGGGGCGCAGCTATACGAGAGAGTTAAAAATTCCGGGGCCGAGATTATCGACAACTATCTGCAGATCCTGCGTGGTCTGCTGCAGGACATCATCGATGGCGATCACGCGGATCTGGCCGAAAGCAGTAGCCGGTTGGACAACATGCTGCTTCAGTTGGATGGCATGCTGGCAACGGAGGATTTCTTCGAGAAGCGGCAGAAGGTATACGCTTACCTCGAGCGCCACCTGACCACCGATTACGAGCAGCTGCGGGACTCGGCAGGAGCTGAGCATCATCTTACGGAGCAGCTCCTTGCCCAGCTGAAAGCCAAGGGCTTGGACCTGTTTGTAATTTTCTTGTTCAGCAACTTTGAGTTCCTGGAGAAGGTGCACGAGCACTGGGCCCAGATGCTGCCGCAGGACTCAAGTCTGCTGTTGGACGAGACCACGCGTAAGTTGTACGACCTACAGCAGCTCTACGAGATCTTCAAGCTCGACACGGAGAGCCAAGCCAAGTATGAGGCCTACTCGGATGCCCTGCGCCGACTCCACGAACTGACTGTGGAACAGGGCCAGCGTAACCGCCATATCTTCGAGCTCCTCAGCAACGCTGCCCAGAATGTGGGCAGTGTCACCTTCAACATGATCAAGGCCAAATGCAAAGACTTAATCTGAGAGAATTTATTTGGTTGGAATTTTTCGGTTTATAGTACATTTTAATCATGGGTTCAATGAGAGGTTTTAGTATATTATATAAATACTCTTTGAGCTTTTTATGTTACTTATAAAGTTATGTCTTGAGGTTACAAAAAAGCTGCGAGCTGTATTCATATCAATCATTTACCAAGAGTAAATAAATTTCTTTACTTAAAGAAGACTTTAATATTTTCGTGTCACCAGCTTCAATTGATTGAAACAAAAACTACACACATTTTTCCCTTTTCTGCAACTGTGGTACATATAAAAATAAATCGGCATAGGTAGACCAACGATGATGTCCAGGGCGTAATTATATTTCGTTGTTGCTGTTGCTGGCGGCAGCTTTTAATATCCGCCCGTCGCATCGGATGTCGCTTAAATAGCGTTCCCCCGACCTACGGATTCCTCCCCTTCCCAAGGTCTCTATGTTTCTTTGCTTCCTTTGTCGCATTACGCTGACGGTGCAGTGGCCGTGTCTGTTCCAGAGCTGCTAGTGCTACTTGTTTATCTAATGTTACCTGGGCACCCAGGGAGGGCCCTGGTGATCCTGCTGGGCTGCAAAGCTAATGCCCCTGCTGCCACATAGTTGGCCAAAGCCAGCTAATTAATCGTTGTCGTTGCAGATGATTAGAACTTAAATGAGTTGCCGTTGCAACAGGAGTTGCTGTGGACATGGGATCCGTTAAAGCGAGTTGAGTTAGATTGACGTTGCTGTCTGGATTCAGATTTTAGTTGAATAGCTTTTAATTTGAATAGGTAAATTGCCATTGATTAAGGCATTGAAAAATGTAAACGTTACTTGAGCAAACACTCACTCAGTGTTCACAATCCCCTTTAGCCTTAATTTTTCAATGCACACAAAAATAAATCGAGGGCACAAAAGTCACTCTTTCAGATACTTTTTCCCTCGCAGCCAAGCGATTGCACAACATTTATCACCTTTTATGTAGGAGCGAAAATGCGATGCTGGGCGTTGTTTCCTCTGGGAACAAAGGCAATAACAAGCAACTTTAACAGTAAACACAGAAACAACAATGCAACGAAATGCAATTTCACACTAGGCTAAACCTACCACGTTTCTGCTCCCGTTCTTGAACCCTCGAGGGAGTCGAAGTCGGATCTGATTCGTAGTCGGAACAAACGCTCTGTAGGGCATACAATTTAATTATGATTTATTGGTTTACCGGCCTGTCTGCAGCTCGTGCTCGCATCGAGCTCGAAAATTTTAAGCCAATCGGGTCCACCCCAAATTTATTGACATTTTTCGGCTGACACGACATCAAAAAGTGCCAAAGCCTGCACCCTGTTCTTTATTTCTGAGCTCGCTCATAAATCTTTGGATTCTAAATTAGTCTGATTATGAGAATAAAAGATAACTACGGCAAGTCGAAGATTGCACACCCTTGACAACTTTTCAATATTCATATGGTATATTTAAGCGAAAAGAAATATATTTTAATAAAATTACATAAATATGTAATAAACTAAATCTTATTTGTTTCAATAATCTTTTCTTTAGAAGCACCCTTTCCAGCATTAAAGTCGTCTGATCTAAATTTCAATGCACTCTGAAAGACTATTAAAAGCATCCAACTTGGGAGGGGTTCTATTTATGTATATTTAAATTTATGCTAGCGAAGGGGTAGGAACTATAATCCAGTCATCGCTATATTAATCAAGTTCCTAATCCGTATTTATTTTCGTTTTCGGTTGCAGTCATCAGCGAAGATCCCGAGTTCACAGATGTCATAGAGAACATAACAGTGCCTGCTGGGCGAAATGTCAAGCTGGCTTGTTCGGTCAAGAACCTGGGCTCCTACAAGGTGAGTGAACTTAAATCTGGCGATAAGTATTAATTAGAAGTTATTTAATATTTTTTAAATATAAATACAAACAAGAATTGAAAGAATTAAAGTATTGTTAAAGAAAGCAAGCAAGAAAGCAGTAGGTCAGCATTACTGAAACATTTTAATATTTTATGAAGGTGTGGCTTTTAAGCCAAGAAAGAAAAGACTTTTGCGGGATCATTTTTTTACAGTGTTAAGTTTAAAATTAAAAATAAAATATAAAGCATTGTTTCATAATTCTAAAAAAAAATACGTCATTGAAGACAAATTAATAAAGAGTATGCTAGAAAAAAATTGTCTAAAATGTTAATGAACAGTTTGAACAGTTTGTGTTTAAAGTTTGAATTTGAAATTTTTTTGGGGTGTACGCAGAGATATGCGGTTGAGTGTATATTTTCATCAGAACTTGCAAGGTTGTCTACTAGCCTTTAATGCTCGAGATGGGGTTTCCCTTGTAAAGACCTCTTGCCTTTCGGAATGATCGATTGCACTTGTTATTTTAATATTCCTTTCAATTACTTTTTAGCTGCACTCTGAGATAGCTTCGTATTTTTCCTTAATTGAGATCGCTCATCGAATGGAAGGATCGTTCAGTTTGAACCGTTTCATTTGCATAGATTTCATCCAGTCAATTCTAAACCTTCTACAATACCAAAAACAAAGTACCAAAAGACCTTTCTTTTCTTATAATAAGATAGTGTGTGAGCTGGGAACTAAACACTAAACTAGTGCTAAAATTAATGTTCCTCTGTCACACCGGGAAAGAGTATTTTTTGGAAGGGGCCAAAGAGTGTTTCTACTGGACACTTGCTCAACCACACACTGCTCAATATTCATTGTCTGCTGCATTCTTTTAGGCGCTGCGCTTGATATGCATAGATATCTCTATCGCTCTCCCTCGCCGGCACTCCGTCCCTGTCACTCCGCCGCAGAGTCGGCAATTTAAATTTGCATCCAATTGAATTTCCATAATGTGCGTGCGACCGAAACGTGCATAAATTTCATTTTGACACGACTTGCCGGCTCGCTCCGGCCTTTGTACTTCCAGCCACGTTGTGTGGCTGTGGTGGTGCTCGTAATAATTTTTATGACCCTTAAGTTCGGCATATTCAACCGCCTCCCTGGTCCCTGGGCCGCTCAGCCGCTCAGCCGCTCAGCCGGCCGCCCTTTCATTCATCTCTGGTTTGCTCCTCATTGGCCTCAGGTAAGCTCAAAAGTTAAGCGGCAACAACAACGGGAAGCGCTCGTAGCTGCAATAAAACGTGACTTTGCATGCAAAATAGTTGCGTAGCCGACGGGTAGGACTCCTGCTCTGCTGGTCTCCTGCCGCCACGTTTCATGTCTGTCCTAGGACACAGACAGGTTACTCGGAATTAATTTTATAGCCCACACTGGGGTATGGCAACTATACTGGAAAAGTGGACTTCGATCAAAAAATAATAAGTTTTGAGCTCAATTAAAGTTGTTTAAATTGGAAAGGAAAAATCTTAATTCAAAGGAAACTAGAAAATAATTTTTAGATTAATTATACAAAAAAGAAATAAAAGATTTTCTATTCGGATATATATTTATTTTCTGTGGCCTAGGAACTACATAATCCTTAATGCTTAAAAAGTTCACTCCCTATCTGCGTCTGCACAAATATTTGAGTTGCTTGTAAAATTAACTCGCGTATTTCTCAGACGCTCCTTTTAACACGTTTACGCTTAAATTGTTAATGTTAAGCGAGCAGCTTTTCATTTACCCCCCATCCCCATTCCCTTCCCCATTCCCCTCCCCCCCTCCGATCCACCCAGCGTCGTGTCCTTGTTTGCATTTCAATTTTCAACGCCTACACAAACACAGAGAGAGAGACACACGCAAACACTGAGGCGCACTAACAACAATGCCAGGCCAGTAACATGAGCATAAGTTTAGTTTGTTTATGTTGTTGTTTGTATTGCTTGGGCCCCGCCCCCTCCCACAAAGCCTCAATGTCCCCCAATCCCCTCCTCCTCCACTACTCTACAAAGCATAAACATTTTCAGGCATAATAAAGTGTGTTTATTTTAGCTTCGGCTAAAAGTTTTTTCTAGTTGTTTTCTTTTTAGTTTTGCTTAAAATTTTATGACTTCATTTAGTATTTTATAGGGAAGAGCGGCGGGGTGGGGCCGGAAAGAGTTGTGCCATTACGCAAATTGCAAATTGGCCATTCTGTCTGTCGGCTGCTATCGACTTGGGCCATCAGCATGTGTCTGAGACAAGTGAAGGCATCTGCCCCATGGAAATGAAGATAAATACGAAGGAGATAGTAGCGCTTTCGAAGCGAAAGTCTGCGAAATACAAACACTGCATATAATAGAGTTTGTCTGGACTCTCAAGTGTGACGTCTCCGGCAATATCCGCTTCGAAGGATTGTGGTTTCAAGGCAGCGCTTGAGAGCTTCGGTACGACAGTCAAGGGGAAAAATATGCAACGGTTAGAAATCCGATCTCCGGATAGGCTTTAAAGAAGAAGTTTCCAAGAAAGTGTCCAAAAAAGACTACCACAAAATCATATCTTTGAGATCTATATAATTTAAAACTCGACTTTTGTTAAACAAAACTGGTGGTAGGGACTATAACGAGTAAAAATGTTATAATATTTAGCCACAGGGCTGCTATTTTCCAACTTTATTGTTTTTATGTTAAAAGTAACTTTTAAATTTTAAGAAAACATGCATTAAGATAGATCAATTGACCACGTAGTGTCTTATTAACAAACTGAAGGATAAGTTACTTTCCAGGCTTCAACAAATACTTATGACAATAAAACCAGGCCCTACATTATACTGACCTTTGCTATGGTATGTATATAAAACTGGCACTTTCCAAGATATCCAGAATAATTTGACCGTATATCGTAATGTATTATGGATTGTTATCTTTACTTAAATTCTTTCTTATTGGAACGGCATTTCCTACGGTCTATGTAACTCAAATTAGCCCGAGTTGAGAACTCTGATAGTTATCTTCTAAGCAGTACCTTTGCCATTTCGTTGGCATAACTGGAATTAAATATGCGGAAAATTTTAATGGCATCAGCTGCTGGTGCAGGGAAAAACCTATTAAAAGTCACACCGTCACGTGGCCCCCCAAGAGTCAACTTTGCCTTGACTTTTGTCGGCCTTTTCTCGCCTAGCTGGAAATAATTTGGCCAAAAGCCGCATACTCTCATATAGACAGCGGGGAGGAGTCAGCAGAAGAGGCTCATGCTGATGCTGGCCCTATATGGCTCCTAATTAATTTCAATGAAATGCGCCCAGAGAATGAATCGAAATTGCAAATGCAAAAGAGAGAGAGTTTAGACCGAAATGTTAGCGCTTTAATAAAGGGCTTTAATCCATTGGGAAGTGCATTTATATTGATTTTAAGCTCCTCCTACCTTCGCTTTTCCCTCTGATAAACGTGTTTGCATTAATTCTTCGATTCGATGCTGCCACTGGAAGCTGCCTTGCCAAACTAGCATTTAGACGACTGACTTTTAATATGCCAAGGAGTCAACGGCGCCCAAATATAAAATAAGCAAACTGATGGCGACTTCCCCTCGGCTTTGTCTTCGATCTCCGTTTCTATCCCGGTGTACGTTTTCAATGCAGACATTGAAAAATTAACCGATATCAGTCCACGTTGGCCGACAGTATCCTCCTTCCCGTTGGCGCCCCCTAAAGGATGCTGATAGTGCAGCTCTCTCCCGGCTTGCCGAGGGCTCCGTGACATGGCTCGTAGACTTCGCTACTGAGCCCAGCGACGCCATTACATTTACTGCCAGCGCGTCGGAATTTATCATTGAAATGGCATCGACACAACACATCCCACACTCCGACTCCTTCTTTGCGCCTCGCATTCAGCACGTCTCAGCCGATGCGTTGGGTGCTTAAATTTGCATAAATTGCTTGTTGTTTACCCCCAGGAACGAAAGAACGAAATACGAAATACGAAAAACGACAAGCGAAAAGGGAATATAACCGAAAAACTATAGTCGAGCTGCATAAGTTGGGGCGGGAAGTGTTTGACCCATGACGCACGCTAGCTGCCAAAAGTTTCTGCGGCGACATCTGCCGTCACATGTGCAAAAGTTTCTACCGGAGAGCGGTCGTTAATCCTTCATAGGAATTGATGATGATGGCCCCAAGTTTGGCTAATAAAAGAGATGACAGTTTGTCATCAGCTAAACTAATAAAGGGGGGGTGGGCCCTTGATGAGGCGCCGGCTTTGGGCCGCATCAGCATCTATCACAAGCGATATCCCTATGAAATAAGCTGAATAATTCAATTGGTTTACTTTTCAGGTGGCGTGGATGCATTTCGAGCAATCGGCCATTCTCACCGTGCACAATCATGTGATAACGCGTAATCCGAGGATAAGTGTCACCCACGATAAGCACGACAAGCACCGCACCTGGTTCCTGCACATCAACAATGTCCAGGAGGAGGACAAGGGCAGATACATGTGCCAGATCAATACGGTGACGGCCAAGACCCAATATGGCTTCGTCAAAGTGGTTGGTAAGTCGTGCATGTCCTTTGCATATTTCATTTTATTTGCCAAAACTGTTACAAGGAATTAGCAAGCCCTCTGACTGACAAACCATCCCCTGAGTTGGTTGCGATGAGCAAACAAAACACTTTATTAGGGCAAATGAATGGGAGTCATCGTTAATTTTCTTTTATCTGATTAGTCCGTGAAAGTATCCATTAAATCCATCCATATTGCCAGCATATCTTCATGAGCTCAAGTATGTGTTATGTTTGCTAGTAGCTCTGTTCTTGTTTAACTTTAATAATACGATATACCACCTAATGGGCTTATTCTATAAAAGTATCATTTAAGAGTATGATTAGTTTTCATTTGGACTCAAATTTAGACTCTGGCGTCTGTTTCTTCTACTATGTATTATATTCAATTGAATTCCAAGTTGGCTTTCTAATTTACATAAAGGTTTTATATTTTGGTTCGATTTAAATGCAGATCACTTTTACTTATCATAGAAGATACTTCCTTTCGTGTGAATTCGATTCTCTTTTAACATTTTTAAGATCGTGTTAATATTCTTAGAGAGGCTTAATGCAATATCTTACCAAATCTTTCAATGTGCAAGGAAATGCAAAAATGTTCGAATCGGATTCGCTTTTCAAGTTGACAAATCAACATCATCCGGCTGGCAAACAAGACCGGCAACAGTTCACAGCAGGGAACGGCCTCTGGCAAAGGACGCTGGACGATGGGCGATGGGCGTGCCTTGGGTCCATTCGCATAAATCAGTTTTTGTGGCAAAACTTGAAAAATATGTGCGCAAACAAATGGCATCGGACGATGAAGTGAACTGAAGAGGAGACAGGCTGCCTGGCCGTGCAACAGTTAGGATCCGGAACGGTGGCAACGACACAAGGGAGCAGGAACAGGACCGAATGGAGACACAGACATGGACGCCACATGGAAATGCAAGGAGACATATGCTGCACGTTGTATAATTTCGGTTTAGACTCTGGTTTCTGAAAGCGCCGACTGGACAAATTTGGGCATCGTGACTGTTGGATGCCCATTATGAAGTTAATGTTTGAATTTGAATTTAGAAAAATCGATGACTTTCAAAATTATGGATAGTAAATTTAATGTTTATTAATTTCGTATATTTATTATATTGTGATAATTACTTATCATCATCTGTCGGTTGTCTGTTTTTTTTATAAGGATCTCAGGAACTCCAAAACTCTCAAAAAGAAAATACATCTTCAATGCTTATTGTTATTCCTTTTATATATGTAAATTATATTAAATGTGATGTGATAATTACTTGTCCATCATCTTTTGGTAGTCTGTTATGGTATAAGGATCTCAGGAACTCCAAATCTCTAAAAAAGAAGTCAATCATCAATTCTTATTGAGAGGCTAAACTTATAGCTATTATATAGAATATATTTCCCACAATTCACCTTATTTTTTTTAAAAGTAAATATATTTTAAAGTAAATATATTTTTTTGTATTGTAAATTCTTTTTTTTATTTTGAAATGACCTCGGTAATCAAGAATGATTTCAGTAATTAAAAAAACATTATTTTAAGCGGCTGATGCCTACAGCCAAACAGGTCATATCCCTTTATACCTCTTAACACTTTACCAGGTATAAAAATGGCTGCGGCATATTTTAAAACATTTTTTCTTGCCTTCCACATATTCGTTGCTCGTTTTGTTGCCTTTGACCAGGGCGACCAGAGCTGTCATAGTGGCATTTTTTATGCCTTCCTCCTGGCAAATTTGCCTAGCATTTTTGCTGGTCCAGGACTTTTGCCACGGGTGTAGCCATCCTGCGTATCTCCACGACTGCCTCTGTGTGTGAGATAACCGAAATCTGGATGTGTGTGGGGAGGGGGGTTAAGAATTGCAAAAATGGCGACAACGTTGCACAAAAAAAGGGGAAAACAGGAAGAAAAAATCGTGGAAACAGTTGCCGCCGCTCTGGTCACGCCACATCAAATTGCCAGGACGCGTGGTGCGTGTGAGGCGTGTTATTTGAGCGTTTTATAACACTGAGGCGTGCTTAACGGCTTTTTAAAAAGTGCTATCCGAGCGCAGCAAAGGCAAACCCAACAGATGAAATCCCACAAAAAAAAATAGGGGAATACAATTATGGAAGGTGCAAGGTGTTGCAAGTAAGGCTGCAACATTTTAGACCTCAAAACTTTCACAGTTCAAAAAGCAAAGAAAAGGAACCAAAAGAGTTTTATATGTGAAGGGAGACCATATATTGCAAATGAATTTAGCATACATAAAAAATCCAATTAGAGGAGAAATATGAAATGGTGTGAAATATAAATCGACAGTCAATATAACTAAACTAAAGCCAGCTAAAAACCAGAACAACAAAAAAGAAATGTAACATAAACGTAATTACATTACACAACAAAAACATAATGAAATTAAAATGTTTCATTTGTCAACCAGATAGATACATACATATATACAAGTACGTTAAAACAAAGCCAAAATCGCTGTCAGACAAATGAGTAAATAAATAAATACGTTTTTGGGTGTGCCGGTACAACATTTGTGAATTTAATTTGCTGACTCAAATTCAAAGCGCGGAGTGCGCCAAATGGAATAAAATGCACAGAGACAACTCGGAGGGCACAGCGAATTTGTGGCTTGAGTATGCAAAAACAAACATTAAATGCGCCTGAATTTATGAGCCACGCACACAAAATGCATTTAAATTTGCCAGCGTGCTGGCTGCCTGCTGTTGTCGCTCCAACGGCCACCAGTTACCCGATGCGAACTGGGCACAGGAGTGAGCCCAGGGCACAGCCCATTGCCCTCCTCCAACGCCACCGTCCACCGAAATGACCGCACATTGCACCAGCGAGAGAAGCAGCCACACCAAAGTGCAGCATGCAGTATGCAACTGAAGCAAAACAGCAAACACCGACTGTCACACCAACAATTACGAGCTGGACGAAGAAGAGGACACCCAGCAAGGACTATGACTGCGACAGGGACTGGGACTGGAACTGGGACAGGTTTCAGCCCGGTTGGCGCATAATTTCTCATCTCTGCTCTACTCATATAATGAGGCAATTTATTAAATTCAATTATTTCGTTGACATTGGTGTAAAGCAGGAGCAGAGCCAAGGGGTAACAGTACTATATTTGGTCCGCGTGCCGACTAAATACATTTAATTTTTAATTAAAAACGAAATGATACACTTAGTATCTAACGCCCCTTTTCGTTTCGGAATCCGCATTAAGTGAAGGGCGAATTTTGTAGCAAAATTTCACAGTAATCGAAATACCCAAGTCCTTTAAAACAATTGATTTTTTACCCTTGCAGCGTATTATAATTTCAGTCCGAAGCGTTTTACATAAGTAAGGAGCCATTTCCGACCCTATGAAGTATATATATTCTTGATCAGCATCGACTGGTGATTCGATTAAGACATGTCTGGAAGAAAAAAAAAATTTAGAAATTTTTTCAAAACTTGGAAATTTTATAAGGGGTTACATCATTAAAATTGTCAAAATTTGGAAAAAAAAAAATAAATTGTTTAAATTTTAAAAATCAAAATGCAGATTTGTAAACCCTATAAAAACTATCAAAGAACTGCTTTCCGAATTAAAATTAATGCATTTTTAGCTTAGTTATGATTTATGAAAAATTTTGATTGTACTTCGAAAACATGTTTCTTTGCTTTGGCTTTTCGCAGTCAGCTTTATTTCATTCCAATAAAGTAAAATTTAATTTACTTCTTTAAATTTATACTATCTATACTTATTTCATTAAGTACAAAATTAAGAGCAACTTCAAATGAAGCTAACTTTGAGAATTCTTTCCATTAGCTACGAGATCATGGTATCGAATGTGCAATCGATCAAGCTCTTCGGTCTTGACTTTTATTAAAAAAAATTCTATTCATTTGTTTTATTTGTTTGTCGATTTTTTTTTCAATGTTTTAAAATTTATTGTTTAAGAATTGGTTGAAAAAAAAATTTATATTACTTTTGGCAATAATTGATTAAAATATGTGTAGTCTAGTATACTAAATCGATATTTTTAAATGTTAATTTTTTTGGGTAAATCAAAGCTTTTAAAATATCGGAACTAAGCTGAAAATGCATTAATTTCAATTCTGATAGATTTGCTGCTCTGGTTTTAATAGGGCAAACATTTCTGCATACTAAGTTTTAAAATTTTAAAAAAGTAATTTTTTTGTCAAATTTGACAATTTTAACTTATAAAATTTTCAAATATTGAACAAATTTCAAAAATTTAGTTTTCCTCCGGACATGGCTAAATCGAATCGCCAGCTGATGCTGATCAATAATGTATATGGAATATACGGTCTAAAATGACTCCTTTACTAAGTTGCAAGCTTTGGACTTAAACTATAATACCCTGATAGGCTATAAAAATATTAGTATTGTCGCTCTTAAAAGAATGTTATGACTACGACATTTGTTGGAAAAATACCATACTTTTGTATTTTATTAATATTAAATATAATATAGGTGCGAATATCTCTGTACCTACATTCATTGATTATTTATTTATTAAAGCTATAGCCTCAAATACAACATTTGGGATCTATTAGGAAACTGTATGGTTAAAGCTACATTGATAATGCATTATTCAAAGTATATTGAGGGTTAAAGTATATTTAGGTGATAACTTACGCTCAAATATTATTTTACCTTTTTTAAAAAGAAAAAGATTCTCGGTTAACCTTGAACTTACTGATAAGCTGTCGATATGAATAAATTTCCGCACATTAGGGGACTGATAGTCACGTAGTTTCCGGCGGGTGGCAAAAAGAAACAAAAACAAGAAACTTCGGCACGCCGAATTTTATATACCCTTGCAGATAGAACTTCTATGACTTGGAATCTTAACAATATAAATTATATTTATTTGTGTTAAAAAAAAAATGAAGTAATACCTGCTTTCATTTCATTCACCTATACATATTATATTTGCAGTTTTACATTCGCAGATTTGCATTTTTCCTCTACATCAAACAATCGTTTGTATGGCGCCTATATAACATAGTCGTCCGATTTTCATGAAATTTGACACAAAATTTAAGACTAATACAAAATGGATATACCTCAAGTTTGATGAAAATCAGCTGAAAACTGAAAAAGTTATAAATTTAATTGTATTAATTTCTCGATCGTTCCTATGGGAGCTATATGATATATTGGTCCGATTTTCATAAAATTTTATGCAAAATTGTAGAGTATAGTAGAATGGCTATATCTCAAATTTGATCCAATTCTATTGAAAACTGAAAAAGTTAAAAATTTTTTTGTAAAAATTTTCCGATCATTCCTATGGCAGCTATATGATATAGTCGCCCGATCCGGCCCGTTCCTACATATATACGAGTGAGAGTATATGGAAGGCTAACTACAAAGTTTTATTCAGATAACTTCAAAACTGAGAGACTAGTTTGCGTAGAAACGGACAGACGGACAGACGGACAGAAGGACAGACGGGCAGACGGACATGGCTAGATCGACTCGGCTGTTGATCCTGATCAAGAATATATATACTTTATATAGTCGTAGGTGCCTCCTTCACTGCGTTGCAAACTTCTGACTGAAATTATAATACCCTGCAAGGGTATAAAAAAAACAACTTAAAATAACAATTTTGCTTACGGACACGGCAATTAAATTTAACGCGATAATGGAGCAAAATAATGGATAAAGTTTAGCGCGTCCACACGTGTGAAGGACAATTAGAAGGTGCGACAAGCCGGATGCATCCATCTAAGGAGTAGGTAATAAGCTTAAGGAAATCCGTGTCCAACCTTCGGCTGTGTACTTGCACTACTAATTATATTTTTCCATAACGATTCACATGAAAAAAGTTTTGTGCTGTTGGGAAAAACTTTCCGTGCTGTCGCCAGCTGCAAAAATATCAATAAAGAAACTAATATGTCAAAACTAGGGGACAACAGCTGCTAGATGGCCGTGTCTTTCCTACCATGTCCTGCGATTAGCACATCAAGCGTTTATTAATAGCACGACGAAAAAAGCGTCCTGGGCCAAAGTTTTTGGTCATTATTGGGAAAAATAAAAGAAAGGTATAAAGACCAAAGTTTTTAGAAGTTTCCTCTTTTAATTATACCCGTTTTCCATTAGCTTTGTATAGTTCTGGGCTACAAAAAGTTGATAAAGCGAGAAAGATACATATTTGTAGGGGCCAAGATCAAATGGGGATATTAAAGCTTGACAATTAGGTCGAGTTTCAGGATGCACTGATCCGTGGAATATCTATCTGGCTTTAACCAGTCCATGTCTGCGGCAAGTCAGGCACTGCATTGATTAGGTGTCGAGTTGAGGAAGAATGGAGATGGAGACAGGAGCCGTCAGTGCCCAGACTGCTGCGACACTAATCGCCTGGGCTACGTGACTCACATCGACCGGGCAGGCTTTGACCCACCGAAAGAAATCGCCGGCGATGAGTTTTGATTGCAGACAGCGTTAGGAATATAAAATGAGGCCCGAAGCCTGAGACAACTGCAGTTGATACCAGCCAGCCAGTCATCCGTCCATATGTTCCCACTCTTAAGTTCCGGCATTCCGGCATTGTGACTTTCTGATTTGCATAGATTTTTCATTACAGATTCGCCTTCGTTTTTGGGGCCTGTGGAAAAAGGAAAAGGGTTTCCTCGACAATTGAAAGATATGGTCAGGGAAAGCGAACGCGGCACGAGTGAGGGGAAAAAATAAGACTGATGACAATTTGATGAAGGTTGCCGCATCGATTTTTGAATTAACAAACTCTCTCTGCCTTGCGTCAAGGGGTGGTGGTTCTGAGCCAGAACCTGTTCGCAAAGCTAATTAGGCTTAAAATAAAGTTGAGGAGTAGTAACTTTGTCGGGAACCGAATCTTACTCGAGTGTCAGCGCATCGGAGTCAACAATGCGTGAAATACTCTATTCCATCCACTAGCGAGATATACCGACATAACGATGTCATTGAAATGGATTTCTTTCTCTTTATTTTGCAACCCTAAAATAATTTTGTTTTCCTCGACAGTGTGTACGAATTTCTTCCCCGCGAATAAAGATTTTCGATTCGTTTTCCGCTTTCTTGGCAACCACAATTGCTAAGAAAAAGTGGAACATTTTACTTTCTTACCTTTGGCATTTGAATCAAGCCAGAGGTTTTTGGTTGGGTAAGAAATATATAATGCCACAGCGTATCCCCTCTTGTCCTCCTCCCAGTGCCACCCAACATAGACGACGCCCTGACCTCCAGTGACGTCATAGTGCGCGAGGGCGATAACGTGACGCTGCGCTGCAAGGCGAAAGGCAGCCCAGAGCCAAGCATCAAGTGGAAGCGGGATGACGGTAACAAAATAGTTATCAACAAGACACTCGAGGGTAAGTCCCCATCCCTATTGCAACTCCTAGGTGTCCGACTAACCTGCACCCTAATCCCAATCTTCACCATTTCATTTGCATGTGCAGTGAGTGACTTGGAGACGGACTCGCTTGAATTGGAGCGGATCTCGCGTTTGCACATGGGTGCCTACTTGTGCATAGCCTCGAACGGAGTTCCTCCCAGCGTGTCCAAGCGCATCAAAGTCAGCGTAGACTGTGAGTTTATATACCCTGTTATTTCTGTATAATATTGTATAGTATGACCCACTTTTCGGTATCCTTTCAGTCTCGCCGATGGTCTGGATCCCGCATCAACTGGTCGGCATACCCATGGGATTCAACATCACCCTGGAGTGTTTCATCGAGGCAAACCCCACCTCGCTCAACTATTGGACCCGCGAAAATGAGCAAATGATCACTGAGTCATCGAAGTACAAGTAAGTAATGCACACCGGCTATTGTAATCGTGCCCCATTTGGGGGGTTTGGGTTATTCCTTATCAGGACTTGCTTAACCCCGGCATACAGTATTCGACTGATAGAGCGCGAATCTCTGCGAGTCAGTCGCTGAATTCTAGATTCACAATTCAGTTGACTGCCAGTTATGGAGTGGATTATCTGTCTTTTGTTTTTTGCGAGTGCTTCTATAGCTGCGAATGAGACGGTGATCGGCGCAAACACTCGCCTGCTGAACAACATTCTCAGCTATGTTGATGAGGGAGAAGACGCCTGCAGTAATTACTTCCAGCATGCGTGCGGCAAGTACGCGGCTCGGCACATAGATGACCCCTTCACTGAAATCACCCAGATGCTCGACCACAAAGTCAACCAAAATCTGCTCCAGCTAATGGACGAACTGGAGAGAAGCTCACGGATGCCCGGCTTTAACGAGGGCACTGTTGAGGCAAAGGCCCTACGTTTTTACCTCACCTGCCGCGATGCTCCGGCCAGCACGCGCAATATCTCGCACTATCTGCGACTGGCACCTCCAGCCGATGGACTAGCGTGGCCTCAATTCAGCCCCAGAGGCACGGTTTGGCCCAAGGATCAGTTCAAGTGGATGGAGACCCTGGCACATCTTCACCGTTACGGCCTCAGAAACGTGCTAATTAACGTTCTGATCATACCAAGACTTGAAAACAGAGAGGAGATTGTCGTCGACATTAGCATGCCGCTCTTTGAGTCGCAGCATCTAAATGGGTTTACCGAAATCGTTGCTATGCTCCGTATGATGGGTGTTAAGCCTAAAGGCTCCTTAGCACAGGCGATTAAGATAAGGCGACTAGAGTCGGCTGTTAAAATCTTAACGGAAGCTGACGAAGACCCTGACATCCAGCTTATGACTGTACATCAGTTAGAGCGCAGAAATGGCCACGTCTGGCGCAAATTTATAGAGACAGTAGTAGGTCACACCATTCCCAATGACTTGCGTGTGCAGTTCCAGAACTTGGACTATTTCAGCGCCCTCAATCGCCTAATGGAGTCATCGGACGCCGAGGTGGTGGTTAACTATATAATGTCCCGCTTTGTGCTCCACCTGCTGGAAGATACAATGGAGAGCGCAGAGCCCATTCAATGTATAATGGATCTGCGGCGCAATATGAATCTGGCCACTAATCTATTCTATAAAGAGCGATTTCTCCAGCCCCAAGCTTTGCAGCGAAACACATTGGAGGTCGAGAAGATCATCAACCAACTGAGTCGCCAGTTCCTATTGCAGATCGAGCGCAATCGGCTTGGATTGACCCCCAGGCAGCGCAGGATGGTCACCCGGAAGGTTCAGTCCATCTCCCTTAATATTGGCAATCTGCCAAAGAATCTGGATCATCAAAGCTTCGTCAGTCAGTTCTATGACGAATTGGAAATATCAACAGGTGATTTGGATTACAACCGGGAGCACCTAAAGTTGCTGCGGTTCCGCACTCGAAAGGAAATGGCACAACTTAGTCATTCTGCGCCGAGTGTAGGAGAATATTTCTACATGGCCGAGTCCAATTCGGCCATGAGCTCAGGCCCAATGTTCATGATGCGCCAGAATGTGATCATAGTGCCGCACGGTATTCTGCAGGAGCCGTTCTTCTTACCCGATAGTCACGATGTGTTCAAGTACAGTCTTCTGGGATTCGTTCTCGCCCACGAGCTGATGCACGCCGTCGACGGCACTGGAATCTTGATCGATAGCCATGGTAACCACTTTGAAATGGGCGGTGAGATCCTTAGCTCATCGCGCTTCGAAGAAGGCTTGGAGTGCATGAATCGGAATAAGACGCAGTACCTCGACGAACGAGTAGCAGACATATCCGGCTTAAGTCTGGCATACGCTACTTATTTTGATAACGTCAACAACCAGAGCCGACTAGACTTCACCAACAAGTCACAGGAGCAACTTTTCTTCCTCAATCTGGCGCAGTTCTTCTGCGGAGATGTCGCCGCCTCAAACTTTGTGGGTCACGATAACGATGAGATGCGTTTGCAGCAGCTGTTGAATGGCTTTCAACCCTTCGACAGGGCGTTTGGATGTCGCAGGGATCAGACTCCGGTCGAAAAGTGCCAGCTGTGGTGAATCCAGCTGTGAGCAATCCAACATTTTGAAATTCTAACTCGTTTGAAGTCACTGCATTAGTTTCGTTGTTTTACACATTTATTTGTTTTTCAATTTTGTACCATATTCAACACAGAACCTTTTGCTTAGCCTTCTAAATACATGACGTTACATTCCCTTTACTCACATTTACATTTACCGTCAATGGGCAATGGCAGTTGTGTCAAAGATCGAACCCCTCCATCTTTCGATATATCAATTTATAGGAACATTCATGTCCGGCAGAGGTATCATAATTGTTTCCAGGAATTTGTGACCCTATATCAAATATATTTCGGCTTAACTTCAACAGCCTTTGAGCTTTCTATGTACAATTTTCTAATTAGTATAATAGGGCCATAAAGGAAGATTAATAAAATGGCGTTGAAGCGATCGATCAATTTCAATAACAATATGAGAAACTCGGGGAAATCTTATGTTATACATGCGTCGATTTGTATTGCTTAAAAGCAGAATAAATGTTCCCGAAATTTACTTCTGTTCTGGAATTGTCACTAAGCTTAAAGCTTGAATCCGTTGAGATTTAAGAGCCTTACCAGAGTCGACACCGGTGGCTGGCCTGCATCTTGGCCTTCTTCTCGCACCCAAACTCCCTCGAGAACTCCTCAAAGTTGGCCAGTGTCTGCATCACTCGTAGCTCATCGGCGGCGTGCTCCAAATGTGCCTGCGACTGTGACCGAAGACTGGAGACAGGCGTCCGTCCGCAGAAGAACTGGGCGAAGCTAATGAAGAATAGCTGCCGCTGGCTAAACTGCGGTACCAAGGGATCCCTCGGCTCCCTCTGATCCGCCCGCACGCCGAAGAATGTTTCATAGGCAAGCCGCAGGGCCGCAAAGTCAGCCAGTTTCTCGTCGAGCCACTTGGAGCCGGTTGCCATCTGCTGCTGCATGCAGTTGAGCCCCTGACGGAATTGCTTGCTCGCCCCGATCTCCTCCACGGGGCCCATGATGTTGCCGAGGTCATCGTAATCGATTCCCGACATGTCAAAGCCATGAGCCATCTCGTGGGCCAGGGCGAACCCCAACACGGCGTGCTGCTGCAGTGAACTGATGTTTCGGTGCCACACCGGCAGCTGAAGCAGTCCGTGTGGCACCAGAACCAGGTTGCGTGGCCTCACATACAGGGGCGACGAGTTACTGGCGTCCCAGCTCTCTGCCAGGTAGCTTACGCTTCCTCTGGTCGAATTCGTTAAGTTTGTGGAGGTCATCGAGAGCAGGTCGTAGTTGGCCACCACTCGCTGGCGGAGCAACTCCAGCTGGTTCCCATAGAAGTTGTGATCACTCAGCTCGAGGTGGGCGTAATACTGCTCGACGTTCTCCTGCTCATCCAATTGGACAAATCCCAGTTGCAGGCGCATGGCACGTATCTTATGCTGCAGAATGTGCACCAGGGGAGGCGACAGTCGAAGTCGGTTCTCGGCCAGGGTTTGGCCAAACCGCCGCTTTAGTCGACGAAACAAAGCGCGAATCTCTGGCTCAGAGTCCGGATCGAAGAAACGCTGGCTTATTAGCCAGCTACTTGCCAGGGGCATAGCCCTTCGCAGGCTGGAGACGCACTCTCTCCGCGAGATCTCCGCCGGGCCTTGAGTTTTGAGGAACGCAAGCCACTTGAGCATGATATAGCTGCAGACCGTGTCCGGCGTTTGGGCCTCAACCAGTTCGCTTAGTGCCCTTAAGTAGGGTATGTTCTCGATGATCAACGTGGAGCGCAGATCCAACTCGGCGTCATCGCGCACTTGTCGCATGAAGGACAGCCAGCGGAGTTGCGGAAGATAGGTGGCCAGGTAGCCCAGTTGCATTTCTCGCGGTCCCTCGTCATCGTCCAGATCCTGCAGGCGGTGCAACTTGTGCTCGAAGTCGTCCACCAGGCGGGCTAGGGCATTCGCAGCCCGCTTTGTCTGACCAATGTCCAGCAGAAGCTCGATTATGGCACCCTCCCCCATGGGGAGTGTCTCCTGGCGACTCGGTTTGTTCACGTAGAGGCTGTAGGAGCGTGAGTCATCCCACCGCGGTAGGACATCCATGCGCAGCAGTGCCCCATTCAGGCCATGAAGCCGCAGTCTTCCCATTGTCGTTATCCAGTCGAAGTTGTCGGGCCGCCAGCCTCGACCCACCGATGGCCAATGGGTCAGGTTGGAGGGCTGCAGCAGCACCAGATACTTCTTCAGGTTGTATGGCTTGAGCCGTTTGCAGGAGCGATAGTAAAGACGCATCAGCTCCAGAACCATAGAGTCTCCCTCAATGGAGCTGCCGTTGCTGCGCCGCAGCAGGAGTTCCAGGCGTCGATTCAGTGAGCTGTCAATCCCCTCCAAAATATCCGTCGGCAGCAATTGCTCCTGGTATCTCTCCCGCTCGCGGTCCCTGTCCCGCTCCCTTTCGCGCGGAAAGTTCTGCTCCTCTTGCTGGATCTGCCAATTGCCACAGGCATATTGGTAGAAATTCTCGCAGGGACGCGCCCTAGTATCCATGTAGCTCTGCAACTGGGTGGCCAGCATTTGCTGGATGCTCTGGGGCGGTCGTATCTGGCGGCAGGCGGTGGGCGTGGTGCGCCAGGCCAGCGAAAAGAGAAGCCAAGCCGCCAAGCTGAGCCTCAGCATGATGGTTCCGACTGTGACAAATTACAACTGGCCAGACACTAAGCCGCCTGGATCGCGGAGACTACGGACTAGAGCAAGCCCCCGTTGCCTGTCAGTCTTCATCGTGGAATCCGCACGTCGCACACTAGTTCAAGTAATCCGATTTATGGCATAGGAACTTTATGCAAAACAGCCCGAACAACTTTATGTTATTTTTATTTTCCATTAAAATGAAGAATTTATTTCTGGAACTGTTCTTAGCTAAAGAAATAATATCCTTATAAGATAGAAATGTTTTTAATTACAGTCCATAGTCCCTAGTATATTATCGTTTCTCTTAGTTAGAATATATAATTAACAACTTAAGCTTATGAAATAGCACTTGAAGCCACTGTGCTCGGCTTGCCAGGTCGCATTCTGATTAGCCTTAAGTGGGTGCTTATCAGTTTCACCTTGGCCTTGATTCCCGATTGCCGCTCATTGGGACTGACCCACAATGGGCAACGGATCATGGACGCGCGACGCAAAAGCTGTCATTGACCTTGCCTCAGACCGCCGATCGTACCGCTGCTGATGCTAATAACAAGGTTTGTGTTATTCTCTACTTGCAGGACCGAAACGATTCCGGGCCATCCGTCGTACAAGGCGACCATGCGACTGACCATTATCAACGTGGAGAGCAGCGACTATGGGAACTACAAGTGTGTCGCCAAAAATCCTCGGGGCGACACGGACGGCAACATAAAGCTCTACAGTGAGTGCAAAGCCATACCAGTTATTTATACCCTTTAATATTGGGCCAGATCCACAGCCACAGCGATTCCGGGCACCGACCGAAATGTGGTATAAATTACAGGGGGCCAGCTTTGGGGCTTGGGGCATGGGGCTTGGGAGTGTGTGTTTAGATGGTTGAAAATCCAAAACTGCAACATTTTGTGGCTTTAATTATGGCGTTTGTCGGTGCAGTTGATTGGTTGTGCCCTGGCCAGAGATAACCATCCATTGTTGGTGCGGTACTTTAAGTGCTTTGGCTTTAATTATCTCACTTGGCTCCGATGTGCGCAGCGAAAATGAATGCAACATTTATATATATATGTTATAGAGGTTTCCCTTATCTATTGATTACCTCGTTGTGGCCGGGACAAGGTGGCAATTAAAGCCGTTGCCGGACCAATAAAGTGTCAATAATCTGTCAATTTGCTAAATCACTCCCCAGTCAATGGCTGGGCGGCCATTATAGCCCAATGCCCAGCCTGGCAGTGCCGATTTCGTTCACAAAAGTTCATAAAACAATATAAAATATCCGCTCGTTGGCGTTGGCGCCAATAAATGACCATGGCCACCAAGAATGGCCAATGTGAAAAGGCGACAAGTTAATTTATATGTACACGCTTTTTATTTGGCTGCCGGTGGCACAACAATGGCAGGATCTCTTACGGAAGTGGGTGTCGCTCTACCAATTAAAGGTAACAATGGCCGCTGATAATAGTGGGGGAACAGCGCCAACAATGCGAACAATGAACCTGTGACAATTTTATTGAGTGGTCAGAGGAAGATACGGGCGTACGGAAGCTGGGAGGTGCCTGCCTGGTTTCGGGATTTCCAGCCAAGGCAAGGCCAAGTGCCAGGCCCCATAAATTTCCTCAACAAATTGTCGAATTTAATGCCAAGAGAGGCCAGCCAGCCAGCCAGTCAGCCAGAGCCAAGAAGAAGTCCAAGGAGCTCTGGGGACGGGGCCAAGAAATTGAAATCGAAAGGAAAGGGACGAGGGTAAGGAGGCTGGATTTACGTGGCCAGAAAAGAGAAGACAATTGGGTGGGAACACAGAAAATAGCAGTTAAGATATCGAGCTGAGAAGTCGGTTTTTGTACATACATATATGTATATGGGAGTTGCGGCTTGTGGCTAGACGCGATTGTTTGCTGCGAATGCATCCACTCACTGATATATAAATACACATTCTGATTCATATCAAAATCTATGCCCCACAGTGTCAAGTCCGCCGACCACACAACCGCCGCCCACAACCACAACGCTGCGGCGTACAACAACGACGACAACGGCAAACACGCTGGATGGCTACCACAATACCCCGCTGAACGGGATCGGCGGCGACGGGCCAACAAATTCGGTGATTGTGATTGACAAATGTGAGTAGTAACAGCGAACTGCAGCTTTAGATGGCAAACTAATTGACCGTGCCCTTACGGGCACTTACAGCGGGCAACAAATATCAATCGAACCTGAACGACATTGGCAAGTCGGAGCAGAAGCTGACGGGCAACAGTCCCAAGGGCTACGACTGGTCCAAGGACAAGGGCAGCGGGAGCCGGAGCCTCCCTCTTGCGCCCTACTGCTGGCTCCTTGCGCTCTGTGCGCTGCTGGGTACGCACTGGCGGGCTTAGAGGACTACGGACACACACATAGAAATCGTATTAATAAAGTGCCATTAAAAACAAATCGAAATTAAAAGTGAACAACGCACCCGAAAAGCCGAAAAAAGGAACTGCAGCGGAGCGGATGATAAACCATAAAAACTATGTACTTAATTAAGCAAATGGTTGCGCTAACGAAGTCATGCTTTGGTTTACCCTTTTGCTACACATAAATATTGGATTTTGTTTGGCGCAATAGCCCGCTGCGTGCGGGTGTTATTCAAAAATGTGTTGCCCAAACAAAGGCGGTAAATTAATTAACCGAGTTGACTCACACCCAAGCCGACTAGGCACACCCTATCGCAAGGTATAGATGGGGGCTTGCTCATTCCCACAGATGCAATTTTTCATGCATGATTCCCATATTTTCACCACTTTAGTTGCGTTCCCAATGATATCATCATACTGGTAAAGGGTATGCCCAGTTCGGTGCCAAAGCAACCAAAGCAACATATGATTTTAGCACAGTCAGTCGTAAACACACAAATACATTCTGGTTAGTTAGTCGAAACATAAATTAATTTAATTGCAAAAAAAGCGAAATAAATACACATTTCAAATGTTGCCAAATTGTTAAAATACAAAGCACAGGATACACACACACACACTCACGAATTGTAAATAAAAACGCATACGCATGAATAAAACCAAATACAATTGTAAATTATGTACTCGTTATAGGCGTCTCAGCGATTGCCCACTTCAGCGAGGATAGGCAGGAAGCAATTTATGATATAGGAACTCAAAGACAAAATAACAAAAAAAGAACCCATATAACAGGCACGCGAGACAGTATTAATCAAAAGCCAATTAATAAAGAGATGAAAGCAAATACGAAATACAAAACACTGTTGATAAACACCTAAGTTAGTTGGCGAGTTCGAGTGGGTTTTAATTATATATCAGTTTATTTGAACCAAAGGTAAGCCAGCGGCCAACATAAGTACGTTCTAAACTATACATATACAAATACAAATATATTTAAATACCTATATAATAGGCCTTAGTTTGTGTTTCTAAACGATAAGAGTGATAATGTACATTTAAAGAAATTTGTCCCCGAACGGAGCAAGCCAGCAAGCAGCCAGCGACACAAATAAAATATCTATTTGGATTGCTTCTTACACATCAATATGCCTTTTTATTCCTTAAAATCCGGATCCTGCAGGAAGGTAGGTGGAGTGGATAATATGCACAGCCAATTCCGGCAGATGACACTGCTCCTTCACATATCAATAACAATTCCACTCGAATCACTGGGCTAACAAGTGACCAAGGAACGCATAAATGCTTATCCTGCCCTACTCTCGAGTGCAACTATTGTCGATTTTTATTTGATCCTGTGTTGGCGGAGCACTTGGAGCACGTGAAATTGTTATTGAGACGAGGGCTCAACTCCTTCCTTCTCAATTCTTGCAACTCCACAAATATCGAGGCCCCCGGCTGGTCAGGGAGTGCCTGGAGTGCAGGAGACATTCGTATTTTCTTGGCGGGGGAAAAAAGCAAACATTTATTTTTTCTAAACTCCGTGATGTTCTTGGCCTCCTACGTGGCATGTGCGCAGCGAAAACAAAGCCCAGACATGCCGGAGGGCTGCTGGATGGCATCAGGATTCAAGTGGCGTATTATAGCATTCTTTATTCCTATGAACAGAGACTTCGCCTAAATCTATGATATTGCGAATATCAACCACTCCCAAAAGTATGCCCCTTCATCAGTGAATAAATCGTTGAATTTTTTGTTTTGTGTTTTTATTTGTATTTTCTTCAGTCTGTGTAACATTTAATGTTGCTGTATGGTAACTTATAGATTAGAGGAACTTATTCTAGGAACTATTTAGTTATTCTACTTGGCTCAGACCTCAACGGCCCGACGATCCAGGAGAGTGTCAAGTATCTTGTCCATGTGCTCACTGCAGTTGGCCAAGCAAATGTCCGCATACTCGCTGAGGAAGTACATGAAGCTCTCGAGCTGTTCCATCGAGCAGGCTCGGAAGCCATCGTCGCGGCCAATGTTGTCGATGGCCCGAATGATGGAGCGCAACTTGTGGACATACTCCGGCGTATTGCGGCAGTGCTCCAGCGAGCCATCCGCCAGATTGGCAGGCTTGTCGTAGCTGCGGATCCGTTGCTCCACGCTCCGGAGTTTGCTTTGCTGCTGCTTCAGCGTCTGCATCATCTGGGGGACGGACATGACGGGAGCAGTGGGAGCAGCGGCACCTCGACTCGACTTGGCAAACAGTTCGTCCAAGGGTACTGCCTCGTAGTCGAGGGAGAACATGTCGGGTGAGAAGGATAACCTTCCGCTGTTGTTGCTGAAGCTGTCAGACTCGAACTCCGTCTGGTCCAGGTCGCTGGTCTTTATGGTCTGGTTGGCGTTGCCGCTGTTGTTGGGCCAAGAGTACTTGCTGCGCCCCTCCAGGCCATTGCTGGCACCAGTCTGAAGGCCCACTAGCATGCTGTAGCTGCTCTCGATCGAGTACTTCTGGGTGGTGGGCCAGAACTCCGGAACGCTGCTAAACTCGATGTGATCCACTCCGAATCGCAGATCAGATTTCTCAGAGTCGAGGAATGCGAACAGCTTCTCCACCTTCTCGCCTGTCATTAGCTTGCCGCTGAAGGGCACAGCCAGGTCACCGCTGGCGAACCAATAGTGGGAGCAGCCCTGGACGCTGGGCGGACGGTCCGGCAATGTCTGTCGGGCTGGGCTTGAGCTTCCTCCACCACGGGTGAACTTATGCCCATCGATGCCGAAGGCCAGGTCCCGGGTCTCCCAGCTCTTCTGCGTGAATATCTCGTACAGCAGTCGTAGGCGCTCGGGGCTGTTGTAGAATATCTCCAGGGACACGGTAAAGTCACCGGCAGTGATCCAGAACATCGATTGTGTCTTTGCAGCCGGCATCTCATCCTGAGAGGAGTTAATATCAACGGTAGGCGCATTGGCAAAGAACTCCCGCTCACTGCAGGGCGTGGAGGGGGTTGTGGAAATGCCGTCCAGATCGAGTGGTTGGTCCTCACGAATCACCTGCATGGCCAAGGAGCTGCGTCGCGGCCTCTCCAGGTTGGGAATGGGGCTGAACAGTTGCTGTTGGGCCGGACTGGAGCCGGTGCGTCCCTTGACCGGGGTTGAGAAACCGGAGGGTTTCGAGCCGATGTTGCCAAAGGAAGATCGTCGCATCGGGCTGCTGTCCATTGGATCATTGGAGCACGTCTCAAAGCCCTGGTCAATAAAGCTATCCCGCAGGGGCTGGGCAAGGGACTGCCTTGGCGTATGGGCCGGTGACTGATCGCTGTCTGCGTTTGGCGAGGGAGACGACATCACGGTCAGGGTGTAGGCTGATTTGATTTTTCGAGGCGAGTTCACGTGGCGCATCAGAGACTTGTCCAGTTCAATGTAGCTCTGTTCAGGCATACTGGAGTTTGCTTCCATCTTCTTTTTGCATGGCGCAGAGGCAGGTGGCTTGTAGTCCGAGTCAGAGTCAGTGGAAGTGATTGCATTGGCTGTGGCCTCCACAATGGAGTTCTCCTTCTTCCAGGTCAGGGTGCGGCGCATCTTCTTCTTGCGAGGGGGACGCTGTGGCTTGGCGAAATCGAAATGAGTTTGCTCTTGGCCTTCCCTTGGAGTTTCCGGCTGAGATTCATCGGTGGTTATCTAAAAGGAGCAAAAAGAAGTGGTTAATATGTATTCCAATTATTATAAAAATCTTTAAATTTACCTTTGGAAGTGTTGACAACCCGGATTCGCTCTCTTCAGCTTCGGATTGCTTGCAACTGGAGGCACTGGATTGGGTTTGGCTCAGGCTGGGTCGAGGAGCAGGCACTGGCGGAGCCTGACGCTTCACACGGCGCGGAGTAGACTTGACTGTCGGAGCCTGGGACGTATCCACCTCCTTCTCCTCTACGTGGTCGTCCTCCTTGGCCTTGTGCTCCAGCTCTAATTTGGCTATGGCCTCCTCCAGTAGCTGCTCCACGGCGGTCTTCTGGGTGCTATCGCCCATGGAAGCTGCACTCGTCTCGGGCATCGGCTGCTCCAAGAGATCATCTTCCCCTGCAGCTATCTCAATGGTCTGCTGGCTATTCGACACACTAGTGATATCGAACTGCACGCCATTCTCCGTGCTGAGCCAGCTGTAGAAAAGGGTTTCCAGCTGCTCGTTTTGAAAAAACATTTGGCTCTCGCATCCACTGCGCTCCTGACGAGTGCGCCGGATCTTTTTCGGCGGGGCATAGGCTTCTGTGGGCAGGGACCGGCGAATAGCGTCTAGATTGCGTTTCTGGGATGTTTCTCGGGCATGGCTGTCGCTCTGAGGTTCCAGACACCGACGGCTTAGAGTACGCGGCACCCTGCCTTCCGGACTAGGCTTGAGGATCACCGTCAGCGTACTCACATGAAGCTGAGAGATGGGTGTCTCCGGCTTGTTCTCAGCCGGCTTGGATGGTGAGAGTCCTCCGGGTCGCGGTGGCGAACCCTGTTCCAGTACACACTTGGCCTCCAGTTCCTGAGCCAGGTGCTTGACACTGGCCTGCTGCTCCGCTACTACCTCGCCACGGGCCATCTGCTTCTTCACCTTCTCCTTGAGACCCGCAGCATGGGCGTTAAACTTGGGATGCTTGGCCGCCATGTCGCCGACAAACTTGTTGAACAACAGTGCCTTGTCCTTCACGCTCAGCTCACGGAACACCTCCTCGGCCACCAGGCAGGGGCCAGAACTCGAGGACTCCGCTCTGAGGTGGGATTGGGGCTGGGGCTTGGCCTCTGGCGACATCTCGTTCTGGAGCTCAACGTACTGCGGCTCTTCGGTGCGGCGCATCACCTGGTTGATCTTCGAGTTGAACAGCTGAGCCATTTCCTTTACCTTCATGGGCAGCTTCGCGGAGGTCTTTCCGGGTGCTTTGGAGGCGCCACGTGGGGTATGCATCTCCGACTGCTGCTCGTACTTCTGCTTCAGTTCGCTGATCTTCAGTTTGCCACTCATCTTTGGCTTGGGCGGAGTGACGGGGTCCGATTGGATGCCAAGCTTGGCAATAGCGCTGGCCACTTTTCCCGAGCAGGCGGCCATCTTGGCGGCCTTCAGGCTCTTGGTGGGTGTGACTGGAACCTCCTCGTCGAAATACTTCATTAGATTCTCAATGCTGGACAGGTCCAAGTCAGTGACTTGAACACGTCCAGGCGTCACATAAGAGTTCTGGTGCTCGAGGGCCGTCAGGAAGCGGTCGTCATCCAACGAGGAGATCTCGAAGAGCTCCTCCCGGGTCATGGTGGCACGGAGCAGGCCACAGGCGTTGCCAGCGTCTCCGTGTTGGCTGGAACGACGACGCTCCTCGATCTCCGCATTGAGCTGCAACAGCTCGCTGAGATCTTCGCTGTTCATGGCCGCCGTGTCCACGACCATCTCGCTGTGCTTGTTGTTTGGTGTAGAGTTGCTCAGGACCATCTTGATTTTCGCTTTTGAATTTTGGTGTTCACGTTAGACGCTGCAGTTTGTAACTGTGCCCTTCCGCTGCCGGGCCACAGTTCTTATAGTCATCACAGGTAGAATGTAGCACTGGTATGTGCATCTAGAAATCACAGGTATCCGATATCCTAATTCGCGGGGATTAAATGGCGAATGTCCCGCTACCTCCGATACGGGTTGATCCGCTGATCAGCGATCAGGTAAGCCCCAATGTCGCAGCTGTCAAGCTAATGGATTTCCCGCGGTAACAGTAATTTAATTGCCTTCGCTTACCTTCCAGGAAAGTCCAAGCCCAGTTGACCTGATCTGTTGCAAAAATTGCAAATAGTTTATGGCCTTAAAGAGTGCAGGTCATGGCAAATGCAGATGTCCCTCCTCCTCCTGTAGAGAGTAAAGTATAATAAAGATGTCCGTGCAGCTGTCAAGAAGGCTATTAAATGCGAATTCCAATTAACACCTCGTGTGCGGCAACTGGGAATCCCCAGGCCCCAGCATCATTGCATACCAAGCGCAAAAATCTCGCCCGAAAATGGGAATACTAACAAGACCCAAGCGAGTTGCAGTCACAATAAAAATCACACACTGAAATTTCTGCATCTTGAGGCTTGGTATGAGGATGGGAGAAAGGCGAAAGCAGGGCTCAGGGGACGAGCTCTGATTTTGATACGATTCAAGCCAAACCTGGAGGAGGATGTCGCCCGTTATGCGAGCTGAACTTTGTTTGCCATTTACCACCTTATGCAAATCACTTCGAAAGCAGTAAATTCGAATGAGCTGGGATTGGGAGAGAGCTCAGGTGCCAACAGTGACGCCTGTGAAAGGAAATCTCTCGTTATTGTATCATCTGTGACATAGTCAGGCCTTTAAATAGACTGTTTCAATTTGCTAATAGCCACGTGGCATATTTTCATGCATGGCAGCGACTTTGTCTAGACAACAAATTCGCCAAGTAGGACTCAATGGGCGAGAAAGTAAAAGGTTTCCCACAAATTTCCCCCCACCCAACACTCCGTCCGTTTATTTGTTTGGCCTGTGCTTTCAATAACTTTAATATCGTCGTTTGTGCGGCGCAGAGAAGTCGGAAATTGAATTGAATTACTTCGAGTGCGAGTAACTTGAGAGTGGACTGAAAAACTGAAGAGCGATGTGCGAGAGTTTTTCCTCTGTGTCTGACTTTTAAAAGTAAGAGCAATCCGTGGACTGCGAATCCTATAGATACGGTGGAAACTGCGGAGTGGAAAGGGAACCGCAGATATACTTTTAATGCCATCGAAATCAGGAAAGCGAAATGGGGAGACGTAACAGCGATTAAGTGGAGGGCATCGAAAATGCGATATCTGGTAAACTATTCATGAGATTAAAGCCATCGCCTGCCGAATTATCCCTATTTATTTGGAGGTATAATTAAATCGAATTGACTACGGTTTATTTTACAAGATTTCCCCTACTTTATAGAGAAACTCTTGTTTGTTGTCTGTACTTTTGAGTTGTGTGTTAAAATTCCAACAATTACAATTAACATTGCTCGGGAATGGTAAATTCCTCATACACTTGACCGTGATCAACGTGACGCAAAGAATTCACTGTGATAGCATCGATAAGGTTCCAGAAGCAAAATCAAGAGCCTCACGAAGCGTGCTTGAAATATGAATTGGGTGCTCAAACGGCGAGGCGCCACCACTGCCTCCTCTGGCGGCGATGCAGTGAAGCGGGTTGTGCCACCATTTCCAGCTTCCAACTACCAACTACCAGATACCAGAGCCTGTGGGCTCCCAGCTGCGGAAGTGTTGTGTTGCCATTGACCCGTTAACGACTCGCATTCTTCTCGAATCTCTTTGGTCCCGGCCGCCACGGCTTGCGGGATGCGCAGATTAATTTTCGTTTGCCGTTTGCCGCTCTTTTAATATATTAATAAATTAAATTGCATATTTCGCTTTATACGGCATACCGCATGGCATGGCCGAACTGACGCGGCCTTTTGTCTATATGGCATTTAATGAGTTATGTGCCGAAAAAGTGAAATTTTTAATATAAATAATTATCGCTTGCTTTTCTCTTTGATACACACGGCGTCCAGGTTGCGTTCTTTGGCGTTGGCCACGCATAAACACATTTAAAGCATTTTCTATAAATTTGCATAAATTCGCACAACGTCTCCCTGATTTATAGCAAAGTATTTTCGCCTGTTGAAGCATCGTGTGTATTAAATCGATTAATTAATTAATATTGCGGCATTTTTACTGTGCCGCTAATGGATAAATAAAAGAGTGTCTCCTTCTTTATGCCAGATTGCAAATTAATTAAAACGCATTCATTTAATATTAAACGAGGGATTGAACTTCGCTGATTAGGAGCCGCTGATGTATATAATCACAAAAAAGATCCACAATGAAAATGGAATATTCTGTATTTATTCCATCGAAGCTCGAGCGAGATTTCACATATACGTGATACTTAACCTGAGGAATATAGGGGAATACAGCGCAGGTTCTGAAAATAAGAAATATAATAATTAGCCTCTTGAGAGGTACACAAATGAGCAAGATTCGATTCAAGGAACCAAAGCACCTTTGACAAGCCCCCATCCGGAGACCGAGCGACCGCAAAAGCATGGTTAGAGCATTATCAGAACACGAACATAAACGGGAACATATAACATACTATATTATGTAGGGGGCACTGGGTGGTGCCGAAGCAGAACATGTCTCGTGCTTGAGGTTAATCGTAATCATGAATTGCACTTCAATTGCGTCATCCATTAATTCGAAGCTCTTATCAGGCGCCTTTCAAGCGGCGATCTTAACTACTAACTAAAATTCGAATTGTTACAATTAATAATAGTATTGACTTGAGTGTCATCCACCATACACTTACAGATATTAAGAAGCTTTCACTTAACACTGCTAAGGGTCTCCAAAGATTGGATTTAATTTAGGTTTATATTGGTTATATTATTATAACCCTTCAGGGTGTTTTCAGAAGCCTGTAAAGCAGTGAAGGAGTCATTTCCG
The DNA here is from genome assembly GCF_035046125.1 of Drosophila serrata. Classification (NCBI taxonomy): domain Eukaryota; kingdom Metazoa; phylum Arthropoda; class Insecta; order Diptera; family Drosophilidae; genus Drosophila; species Drosophila serrata. The sequence goes on from NW_028256998.1 coordinate 168,066, forward strand.
ACCCCATAAATCATATATATTCTTGATCAGAATCAACAGCAGAGTCCAACTAGCCATGTCTCGTTGACAAATATTTTTTTGACATTTTTGCCATTTTTTCAAAATTTGGTAATTCATTAAAATTGTCAAAAATTTACAAAAATTTTAATTTTTGTAAATTCTAAATTGAGTATGCAGACTTATTAACCTTATAAATACTAACATAGATCAGCTTTCCGAGTTAAAATTAATGCTCATTTGGCTAAGTTATGAAATTTTAAAATTTGTCTCTATACCACATTTCCATATAAAAATATAGATAAATATGGACTCAAAGAATAGTATTTTAATTTTAGTCACAAGCTTACAACTAAGTGAAGGAGTCATTTCCGACCCTGTAAATGATATATATTATTGATCAGAATAAAGAGCTGAATCGATCTAGGCATGTCTTGTTGATAACAAAATTTTTAAAAAATTTTCCCATTTTCTAAAAATTTTATAAGGGGTAACATCGTTAAAATTGTCAAAAATCGACAAACCTTTTAATTTTCGTAAATTCTAAATTCAATATGCAGATTTATTAATCTAATAAAAACTAGCCTAGGGTAGGTTTCCGAATTGAAATTAATGTTTTTTTGGCTTAGTCATGTGATTTTTAATCTTTGAAATGATTAAAAGATTGTCATCTAAAAATATTGATAAATAACGATTCCAACAAAGCAAATATTTTAAGCTTAGTTATGATTGAGTTCTGATACGATGTTATATTTCAATTGCATTTCGGCTTTCTGAAGTGTATTTAAATTAAATTTTAAATGATTTTATATTACATTTGGTAAGAATATGAGATTGATAAAACTAGAATTTGTGATAAAGACAAATCAAAGACCTGAATTTATATTTTTGAGATACAATAAAAGCTTATTTTTTAAATTAAACGCTGATAAATATTAAAATTCAACCACTTAAATAACAAAGAGCATTGAGATAATCAAGAGTATAATATTTTCAGAGTTCTCACCGATTTCTTCCAGTGTGCTTATCTAACCTCGTCAGACCAAACGAAAAGACGTATTTAAAACGCTGATAAGCTAACCAAGCAAAAAAAAGAGCCGAGCTGCAAGAAGCTCGCTCCTGTGTGGGTAAGTATTTCGTATAGCCAGCAGGGAGAGTGAAAATGCGAATACGGAATCTACATAAAATCGAAACCGCGTGAAACGAGTTTTTAGTTGTATTTAAGCAAGCGGCTGTCGCGCAACAATCGCTCGAAATATACCAAGAATCGTTCTCCGTCGCGTTTGAATTGATTAAAATAGAAGCGTTTCCTTCTCGTCGGACATGTTTGCATCTATGCGGCAAAGAAAGCATCTAATCAAAATCAAAGAACGCCAACGCGCCATAGGCAGCTGCTTATGAAACAAAATTAGAGAAGCTTCCAGCTTCCCAAAAGTGTGAATAAGATCAACATATAAGAATAATAAATACTAGAAAAATGGCCTCCAGACTGTGGACACTCTTTCTATTCCTGGCCAGTGCCGACTACGCTTACAGTGCTCCGTACACAATAAATCTAAGCCGTACTTGTCCCTACCACAATAGCTGCAATACATCGGTCAACCAGCATCAAATCGAGCGCCTGATGAGCTACGTGGACAGTGAGAGGCAGCCTTGTGATGACTTCTACGCCTTTGCCTGCGGAAAGTGGAGGGAAAAGCACGGCAGCGATGCCACGGCCACGACCATAAGCGAGGCCCAGATCAACGACCACTACGAGGAGCTCTTCGCAGAGCTGCAGCGGAATTCCAGCTACTTCGAATTCCCCATGTACAGGAAACTGGCAACCCATTTTCAAGACTGCCTTGCTCTCGGCAAGCCCAACCTGGGCCGCTATCTGGAGCTGCTGGACCAGAAGCTGCAGGCGTCCCTGAAGACCACGCACTGGTCGGAGCTGCTGGCTATTCTGGGCCAGTACGGTTACCACGGCCATTTTGTACTGCTGGAGGTGCGATGGCACAATGCCAGCCACCACATGCTCTTTCTGCTCCCGCACAACCATCACCTGAGCCTGAATCTCACCCCCGACATTTACGATGCCCTGAGTCGCCACAGCCTATCGGACGGAGCTTGGCCCCCCTACGAACAGCTCCGGGAACAGTTCAGACTCTTGGAGCACAACTTAACCAGTCTGGAGAGGTCCAAAATACCCGACGACAGCTTTACCCACCGCAGTCTTAAGGAGATTCGAGCGGAAGTGCCGGGAGTGGAGTGGGATCAAATATTAAGACTGCAGCTGAACAGGTCGGTGGGAGGCAATCAGGCCTTTCAAGTGGACGACCTGGCGGCCATCAAGCGTCTGGTGGAGTATCTCAACCAAGCCGACAACCTGCTGCTCAACCGCTACAGCCTGGCGAGGTTCCTCAGTCATCTCGTGGGCCTGCCGCACAACCCACTGGCCGACTGGAGTCCGGATAGAAAGTCGCTGTCCCTCCGGTGCATCCGCCACATGCGCCGCTCCCTCTACCTGCCAATGAACTACGTCTACGAGCACAGATTTTACACCCATCGACGGAAAGCCGATGAGCTCGTCATCCATCGAGTGTTTGAGGAGCTGCAAGGCCAGCTTGAGCGGAATTTGGACAACAATCCTTTCAACCTCAGCCAGGGTCTGGTGTCGTCGCTGAAGGACAAAATACACTTCATGCGCATTAACGTGGGCAATTTGCCGCCCAATGTGTCCGACCAGTTCTACTGGGAGGTCGATCGTCGGTGGGTAGTGGGCCACGACTTTTACGAGAACCACCTAAACAGCCTGCTCTACTATTACTCGGTTGTCTCCGATTTGGAGGGCACAACGAACCAGACGGAGCGCGAGATTTGGTACAGCTTTAACATGCACCAGCCCGAGTTTCCCGACAATATAGACGCCACGCCGTACTTCTATTGCCTGGGCGACATCATCTTTGTGCCGTACTCCTACGTCCGCCTGCCCTTCTTCCACGTCGACTTCTGGCCGGCTCTTCTGTACGGGGACCTGGCCAACACTTTGGGCCACGAGATGATGCATGCCCTCGACACGGACCTGGTCGACTATGATGCGTGGGGTCACATGAGCAACTTTAGCGACCAGCTCGGCCTAGTGCCGAGCTACATGGACGCAGTGAGTTGCCTCAATGACAGCGCCGTGATGGTGAACGAACGCACCTCGGACGTCAGTGGATCCCGGCTGGCGCTGGACACCTACGGAGGCGACTGGATGGATAATCCGGACGATGGCCGCCTCTACTTCCTGCAGTTCGCGCACTTCTTTTGCGGCGACGAGGGTGACATATACCATGATACGGGCAGCCAGCGCCTCAACTATGCCCTCAGCCAGGTGCCGAAGTTCGCCGAGGTGTTCGGATGCCAGAGCGGAACGGGGATGAACTCCGCGAATCAGTGCCGCTTCTGGTAGCGCAGTGAGCTCCTCTCTTAGTTGGTGTATAGCTTTAATTAGAAACCCCCAAGTATTGTGAATAAATTTCCATGTTTAGAAACTGAGAACGTTTCCCTTCTGCTTTCGTATGCGGCAAACCGACTACTCCCAGTCAGTGCCGACAAGGCAGACAAGTTAATTTTCAATTACGTGTCCTACGTGAGCGACCGAAAAATCGGCACGGAGTGTGGACCACAAGATGCTCCTGCCCGGTTGGAGTAGGAATCAAGCCCGGTCGAAACGACGTGCAGGCGGCAGCAAAACCTTTCAGTCGTCCTGCATCGACACACAAAAATTTGCCAGCTTCCGTGCCATGGCAAGAGTCGAGCACAGATACACGTTTGCGTGCCCCTGTTTGCCCACGGTGCGTATTTCTCAGCGTGTTTTTATTTATTTGCTAATTAGTACGCTTCCTGCCGCCTGCCGCATCTTTGTGTGTGTGTGTGAGTGTGTGGTCGATGCCAAAACAGAAAGAGAAACAGAAACCGTATACAGAGCACAGCATTCGAATCCGAGTCAACTCGGCGTGCCCCGTCAACTAGGCAACTTGTTGAAGGTCGTTGCGCGTATTACTCATACGCCGCATGGGCCGAGTGGAGTGGAGCGTGCTGGGAGGCGCGTGGCTGGCGCCCGGACTTTAACCTGGCAACCGCATTAATAGACCGTTAACTACCTGCCGGGAACACTGCACGTGAGCCGCGTGACAAGCAGGGGTCAAATCCAAGTCGTGGGCCATCTCTGATGAATGGCTGTCTGTCAGCCTGACTTTGCCTCGCGACAGTCGTAGAATTAAAGCGATTCGGTGATGAAGAACAATTGTTGTATTCGTAGGCACATAAAGCATGGGCTATGAATTAAACATAGATGGTGAACGCATGATAGTGAACCAGCAACAAGCGGAGCATTTCAGCTTGTTAGTTTATTGCCAGCATAATATTAAAGTATAATAACTTTAAGTCTGCACTCAATTATCTAAAGTTGTTTAGGACTAAACCTAAAAGTTGGAGCTATAAACAAAAGTTTTTCCCTTTATCCAATCATATTTTCATCCGGACTTCTTAACATTCTGAGGTCTAACTTAATGATCGGTTTACCCCTGTCTGGAGCGGCATAGTGCTGAGTCCAATGTTTTCAGATTTTAGGGCAACCGGGAAGCGAGACGCGAGAATCATGTCGGAACATATATCGCCCCTCGGTCGCTCCGCTGGCCTTATCAGCGCGGGCTTTCATTCATTCATGTAAGTCAAATCGACTGGGGAATTCATACATACATACATATAGTCCGATGGGCTTGCCTTATAATTAGGTTTTAAATAAACCGCTTCGCCGGCAGAAAGCGCGAGTTCGAGTGACGCAATCCAGCTGGGAAATTGCGCATAGTGTGAATCGGAAGCCACCGTCGCCGACACATAGTCAGTTTCGATCCGCACTGTAGCATGCTCGTATTCCAGGTCTGGGGGGCTTTGCTGGGATTTGGGGTCCGGCATCACGTGCTCCGTGGTTGCTGGCCGGACTCCGTCGAGGGAAACACGTGTTGCTCGCTGGGGGTACGAGGGCAACGACTGGCCGGTTCCGCATTGATTGATTGCTCGCCGGCAGGGAATGGGACATTGACGGACTGACGGCGCGGCGGCGGCTGATGAAATCACAGTTTGTCGGAGCGTCACTCAAGCCCGGTCGTGGGCTTGTAATTGGAATAAGCAAATTTCACAGCGATATATTAGTGCCAAGAGTGGGAAGAGACCTCTTGTGTAAGCCGCGAATGCCTGACTCAGCGATTAATTAGTTCAATTTCAATTGTGTTGTTGCGACAAACTTCATGATAACCTGCACCACCCTAATTAACCCGCACAGGAAGGGAGGCCCCCGTGCAGCTCATCCCCCCACCCGCACGAGTTGCCAAAACAAATGCGCAAAATGCCAGGTTCGGCGCCATCAACACAACATCCAGAAGCCAGAAATCTGCGGCGAGTCCTCCGTCTCCGTTGTCAGCGCCAGAGCCCGGTGGCTGCTATTCGAGGCTTACCCACACCCATGTGTGTGTCTGTCCATCGGCCTGCCGCCTAGTCTAGTTGGTCCACAAAGCCAAGCCGCGTGTGTTTATTATATAACAGTGTCCCGGTCTCCCTCCCCCTCTCCCCACCGCTGACATGTCGCGGCATTTCAGCTGTTAGAAGCGACCACAATGTTTCTAAATGTTTTTCGCCGGTTTTTCGGAGATTGGTTTGTCTATTATTATTTTTTTTTTATTTGTCTGCTTGTTTGAGTAACTACATATGTACATACATTTGTACATATGTGGCATTTGTCCAGCCGATTTCTGTTTCCCGTCGTTAGCATCATTGTTGTGCCTTTTATAATAGCCAGATATGTACATACATACAAACACAGACAAATGTAAAAAAACACGTGCGGGATTTCACACGAAAAGCGAACTTTGGGAAACAGAGCAATAAATCATTTTATATACATTCAACTTTTTCAGTGTTCATACAATTATTAAAGCAAATAAAGTCCAGAAAACCGAAATTGTGAAATTCTAATCTTTATAATTTTCGGGGGGAACTGTTTATACATTGCAAAAAACAAGTATCTGAAATTGGTAAGTTACTATATATTTTTGGCAACCTTTTTTGAGAGTATTTTTGAAGACGAAAAATGTAAATTTTAAAGGCATATTTTATATATGTATAATACATAATACACATATATATTTAGAATAGGAGTGAGAAATAGGGAGAAGTAGGTATTATAATATGTTTTTTATATTGCAAGTAAATGGATCAAATTTAAAATATACCCATTTTATTATACTCTACAATTTTGTGTAAAATTTTATGAAAATCGGACAACTATATCATGTAGCTCCCATAGGAACGATCGAGAAATTTATACAATTAAAAATGATAACTTTTTCAGTTTTCAACAGATCTTAAATTTGGTGTCAAATTTCATGAAAATCGAACAACTAAATCATATAGGTGCCATACAAACGATTGTTTAATGTAGAAGAAAAATGCTAATCTGTGAACGTAAAGCTGCATATATAATATGTATAGGTGAATGAAATGAAACCAGGTATTAGTTCATTGTTTTTAACACAAATATATATATAATTTATATTGTATGGATTCCTAGTCATAGAAGTTCTATCTGCAAGGGTATATAAGCTTCGGCGTGCCGAAGTTAGCTTCCTTTTTTGTTTTTAATTTAATGTTAATTCCAAAATTTCATTGCTAGGGCTTAATACAAAATCGTCTCTTTTTACTATTCATTGGTTAATTCCCTTTTTTACCAGTGTATGTATGTACTTTTAGAAAGATTAAGCAAGCATATTTAATATAAGAACTTCTGGGAACGGAATGGATATGTTTTTAATAGAGAAGTAGTATTAAATCCGTAAACGAAAAACACATTGGTGTCTGCAGTTTCCTTAGGAAGTGCAGTTCAAATTGAAACAAATAATTTTGGGACTGACATAACTTAAAGCCGTTGTCCTAGGGGGAAAAGTGGCAACTGGCAGCCGGCAAACAAATAAAACCCAAATATGCCGACCAATATTGCAGCTCTCAAAAGTATGCAATCATTTATTGAAATTTTCAGCAGTCAAGCGGCGATTTGTGTTTGCCAATGAATCCTTGTGCACACATTCATTCCGTTCAAAACGCTCCCCCGTCCAGGCATATGTGAGTGTGGGGAACTGCAATTAACTAACACACAAACATTGGCCAACACAAATTTCGGGCGCAGGACGAACTCTCTAGGATGCAGCACGCAGGACATTGACGAGTCATAAACGGGGCTTGTATATTTTGGTCAGTTGATTAATATGCGAGCTGTAATCATGACTCAAAGTGTGGGATCGTTGGGCCTGGGCCCAAACCTCTGACTCTGCCTGTGTGCATCGATTGCCGGGTATGAGCAAACACACCAATGACACAAATCCCGAGATGCGTAACGAGAATTTCAATTTCGAAGTGTGCCTGTGACCGGCTCAAGTCTCACGCTTTTTATAAATGAAGCCCACAAGGCGGCAGTGACATCCGCTGCTGGCGCCCGGCTCGTTTGCATATTAAGTCTGGGCCGAAGCGGAGCGCCCCGATTTTAATTAGTTTTAACCCGCGCCAAAAATGAGCCAAGCTGACAGCCGTGACCAGAATCACGCAGGCCGGAGTGCCATCGTCTTTGCCTAGCCTACTTTAAGTCCGGTTTAAAGTTGGCTAGGCGCAACTGTCGTCTAACAATAGGAACAAATATGAGTGGTAAAGAAAAACATGTCCCAATACTAGTAGGATGCACATAAACACACCCAGGCGAGGCATATCGGCGATGGCCGCTCTCATGTTGGCAAACATATGAAATGGCAACGTCGTCAGCGTTGATTATTATCAAACAGACAGCGAAGAAAGACGAAAGACAGTTGTCGACAGCATCAACAACAAGATTCGTTAAGTTCCGGAGTCAAAGCTAAATCTACCGAAGGAACACGACCAGGACAACACTCTATTTAACGCTCCACTAAATACAAAGTTGTTTAAAGCTCTAAGTAAGATTCCACCATGTTCATCAATCAGTTCACAGAACTGAATGATTAACTTAAATATATTTTGCTATTATTTTTAGATTCCAATAAAAGAAAATATATGTTATCATTGGCTGTAGCTCCTACATTCCTCATAATGTGACATCCAACTAGGTGTGTCTTTCGGTTATGCCCAAGCGGAAGCAGAGCATAACCAGACACCCAACGGTCGCAGGGCACTTGGACTGGCTCGTAAAGTCAAACGATGTGAAGACTCTGCACAAACACCCCAACTCGCCCATCTCCTCGTCCACTGGCACATATGTGCGACCTGTCAGTTACACGGACGGAGAGACGTTCCTCGGGAACGAACCCCTGCGGCCGCCCCGGCTATCTTGCACCGTTTTATCGGCAAAGCTCCCCTCACTGCGGCTTTTATTTGTCAAACAAAGTATTTTTATTGGCTTTTTTAGGGAGCTCTACCCCTCGGTATCCGAAGTCAGCTGACGGCCCGGCCTGACAGAAGCTCGAGGGGATCATGGGGAATAGTCCGGAATGGCCAGGAGCAGTGGCAGCGGCAGTGGCAGTGGCAGGAAGCGGAGGCCAGAAACGAAGGCGATGGCGGCGCGTGCTCCTTGTCTGCTAAATACTCGACACTTGGTATGTGATTGAAATAATGCCTGGCGATAATCCGTGCCTTATTAAATGGTCCCGGCAACACATTGGCAGTCACCACTGGATTTGGGTCTGGCAGGTGACTAAACTCGTATGCCTACATACATAAATGGGACCGGGCCCAAATTAAAATCTGTTGCTGCGACACTTTGACAGCCATTCTCGCCGTTCGGTATATCACTATAACCTCTGCTTATCAATATCTCATCTGAACATGAATTGCCCAAAGTGTCCATCTAGTGGGCCTAGTACAGGAGTGGCTCGAAGAAACTTTAATGAAAGGCACCTCGCCACCGCATGCCGGCGACCTTTATGTTGCTCAAACAAACTGTAAACGCTGACAAAGTGTTATTAACAACATTTAACTTGCGGCTTGAATATAAAACAAGATTAGCGGGCTTCTTAAGCAGCGGTAACAACTTTTTGCATTATGGCCAGGAATTAGCAAATACAAAGACAACCAAAACGAGGTGAAGAGCTAAGGTCAGAAAGTCAATCATTATATACCCTTTTTCAATTTAAATATAAAACTTTGTATAAGATATATAAATATTTATATAGTCGTAATATATAACAACGTGAAAAAGATACATCCCTAAAATAGGAAAGGGATATAGCGGTAGGTTATAGGGATCCTAAAAACAAGAGAAGATGGTTGGGAAAGTTTTAAGGTGACAGCTTTAAAACTCCGCTAGCTAATCCCATAGAATCAGGTGGAATCAGTGACTTTCTACAAAAACTGCAGAACTCTGTGAAAGGGCATAAAAAGGAGCATCGAGGAGGGGGAAAAAATTAAATGCAAACAACGAAATTGGGTGGCAGGCTGCTCAGATACGAAAATGCGTCAATAAAGAGCAGATTCGATTAACTCACGTTTGGTAGACGGGGGGACGGGACAGGAGATTAGGACTCAATACGGCGGAATCCAATCAGTGTGCCCCAAATGGGCGCGGAAGGGAGTTGACATTGAAAATTAGGTAAATTACCTCATGGGGGCGTTTGCCACGCTGCTACACTTCCACATTCCCCACTTTGCTCCCCGATGTGCGCCCCCTAATGCCATATATCTTGGCTGCATTTGTAACCAGTGCCTACACAACCGCGACACACCGCAAATTTCACTGCGGGAGGGTAACTTATGAGTTATGCGACCTCGCGCACAGAGCAAACATTAAAAATTCGATTATCTAACAAGCGGGGGTGGGTATGTTGCCTGATTTAATGACTGATTGGTGCATATATAAAATAATACGTTCCCTTTTCCTTTTCCTTGATGGAAGCCAAGCACGGAGGGAACTTTGTCACCTAGTAGTCACAGGTCGGGAGGGTCCATCAGGAGGTCAAAATCTGAACCCAACCCCAACGTCCATTTGTGTGCGCTGAACAACTAAGCACACACACTACCATATCCGAAGCGCTGTCGGCGATAAAGTTAATTTGCTGATTACAAAGTAACCTCTTCGCAATAATTTATGAGACCAGGTATATGCCGCTGTTGGGCAGTCCAGTGGTGGACTATGTTAAGACCGAATACAGGGTACACTATATTTACAAAGTATAACAATTTTACAATTTAATAGGACACCGCCTTTTGGTAGAAAAATATCTTAGAATTTTTTTAGAAAATATCTTATCTCTAACGGAACAAAAGAAATTATTTCGAGATGAAAGTAATAAGCAGGAATAATTTATAATCAAGTAAAAAACGAGAGAGGAATCAAACTTAAGAAAGACAAAGTTGAAAATCGATTGTAAATAAGTCAAGTCAAGTTATTTATATAAAAAACTTAAGGTAATTACTGTTTTTTGGCCATATTACATTCTCAATAAGACCTTAAATATTTACATTCTTTGACAATATTTATAGATTCTTTAATATGGTAATTTTTTTTGACTCAAGAAACAATAAAATAGATCTAGTGTTGGTAATACCAATTAAGAAAATACAATATATGATGCATATATGACTCCGTTACAACATATGACCAAAATATAATACCCTATTAGGATGTAATAAAAAAAAACTGACCAAAAACGTACCGAGGACATGTCCTGACCACGCAACTCTCTGCATTGTTGTCCTTGGCTGTGAGGCCTTTACCAAGCAAAAGGACATTAGTGGCCACCAAAGTATATAGAAACGGGTTGTCGCAGATCTTTTGTTTAGATTTTATTAGCCTATGGCAGGCCTACATGGGGCAAGAATGTTAAAACAATTTAATTTCTTGAATAACTCAGAGTTAAATATGTGATTACTGGTCTTTACAAGTAGCGAAGCGATTTCGCCATGGGTGACATAATATATATGGTAATTCAGTGTACTTCTTGGTCTTCCAAGTATAGTTCAAGCTATCATTTAATTTTACAAGTTCCTTTTACAGCTAAGATAAAGTTTAGAGCCTCATCCGGATGTTGGTTTAATCTTCCTTAGATTATTTGCTACCTATTTTAATGTTAGAGTTAGATTTTAGGCATTTCAAAAATTTTTTTCTGCGAGACTTACTGCTACTTAATATGAAGATTGCAAATCAAGAAAGAGCCTTCTGTTTGCTTTAAAATGAATCCCAGCTGTGCTATTTCTTTGATACGTTTTCTTTTTACTCGATATCCCTCGAGTCCGGTACCTTCACCTGAACCTGACCATAACCCTAGATTGTGGAAGCAGTTGCCTTTCCTTTTTTTTGCCCGTTCAAGATAAAAACTCGCCACACTCGCAACAATGGCAGCAACAACAACTGCCACTAAACTGTTCAAAAATTCAAGCGCAAATATTTGTTTCTTGGTCTGTTTGTTTGCTTGTTTGTAAAACTAATGAAATTTTTGCCATATTCGCCAGGCGGCTTCCAACCCAAAGCGAAAAAACATAAAACTTGACCGCAAAAAAAAGTATAAAAAAAATTAAAAGAAGAACCCAAAAAAATTAACGCCACCTTGAAAGCTGGGGCATCAGGCATCAGGGCAAGTAGAAGCGAAAGAAATATTAGACAAAGATGGCAGCGGCAGCTATGGGCCAGGGCTCGAAATCGGGAGGCAGAGTGAAAAATACAAAGCTAGCGGGCAAAGTCAGAGCGCGCCAGCCAGATTATTATGTCAAGTCACGTTTATGAGAGTAATTTCGACAAGACAACCCCCCGCCTCTGCCTGGGCCAGGACCATCTGCACAGAGCTCCGGAGCTCCAGAGTCCTGAGTCCTGAGTCCGGACCGCGGCCCACATCCGGAGGACGCTTGTTAAACGGGGAACGCGACATTGCAGCAGTTAAGACACCGCTCGCGGCCAGTCAATAAACCGTTAAAACCTCACTAGGAGCACAGCGGCAAACGGAGATATATATTTTGGATACCCGACAGTGCAACTCTTCTTCAGTTTCAAAGGAGGCCCGAAACCATATAGCTGAAATTTGGCTTAATTTTGAAAATGTTGGTGAAATTGTTGCAAAAAGTATTCGGGTGCAGATTTAAATGTTATACTAACATATCTAGTGAGATGATGCATTATTGAGCAGCTTCTTGTTATCAGTTTTCTAGTGAAGAGTAAATACCTTATAAAGGGACTTTGAAGATAAATAATGTTGTGAAATCAGGTACTTGTCTTTAAAAGCAACGGATACAATGATTAAGTTCTACAGGAACCACTGTAAGCATTACTATTCCTGATATAACTAACAAATTAATACAGAATATAATAGTATAGGTAGGAACTATTCGCTTGAAAAGTACTTATTTGCATAAATGATTACATAAACGCTTACATTTCATTTATTTTATCTGAATTATTTATTGTATGCCTGAGTCAGTTTTGATAAGCAATGCTTATTAATAAAGTTAGATAGCAATCACATTTATTAGAATTAAGCACACTGCCTAGTAAAACACTATTTCTATAAGGTGAAAATTACCCTTTATAAATGTCTCTGAAAATTAAACTAGATCTTGAGTGCTAAGAAAGAATATCATAAAGTCATAAGTAAAGTTTCAAAGGGTTTTGCTTTTGTAATACTCACAATGTGTTTCCCGATGACTAGTGTTCACATTAAACTTAAAAGCTTTGTTACAATGGTAAAATATTATCAGTTATCAAAGCGTTGCGATGCGATTAGTATGGTTTTGCTCGGCCATTTTGTGCCTTATAGATTTCACCAATTCAAATGAAATTGGTCGGGTAATATATATGCAATGAGTCAGTTGACCTCTTCTATAATATAATCTTTATATAACCACAGATGTCAACAAGTCCTAAATCAAACCGAGAAAAACTGAACAGGTAAGAACATATTCGATGTAAACACAAGCTAATAAGAGTTATAATGACAGGCAAAAACTGGAACTAGATGCGATATACAAAGAATCACTGTCCAAAATCAACGATAACCCTGGTAGTCTAAGTACCTCTAATATCGTTCAGCACATTATTGAATTGAATGCAACAGGACTTGCCGAAAGCTATCCTTCGCAGTGTCCCTCACTGCCCACATCGCACGGCATTTACACAGTTCAAGTGTCGGGACTGGATCCTTTTCAGGTGTCATGCGATGCCAAAATTGCCGGTCCTGGTTGGACTGTGATTGCCCGTCGCACCAGCAATAAATTGAATTTCTTTCTCAATTGGGTTGAGTACAAGAATGGATTTGGCGATCTCACAAAGGACTTCTTCATTGGATTAGATAAACTGCACGCCATAACCAAGTCACAGCCCCACGAACTATACATACACCTTGAGGACTTCGAAGGACAGACGCGCTATGCGCATTACGATGACTTTTTCGTTGAAAGTGAAAACCAATTTTATGCAATGACAAAGTTGGGCATATTTACTGGAGATGCCGGCGACTCCCTGATCCAGAACAAGAACCAAAACTTCTCCACTTACGACAGAGATAACGATGCGTGGGACAAGAACTGTGCCGCAGAGTACATGGGTCCTTGGTGGCACATCAACTGCACTCATAGGTATTATTCTTTACTTATATATAAATTTGTCTAAAAAATACTTTTCTTACAGTAATCTTTTTGGCCTGTATCTTCACGGAGACGAAGGTGAAATTTTGCAATGGAAGGGTATAGTTTGGCCTTCTTGGCGAAAGGAGACATATTCGTTTAAAGTGATGCAAATGATGATTCGGCCCAAATGCTTATGTTCAATGAGGAAATAGATTGAATGCTGCTCTGTTACGAAAATTGAAAACAATTCGAACACGAAAGCGCTCCAAGCGGAAAGCAGCAGCGACAGAAACATCGATTTTTCCTGCTATAAACGGCAGACTACCATAAACTGAACACTACACTTTCAATTTATAGAACGCACTCTATGTTTTATTTCCTAAACATAATAAAGAATACCAATTTTTAAGGGCAATAATTTTAAATATTAATTAAAGAGCTTTTTAAAATATAAATGGTAATAGCAATGTATGTTTGTCTACGCTATTCTATGATTCAACATTTCTTAAATACCTTTTTCGTCGAGCTCATTTTACAACCACTGCGTATACCTTCCATTCCAATCGAATTTTCTATGTTCTATGTAAGTAATCTACTTTTTCTGTCTATGTTCCATGTGCTATGATTTTCCATATTTTCTTTGCTATGAACTCAGTTTTTTTATGTTCAATGTTTTCAGTTTTATTTAGAATGTAACCTGGCGTTTTGTTCTACTTTCTGTTCTTTCTATGTTCTATTTCTATATTTTCATATATCGATGTTCCGACTGGTATTTCTGAATAATAATTTTGGGAAATTTGATTTAATGGAATTTTCAAAGTTCCATTAGGACTTAATTAAAGTAAATAGGATATCTTTTAGCCTTTATATACTATGTTCTATGTTCCAAATTTTACACAATCAATATTTAGCTTCTTATGAAATATACAGATGTAAAGTTCTATGTCTGTAATACATTTTGAAGTCCTTTAGAAGTCTTAGACATTCAAATCTATGTTTATTCTAGTAGGCGTTCTATATTTTTTATAAGACATTTGGCGCATGCGCCACAATTCTTTATGAAATTATACATACACTCATAAAAAAATTCAATCATTTTGATGCTAATGGTGTTAAGACTACGTCTTTATTAGTCTTTTCAGTGTATGTATCCTTATGAACACTTTAAAGCTTTTTAGGCGTCTATATCCTGAAACCAGAGGGAAAGAGCTTAGAACAGAGGTCAGGGTAAAATGTATAAACTTTAGTTGGGGCGCGGTAATAATTTCAATGTTTACATTTTGTGTTCGAACACAAATGTAAATATTATTTTTTTTAGTACCTGAAAAGCTTAAAATACCATTCAAACTGTTGAAATTTTGAAACCAACAACTAAGCTTACGAGAATTATTATATTATTTTATTATTGGTTATTCGAAAATAAAATAAATACATTTAATTCCATACTATTATTATTTCTAGACGTCCGAGTCCAACACATAGAAATAGATAGATCCCTGCTCATATATAATTATGCACGTATAGTTGTATCCAGTTCACCTCTCGCTCGTTTCCAGTAGAATTGAGGGACTTTGAAGAGTGCAAAGAATATAAACTCTATAAGACTAATAATTGAGCATCCCAAGCAAAGCTGACAAATTCCGCCAAAGGAAACTGTAGGAATTAATTTTAAAAATAAATAGTAATAGAAAAACTAATTAAATCACATAACATACCGATCAAGTCCACCCAGGTGTAGATCAAGTTGGTTTTGTAGACAAGCATGGAGGGTTTTTTAAAGTACACATTTAGCCAGGTGTTTCTGAGGCGACTCGAGTTCGCCTGCGGCCAAGGCTGCTGAACGCTCTTGCGCATGTCAGTCACCAAGGTCAGGGACTTGCAGTTGTGCAGACACTCGCACAGCAGACCCGACTCCTCCCGGTGGACGTACGGGTGCTCCCCCACCTGCTCGAAGTTCTGCAAGAGGTGGTTGTGCGATGACAGGCACGGCAGGTCCTTCAGTCTGCAGGCGGGGTATTCGGAGGGTGGATAGAACAGATCCAGGGTGCAGTTGCAGTAGCGCATCAGATATCGCTGCTGGCACTCGGCCTGGCAGTTCTCCAACATGTACTTCTGACCCTCCAAGGTCTGGAAGTGTTCGCTGTCCTGCTCGTAGTCCATCACGCAGCGCCGCCACCGCGAGGGCAGGCTCAAGGTGCTATCGTCGAAATAATGGTACACGGCTGTGACGGCCACATTGGTCCGGTAGTGGGGCATCACTTCGATATCGAAGCCAAACCACACATCGGGCTCCACCACGTTCAGCTGTGGAATATGTGCTGTTCTATAAGAGCCTTCAGGCTTCAAGGATCTGTACAACCCACCAGAAATCCTTTTTGACCCATGTTCCCCGGAGCGTGGCTGTCTTCGTGTAGCTGTAGTCGGAGTAGCAGTCCCGTGTTTATGCCAGTATCCGTGCCCCTTCGCTGCTCCAGCTCATTGAAGGCCAGACACAATCCCAAGGGCAAGCGGCGTGGTCTGAACATCCTACAGCAATCGCGGGACGCAGTTTGCCAGTGACAATCTGCTAGTATTTCGTCACATCTCCAAGACAGCTCCGTTACAATTTGCGTGAAGTTAAGATGGTTCAGATCGTCCAGGTACTCACCCTGCAGGGTATCGAACACGTTGAACTGATGGAAACTCAAGCCGTCGTAGGCGGTAAGTATGCGCTCGAAGAGTTCCTCTTGAGCCAACGTAATGTTGTACCGCAGCTTGACTTCCGGTAGCCGAGACCAGTTCAGTCGATTCCTGTTACAGATGATGACCACCGGGAAGGCGATGTGATGTATGGATGCGTGCGAGTGCGCCACTATGGTCTTGAACTGTTTGCTGTGGTAACGCTCGCCCAGCAGATAGCTTACATAGATGAGAACCGAGCAGGCACAGATCAGGGCAAGGGACCACAGAAACCTGGCAGGGGAATCTCCCAATCAATTGAAGCCCAGAGTTTGAAAGCTTTTCTTACCTCATTCGTCGTCGCATTGTCGGCAGAAAGAGCAAATATAGTCCATGGATATGTGACCTACTGATGTAGGTTTCCAGTAGATCCATCCAGGCTGTCTTTTTATCATTTTTCCTCTCCTTGGTGGGATACCTTTTCTGCCAGGCATCGACAGGGAGAAAACGTTTGACTTTGCGAACGGGTCGAGTGAACATAGTGTAGTTTCTTCTTTACAAGAAGGTCATGGCTTTTATAGCAAACCAAGCATAGATATATCAATTTTTAGGGTAATATAAAGGTATAGTTAATATGTACAACGGTTGTGGAAGTATCCGGAATAGTTATCAAACTCTAATCTAATAAAAGATTTAAAACATGTATTGATATATATTTATTTATTTTTATAAATGCTCAAAGAGCCTCTTCATCACACATTATAAATAATCAAGAAATATAGTATTGCCTTGTGTAGGAAGAGTATTCCAACTGGTTACAAACTGTCTCAGTCACCTGATTGAAGGTAATTTCTAATCAGTGTTTGCAAATCATTTGCGATAGATAGCATTCAATTGAACCTATTTCGGTGCCAATTAGTCTGACACATTTAGCTGGCTGTTGGGGGATGCAAATCGGGTCAAATCTCTTGGGGATACTGGGTCGATTGGCGTGACCTTTTGGGCGGAAGCCGCGTTAGCTTTATGGCTTATGGGCGCCAAGCACGTCAGACCCAGGCATTTCTCCGACATGACAAGGCGTTAATAGGGACCTAATTACCGGCTGCATTCTGGCACGCATATTGGTAAGTTAGTATAAAAGTCCTGGACTGTCCAGCGACCAGACTCAGTCCGGAACCGCCATGACGCTAGTCTACTTTTCATCGGCAAGCCAAGCGCCAACATCATTACCGCGACGTTATGCACACCAGCTGGCGCAGTCTGCCTGGCAGCTGGCCCTTCGGTTCGGTAGACGCACCACCATCCATGGCCTGGACAGGCTTCTCAGCGCCAAGGCCAGACGGTGGGAGCGCTTCATCTGGCTTTGCACCTTTGTCAGCGCATTTCTGGGAGCGGTGTATGTGTGCCTGATACTCTCGGCGCGCTACAACGACGGTCATTTCCAGACGGTGGTGGACAGCACACGCTACCCGGTGTACCGCATACCCTTCCCGGTGATCACGATCTGCAACCGGAATCGCCTGAACTGGCAGCGCCTGGCTCAGGCCAAATCCAGGTTCATGGCAAACGTTAGCGACACTGCCTTGTTGTCGCTGTTCGAACGCATTTTGGGCAGCTACGATGACGCCTACTTCGGTCACTTTCAGTCCTTCGAGAGGCTACGTGGCCAGCCGACGGAGCTGCTAAGCCACATCAACTTCAGCCAGGTGGTGGACTTTATGTCATGGCGCTGCGACGAAATGCTCTCGGACTGCATGTGGCGTCACTTTACATACAATTGCTGCGACATCTTCTCCAAGAGACGGAGCAAGAACGGGCTGTGCCTGGCCTTCAACACCGTAGAAACGGAAGAGGGCAGACGCATGCAGCTCCTGGATCCCATGTGGCCCTGGCGCACAGGATCGGCAGGACCCATGACTGGCCTATCTGTGAGGGTCCTGATCCAAGCAAGCAAGCACTGGCCGGGCAGGCATAATGAGAAGGGCATCGATGTCATGGTCACCGAGCCGTTTGTGTGGCACAACAATCCATACTACATTCCGGCCAATACGGAGACAGCGCTAGAGATAGAACCTATTATCTATTTCTACGACAATGACACGCGAGGAGTTCGCTCCGATCAACGTCAATGTGTCTTCGATGTGAGTAAATGGGAAGTTTAAGCCAAGAAATTAGAATACGCCCTTTAGAGCCACTTAAAATTCAAATTGCTTCTTCTGCCTCTAACCTTTTACTCAATCAAATGAATCCTTAATTTGCACATATTTTCATATTGACTGCATCCTAGGATGAGCACAACAGCGACGACTTCAAGTCCTTGCAAGGCTACGTTTACATGATTGAGAATTGCCAATCGGAGTGCCATCAGGAGTACTTAGTGCGTTACTGCAATTGCACAATGGACTTGCTTTTTCCACCGGGTAAGCACGTTTCGCCCAACCGCAGCACAGCTTTCGAATTCACCCAAACCCCTTAATCCTTTTGCAAAGGCCAATATCGGTCATGCCGGTCGCAGGATTTGCTCTGCCTGGCGGAGCACAATGGTAAGTGGGAGGAAGTGGCCAAGCCCCCGTCCTCTGACCCATAACCTTCATCCGCAGACCTGCTCTCGTACTCCCATCAGCCGGGCGAGAAGGGCTTTGTCCGGAACAATTTCGAGGGGATGGTCTGCAAATGCTTTCGCAACTGTTACTCGCTTAACTACATCAATGACGTCCGTCCAGCTTTTCTGCCGCCGGACGTTTCTGGCAACTCCTCATATGTCGATTTGGACGTGCACTTCCGTTTCGAGACCATAATGGTGTATCGCACCAGTCTCGTCTTTGGCTGGGTGGATTTGATGGGTCAGTATGCTTTCTTTAAATCCACCATTCAACTATGAATTCATTAACAGTTAATTTATTAATAAATCCCATCAATGTATCCTAACTCGACCATTTTTATTTGAATATTAATTACCGATTCTACTTCAATTGGTTTACTAAGAACTACAGGTACTTGTCTAATTAGTTCAGTAGGTCCAACTAACATCCTTTTCTTGATGTTTTCACAGTTAGCTTCGGTGGCATCGCAGGACTTTTCCTTGGCTGTTCCCTAATTAGCGGCATGGAATTGGCCTACTTTCTCTGCATTGAGGTGCCGGCCTGTGGCATCGACGGGTTGCGTCGCCGATGGCAAAACATGGCCACAACCACGCCCACCCAAACGCTGAGCTTCCGTCAAAATACGCCCAGTCAGCTGATGGAGAACTACGTTATGCAGCAGAAGGCGGAGCAGGCGCGCCGGCAGACGGCCAACTTCCAAAATTGGCAACGCCTAACGTTCGCCCATAAGCATGTTATTAGCAAGTGAATAATGCGACCTAATAAAATATGTATTTGCACGGAATCATTGGCGGCAAAAGGTCCGACTAAGTGGCTGCCGGGTTGATAGTTGGCATACTCAGCTGCCACCGAGTCAACAAACAAATTGTGCTCATTTTTCAGGCTCGCAATTGTCAGTAACCCCTCGAGAAGGCGCCTTTCTCAGACACCCGAGAAATTGAGTGTCTGCCGTCTGACTGCTCCCTCCTCCCTCCTCCCTAAGGACTCTGGTTGCGGGTTCTGGCCGCACGTTGACAGCTTCATTGCCAGACATTGTTAATCAAAATTGAGGTTAAGTCGTGCCCCCGAAGCCGGTGGCCTCTGTGGGAAATACTTTGCCGGAAGTTTATTGAGACATTTGTTTGGCCCATGGCCGAGACAGCCCTTGAAACCCGAAAGGCGGTTACGCTGCAATTAAGCAGAGTTTGTGTATTGGGCTAGGTTTGGGACATGGAAGCGGTCCTTCAAATGGACACTCCTCACCAAATGGGAGTTGCCACCAATTATTCATCTTTTGTGAGTTATATTCATCAGTAAATGTCAGTATACAAATTTTACATTATTTTTCTTACATTTAATTTTCTGGATTTTTATATTATCTGGAACACGGGTCGTATACTTAATTTTCGGACCATTCAAATGTCTTCTGGCTTAAGCTTGGTGTTTTAAATAGTTTACCTTTCTTTCGTCAATAACTTTATAAACAAATCAAATACTCATTTATTTTTTGGAGTACGTGTCGTATACTTAATTTTCTGACCATTCATTTGTCTTTTCAGCTTCTTGGTGTTTTGAATAGTTTTTCTTTTATTCGTCAATAATTTTACAAACAAATCAAATACTCTTATTCCCTATTCAAACCCAATATGTTAATCATAAGAATTGACCTGGTAAGGTTTATGCGACTCAAACTACTTTACACCTGTTCAAGGTAATCCTGCCTTTTATGGACTTCTTATCCGTTTTTCCCAACTAGCGTCACAGAAGCAAACAATGACGGTGGCTGTGGCGAATTAAATTTAAAAATATCACATTTGATTTGTGGCAAATCTTCTCAATGCCAACACTGGATGGCAGGTAAGTGGCGGTAGTTCGGGACTGGTAAAATATTTACGCTGTCAGCGCACAGTTGATGAAGTCAACTTGTCAAACAGTGTTGCCTGCTGCATTTGCCGGAATGTGGAGCATACGGCACTAAGGGAATGGGGATTGGCCAATAAATGTCAAGGCAGCCTTTTCTTGTCGGTTGAAGCTCGACGTGGATGTGGAAGTCTTTGTTTCCAGCATATTGATACAATTTGACAAGGCGAAGACGCTTTCACATAATCATTCACAAATTCTAGAGGCTAAATCTAAGCAGTATATGTAAAGATATTAAACGCCGATTTTGTGACTAAGTCCCAACGTCATTGAACTCAGTAAATGTTAATTGTTAGATTATAAATAAATATGTTAGGCAAGTAAGTAGTATTCTTTGCAAAAGGTTAAGACTTTAGAGACCGTAGCAGTAATCCTCCAAAAGAGAATCTAGTCTACAAAACTCGAGAAGCCAAATTTATCTGTTTCATATTGACCATTCGATTGGCTTATAAGACGGCATTTTCTGCTGTCTAAGCGGCTTACTCAGCTTTGAAAATGTATTTAAACGAAGTTGCATTTTCAAGTTGCACACAAATGGAAAAGCTGCTGGCGAAATCAGCTTCGAAATATTTTATTTGCCGAGTTTCCTTGAGCTCAAATAAAAAATCAAGGACATCTGTTACGAGGCTGCTATCCCATTGTGGATGTGTGCATTCCCAGTGGACACAAGATTAACTCTTATTTCATGCAGACATAGTCAGGAGAAGAATACAAAAGTAGAAATGAAAGAAAATGTGTAATGACGCACAGGAGGGAAGGTGGCAGACAATAAAGATAAAAAATTGAAGACTTGGCTACTTAAAATAAGCTGCATTTCGGGGTTTAAAGAACATATTTGATGTGAATACAATATCTTGTTACCAATTTATAAATCAGTATTAATTTTATAGTCATATTACCACCACTGCCTTAATTCTTCACCTTAAAGGAAAATTTAAATGCAACTCTGCATAAGTTCCACCCTCGACACAGTCGCAGGAAAAGTTTTGCCCCTGAAATTTTTCGCTAAACGATGATGACGACTGTGAAGAGTCGCTGACATTCCTTCGTTGGCATAAGGGCTGCTGATCCACCTTGCGACACAGCATGCTGGTCCAATGCAACAGCTATTAATTTTGCATTGTTGCTGGTGCGGATTTTGTGGCATTTGTGACATCCGTGCAATGAAGTTGTGCCAGGGTCGCCTCACCTTTCACTCTCTGGTGTCAAATGACAGTGCCTGCTGCTATGTCTGCGAGTGTTTGCTCAGTCTAGACATTGTCTAGCTACCATTATCAACACATTTATATGAAATTTAATCTATAAACAGACATAAATATGGGAAGTGAAATAAGTTAGCTGGGCTTTTAGGTGCTTCTGGGGCATTTTGCATTATTCTTTTTTGGTATCGTCTGCCAATACAGATTTCATTCAGTGCCAATGAGCTGAACGTTTTGAGTTCACAAAGTTATAAAAAGCCCTCTTAAAGCTGTTCTACGGATGCTATTTTTCTATAGAATTCAATATTTCCCAGAAACGCTTACTCTAAAAGAAAGGACGTAGCCAAAAATTTATGAATTTTTATGGCTGCCACCCTGAGAATTAGCTACGTCTGTCAACTTAATACCTCCTGCTCCTCGTGGCTTCTGTAGCCATTTTGGTCCGTTGCTTTTTGCACCTCAAAAGTAAAAGCTATACCGAGAGCACACAAAAACCGACGTAGCACGCTTTCAACGTTCAATGTGTTTTGCATTCGTAAATAGTTTTTTTTATCCCTCCAAAACCCTCCTTCTGGGTAAAGGTGGAGCAGCTGCCGCCCTCTCTGGCAGGCAGGGCACGTTGTGGAGCGACTGACTGTCACCGGAAAGTTAATTTCGCGTTGTATTTATTATTTATGTGCATTACTTGGGCGCTCTTAGAGGATTTTCACTTACCGTCCGAGTTGGGTTTGGGAAGTTTTACTGATGGCGGTTTCAGCAAGAAAATCTCACCGTCATGCATGTGAAATCTTTATTAAAGGAAAAAATCGTATCCTTTAAGGGTAAATATGTTTAATGTTTCTTATTTTCAAGTTATCAACAATTGCAATGTTAGTTAATCATTGAAAAATTAAATAAGTATATAATAATGGCTTCTGTATGTCAATTTATATGTTTTAAAATGTTGTATAGTCACAAACCTACTTAACTCATTTTAACACAATCACTTCATAAAGGTATCTCTTATAATTAAATTGATGAAAAGTCCTCCAATCGATTTCTCCTACCTTGTAAAATGGTTCTCAATTGTTAGTATGTAGACTGCGATTTTCCTCCGAGACGTGTTCAGTAGAAAAGCTATTAGATTGTGTTAATTGGCAGGCGACAAAGAGAATCTTCGGTTCGTTATCCCTCCTACTTACATAAATGCGTATTAATTAACACTCATTTCAAAGTACGCTGGCTTCCTCCCGCTTATCGGCTTGCTCTTTGTGGGCAGGAAGGGGGAACTCGTTTGTTAACGTAATTATTCCGCAAATTTTGGTCTGTCAGTCTGTGGCTCCTTGTCGGTGTAAGGCCACGAGGCATGGAGGCAT
Organism: Drosophila serrata; assembly: GCF_035046125.1. Classification (NCBI taxonomy): domain Eukaryota; kingdom Metazoa; phylum Arthropoda; class Insecta; order Diptera; family Drosophilidae; genus Drosophila; species Drosophila serrata. The sequence goes on from NW_028256998.1 coordinate 191,370, forward strand.
GGATTCGGAAAGGGTGCTGAAGTTGACGGAGGCGCTGGCGGGAAACACTTAAATTTACTTTAAATTAGAGCTCAAGTGGAACGGAGTGTCGAGGCAGCAGTTGGCCCAGCAGAAGCTGCCATCTGTCCTTGCGGCTGGTGAACAATGCGTCAAAGTGTTGTATGCAAATAGACCAAGTCGGGGAGGCTCCTCCAAATTCCCACCCAACCCTGTGGACGCTGTTCATCTTCGCTGCAAAATGGCGGATGCGCTCGACGGACATGTTTGATTACAAGTGCATGTTGTGCATGTATCATCGCGGCAAAGCCCTGGCCATGGCTGGCAGGACAAGAGCTGCATATTAAATGCAGGACATTAAGGCTCGGTCAGAGGCACAGAGCCTGAAGTAGCCTAGAGTGTAGGGGCCAAAATGCCTAGCTGCACTATAGTAGGAAATTGCATTGAGTTGATGAGGAATTGTTCGCGCACACAAAGCTGTCCACATAAAAATCATTACTAGTAGAGATTTATTTTACCCTATTTGAAATACTTAAGTACGTAACAACGGAAATAGCTTATAACCTAACTTAAAATATTCGCATTTACCAATATTTTTGTATGAACATTTTTTTCCACAGATCAAAGTTCAAAAAACTCATTACTTTGCCAAAATTCCATTCATTTGAATTCGGAAAGCTGTCCTATGTTAGTTTTAATTATGATAATATATCTGCATCCTCAATTTAAAATTAAAATTTTTGTCATTTTATTTTGGGAGTTTGGTATTTCGGTGACTGCAAAATTCTGCAAAATTCGTTTTACATTTTGTTCGGATTCCGAAACAGAAAGGGGCTTTAAAGACATATACATACATACATAGAATCGTACTTCGTACTGCTATTCTCTATGTCCTATTCACTACCAAAAATCAGTCATTTTTTATTCACTGCCTTGCCCTAAGCTTGTCATCAAATTTGGAATACCATACACATGAATGCTGAATCTATATCTGCTTTGATTTCTTGTATTTATGGGTTGCATTCTTATTCCATTTATCTATCTTGTACCCTTTGAGTGCCAGGCATAAATATTCCTGGAGGGAATACAATAATAAAATCGTCTGCCAAGTAAAAGGGTTATGTTTTCTGCCAGGCAAAATATTCCTAGTTCTCGTCTTAAGAGCTTCAACTACTACCTGAAGTTAAGCACTTTATAAATAATCAATTAGGATTTCACCCCGACTCCCCTGAGCGACAGACATTTGTGTTGGTTCACGGGAATAACTATTAGCCCCGACTATTCCAGCCATCAGGTCACCTTTTCCCTTTTTTTGCTTGGTTAATCGCTTATGTGGATGGGCTGAAACTTGTCCAGAAGAACCACTATCTATATGCCTTAGGACAACATAGTAAAAGTCTTTTTTCTAGGTCGCCTGGAAGATGTTGTGCCGAAATAGACCTGGGCAACACAAAGCATCAAAATAAATTTGCAAGTTTTGTTGCCCTTATTTCCTTTACCGATGTCTCGCTTGTCTGCAAAGTTTTCGGGCTTGAAAATACCATTGCCTACCTTCCGGCGTCAGTCAGTTTTATCAAATAGCGCCGTGCCGAAGGCAATAAGTGTCATATGCCCTGAACCTTTTGCGGAAGACACACTTCAAATGTCAGTTAATAAATTGCAAACGTTTTTCTGCGAATCGACAAACCAACTGCACTTAATGTCACCGCCAAACACACACACGATGCCTGCGCAGACAATAAAGTTGCCACTGTTGACATGGAGCGTGACAGTGTCGGGTCGGGAGGGGCCTACGACCTGCAACCCAATGCCGAGTCGCGTCGCGTCGCTTCAGACATTAACAAATAAAGTGCGCTAAATTATATGTGCCTTGCGGGCGAATAAGGAGAATGCTCTGTACCGCGTCCTCTCCTTAAACCTGTAAATAATACGGCAGGTTTCAACTGTAAATGGCGTCGTCTTCGTCTTCGTCGTCGACTAAGTTTTAATTACAAAAACTGCATTTACAACAGCTAGAGAATCAGAAGAGAAACAAATACCACGAACATTGTAGATTCTTTCTGTAAAGTATATACTATTGTATATCTATTAAAAAACCAACAAAACAATCAGTTTAATATTTACCAATAGTTTAACCAGCTAAAGAAGGAAAATCTGATCTCATTGAACCTTTTTAATGTGATGCAGAACAACCTCTTTCAATCGCTGGTCAAAATCAATAAATAAATATAACTACAAATGAACTTATGTAACATATATGTATATTCTTCTACTCGAATAGTATCGACTTGGCAACTTGATTTAATTATATAAAATACCAATGTTGGTAAGCAATCTATTATGGAACAAGTTGAGCTTATGAACGTTTAACAATTAACAGCAAATTGTTCAAGTGTTAAAGGTTCAATTTGATAATATTTTGATCCGTTTAAGAGTATCGAAGCAAACGCGATGCGAATTAAATCTTTCTCTTTGACGACACGACAAGCAGAGAAAGTTGCCGTCATGCATGCAACTAAGCAAAGTTCAAACTGACGCTGAATTGCACTTTGGCAACAAAACACGGGAAAAGTTTTCATCAGGTGCCTCAAGATGACCGTCGTACCCTTAGCTATCCCTTCCTAACATCTTGTCAGGACAATGTCGCCATTTTAATGCCCTTACTGGGTATTATTATTTCAAGCAAGGGTATGTAACACCACTGCAATTGGAAAACTGAAAAGGTATACAGAATTCTGCGATTTCACTCACGTTATTGATGATGCTCAACGGCCTCTGGACTTCAAATACAACAACTAACGATAATTGCAGAGCTTTCTAACGGCAGCGGAAAGAAAAAACTTTTTCAATTAAATTGATTCCCCCCTGCTGCTATCAATGCTATAAAAATTGTTTCTCCAATGCGTTGACAATTAATTGAATTTTACCTTGTCTCACGTTTAATGAGCAGCCTCCCTAATATGTATAGGTGTGTTACAGGCTTGGAAAAGTGACTAACAGGTGTAAAAGACTATCCTACACGTTCGTCCCATTACCTGACGCTGCTTGTAAGTTGGCCAGCGAAAGAAAGGTAAAAAGAAATTATATCTTTTTGGCTTTTGGATTTGTAAAGTTCTTTATAATGTTAGCCCGAAAAAAGGTATAAAAACTTTCAAGACTGCTCACCATTTTGATAATTAAAAGCTAAGTATTTATATATATAATTAAACTAGCTGTACCCTGTCACGTTTCTCTGTGGCATATTGTGGTTAAGAGGGCACTTCTGAATACATCAATGTTCCGGCAAAATCATCTTCCTGGCATAAGGTGAAGAAGGCAGTCAGAGTTGTCGCTGGCGGATTCAGGACTCTTTCTTGCACATTTCTTTCTGTGAAATATATACTTTGACCATTCTCCAAATGGACTGCCAAGTGAACTAAAGCTGGATAGCGTTCATGAATGGGGAACGAACAAATTCTCCATGCAACCTCGTTGCTGCTTTTGTATCTTCCAGCCTGGTATTGAGATATTTCATCGACAACTCGTACTGCATTGCTGTCCCAATTTTCTGCCTGAACACCAAAAACTGCCATATCGCTGCCTTTATTCACGTACTTGCAGATATTTTTAATCGATTTCACGGAATTGCAATATTCTACGTTGATGTGCGCTTTGTATGATTTTGACAATAGTGTTGAGTATGGAACCACCCAACGATTGTCTACCTCAATTTCACCAATTCTCATGTTTAAAGTTGCCGAAGTCCCTTCATCTTCAGTTGACCGTCTCCTATACAGAGGATATCCATCGTCCCCTGTTACGGTGTTGGCTGTAAATGCTCGAGGATATCGCTTGGAACACTTCCCGTCTACCATGCATGGTGAACTTCGGTTGAGGGTACCACATGGGCCATGGATCATGTTCTTGATGACAACTGCATGCAAATCTGTATCAACCTCTGCCCGTGGAATCTCAGCGCATATCACATTGTCAATTTCGTCTGGAGTAATTTTATCATACAGCCAAATCAGTATGTGCGCATGCGGCAATCCTCTCTTCTGACATTCTACTGAATACATCCAGCACCGCTCAGATCCCAAAACTCCATGTTTCACAATGAAATCCATCAGTGACTTGAGCTTTTGTCTAAAAACACGGGCTGTGATGTCATGCCTATCCCTATATGATTGTCCAGGAAATAACAGCTGAACTATCTCGTCCCAAGCTGGATTGCATGTGAAGGTGATAAATAAGTCTGGACGGCCGTAGCAACGAACATATGCCTGGGCATCTTGAGCATATTCATGCATGTGGCTCGGACTACCTATGTATGAGGATGGCAAAATCGTGAGCTTTCCAACGTTGGTTGTATTACGGTCATTCATCACAGCATCCCGCAAATGGATATATTCCTCGGACCGAAGTTTCTTCTGATTCAATCGGAGGAACAGCAAACGTTTCAATTTTTGCATACATATCGACAATGTACTGATGAAACAACTGACGACATTTTAATATATGATTGCAATCGGTCCTCCGAACCATTAACCTGTATGAGTAAAAGTTCATCGCGCAGCCGCGTCTCTTGGATGGAGGCCCGTTCTTCGTCAGTCATATTCGTAATCTTACGTCTTTTTGCTTCTGTATTGCGAATACAACGACCCAATCTCGACTTTTTTGGTGGCATGACTTCGTTTCTTACTGAACCTGAACAAAAAATAAAATTTGTATCTCCAATTTCTTCTTTCAATATGTTTTTAATGTTTGACAGGAAATGCTTTGATTTGCTTGTAGAGGGCGCAGTAGTAGGGGCACGGGGAAACGCTAAAAAAAATAGATATATTCGCAACCGCAGATAAGCTATCAACATCAAAAGTAGTCAATAACCGAGCTGGAACCTCAACGCATGTTCTCTAAAAATTTGGGCATAAACGGTTCAGAACTTTTCAAGTTTCTTCTTTCAATATGTTTTGAATGTTTGACAGGAAATGCTTTGATTCAGCTGGCTGCCTGTAGATGGCGCAGCAGTAGGGGCACTTGGAAACGCTAAAAAAATAGATATATTCGCCACCGCAGATAAGCTATCAACATCAAAAGTAGTCAATAACCGAGCTGGAACCTCAACGCATGTTGTGTAAAAATTTGGGCTTAAACGGTTCAGTACTTTTCGAGTCTATGAAGGATGTAGACACGAACAGAGCATTTTTATATATATAGATAGGAACCAAAATCTTTTCAATATCAGTCTGCTAATTAAAGTAATTTATATAGTATAGCTATAAAAAACATATCATTCTTTTGGCCCTTCTTTCAAAGGATCACATATTGTTGAATGTTATAAAGTCAACGATATCTCCATGTTTGGCTTTAATAGTCCGAGTAAACTTAAACGAGCTTCCACATGGCTGCTACCAGTGTTCTGTTAGATCTAGTTGGCAAATCTAGCCAATTCTTATAGCAGGGATCTCAGTATCCAATACTAAAATCGAATGGGAATCGACTGCAATTCGTCAGTTCCGACTGAAAATTCATTCCGTTTCCCATCTCAATAATGGTCAAGTTGCATACGCGCATCTTTCGGAACTGGACTCACTGCAATTCCCGCACAACAAACTGAGATGCCACTCGGCCGCCTTTTGTTAGTCGTCCTTGGCTTGCGAAAAGGACGTTCCATGTCACGTTGCCAGTAGCATGGTCTGTTTTGAAATCTCTGGTTTAATGGCGTGGAAAATTGGAAAACCTTTGTCTGCTACGCTCGGCTCGGCTCGGCTGGGATAAACTCGGCTCGTCTTGGTCCTGGTCCTGGCCTCGACTTGTCTCCGTCTGCTTTGTGGCAGCTGTTCGGACTTGACTTCTGGGCCCAATTCTTATATTTGGACGGGATGCAATTGCTGTGGCAGCCAGCGTTGAACGAGTGCCAAATAACTTTTCTCAGGTGCTCGAAAATTGCATCTAATGAGTGCCATAAATTAGTGCCAACTTTGGTGCAGATGGGATCTTCCTGGCCCTGAATTGTTGGTGGCGTACATTTACAGCTCCCGGCCTTTCCATCCTTGGTGTGCATTTTTAATGAAGTTTGGCACGCTGCGGTTTTCCCGACTGCTCAAGTTGCTGCCACGCCCACATATTTACTGGTTAAATTTGCGAAAAGGCTCAAGTTGCTTCTCTTTATGCAAAAAAAAAAACAAAAAAAAAAAAAGACGGCGGAACTTGGCATCCTCAGCTGGGCTTTACCATTATATGTGTGTGTCTACAAAGTGGTTTTAATTAGTTGTGTTAGCTTTCTGCAAGCTGGAAGTCGTGTGTGCAACACGTTGAGTGTTAATTTCGTTGGACGTGTTGAGTTTCCTGCCTTTATGTGAATCATGAAACATAAAATTCGTGCAAATGTTGCCTACGGCTATATTATTATGCCCTTGCAGGGTGTTATGATTGCCCTTCGACCCCAAAAACACCACCTGATTAATGAAATACATCTGGATAACCAGAAGAAGCATTTATTGCATTTGTTTTCCTATTAATTACCTTTTTGCCAAGTCCCCATACTAAATTTTAATTTAAAATAATACAGCACTTTTTATTATGGATATTTACAAACTTATGCTCAAAGTTAACTGCCTAACTTAATTGTAAACTGTTCTCGAATATTGACTTAAAGTTTCAAAACTGACTTTGAAGCCAAATTTGGCTACAATACTATACCTTTGCAGGGTATTTTAATTTCCGACCCTATAAATCATATACATATTTTATATTCATGATAAGCACAAAAAGCCGAATCGTTCTCGTAATGTCTTGTTAAAAAAAAGAATTTGTATCCATTTTTTGAAAACTTTAAAAGTATGTATATAACGGTGTTACCAAAGTAAAAATGCATTAATTTTAGTTCGCAAAGCATTCCTATGTTCGTGTTTAACAGGTTAACAAATCTGCGTTCTCAGTTTTAAATTTAAAAAACTTAAAATGACTGAAATTATAACGCCATTCTTTGAGCAGATATTTATCTATATTTTTATATGATAATTTTTTTCTACAAACCAAAGATTAAAAATGTCATAGTTAAGCCAAAAATGCGTTAATTATAGTTCGGAGTTTTCCTATGTTTATTTTTTATAGGTTTACAACTCTGCATACTCAGTTTAAAACCCCAAATTTGTGTCAATTTTTGAAAATTTTAACGATGTAACCCCTTATAGTTCTTTGAAATAATCGATAAAATTTGAAAAAATTGTTTTTCTCTAAATTATAGCTAGTTCGATTCGTCTCTTCTTGCTGATCAAGAATATATATGATTTATGGGGTAGGAAATGACTCCTTCACTGCATTACAAGCTTCTGATTGAAATTATAATACTCCATACTTAGTTAAGACCCCAAATTTTTGTAAATTTTTGTATATTTTAAATTTAATGTACTTTTATTTCAATATATGTATCTATGTATTTTAAGAGTATGTAGATATTTTAACCTTATAAAAACTAACCTAGAACTGCTAGTCGAACTAAACTTAGTGCTTTTTTGGCTTAGTTATGATATTTGAAAAACTTAGATTTACGGTTAAAAGTAGCATATAATAATATCGATTTAATAAATCTTGAATAAACATATGAAGGTCAAAAGTCATACATATTTATGTTGCTATCAAATTCTGAATCAATTCATGGTATAAAAACCGAATTTCTTGTATTTTAAATATTTACAAACATCTATTTTCAAATTTCTTGTAAGTTGCTTCTTAAAGAAGGAAAAAGCTATTAATAAGAGCTTCTAAAAAACCTTACCTCACTAATGTTTTAGGCTACATTTTGAAAAGGCGGAAAATCTTATGATATACTGTTTTATATGTATGCTGTACATAAAATTTCGCTTTAAGGGCTAACCATTTTTTATAGTATTATTACTTACAGAGTCCCCGATGCCTATGCGTGCTTTTACAAAACAGCATATGTAAAATGTGATTTCAGGCAAGTGACATTCGTGATACGGACCAGAAATAAGGCCAAGCTCGGGGATCGAAGCTTAAAGTACCCTTGCATCTAAATTGTTAATTTTGAGTCTGTATATAAAACATAGAGATGAATTTTAAATGTAAGTATTTGTCACTTACGATTTATGAAGCAGGGAACTGTAAAAATGTTACATTTCGATATTGAAAATTTATATATTTGCTTAATTATTATATATAAATATATTGTTTTATAATATAATTTAGGCTTTTAAACAACCTTTTCAAAAGCAATTTTCTTAACAGAGTTTCACCGACAAAAAAGTCCATAAAATGCAGAAAAAAATATTGAAATATTAAAGAGTTCCAAAATATATATACCCTTTTCAAGGGTATACAAGTCGCACACATGCGAACGTGTGGCAGGTGCAAGAAACCCTGGAAGCAGGGCGACAAGTCAGGCCCAAAATGTCAGCAGAAGTCAAAACCATAAGTCAAACCACAACATATGAATCAAGGAAACCGATGTTGATGCGTGTATTTGCGGAGTTGGTTTCAAAGTCTTACTGAGCGAAACCAAAACACATTTTCTATTTTCAAATATTCACATTAAAGTTAAAGGGTTTTAATACAAACACCATGATTGACCATTCCCAAAATTTGTGTATATGCCAAGGTTCAATGAATGTTTACCTCCAGGAAATCAACTATAATTTGAGCCTTTTAATGTCGTCCCCCGCTCGTTTCTCAATGCACAGGCAGGATGTCCGGCCGGACACACACATAGTCCTTGGGGGCTCGAGAGAATGAATGCGCTGATTTATGGCACCCCCCGATGCAAATGGGAAAACGCATGATAATTACGATTTACCCCCACTCACACGCTCTTTGTGAACTTTGGCTGTCATTTCCTAGCTGCCCAGCAACAGAAAACAAATGCAATATAATCCAACTCGGAGATGTGAACCCAGCAATCAACTGGTGTCTCAGTTTCCATTAGAGGAAGCCCCAGCCCACAAGCCCTCGCTCTCACAGGCTTCTCGCTTCTCGTTCCTGATGCACCTGGGCAACGACATCAGCGAGGAAAAACCATCCCCACAAGATTTGCCGCCACGACTGGCAGCCAAATAACCCAAAACAAAAGGAAATATCCCCGGTGAGAGCCAGAGAGCGAGAGAAAAATGTCCTGGAATCCAGAAGTCCTGGCGGTGGGTTCCCCTACAGAGAGAAGTCCTTTTTGGGAACTTTCCCCTGAACACAGTGCCAGGTTTACTCGACAGATAGAACTCATTTTATTCTTAGACATATCCTTTCATGGACTTATATTATATATACGTCCCCTAGTTGGTAAAGACATCGGAATGTCATTGTAATTCACGATGAAAGTAAAAAAAATATAGGGAAGGCAACCTTCGGTCAAGTTGATTGCCAAAGTTTAGCCTATAATTTAACTCTGGCTGACTACCTAGGCTCACCATGCAATTATTTCATACTATTATTCATACTTCCCTTACCTCTTTGGAGACCCTCCTTACATACTAACCACTGCAATTACGAATCGAGTTTCCGTATTGGACAGTCTAATAGCTGTAATAAGTTATTATTACTAATACCCATAACATACAGCATAGGAAGCATTTATGGAAATTAAATGCAGTCACCAACAAGATTGAATCCTGAAAAATAAATGTTAGCCAAAATGAGCAAGGGTCGCAGGAAGGAGCAGAAGCCATGGCAACCCTTAATGCGTTGTCCGGATTAAATTCCCGAACCATACGTCAACGCTCAAAGGGGGTTACCGAGGAGATACACAGAAATAATCTGATAAATTTCATATTGTATCCTTAATTTTAACAAATATAGTGGATATAAGTAATCGATATAATAATCAAAATAATAAAAGTGTACCTCCTTAATAAGGAAATTTCAGTATATTTTATTAGCTTTATTAAATAATTGCAAACATTATCACCCTTAAAAGACTATACCTGATTTGTTTAGCTATAAAGAATCATGAATTATTTCGGGAAGAAACAATTAATTGCAAACATTCAAAGAAAATACCCCTTTTCTGTCTAAAAACATACGATATAGATTAAATCCTTAGGGTTCTTTTTTATATCCTTCAGAGAGGTTTCCAAACCCTTTGTGCTTCCTGTACCACTATTCAGTTTCGGTTATATTTCTTCTCTGTGTAGGGACACAGATTGGCGGCAATGGCACACGCAAATGGCATGAGCAAAAATAAACTGATAAGCGACAGCCTGAAAAAACAATGTGCAGAGCTCTCGGCGAGGGCCTGGGCTTGGTGGGAATTATGCGGAGATCCCCGCAGCGCAACACAAGTAAAAATATGTTGCATGCGACAGCGGCACAAACAAATAAACATGCCAACGGACAAACAGACAAAGAGACAAACCGACCAGCAAACTGACAAATGAATTCGCGACAATGAGAGAGAGCTACAGTGGGTGGAAGGAAGGGGTCCTGGGTGGTGAATGTCGCCATTCCTGCAATGGAAATCAATTATTCATGCGCTCGGCCACGCAGCTAAAAAGTATGCAAAGCCTTCGCCTCGTCCTGTGTGACTCTCAACAGTATGCAACAGTTTTCGGCAGGAACGTATCCCCATGCTCGATACAACTCGTCCTCCTTTTGGACAGAGCTCAGTCCGGGATAGAAATGATGATGATGATGGTGATGGTGATGGCATTTGTTTGTGTTTGATTTACGCCAACTGTGATTAAAGGGCAGCCGAATCAGTCTAGGCCCTAGCTAGTCCTAGAAAAAAAAGATGAAAGCGTCGTGCAGCCGACTATAATGAAATTTAAGGGACGAGAAATTGCTGGTATAACTAAGGAGCTCACCCAACGAATAGATTTTGCCTAAAACATAATAAAATTTTAAATAAAAGTATAAATTTTCAAAAGAATAAGTTTATAAAATATATACTTGATTGCTCCTGAACTTTATTTAAAAGAATGTGAACAATCTACAGGTAATTAAAAACACATTTGTTGTTAAAATGTAATCTCAATGCATTACCACTTACTGTAAATAGCTTAGCACCCAAAAGGGTTTTATGAAACATAATTTTTGTTTACAAATTTCAGATTTATTCATAATAATTAATTTTAAATCCATATCAAAGTTCGAATCTTTTGAGCTCAGTCATCGGTTGAGCATCTAAAGCGTATTTCACATAGAGGATTACCCCCATAAATAGAGTATTTGAACAACTAAAGGACTACTGGAGGGTACTAATTAAATCTCGCCACCGGCAACGTCGTCTACTGGGAGTGGATGTCCGTCGATGCACAGATAGGAAGCCAGCGTTACTCAGCTTAGGAAAATCGGATGCTCTCACAAAGTCTTCTTTGCCGGCAGGCTCAACGGGCGGAAGGTGGTGGTCGGGAGCATCGGAAATAGGGAAAACAGTGCTGCATGCTTTCAGGCGTAAAGTGTTTGATTATGGTCATTTATTCGGTGCGTCGTCTGTCAGTGTTGTGTCTACTTTTTGGAATCACATGTGTGTGTGTGTTCGAGCGACTCCATTATCCTTTTGTCTCGTCTGGGAACGGGGTTGCCATGGAATTCGGCTGTCCTGTATTCTGGTTGTTTATGTCTGAACGTACGATTAAAATCGCATACATCAGCGTCGCCTAATGGCGGGAGGAGAGGAGAATCCATGGCTTCATTTTCCGGGGGCAGTTTGGCTCGTCTGGCCTGGTCACTAATTTGTGTCCAATCGCGCATTTAAGCGCCGTTGTTTATTAATGCAGTTCGTTTAACGAAACGCAACGCCACATTTATTCCACATATATATGTACATATGTATAAAAAATAACGCCCACAAAAGCCATTGAGTTGAGAGGGGAGAAAAGGTAATCCAGATTGGGCTTAAAAAGCATGTGCCCATTTCAGAGTACTCTTACATATTAACAAACAGGTATTTGACACCACAAAGGATATACATACAAGTGCGAATGTGGATTTTTGATCAGCATCAAAAATTACTAGGTTCAGTTAAGTGAAAACTGGGTCTATTGAAACATTCTGAACATTCTTCTGAAACATTATTATAAACATGTTAAAAGGATTTCAAAATGGTGATTTCTGTAGCACCTCATATATAATAATATCCTAAAATAAACATACTTTTAAATACTTTCTTTTAGCACTAAAAATTAAAGTGACTGGACTACAAAATGGGATATTTTTTCTTCATTTTGATCCCAAGCTCTACGATACGCATCAACAGTTGTTTTTTTGGCTACAAATTCAGCGTTCGCGGGTCGGGGGTCAGGATCCTAGAGGCCACAAACAAAACGCAATGTTTCGTGGAAGGCCAACCGAGTTTGGCTCTTCGCCTTTGAGTTGCCTGCGGCTAAACATTCTCTGTATGCAGTTAGCTCCGCATGTCACGTGTTTTTCCAGTTTACAGTTCATGACGGCTTAATTAACTCGCATGTTAATGCTCATACCAGGTGCAGTGCGGGTATACTCCCTTCCAGATTCGTTCACATTCATCTGTATAAGCCTCTGGAACTTAAAGACTCAAATGAGGAGATGGGATTGAAATTTTTCACGCATGCATACGTATACGTATTTCCGAATGATGAACCATTTTGATAATTTAAGTTGAAGTTACATTTTTATACCCTTGTTATATTATTATATCAGTCAGAAGCTTGCAATGGAGCGAAGAAGTCATTTAAGGCCGTATATTCCAAATATATTATTGATAAAAATTTGTTTTTTAATTTTATAAGGGGTTACATCGTTGGAATTGTGAAAATGTGACAAAAAAACTTAACTTAACAAAAAGGAGTAGAAAGTCAATAACCAAAAAAATACCATTAATGCATTAATTCAAACATTTATAGAAGTTTACTTAAGTACTAAGGAATATTTAAAAAATGCATTCGCCTCAAAAAATATGAAAAAATTATTGAACTATTAGTAATTAATTTCCTTATATAAGAATATGGAATATATTTATACATATATTTATGTAAACTAAACCTGATTAATACCCAATACTTAAACCTACTCCGAAGAAAGGATACTGGTAAAATTCCGGAAAAAGTTGGGAAAAGTGTAAACAGAATGGTATAAATTTCCCAATGAACACAGAATTGTAATGGGAAATGGAAATGGAAATTTTTACTGTAAGCAAAAGCTCCGCCAACAAAAAAGCTCATCTTTTTGATTGGAAATTGGAAGATTTTCTAGAAGTATCAAATACCCATTCCTTGCTTTGCAATTACATTTAATTTCAAATCAAGCTTCTTAAAATCCTCATTCAAATCTACGTTCCCAGTATCCTTCTTCAAATAAAACGAAAAGGCGGAGTGCTATGCCTGATACAATTAGGACATTTTATCCTTATTAATTATCGCAGGCAATGTACCTTCGTATTTCTATCTAACCCAAGTGAATTGCCAACTGTGTATAACAATAAACTCGTCTTTATGGCTACAACAATATAATCCTTTTGACTAAAACAAGTAAACCGTCCTATTAGTAAGTCAACCCAGTACGCCGGCGCGTTCAAAGTGTGGCAGCGTATAACGAAGGGTATCCGCCAGTCGTCGCGACCCAAACATTTGACGCACCTTTTGCTTGGCAAAGTCCGCATCCTTGAAGTTCTCCAGGTTGTTGTCGGCCGTCTGGGCCTTGTCCTGGCTAACAGTAGGGAAGATGCCGTAGCTGGCGAAGAAGCCGTAGGCCTCGCGGCGATTCACCTCCTCCAGGATCTGTTCGTAGCTGGGCACAGGTACACCTAGGTCGAGGCTTAGCAGCGTGTCGGAAAGGCGGGCATGGTACGTACGTAGGAGCTGGGGCCGCCGGTGGCGAAGCACCTCGAGGTTGAGGCTGGTATAGAAGAAATAGTTGAGGTCGATGCCCGGGCTGCCCCACACGCTTAGCTGGAAGTCGATGAAGATAATGTCCTGCGGCCGTTTCGCCGAATCGTACTTAAAGAGGAAGTTATTAACCCAAAGGTCGCCATGGTTAAGAACCTTGATTTCCTTCTCCTGCGGGGCCTGACTGCGGACTAAATTGGCTCGCTGGTCTTGCATATACTTTCCGATTTTGTCAGCGATGCGTTCGTAGCCGGGCCAAGAGCTCACTAGGGTGTGGAGTTCCTGGCCATTGCCCGAGAAAAAGCGCATCAACAGACCATCGTCCTTTGCTAGACCCTCCGGTGAGAGCATTCCATCACCATAGGCCTCGAAAATATGGGGATCCTATCCGAAGTCCGTTTTAGTAAGGTTAGCATGTATTCTTTATTTAAACTTACCAGTACCGCCAGGGCCATGGAGGTGGCATGGAACTCACCCAGGCGCTCCATGACCAGACGACAATGGTCCTCATCCAAGCCCAGCTCACGAGAGGCCATTATATAGCCCAACTGACCCAGATCCTCGAACACCAAGCTGCTCTCCGGCAGTTTGATGCAGTGATAGAGTCTGAAATGATAAGCATTATATTTAATATATTAATTATTATTATATATATTTATTATTTATATTTTATTTATATTTTATTATTATATATTTAATATTAATTTCTTATATATTATTTATTATATTAATTATGACTTACTTGGGTCCAAAGCGCCGCTTGCACTGCATCAGCAGCTCCAGCCGGGGCAGCACCTCATGATACGTAATCTTCTCTTTCAGGTAGACCTGTAGGTCCTCAATAAATTCCACCGAATCCAGGCGAGGAATGTGCTTTACGATGAACATAAGGTGTTGCTCCGCTTGGCCGGGATGTCTGAACGATATCTTCACCCGGAAAATCTGGCTGCAGTAGTTCTCTCCCGTGCTGCTGCCCATTCGTATGTGAATGGCCAGCGGATGGACCTTCGCCGTCCGCAGGGCGGTCTCCAGCACTTCCTCGAAGAAGACCACGTCCAGGTAACTGGGCAGAGCGGTCACCTCCGCATCGCAGACAATACTACACATTTTGCGATCGTTTGAGAAGTAGCCAGCAAACGATGCTCAATTTATATACGACTCGGCAAATTATAGTGCTGGCCCGGTTGATTCCAGCGTCGGAATTAGTTACATATGCACATATATGTCACACATGGCTATAATATATACTTCATCTCAGTTGGAATTCTCTTAATAGGCGACAACAAGTTCTCTAACTTTTCGGTATTCTCAAAACACGCAACGCCCGGAGATGTCGACCTTTCGCATGCGTGTTTCACTAGTAATTCAATTTCCTGAATTCAACTTTGCTAATAACAATTTGTTCTCATCTTTCTCTGGCCAGATCCCACTCGCGATGATTGGCAGTCAATTATCTTATCAAGTGTTTGTCCGTACAAAATATATGCATAATATCGATTTAGTTAGTTGATAACAAAGCTTAACGTTCAAGTGCTAGTTAGACCTTTCTTACTAAACAAACACAATTAGAGTGCCGTTTTAATTTACTATTAAAAGCAATTATTTGATAAAATATATCACTGTCAAAAGGATAACTCATTTATAACGTTGGCATAAAAGTTTCTCATCTCTGATGTTCGCGACTTTCCAGTGGGGACGATGTTATACCTATTAAATATTTATTGCGCTTATTGAATTAATTAAAACAGAATCAACGACCTACTGATTGATAACTGAAAATATTATACATTTTCCAGTAACATCATGCATATATAAAAAATTGTTTTATTACTTTTTTCTTTGTGTTACACTTAACTAATTACTTTATAAATCTCAATCTCTCAATTCACTTAACACCCGATGGTAACTAACAAATGATTTATGTAATTTTACGGCAAGAATGATATAAGAATAATTTGTTGTGTTTCATTTATAAATTGTAATATAATTAAAAACGTATTCTATTCTATGATTTCCGTTTGATGACTTGTATAATTCACTAACATGACGATGGGATTTTGAACCTAGACACCGAGAGAATATTTTATATTCTCAATAAAATGATTGTTATTTAAGATAATTATCACGTTCCATTTTGAAGGATGGGGCGTAAAAATGTGTGTTGTGTTAATAATTAAGTGGGTTAATATGCAAATAAGTGAGTGAAATATTCTCAGCAATTTAAGTTTATTTTGAGGACTTCAAAGTAGTTGCATGTCTTTATTAAGTATAATTTGTTTGTGTAAATTAGCAGCACGCAAAGTGTGTCGAAATGCGTTATTATCTCAAAAATAGGAAAGGTAGTTAAGATTGAAATATATATCCCTAGGCGCCAAGCATTTGTATATTTTATTATAATTAATAATTAATTCCAGATTCTCCTATACATATATGTAAAAGAAAACGGGTAAATGCTTAATGTAAAGATTTTTCGAATTTCATTTATTTAACTCATGGCCTACAAACAAGTAGTTTTCTACACCGTTCTAAACATTTTGTTCCACAAATATGAATTGTTTAATGAAATATTGAATTAATTTAAATGATTATAAGAATTATACTGTTCAGAGTTCAGTCAAACAATTTCATCTCATCTAGACGCTTCAGCGTGCATTTCAAGCTCTCCAGGGTACGAGCGTTGCCCTCGAACATAAGTTGAACTTTCTGTCGCGCGAAGGTTTCGTCGTGGAAGTTCTTCAGCGAGTTGTCCTCCGAGTCTACTCCGATCATGCTCATAAGTGGAAAGAAGCCAAAGGCCACAAAGAAACCGTAGTCCTCCCGTTCCCGGATCTCATCCATAACACCGTCGTAGCTGGGCATGGGCTTAGTCCACGGCAGATGCTGGAGGCATTCAATCAGTGCCTTGTAGTAGATGTCGATGAGCGTCTGCCGATGACAACGAAGCACCTCCAGCTCCAAGCTGGTGTTCAGAAAGTAATTGATGTCGAAACCCAGGCTGCCATAGAAGCACAACTGAAAGTCAATCTAAAAAAGCTATTAGATATGAGATTAAATATTCCCAATCAAACTACACATACAATTTTCACATCCTGCACCTTGTACTGCGGATCGTAGTTGAAAAATATGTTATTTATCCATAGATCGCCATGGTTTAGCACATTGTGGTGTCCTCGCAGCGGATATACAGCCTTGAGAATGCGTTCCGTGAAGTGTTCGTGGTAGCGGTAGAGCTTCGTGGTGATAGAGCCGAATCCCTCACAGTCCCCCACAAGGGCGGCAAGCTTCAGAAGCTGAGTGCCAAAGAGCAGCTTGAAGGGCTTCGACTTGATGGCGTCCATGTGCAGCAGACCGAAGGGATATCGGTCCACGATTGTCTCTGGCTCCCATTCGGCCATAATCATGCTTAGGGCATGATATTGGGCCAGCTTTTCCATCACCAGAGACGCATGGTCCAAGTCCAGACCCAGTTGACGACACTTCAGTTGATAGCCCTCGGAGCACAGATCCTCAACGATGATGGTTTGCTCCGGCTGAGTGGTGGAATAGTAGTGCCTGCGGATGGGTACAATTCAGCTTGGCAAAAATGGCAAGAATTATTTGGAAACTCACTTGGCACCCAGCGACCACGGCTTGGAGGCATTGTGAGCCTGCCACATGAGCGCCTCCAGCTTCGGCTTGATGTGCATATAGAAGATGCTCTCCTTGTTGTAAATGTTCAGGCGGGACAGGATCGCCTGCTTCTCCTCCGGCATTGACTTGACGATCAACGATGTCTCCAGGACGCTGCCTTCTGCGTTGCGGTATTTAATGTGAGCGCGGTAGATGTTGCTACAGTAGTTCTCTCCCCCTCGCGTCAGATTGGTCAGCTGCACCTCAAGGACGTGCAGATCCATCTGCTGTAGTCCATGCTCCAGTGTCCGCCTGAAGAACTGATGCGTTAGATAGAGTGGAGGCTCCTCCACAGCGTCCGACATGGCGATTTGACTTGAGGCTGCCAGTGAGTCCAACTGCTTTATATGCAAAATCTCGGAGAGGGTTGCCGATGCTGCATTTGATTTATAATTGATTTTAATGGGCTGGGTCATCTGGGGCGGCGCATCTTGGACCGGACCTTACTCAATTGATTCAATGAAAATGCATGCGATGGATTAGCGGTGTTAGCGTTTGATGAACCCATCTGAAGTCTAAATAGAGTTGGAGACATTTAAGAGTATGTACTATCAATTTAATATAATTTCATATTTCTGTATTCTTCCCAAAATTTTAAAGCGATTTTACCGTAGCATTTTAAAATTTCATAATTTAAATAGGTGAACTTTAACTATAAGATAAATATATGCATCTCTGCGTCATGTTTTGATCACTTGATATTCTTTCCATCTTAAAAATTTGGCTGACCAATAGGCTCTCCGTTTATTGCGTTTTGCTGCAATGGCGTTCCCTTCCCTTTCGCGACCAATCCCGGCATCAGTTGCCCAATCCTGTCATTCATTTACTGTGAGAAATTAGATGGTCCGTATTACCTATTGTTTGATCCGGCCTGCTGTTGACTTTTAAACACCCTGAAGTTGGCCTACAAGCCTGGTTTATACTGCAATCTGATTTCCATCCATTCTTGGATATCTTTGATTTTGGACTGAACTGTAAAAATGTAACTACTATTCAATAATAAGCATGAGAGTTGTTTGATCTCATCCGCAGCCGTAGTTATCTAAGTTACCCATCAAATATTGAATCGGAATTACTTCTTAATTTGCAAAATTCTCTTTCAAATACGAGAGGTATCTTCCCAGATCGTCTGGACATATTATTTTATTGACTTATTAACAAATATATATGATCCAGTTATTTAATCAACTCCTCCTCTTAACAGTTTTTCGCTTAGCACAAAACTATTTGGTTGCATCAATTAAATTCCAAAAACTTTAAGTCGGTGTTGTTGAAACGCAGCCCCATTTATATCACAAAAGTTACAAAATGTAACCCAACTATTTTTTTAATAGTCGTTGAAGACGCCAAGGGATTCGGCACGCTTCAGACCCCACTTTTGGTAGTCGTTGAGGGACTTTTGCGAGAAGACAGCGTCCATTTTGCGCTGCTTAAAAGCCTCGTCCTGCATATTCTCAATGCTATTATCCTGGGACAGCTCCTTTGGCATAGTGATCATTGGCAGGAAGGCAAACAGGCCGAACAGTCCGTAGGTTTCGCGGCTCCGCAGCTCATACTGCAGGTCCTCGTATGTGGGAATGTCCTCGTAGCGGGCGTACTCTAGGGCATCCTTGAAGGCTGCATAGTAAACCGTGATAAGCTCCTCGCGCCGCTCCTGCAGCAGCTCCAACTTCAGGCTGGTGTTCAGGAAAAAGTTAAGATCGCAGGCGGGGCTGCCGTAGAAGCTCAGCTGGAAGTCCACAAATATGGCCCTTGTCGGCGTATCCGGCTGGGCGGCGTTGTCGTAGGCGTACATGAAGTTATTGGTCCACATGTCACCATGGTTAAGTACAACGTACCGATCCCCGGGTTTTGGCTTCGCTGCAGCCACACACACAGACCGGAAGTTGTCCATGAGGCGTTGTAAGTTTTTGCTGACTTTTTCGAAACCCGGCCAGGTGGCGGAACTCTTGATGAGACCCTTGAGGAAGCCGCCGAACATGACCTCAAAGGTGTCGCTCTTCATTAAAATGTCTTCGCTCAGCATGCCGCGGGTGTACTGCTTCAAGATGGCAGGATCCTTTTTGGCCAGAACCATGGAGGTGGCATGGAACTTTCCAAGCTGCTGCAGAATGAGGGAGGCATGGTTCCAGTCCAAGCCAGCTTCACGCGAGGCTACCTTGTATCCCTCCACCTTGAGGTCACTGAACACGATTGTCTGCACAGGTGCCTTCACTGAATGATAATATCTGAAACAAGCATGCCACATTAATCATTTCGTTTGTGGAAATTTACCAGAAACCTATACTCAGCCCACACACTCACTTGGCTCCAAACTTGTCACCTCGACTTAGGATATCCAATCGAGGCAGTATGTCGGTATAGGTCTGCTTCTCCTTGATAAATACACTAACGTCTTCAAGGAACTGCGTGGCCTCCGTTATCGGAATGGTCTTAACGATCAAAGAGAGCTGCTCATTCTTGGCCGACTCCTTGCCATCGACCCACTTGGCGAAGGTGAGCTGGACTCGGTAGATGGCCGAGCAGTAGTTGTCACCCGGGTTGCTGCCCCACTCGAAGTTGATCTCCTTTAGAGTCACCTTCGACTCCCTTAGTCCCTCCTCCAGGGTTTCAGTGAAAAACTCGGTGCTCAGATATTCTGGCACCGAAATCTTCTGCTCATTTTTTACCACTACCATTTCGGATCTGTTTAACCACGTAATCAACAAAGAGTTCTTCTTTCTAAACTTTTACCGTCTGAACAAGTCTTTCGCGCACACCTTTCGGAACTGACTGAGACGACGACGGAGGCGAACCTATCATTTTATATTTGTTTGTGCCTCGGAAACTATTTCGACGACAATTTCGTGCTCTTCAAATGGCTGTTGTGTCATCGTGAAAATAAACTTAATGAGCGTAGAATAGTTTAAACAGTGGGTTGAGACTTTTATTTGGAAATGATTATAAAAATTTAACAAAAGAAATAATAATAAAATATATGAATTAAGTAGTTATTTAATTAATCTGTTTGTTTTGATTTATGCATCACCTTTTTATAAAACCCAAAAGTAATTTTTCAATTGATTACAAATTAAGTATCTCTACAGGTATCACCATTAATTTCATACGAGTTATTCACAACAATTTTGATAATTGTTCAAATGCAACAATTAGCATCTTTGTACATTTGTATTTTAGTACCACTGTGCGAACTTAATGGCTTGCTCGCTCGAAGCTTCCTCAGTGCGATGAGCCGTAGTCTAGTATCAGTCGGGTTTTGCACTGTCATCCGAATTTTAATAAAAACAAAACACAAATGAAAGAGATTTCGAAATACACATGCTCGTAGTGGGTTGATAGAGCTGTAATTAATTTCGAGTTGGTGTCTCTCAAGTTCGCTGTGGTCTAGCTCTTGAGTCTGGTCAACCCGTTGGCCGGCTACGCTAGACCACGTCATGGGTATTCTCTTGGCAGTGAGCAGGCGGTGCTCCGAGGCTGGAACACCGCCTGTCAGTGGGTCAACAGAGCTAGTATTTGCTTTGAGTGTTATCAACCTGGTGATATGTGTTAGAAACGCGTGTGTATAAATTGTTCTATGTATAAGCTCGCGTGTGCACGTCGAGAACACAAATTAAGTTTATCTCTTGTTTGCTCTGACGCGATACTTTTATTCACCTGAACTATGGGAAAAATCGGATTTCATTAATAAACTCAATCTTACAAAATAAATATGTAATGAACTATGAATATATATAGTTAAATATTTTGTTTACAAAGTAATATGACTTTTCCAAGGCATATATGCATCAGGGATGCTGAATAATAACTTGGAAATATTGATTGAAATATGATTATAGTTACTTCCTAAAAATATAAATTTTGTATCTATATTAAGCTGTAAAATGTGAAATATCAATTAAAATATGATTATATTTACTCCCCAAAAAGATACATATTTCTCCATAGTAGATATAGTAAATATAGTAATAGTAAAATGCGAATAAAAAAGGTAGACAAATAACCATAATGAATTCGAGAAATCTGCCTTACCTATTGACGCCCATAAAAACGAGCTATCTGAACACATGCTAACATTAGATTGGGAAGATTCCCAAGTGTTTTTTTTTTGTTTTGTTATTAAACTTCTTATCAACGATCTAAATAAGTTGCCCCTGGCAGTAAAGTATCCCGGAAGAGTTCTGGGGTTTCATTGGGTTCAAGAACCGAACGAAAAATTGAAATCAATTTACATTCAGATTTTGTAATACCTAAAAAGTAAATACCTACCTAATTTAAACAAACGGAAGCATTAAAGCATGAATAAAGCAAAAGTAATTTATTTCGTTTATTTTCATTTCGTTTATTTGCCAAAGTTATTGAGTAAGCTGCATAATAATCATGATATCAAAAAATCAGAGGCTAATTTAGTTAAAGAATGTTGAGTAGTGAGTAGTAGTGTTAGCAGCTAAGGTAACATTCTTTACCATTTCCTAAATAGTTTTATTACAACTACTTTAAAAAATATCACATAGTATGTACATGTTTCCTGAACTAAGAGCTTTGCATAATTTCAGGCTTCACCTTTAGAACACTGCTTATTCACGTTTTATTCTTACGTGATTCTTATTTTTGCTTTGCTTCCTATGATATTTTACTATTAACATTAAAAACATAACATTTAAAAGCATGCAACTTTATTTAGTTAGGCATTCTCATTTTTAAACATATCTTAATTCAATTTATATTTATAGATATATGTCAATGAGGTAAATTAGGTTCTGATTGGCCCACATTGGAGAAGATTTACTCTTCTAATTTTTAGATATCGAGATAACTAGACCTCAACAAGTTAAACATCTTAAAATATCGAACCTGTTCAGTTAATTTGACAAACAAAACAAACACCACGTATTACATTTTTTCTTTTTTATTCGTGAAAATACAATTTCAGTGTCGTTCTTAAAATTGCACATGTTTTCGATTATGTATTGAAATCACCAAGAGTACACAATATAAAATGCTAGCAAAAAGGACTTTAAAATATTTTGCACACATACAAAACTACTTAAATATCTAAATTGTTTAAACTTCGCTCAGTTTGCATCATAATTTCTAGCTTGCCCCGTTGAACAGTAACAGTCCAAAGGCAAACTGGGTCATCGTCATTAAAACTAGGCCTACACATACTCGTTACTCATTCACTGTTTGTCGAACTGCAGCAGGAAGTTCCCA
Organism: Drosophila serrata; assembly: GCF_035046125.1. NCBI lineage: Eukaryota > Metazoa > Arthropoda > Insecta > Diptera > Drosophilidae > Drosophila > Drosophila serrata. The sequence goes on from NW_028256998.1 coordinate 214,037, forward strand.
AACCAAAAATTACGCTTACATAGCTTAAAGAACTAGACAACTTTATGCTTATCGGTTGGCCTATGTTTCCACTGATTTTGTGCGTGCTTCCCCTTCCACGCATGACTCTCCCTCTGGTTTTGGGGTCAGATTAGCTCCAGACATCGGCCGAATAGCGCTTCTGGGCCTCCATCTTCTTGATATACTGCACGGCGTCAGCCTCGCTCATGGCGCCCTTGGTGGACAGAATTTTCACTAAAATATTTCTAACATCCACGGCCATGTTCTTTGCATCCCTGCGAAACAATGGATAAAATTATGATATCGCATTTAATTATAATACACTTATTCCCCGATCTTACCCGCAAATGTAGAAGTGGCCCTTGTTCTCGCCAATCACCTTCCATATCAGATCGGCATCCTGTTCCAGCAAGTGCTGCACATATATCTTCTTCGCCTGGTCGCGGGAGAAGGCAGCCTTGAGATTCAAAGTGCCCTTCTTGACCCATTCCTCCAACTCAGCCTCATAAATGTAGTCTTCACTGCGCTTGCGGCATCCGAAGTACAGGATTGACTCGCCCACGGTCTTGCCCTCGTCGCGCAGGAATTGACGTTCCTGGATGAAGCCACGGAATGGAGCAAGACCTGTGCCTGGTCCCACCATAATGATAGGTGTCTCCGGTTTCGTGGGCAGACGGAACTGAGATTTCCGTATGAACACCGGTACCTTGACATCCTCCTCGCCGCCCTGGGGCTGCTTGTTCTTCATGTATGTGGTAGCCACACCCTTGTTGATGCGACCCGTGGGTGTCTTGTACTCCACGAGCACGGCCGTGACATGAACGTCGGTGGGATGCAGCTTGGCCGACGAAGAAATGGAGTAGTAACGCGGTTGGAGACGAGGCAGCAGCTCGCACACGTGGTCGATGGGAGGACGGCACGACTTAATGTCCTCCAGAATGTGTACAATATTGCGGCAAGCGTCCTGGATCCAGCTCTGGTATTTCTCCTTGCCTATAAATGTATAAATTTATTTAGTATTTAATACTAGATTAAGATATAACTACTCACCTTCCGGATTGATAGATGCCATGCTGCGCAACAGCTCCTTCTCCTTCTCGTCCGTACAGTACTCTGCCAACTCCTTTAAAATGTGCGTGCGAGGAATAGCAGTGATCTCGAGATAGTGGGTCAGTGCGGTACGATACGTGGTAGGGCAGGGGAACGGATGCTTTTTGCTGCTATCCGTATCCGTATTAATTAGCGAAAAGACCGTATCCAGGTCAGCGTTGCACAGCTGACCCAACTTCTCCACCAATCCCTTGTCATTAACTGGATACATCGCCACATGGTCGCCGGCATCATAACGCATCTTCGAGCCATCAATGCTCAGCTCGATGTGCATACAGGAGCGGCCTCCGCCCTTGTGCAGCTCGCGGTTGACCTTGATGGGGGCCAGGAAGGGGTTCTTGGCGTCGAAGGGCGGTCGCTGATTCTGCACGGAATGCAGTCTTGCGATCTCGCCCGTGTAGATGCGGTCTGGCTGCACATCGGGTTGCTCCAGCAGACGGTATTGGCGGATGAGAACCTCCTCGCCGCCACCCTCAATGCCGAAGTGATCGCAGACGGCAGGCCAGAAGCGATCCTTCCACGTAATGAAGTCGTCTTCGATGCTATCAGGAAGATTGCATGGGTGAGACGGGAATAAACTTGCTATTAACAACAACAACTTACTTGGCATCATCGTCACCCAGTCCCAATTCAAAGACACGGTTGGCACCCAGCTCCTCCAGTCGCTTATCCACATAGATGGCCACCTTGTTGTAGTGCTCATAGGTCTTATTGCCCAGGCCGAAGACCTAAAATATACAGAAACAGAGGGACTGTTATTTAGCTAAAACGCGAAGGGGGCCATAGTTGCAATCAAAATAATAGCACTTGAGTTTTTTATGAACTTTTCAAAAGCTTTCATAAACTTTAAATTAAAGTAAATTTTGTATACTAATATACATACATAATTGTAGTTGATTAGTTTTGGAAGCCACTCAATACTTTAGATTAGAGAGCATAAATTAATAATTTACTTTTTACAGTTATTTAAAAAATGATTTAAATTAATCAGCTTTAAATTTACTTTAAGATTTAGATAACTCAATTATTTGGAGCTTGTTTATATATATGGCAAGATTTTGCTGAAGAATACCTAAAATTTTTCAATTGATTATAGAAAACTGTATAGCTATCTAAGATATTTAGAGGATTGAGATAATAAACCTTCGAGTTTAGAAACAGAGAAAACATAAATCGATAAAGCTAATTTCTGAAATTTTCAAGTTGTTTACTCATTAATAAAATTCAAATTCATGTAATATTTTATTACCTGGTGTTTTTGCGAAATTAGTAATTAATGGAATGAAACAGGGTGCTATTATTCTGACTGCTGCTATACATTGTTTGGTGTCTGCCCCCCTTTCCATTAGCCTTCGCACCGTCGCAGTTTTATTACGTAAACTATTTAAAAGGCAGCGAAAAGATCGCAGCCTCGGCGAGCGGCACACCCCGAGGCGCTGTGTCGAGACGGCAAGCGTGTTTAGCATTTTGCAGCTTAATTCAAAAGGGCTATCTCAATTTATTAATCAATCAGCTGTAGCGTATGAATTCACAATATATGTAAACCGGAGAACAAGCACGTTGTCTTAAAAAAAAACGTACTAAAATTGTTCACGACAAAAAGCCATCTGATACGCCACTGCGTACCGCAGAACGCACTGGTGAGCAGGGAACGATTAGCCCGCCGATTAGAATTGAGTTCGATAAGCACTATTCAAAACCTTTCTGGTTATAAAAATACACAATTCATTAGAATTGTCAGTGGACTTTGCGTAATACTCAAGAGTCATACATCAGCGTTTGAAGAATATAAAATTGTTTAATTTATGTGTCGCATCAGAAAGAAGGTATCTCGGGCTAGAAGCTCTAAACAAACCTTCAGTTAAGATACTTCTATGGAATATAAAAAATACATATTTTACTGTTAAGTTCCTCGATAGCAACCTGATCATAAAATATAATCACCAGATACATTTTCAGTAAAACAAATCAGTTTACCCCTTTCTTTCAGGTTGTATCCCTGAAATCGTTCTATTAATCTGTTAATTTTCGGGAAGACAATGGTGCCTGGTTTCTCTATCAACATCAAAACAAATTTTCTTCACTGGGACCTTGGAAACCCCCTAAATGTATAAAAAAATTCTCTGAGTCTAATACAACATAAATAGGATATTTACAACCCCAAATTAAAATAAATTTAATAAGTTAAAAATAAGAATATTTTTCTTATCAAATCTATCTATCACAATATGGAGGAATCTTTTCAAAATTAGTATTTTTAATAAATTGCTGCCAGTCGAAGCTTTATGTTAACGCTCTCTTTCTTGTTACATATCAGGTTAACTACAGCATTTTATTTATTATCTTATCTTATCAAGTCACGTAACGAAAACTCTACACATTCTATGAATTGTGACTATAATTCGCTAATTATATTTTCTAGTGCCTCATTTTATTTCAAGTTGTCTATCATAATACCCATATTAGCCGTTAGTCAAGCTTAAAAACCTCAGCTCGAGTTCCGACAATCTAGTAATTAAGATCTCTTCCCTGTCAAATCTGGTTTCCCGTTTCTGTTCCCCCAATGTCATTTCGATTGTTTACTATCCGCTTACATCAGCTGTGCTGTATCAGAGCACAACAAAACAGCTTGGTGTACGAAAATAGGTGCGAATTGAGTAGTTGTCCGGGTGGAGAGACCGCTTATCGGGGGGGCAGTGCTTGATAAGCGGACGAGTTTGGCCCCATTTGAAGGCCAGCGTACTCGTGTAATCGCTCCATTCGTTCCTGATAACACTCCCGCCCGATTCTAATGCTATCGCTGAAACTCACCGCATAATTAAGACCGGTCAGATCAACATCGCCGTTTGTGATCCACTCGTAGAACTCCATGGCGTTGTCTGTGGGATCGCCCTCGCCATAGGTGGCCAGGCAGAAGACGGCTAGCGAGTTGGAGATATCCTTCAGTTGCAGCAGCTCCTCCATGTCGCACTCCTCGGGATCGGCAACCATGCCCTTGAGCCTATAGCGGATTCCCTCTTTGGCCAATCGGCCGGCAAACTCCTCACCGGTTCCGGTCTGCGAGCCATAGAAGACGACCAGGCTACGTCCGGATGCCTTGAGCTTCTTAATAAACGAGTTGTCCGCCGCAGTCGTGGTGCATACTGTGGTTGGTCTGTATAAAAATTACTAATGTTTAGAATAAGGTTTTTCTTTACAAAAATAGGGCTTAAGCCGAAGCAATGGGGATTAAAACTGGTTTCTCAATGTCATGCTACATTACCAGCTGATTAACTGTCGGGTTTAATACACTTTATATTTTACGAAAGCCTCTGAGAATCAATAATAATTTAATTTTAAATTCAATTTCAATTTATCTGATTGATAAATGTTTACTGAACATTAAGAAACCAATCCCTGATTCCGCATTGTTTTTAACGATCACACAAACTGTGTGTAAATGTAACTTGGATTCAGTTCGACTGATTGATAAATGTTCACTGGATATTGAGAAACACTATTGACTCTGCAACTCCACTTACTGGATGGAATAGCTGCGCACTGGCTCCTCCTCCTTCTTGCGGCTGCGTAGGAAGTAGAAAGCGGCTCCTCCGATCAGAACGGCTAACAGGGCCACATCCAGCAGTCCCAGGAATGGTTCGTCTCCACCAGCAGCGGCTGCTCCAGCTGCTCCCTCAATCGTTTGCTCGCTAGCCATGGTGGGATGTTTGTGACTGAAAAAAAGGGCACCAGAATTCATGGCGTTTAGTTTTCGCTTTGCATAACATTTGTTCACTCGATTTGCATGTCGCGCACTTTGGACACGCACTCTAATGTATTCCACGTAAGCCAGAGCCAGAACCAAAGCCTACAGCTAGAGCTAGAGCTAGAGCCGGAGCATATAGGCTACTTTGCATCGGGTCTGTGTCTAACGGTATGGCGCTTCCGCACTTGTCTTAACGGTACACGCTCCAGGTGTCGATCTCGCTCTCGCTCTCGCTCTCGGTCTCAATAAATGTTTCGTCACATAGCGGTTGACATTGAAAACGCACAGCAAAATCGGATTTTAATCGGTTGTACCTTGAATGCCGTTGTTGCGGCTGCTACTCCGGTTGCAGTTATGCAATTAAACAATGAATTATATATATATTCTCGACGTAGCGACGCTACGTCTGCTTCGGTTAACGGTACACTGCTTACTGCTGCTCGACAGCAACACGCTTTATGCACCGCGCTTATCGAAAGCCAGGCGCCGATCGAGAGATATGATGAAAGCGACAAACGATTTTTGTAATGTCGTTCCAAAAATATATACTAAACAGCCTCGTGAATCACTAGCTCTTATAGTTTTAAGTGTTTGCTCTCTTTACGCTTATGAAAATTAATTGTGGAATATGAATATAAAAAACTCACTTCATGTGAGCTTTAATCGTAGTGACATTATCACAAATAGTTATATTATTATTATTCAATTTATTACACAGACTTCCGTGACCAGGTGGACGTGCCTGCTTTAAGTCTCCTTGTGCTTTTTCCGCACACCGCTTTCCCTAGTTTGCTATGCGAATCTGAAACTATTATTTTATGATTTAATTTTTCAAACAAAATATTTGCCAGGAATGGAATGTGACCCCTGTCGATTGTATCTATTTTTTGTGCGTTCGTCAAAATTGCACCTTGAATTGGGAATTGACTTAATGCTTTAATGTTGCTAATGCGCCGTTTCGGCTACGTGTTTGAACTTTGCATAGACAAGCGCACTCGCGTAATAGTTCTTGTTGCTGTGGTCACCAAATGGCAGAAAATAAATATTAAACAAATGCCAGACGAGCGGAGTGGGCAAGCGCTAAGCGAAGCTTATGCTAATCGACGATAGTGGCGTCGTCCAATTCCAGTTTGAGGAAGGTGTACGACACTGTGGTGGTCAATTGAGTGAAGCAACGAGAATCAGCCGCGGGCAACAAGTGGAGGAGAATTGGTGAATTTTTATAGGTCACCTCACCCCTGTCTAACGTACTATGGACAATAAGTTATTTCTTTTTCGCATAATCCATTTCTAGCACACATGACTAGATCGATTCGGCAGCAGTTGATGCTCATAAAAAGAAGATACCATATATATGTATGTATGTACATATTTTGTGAGGTCAGAAACTTTTACTGACCGGATATACAAGGCAATGAGATACAAATGAAATTTCCTATTGATATAAATTTAATTATTGTGATACCCTGTAAAGTTGTCCTTTGTGTTTTGAACTTTGTTTGCAAACAGCTATATAAAATTGTATTTAAAAAATAAATATTTTATATACTTACATATATGACTTATTGTGATTCCTAACAATTGTGCTTACTCGCCATATAACAAAGTTTTTAAATCGCAACCAAACAATCTGCCGGCTAATGACCACACTGCAAGTACTCAACACAAACACGTTTTTGGCTCCGTAATGCTGAAACTGACTTAGTAGCTGCGAAATTTAGAATTCCCTAGCCACGATAATAATAAAATAATAACACAATAAGCATGAGTTGGCAAATTTTTGCTCACTAGTGGCTTTTCTTATCGAAATATAAGTCAACTAACCGGAGGATATGTTTAGTTCCAAACGAATTGATTTTCAAGATGTACGTTGCTACTGATCAAAAAGATCTGGTTTTTAATTTTTATTTAAAAACTCAAGACAGTATAATACTTTTTTACTGACAATTGTTTGCTTGACCTGAAATGTAGTAGCAACCAAATGGGTTTGTTGATAGCAGTGAACCGAAAAAACTTTTTGACCTATTCTATAAATATTCAAAGTGCCATAGAACGATAAAGTTATAGAGGATTAAAGTAATATATTAAAAATAAAACCATTATATTGCATTGCTAAAACACTATATACGCATTTTCAATCTAAAATTTACATAAGAAGCCGGAGATAAAGTTCTTAGATTTTATAGCTTTGTATACGTACATTTTCGTAATCAGCATCAGCTGTCCGATTCATTTTGTTATTTAATAGCGTAGAAAAGTATACGTAATAAGATTATGGGGGTCTTCGGCCCACAATAATACCCAGTGATTGGCATTTGAGAAGGATTTGGATTTTTCTAACGAATTAGTTATAATTATCCATTATTTCCTGATTTTTTTTAAATTCAGCCGTAGTTGAAGTTGAAGAGGACCTGATAAATCATATTAATTTATTTAAAGGTCGGCCATTTTTCCTTTAAGATTCCGGTGTTATACACTTGGCATTATTTTCGGAAAATAATAAACATTCAAGGCTTAGAAACACTTTAAAACGTTTAACAGGCAAAATCAGAGAGAAGGACCATGAATTCTTAGCCAAGTTAGATTAAAACAAAGTTTGCCACACAAAGCTATCAAGTGTTAATAATTTTGGCCATTGATACAAAATTGAAAAAAAAATATATGTTTATTATTTACGTTTCTCGATCACGATTAGCTAACCGTGTATTTAAATCAACAATTTCCCTCTCCCTCCCGTCTCCATACTGTTGCTTTAATCAAAACGACACTACATTTTTCAACACGAAATCCATTTTTTAATTTTTGACAGTGTATTCACTTTGCTCGCTCATGTATGCGGTGGTTGTTGTTGTTATACATTGTGCCCATCGTGGTAGCCTCTACAATTATAACTTTTGACAAGAAAGGAAGCTAACTTAGGCACGCCGAAGTTTATATACCCTTGCAGATAGAACTTCTATGAATAGGAATCCATACAATATAAATTATATATATTTGTGTTAAAAAACAATTAAATAATATTCCTATAATCATTGCATTCAGCTATATCATATATAGTTGCGATTTTACATTAAAATTTTATACAAAATTGTAAGAGTATATAAAATGGCTATATCTCAAATTTGATGCAATTCCAGTTGAAAACTGAAAAGGTTAAAAATTTTATTGTAAAAATTTCCCGATCAATCCTATGGCAGCTATATGATATAGTCGTCCGATCCGGCCCGTTCCGACATATAGTCGAGTCAGAGTATATAGAAGGCTAACTACAACGTTTCATTCAGATAGCTTAAAAACTGAGAGACTAGTTTGCGTAGAAACGGACAGACGGACAGAAGGACAGACGGACAGACGGACATGGCTAGATCGACTCGGCTGTTGATCCTGATGAAGAATATATATACTTTATATAGTGGGAGATGCCTCCTTCACTGCGTTGCAAACTTCTGACTGAAATTATAATACCCTGCAAGGGTATAAATATCATGAAAAACCTACCATAAAATTGTTTGAAATGCGGATTTACTATACAAACTCAGATGCGACATTGCTTCCAGTAATTATATCGTTTTAAATTGTTAATTGAATAATAAGTCAGTTAACAACAGTCTTCAACATTTGATTTTTAGAGCAGGATCAATTTTTCGAAAAGAAGCAGGATGTAAACTAGGCCATCAACATTCTCAATTTTGCCCACTGTGCACAATGTGTAAAAGTGAATAGAGGAAGACGAGCCAGCAACAGGTAAAACTTCAACTTGAAACCAAACCGCACACATGTGCGAGTGCGAGCGAGAGGGGACTATGTCTGTGGTTATTTCATCTGCTTTATCGATGTAACCTTGACCGCCAGTGCACAAAATATCAATTAATTTATGTATTTCGACTGCGCGTGGCCTTTGGACTTGGCAGATACAAAAAACATAAACCTATGTAGTACAACTCACCGATCTGACTAGGTCGTTTCCGCTGCGTACTTCCAGATCGTTCCGTTCTTTTTACACGTTCGATGATTGACGAATCACTTAATTTGCTTTATTTAATCCACGACGAAACGGGCGAGGTGCAGTAACAAAGTACGATTTACGGGATGTAGTGTGCTCGCCGCTTATAATGCTCAGTTTTGTGGAAGATATGGCGGATTTATTCCTCTGCGCTGGAGGGTCACACTGATTTAAACGCAGTCAAGTGAAGTGATCGAAAACAAAGTGTTTGCACCTGTGCCAGAGGTGGAAAAATGTACTGAGCTATCGATGAATGATTAATGTTTTTAAAACAAAAATTAAGTAAAATGAATCATAAGACTTAATCATAATCATCCAAATTCGACTGAAAAACTGGATAACTGAAAATATCGGCGATATAATTAACGGTGCAGGAAACGATCCATAATAGACAGCTGCTAAATTTTTAACCAAAACCCAGTCACTAGATTGGATATACCATTTGCATTCTCCTATATAATATTTAATTATTTTAAACTACTGTACCATTAATTTAGAAATTAAAAACTTTTAGTTAATTCGGTATCCAGACTGTTCAGCTGCCAATATTTTCTGTCATTCTGCTTATAAGGAACACCTTGGATAATATTAGACTTTTTTAAGCAAGTTTCTGTTAATTCTGTTAATGTTATTATATATATATATATATTTGCAATCTTTCTCTCTCCCATGAGGATATCGATATTGGAAAGAAAAGTATCGATAATGAATTCGAAGTTCTTGCAGCTCTAGATGGCATATTTTAATTTGTAAAAAAACTCGACGCGAGCAGCGAACGGCTCGGAAATGCCATTAAAGTTCTTGAAAAAGTGTCGCCAGTACAATGTGACGTCCAAGAGTTTATTTGTTATATCAGTGCATCACCTGCTGGGTGAGTAAACCTCGGTCGCCCCCGATAGCGCCAGGCAAAGCAACAACTACAGCGCAGCACCAATAGGAAGAGCAACAACAAAGACGATTTGGTGACAGCCACAGTTAACAGCTGCCGCAGGCTATTACACTTGTTGATTTATTTAATTGGAAATAAGTACACAATTCCATTTATGGTCCCGCACATGATAGAGCGCCTGTTATTACCTGTTTCGCTGGAATTCGCCAACGAATTCAGGCCTCAAAAATGCGGACATCGCAATCGTATTTCCCACACACTCACATACTTGTTGCTTTGTTGTTGCCTATAGCATATGTACATGCGTATGTTGCTGTGCTAACAGATACCGTTAACAGGAACGCCCAGGATTGTTAGGTCTATTCAGCTGACTGTAAAGAGAGCCCTGTAGGTGTAAAACATGCAAGTGCAAACCGATCTATAAGTCAATAGTGAATGCTGCTGCTAGCGGACAGAGAGCTCTCCCAATAGAAATGGAAAAAATCAATCTCCCTTTGTTTATAGATTCTGAAATAGCTCATTTTTGAGGATTCTAGATAACTTTTAGTTTATATACCCTCACTTAACTGGTTTTTCAAAAATGTCATGTTTTTTCACAATGTTTGAGGTTGCGAATACAACTGTATCCAAAAACTAAACTGGCTTCATCAGTGGAAAGCTAACCATAAATAGTAAAAGTATCGAAAGAGAGTAGTAAAATGTTTGCATGTGTTTCCATGCTTGTGCGTGCTGTGCCCAGGGCTGCCGTGAATTTGGAATGCTTTTAGTGAATTTGTCAATCGGAGCACGTTTTCAACGCTTCTTCCATTGCAGACACCTCCAGTACGGTCGATTGTACGATCAGTTCGGAGAGCAAGGGGCAGGAGTGCCTGGATAATGTGTGCCAGCGACTGCTTATTCAGCAGCCGGAATTCTTCGGGCTGCGATACCTGGTTAAGGGCAAAGACAAGGACAAGGAGGACGAGTTTAAATGGATCGATCTGGAGCGTTCGCTGAGCCGGCAGTTGGAGAAGTACGCGGCGGGGCCGAAGATCTACCTTCGGGTCCGCCACTACGTGACAACTGGAGTGCGCCACCTTAGCGATGAGGCCACGCGATTCTATTATTTCCTCCAGCTGAAGAGCGACATCTACGAGGGTCGGATCGCCTGCGACATCCGCACAGCCATCTTGCTGGCGCTCTACTGCCGTCAGGCGGAGTACGACAGCTATCAAGGCGATAAGCAGAGCAAGGATTACCTAAAGAAATCGCTGGTGCTGCCACGCAACATGCAGGGTCTGGCCAATGACGACAGTATGTTGGAAGGTCTTATTGTGGAGGTGCTGCAGCAGCAAGCGGGCCTGGCGCATCTCAGTCAGAGCCAGGCGGAGGAGATGTACATACAGTGCTGCCAGCAGCTGGATGGGTACGGCGAGGAACGCTTTGCTGCCAAAGACACTCTGGGCAACGATTTGCAGCTGGGCTTGGCCATCAACGGGATGGTGGTGAATGCGGACAACGGCCGGCAGTATTTTCCGTGGAAGGACTTTCACACGGTGACCATTGACAAGCGTACCATCAAGATCGAACAGAATCGACTAGACGGCGATGGAAGCATAGTGGGCAGTTTTATCTTTGGCGAGGCGGACACTGCCCGCTACTTCTGGAAGCTCTGCATCAGTCAACACAAGTTCTTCAAGCGCTACATTGACACCGCCACGCCTTCCAGCCTAGGTAGCGGGGCGGACGTTGAAAGCGGACATTTGGGAGCCGATAGCGTCGGTTATGTCGACTTCGACTACGCCGAGGCCGCCGAGCAATTACAACAACAGCAACATCAGCAGCAGCAGCAGCAGCAACAACAGCAGATCCACCACCAGCAGCAAATGCTTTCCTCAAATATTTCACTAGCCGCCAGCCATAGCCACAGCCAGCTCCTGGGACAGAGCAGCTCCTGCCTTGACCTGAGCAACAACAACCTGCACAGCAGCAATGGCATGCTACACCTCGGCAGCAGCAGCAACAACAACAACGAGGAGCGGGAGCGCCTGAAAGCAATGTTGCCGACGTACCGGCCAGCGCCGGACTATGAAACGGCTGTACAGCTCAAGTATCGCACTCCATCCGCGGAGCTGCACAATGTGACTGTTGCACTAGCCACTCCCGGCACCACCTACTATGCAGGCTCCCAGCCTGACGTGCATAATCCAGGTGTTTACAACGAGAACTTGCTCTACGGCCACCTAACGGCCCACCGCTACCCTGACGTAGCGCAGCCGGCAGCAGCTCTCCATCACCACATCAATCTATACCAGACGAAGCAGCAGCAACAACAGGTGCAACCAGTAAGCACGGCCCAGGCGTATTTGGAGCTTTCACAACGCATGCACATGATGCGACACAAGGCGCCGCCGCCGTACCCGGTTAATCGGTTGAGCTCCTCGTCGACCCCCGACCTGGCAGTGGCGACACCCCGACCATTGCAGGGCTATCGCAACTACGTGAGCGGTTCGTCGCCCGATCTAGTCTCCAACCGCACCCTCCTCAATGGCGGCCAGTACTTAGCTCTGGCCGCAGGCGGGCATGCCGGCAACATGCCCACCTCGTCCGGAGCCACCATGCTGCACCAGTACCAATATGTTGGTCACATGGGTCACTCGCAACCCTATCTGCCGCCGCACGGAACCTTCGAGAACCTCAACATGATTGAGGAGCAGCCGTCCATCATGTCCCAATTGCGGCAGTCGGCGATGAGCCAGGCAGCAGCCGCGGCAGCTGCAGCCGTAGTAACGCAGAGGTAAGGTTCCATAAATAAATGAATGGATGAACTTTCTCATTGTAATGATCTTACATGCAGTGACTTTTACTGACTTTAACTTATATTACAGTTCACCCACCCTACCGCCCACCGGCTATCGCAGCTCTGTGCCGCCACCAGCCAGCAGTCCGCAGCCACCAGCCGTTTCATCCCAGAAGTCGACCACACCCACACCTCTGCAGCGGAGTGTCGTGAACGGATCCATAGAACCCATCTATGAGAACCTACCGCAGCGCGCCTCCGGTGGCAGCAATGGAGCAGCACACGCCGAGGCCATTCGCCAGCGAGCCTCCTCCATACAATCGGCTCCTCCTGGTGTTGTGCCCGTGCCGGCGGCCCGGCATGCCAGCACTAACAACGTGGTCACCGTGACGGTGAATGCCCAACCAGACGACCATATCACGCCAAACATAGTGAAGTATGGAGCCGAGCGATCGGCTATCGCGGAGTTGCAATTTCAAGAGCCACAGCTGCCGACACGCTCTATCAGGGCAGCCAGTGCTGCTCCGGCCATTGGAGTCACGCCGCCGCCCCGCCAACATCGATCCACCGCGAGTCTAAACAAGTCGACGACCGTCGACGTCAACGCACCGACTGGAGACTCGCTGCAGCAGCAATTCAGTGCCATGAATCTATCTGCCAACACATCAGCATCCACCTCCTCCATGTTCAACTCCACTTTGGACACCACATCCTCGTCTGCGGCTAGCAAGGATGCCAAGCGCAAAAAGCGATGGAACTTCCTCGCCCGCAGCAAGACTCCCGACAAGCAGAAGTCTGCCACGCTGGGCAGGGAGAAGGCAGCTACTACTGGTCAGCACGCCAAGCTTGCAGCAAAGCTGAAGCTGGCTCAGGACGATCTTAACCTGCCCCACCGTTGGTCCACCGGTGTTAGCAAGCCGCAACCGATTTCTGGAAGGTATTCCAAGGACAAGCTGGTAAGTGGTAGATTTCAACTTGATAGAATATTGATATGTATATGATATGTATCTCTTGTATAATTTCAGTGCCAAATCCTTAATGAAAAACTACAGGACTCACAGCTATTCATGGAGTTTGAACGCATACCGAAGCGGCGAGAGCATGCCCTGTACGAGTGTGCCCTGCTCGAGGAAAATGAGCCCAAGAACCACGATCCAAACTTTTTGCCCTACGACGATAACCGGGTGCGCTTAGTGCCGTCAATGGAAAATCGACATGGATACGTGAATGCCTCCTACATATCCGTGAGTTACACGATTTTGTGTATAAAATCAATATAAACTTGAAATATATGACTTTGTAGGCCACTGTTGGAACGAAGCAACGATTTTACATCGTGGCGCAATCCCCACAAGAGTCACAAACTATGCACACCTTTTGGCAGTGTGTTTGGGAGGCTGATGTGTATTTGGTAGTTCAGCTAACCGAGGACATGAGCTACATTCCCCTAAGCAGTCAACAGCGTCTGGAGTTTGGACAGGTTTGTGATGCCATGCTATGTTGAAGTGCTCCTATGACACATCGCTCCTCCTTTTGCAGTTTCAAGTATATCAGGAATTTTCTCAAACCACCGATCGATGCACAACCAGCAAGCTGCGTCTCTTCCACGCTCCCTCGCGTCGCTACCGTTCCGTCTGGCATCTGCAGTACGCAGACTGGGCGGAACAGAATTGTCCGCGCGACGTCAACCACTTTTTGGACTTTCTTGAGGAGCTCAACTCGGTTAGACTGGCATCAACACACGAGGTGCCGCCAGGACACAATACGAATCCTCCCGTTTTGATTCACTGCCTCGAGGGGGGCGGTCGATCTGGCGTCACACTGACGGCGGATCTTCTGCTTTATACCCTGGACCATAACGAGGTAAATTTGGATTTGAAATATTAGTCCCACCATATTTTTAATCTATCTGTGCTGTCTTTTCAGGACTTGGATATACCGAGGGTCATTGGGCAACTGCGGCATCAACGTGATAGCATTATACCGTCCCTGGCGCAGTACAAGTTCATATACAATCTGCTCATTACCTATTTGAAGCGTACGAGGTTGATATGAGGCTGAGAAATGCTTCAAGGGATGCATTAGTGTCCATGGACCAAAGCATTCTATGTTTTATAATCCTACCTTCCTGAGAACGAACAATTTTATTTAAGTCGTAAGAAAAAGTGCCTTTTAATATGCGTATCCCCAATCAAAATGTTATTCATTTTACTTAAACAACGTAAAATTTTGTTTTAATTGTAATTTGTTTTGAAGTTCCAGACTCCATTGTCAAAACTAGGGCTAAGGCGCTAACAGAAACTCCTACCAATGGCGTTAATCGTAGTGCCTAGCTAGATAAGATAGCTCCGCATCCAAGCAAATACTTGTTAGGTTTAAAGCCAAATTATTTATAGAAAACTGTATTTTATCTAAAGTTGAAACAAAACTTAACGAATTGAACCCCCCTCCCAAGAAGCAATAAAAATTTAACATTATTGACATAAATAACTGGCAAACATTAATAGATCGGATCGTCACTGGGCAACAGAAGAGAAGAGAGAGGAGCTAAGTTCTTAATTTAATTTGATTAACGTATCGTATAGGTCTGATATATCAAAAAGAATATTGATATCGTAACGTTTAAAAATTGACTCGTCAAATTTCTCAAAAATAAAAGTACATATCAATATCGATATTAATTATTTACCCGTCTTTAAGAGTACCTTATCGCCATGTACTTTTTGAACGAATTTGGTGTATATCTTTCTTCTTTTTAAGCTAAAGCAAGAAAGGAAGCCAATTTCGGCACGTTTATATAACCTTGCAGATAGAACTTCGATAACTGGGAATTAATACATTATAAACTATTCATATTTATGTAAAAAAAAAAACAATGAAGTTTTGCCTGCTTTCATTTCATACACCTATACATATGGGCAATTCTCCAGAAACGTGCACCGCGGCCAAAAACTTAAAATTGCTTAAAAACGAGTATTTTTAACATGATTACATTAAAAAGTGGTCAGGATGATCAAGACTAAGATAATTTTTCATTTTCTAAAATAAGTTTCAAAAAAATCGATGTCAAACACGCGCAAACGCAAATAATGTTGTTTTTATCAAAAAAAGGCATAAAAAATGGCATGTTTTGTTTTGATGCCCATCTCTTAAACCGAACCATTTTGCTTTAACTTTTGGTTTCTAATATGACATAAAAAACCCAAAGATTCAATATTAAGTGCAAACGGACATATCCGATCACCAATATTCGTACAGTTTCAGTTTAAATTAGCGCTTTCCAAAATGTCGCGTGCGACCGGGAATAAAATTGAATTTAAAAAATAACTACTTAATATTTTAAAATCAAACAAAATACGTTAGTAAGATAATTCATTGCGTAATTCATTAAAATTTATTGTACTACAATTTTTCATCACGTTTCGCTGAAATCAGAGCTTAAACTGGTTTTTTTCAAATGTAACTTCTATTTTTGTCGCGTGCGAACGCAGTACATTTTAGTGAATATCTTGAAAACAAACAAGGGTTCAAAATCGACCTTTGCACCAATTATAGTGCTAACCAAGAGCTATACGTTTCAATTTTTATAAAATTAAAATAAAGTCTTGGCACATGTGTTTTTTTAGTTTGAATGCGTACGAATGTCGCATTCGACACCAGAGAATTGCCCATATTATATTTACAGTTTTGAGTTTTCCTTTATATTTAACGATCGTCTGTATGGCACCTATATGATATAGTAGTCCGATTTTCATAAAATTTAAATCAAAATTCGATAATATAAAATGGCTATATCTGAAATTTTATTAAATTGAAATAATTGAAAACTGAACAAAATAATATTTTTATTTTTCTTGATCGTTTCTATGGCAGATATATGATATAGTAGTCCGTTTTTCATAAAATATTACACGAAATAGTAGAATATGAAATAGAATTTTTTCTCAAATTTATAAAATTCTATTGAAAACTAAAAGAGTTATAATTTTTGTTAAACAAATTTTCCGATCGCTCCTATGGCAGCTTTTTGAAAAGTCGTCCGATCCGGCCCGTTCCGACATACATACATATATACGAGTGAGAGTTTATAAAAGTCTAACTGCAAAATTTCAGATACCTTCAAAACTGTGTGATTAGTTTCCGTAGAAACGGACAGACCGACATAGCTAGATCGACTCTGCTGTTAATCCTAATCAAGAATATATATACTTTATATAGTCGGAGGTGCCTCCTTCACTGCATTGCAAACTTCTGACTGAAGTTATAATACCCTGCAAGGCTTTAAAAACGGGTGGTGTTATACGAAAATATAAACAGGAACTTTTAAAATATTGAATCACAAATAATAATATTATAGTTTTTCGCCCACATGAACTGACAGTCTTTGAATAATTTGAATTGTTTTTTATTTCCTAATATTTTTCCAATACATATTAAATACATATAGAATTTAAAAATAAATTATAAAGAAGTATACAAATGTCTTTTGTAAATATTAGTCAATACATCTGGAAAGGGAATCATTCTGAAGGGCCCGACACGCTGCAAAGAGGGAAGGCCGCCGTGGCTCGCATCAAGAACTTCAAGTAGATCATATTTTTAAACATAAAGAAAAATCTTTATTACATTTTCCCGCCTAAAACAACGAAAACCTATTGCTCTGATTTTTGCATACGTTTTAAATACAATCAAAATTTTTGCGGCAAAAACTTAAAAAGAATTTTTGTAAATCATGAAACCTATACATTAAATTATTTGTATAATTTTAATATCTTCCCAAACATCAAAGAAAAAAATATTAAAAGCTGCCCTTTTATAAAGTTAGGGTTACAAATATATTTGACGACATTTAAGAAAAATTCGCAAATTTTACGATTTTTACATTTTAGTTTTTGATTTAAATAACATTCTTGAAAGCCTTAAAAAGCTAAGTTTATTTCCGTATTTACTCTAACTTAAATATTTAAAGAGCACAATTTATATTATATTTATTTTCTTATGTGTTCAGCAAAAGATAATTTGGTTTTCGCCTGGGAAAGCCAGCGAAGAGTCGGGTCTGCACTACGTCCAGGTTTGTATATATGTATGTATATATATTTATTTGTTTATATGTAGAGATTTCACGTAGGTAGATTGTATATATATATATTGTATATTTATATGTATATAACAGGCATTTTGCACACTCAAAAATATATATATTAGAGTCATTTACGTGTGAGAAAAATATGTTCACGAAACATTTATTCTTGTGTTTGTTTTTTAAAGTCTCAGGTTTGTATTTTATAAACTTATTTCTGGTTGCTTTTCGAGTTAGTTGTACTTTGATGATTTCATTTTTGTATTGAGGGCTATTCTAGGTCTTTTGTTATTGTTTATACAAATATATTGCATTTGTCTTTCATGATGCCTTTTTCCGTTTTTTTTCGGTAAATAAATACTAAAGGTTTGGAAAATATATTCGAAATTAATTTCTCTCTCGCTTGGGCTTTAAAACTAAATATTTGGAATTGGAGCGAAGGTTTTTAGCGGTATATTTATATGGTGTATATATTAGTGTGTATATAGTATACCTATATTTATGCAATTTACGAGACAACTAAACTTAGTCTCGCTGTTGCGCTGCTTGGCATCAAAATGCTTCAGAGAAATGCCGGAGAAAACTCAAAAGAGTTTCATTCGAGTCTGCTTAGAGGGGTGGGTCTGCCTGCAGACATTTTCTTCTTAGAGAAAAGGCTACTACTAAGCGAAAAGAAAATGGGTACACAGAATTTGGCTAAATTAAGATATATGTAAATCATAAAACCCTAATCCTCATCATAAATACATCCAAGCGGCGCACATTGAGTCCAGTTGGTTGTTTAAATGTTCCGATGAAGTGCAAAGGCAGTTGATGTGGGCTCCTGCCAATGTTTGATTTTCTGATGAATTGGAAACCACAACCATTCACAAATTTTGGCAACTCTTTAAGCTAAAAAAAAAATAAGAGAAAATAAATAAATAAAAACAAGAAAGAAAACTAACTTTGGGATGCCAAAGTTTATATACCCTTGCAGTTTCCTATTTAATTCAAGGATCGAATCGGAAATCGTTCATAACTAAGCTTAAATATTTGCATTATAAGAATCGATATTTATACATATTGCAGTTTCCTATTTAATTAAAAGATCGAATCGAAAATCGTTCATAACTAAGCTAAAATATTTGCATTATAAGAATCGATATTTATACATATTGTTATGTAATTTTTTTTTTTTAGAAAAATGTTGATCAAGAATATGTATGATTTTTAGGGTCGAAAATGACCCCTTCACAGCGTTACAAGCTTCATATTAAAATTATAAATTCCTGCAAGGGTATAAAAATAATCGTTAAATGCGAAATTAAATAAAAAATCCATATTTGGAGCGTTTCTATCAGATTCAGAACCATGTTGTACGGTTGTTATATGAAAAGATTTTGGCACAATTATAACCTAATCATTATTTTTTGCGAAGCTCGTAAATAGCAGTTTATAGTTAATGCATATTTCATAAACAGCTTTATTTATTCATTTCCATTTCAGTTAACTCTCAAGAATGACAATGATATTTTTCACATATACAAATGATATGTTTTTAAAATTTAATATTCCGCTTTAAGACATAATTCATGTCCAAAGGCCTAATCATTATATGTTGATATGCACATAATTCAGTCCTGACTTTTAACTGTTGACACATGTTTCATCTGTATAATTGATATATATATATCTTGACCTAACTCAACTATGGTTCTGAAGTATGTAGTGCTCTCGGTCATACTCACAACTAATTAAATTAACATTAAGCAGTTAAGACAGCACAATTTGATTCATTATTGATTCATTGGTGGCATGGGACATATGGTACACTTGGTGATATCCATAAAATTTGGCTGGCCACCTGCAAAACAGATAATCATTTAATTAAAATTAAAAAAGGTTAGGTTATACTGAGAAAGATATATATTCTATTTAAATAATATTTCAAGATAGAGATCTGACTCGAGTCCTGCTTTGCATTTGGTGTGATTACTGGATCCCGATCTGAATCTGGTTGTCAGCTCTGCTCTGCTGCGCTGCGCTTACCGTGCATGTGGTTCAGATGCCTACTGCCCGTGCTCGGGGCGTGATGGCTATTATATACATTGACCATCGGGGGCACATTGTACGGCGGTGGGGGTGGTGGCGGCATCGCCAGAGACTGTTGCTGCTGCTTGCTGGCTGCGCATGTGCAAGTATGCTGCTGCCGTCGGCGGTGCAGAAAGCTGAATGGTTGCTGGCTGTGGGGTCAGTGGTGGTGTAGGTGTGCTGGGTGGTGTGTTGTTTGTGCTCTGGCAGGGAGTATTGTTCAGGTTGCGGGTCACAGCATTATTCGATATCTGCTGCAGCAGCCGGCAATCGGCGGCCGTATATACTGGCGGCAATGGCTCGTGTTGCATGTTGCTCTGTTGCTGGTACTGTATGGTACTGTGCTGCTGTTGTTGCTGGTGGTGCTGTTGCTGCTGCTGATGCACATAGCCGCTATCACACGACGATATGGAACCTGTTGGGTGTGTGAAAGTAGCGTAAAGAAGAGTTTATGTCTCAAGTGGTGGTCGTGAAATGCGTTTCACCCTAATGTGGGACTCATTTCATGGCCCCATTTGCTGTTGTCTGTGTTTGTGTGTGAGGTGTGTGTGCTGTGTGTATGAGTCTGTGAGTGCTACATGTAGCCGACAACCAAACCAAACCTAGTCCAACCACCAATAAGTATCTTCAAATGCAAAAGCAGGGGCACAGAGTCTAAGGCGCAACTAAAAAAGAGGTAACTACTTAATATAGGGCTACGGTTTTTACGTGTCTACTGGTCAGGTTCCGGATTAAAAGCGTACTCGTCGTTTAAGCAGTGCATTTCAAGATAATCTTATGTTAATAGTGATGATTGAAGAGTTCTGTCTCGTTTAAGCATCCTCTCTCGTTGAGGAAGATAACTTGAATTTACAATTTAGGATATATTGAAAAGAGAAACTATAGAAAATTCGAAATTATAATTATTACTTTAATAGAATCACTAATATTTTTGGAAAAAGGGAATACACTAAACGAACGAGCGTACTCAGAATCCGGTTTTAGTAGCAGATATAAGCAATTATTTTAGTTTAGTAACAAAGCTAATGTACGTATGGTGGTCACTCACCGGAAGTCATGGACTTGCGAAGGGGTAAATCGCGAAATGTAGTCACGCTACTGCTCTCAAGGGAAAGATCCACGGACGGCAAGGGCGGCGGCGGTGTGGCCGGAGTGTCTGAGTGCGACCGCTCGTGGATGGCCCGTGTGGGCAATATGTTGCCTGCCGATGCCAGGCGTCGATGGGAGCATGGACTAGGACTCGGTGTGCACTGGATACTGGCAGCGGCTGCTGCTGGTGAGGTGGTGGCCACTCCGCCCACTCCCGCTCCTGCACCCACGTTCACTGGCGCTATGAAGCCATGAGCTGTTTGCATGTGATGCAAGCTGTGGCGGGGCACGAAAGGTTGGTGGGGTCTGATCTTCGAGGACTCAGACAGTGACAGCATCTTCTTAACTGCCTGCGGCGATGCAGTGCCGAACTTGGGTCCGTTGTTTTGCATCTGACGCCTCTGGTGATCGCTGGTGGAGCTGGTCGAGCTAGTGGTTGAGAGCGTGGGCGAGCTGGGGTGCCGTTTGCGCAGCGACAGGGACGAGTTCGGGGCCGAACTTGAGCTGGTGTGCGAGTATATGCTAAGTTGATCACCGGCATTGAGACTAGAGCTTCCCGCTCCGCCTCCCCCGGAGCTGCCGCCGGCTCCACCACTGATGCTGCCGCCGCCACCGCTCCGGTGCGATGTATTCCCGTGCGAGATGCTGCCCGAGTAGGTGGAGCCGTGCGCCGGTTCGCACTCCAGCGAGAACTTGTGCAACAGGTCCTCATCGCTGAGTATCTTTAGGCTGTTGAGGTACGCCTTTACGCGTCGCACCATCTGCGCCTCCTCAAACATCTTCTTGGGATTGGGAGCTGCTGCGGACTTCTTCCGCCGCTTAATGGTCGCCTGGCCGGCATTAGCCGCTATCACCGAGCCGGCCGCAGCATTGCTCTGCGAAGCAGACATCTGATTGAGCGAGAAGAGAGCGCTCGAGGGCGACTGGCCCTTGAGCTCCAAAATGGCCAGAAGGTCGTATGGCGAACTGCACATGTGCGTCAACAGGCGCACCTCCTTGGCAAGCATGCGAAGCTTCTCAAAGTTGATTAGGCCGTCGATACGAGTATCATTGCCCAGGTGGATGAAGGTGAGGTCCTTTTTCACGATGGGATAGAACGGAATGATGGGGTGTTGGGCGAGCAGCTCGGCGGACACCAACTGACGGTACTTGCTCATATTGCGCGAGGGGTCCATAAGGTCCTGCAGATCGTTGAACAGCCGCTGGTACTTCGACGGCAGCTTCTCCCACGTCTGCCTCAGCCGCGAAACGGCGCCGTGTCCCAGGCCCGAGACGATAGCAAACATCGAGTTGAAGTTGCGGCACTCCTTGCAGTGGCGTGCGATCTTGATAAACTGCTTGACGATCTTCATACGGCGCACGATGTTGTGCTCGGCACAAATCTCGCTCACAACCCAGAACATCTCCCGATTGACCAGTTCGGCAAACTTGCTCAGCATGGGCACTCCGTAGCGCGAGTGCAACTCAAACAGCTCGTCCACGTACTCGGTGGACTCGATCTGCCGGAAATTGGCAAAGTCTTGCAGCGTTAGCTGAATTGCCAGCTCGTAGGCATTCAGTTGAAGGAAGTGCACACCGGACTCCCTTACCAGTTCTAGTGCCAGTTCGTCCGGTACCAGCGGCTCCGTGCTATCGTTCAGCTTGAGGTAGTAGCGAGCCGCAAAGCTGATCCGCTCCGCCAAGTTCTGTAGCTGATCCGGCAACCGACGCTGCTTCACCATGCCTCCCTCGCCCACACTCACCTCGCAAAGCGAGAAGTTCGAGCTGGGATCGTGGATGCCGAACTCTTGCAGGGTCAGCATCACCACCTCGTGGGCCGTAGTCTCCTTGTAGATAAGGACATACTTGCACGTCTGATCCGCCTTGTATACCTTTAGCACGTGCTCCGGATAGTCCGGCAGCATGTGCGCCGAGTTGGTGGTCAGCGTGCTGGCTGCCGACGGTCGATGGATGTGGGCAGCTTGGTAATTCACGTTCAGAGTTCCTCCTCCCGCATCGCTGCTGGCATCGTAGTTGAGGCTGGTAAGGTCGGGGTTCGATTGAGATTGGTAGAGGCGGCCGCCACTCCCACTGTTCGCACATCCGTTTATTGACGATTGGGTGGAGCTGCTGCTGCCCGAGCTTACAGCCGCAGAGAGCTTTGACGGCTTGGGCTCATTTAGCAGTGTGTCCGAGGAGTCGTTTAGGCTGCCAACGTGATGCTGCTGCTTGAGAAGGTTCATCTTGGCCAAAGCTTTTTGCAAGCGACGCTTGGGACCCAACGTCATGAAGCCGCCGCCCTTTGTGTCCTGCTGATCCGAGTTAAAGCCAGATCCCGTTCCAGATCCCGAGCCCTTCTTCGCTGAGCTGTTGTTGACGCTTTGAAGAAGCTGCTGCATAAAATTGGAGGCCATGTTGCCCCCGCCTCCACTCACCGGCGGCGTTTGCGGCGGCGCACAGTCCGGTTGGTCGAGTAACATATCCACCGAACTAAGTCGCACCATATAGGCTCGATTGGAGGCATTGGCAAGGGAGAGGTCATTGCCGGCGCTCTCCGAGCGGCCGTGCAGCGCTGCGATGTCGCTGGCGCAAATTCGACGTGGACTTCTCAAGGACTTGAAGCTGGCGCTAGTTGCAGACAGACCACCGGCTCCGGCCGAGCCACTGCTATGCTCGAGAGCCAGCATCACCTCTTTGAAGCCGAGCAGATTGCTCTTTACGCTAATGCTCAGGTGGGTGGTGCCAGTGAGAATCTCTAGAGCCCGTTTGCTCGTCACATGGTCCAGGGACTGACCATTGACTTCGTGGATCTGGTCCCCACGCTTGAGACCTACATCTTGGGCCTTTGAGCCTGATTCAACTTGGGATATATAGATTCCCACGGCTGGGCTGCCGGTGGCCACGACCACTGGTCGCAACTCGTAGCCGCCTACGATTTGGAAGTTAAGCGGCTCGTCACGCGACGAACGGGTGAGAGTGCAGCTGCGCATGCGTGCTTTAGCTGCACAGGCGATGTGCAATAACCGCAGTTGACTGAGCAACTTCTTGCGCTCCAGCAAGGCCTCAAACATCTCCAGGAAAGCCATCATCTCGTGGTCCGCCTCGAAGTCTGTAAAGTGATTGTTCACCCAGAGAAGCACCACGCGAGTTACGCGATCCCGAAGCTCCTGCGTCTTGTGTGCATCGAACTGCTCCAAATCGAACCAGTGCAGCAGCTTGCTTGTCACCTCTTTGGGGTTCTGGATGAAGATACGGTGCGTTAGCAGAAAGTCCTCTACATAGGTGGGGTCGGTCACCGAGTTCTCCTCGACCAGCTGCTGCAGTAGGCGTTCTGGCGTTCCCCGGATAACAACGTGGCCACGCTTAACATTCGGCAGTGCTGACATTCCCGTTCCTGGTCCACTGCCGCCAGTTGTTTCAGTTATCCCGCCTCCAATGGACCGCAGCTCCGTGACCATGACCACACGTCCGTTCTCGTCCTCGTGCCGCCGCGTATTCTCCTCGCCTTGGTGCTGAATGCGGTAGTAGTCGGTCTGCGTGATGCATACAAACTGACAGTCATCGCACTTGGTGCGCATGATTCCTCGGTGGTAGAGTTTGTCCATGGTGGGCAGGATGCCGAAGGAGTCGCCCATTTGTAGCTCCTCTCGGCTGCCATTCGCGTGCTCGATCTCCACTGCACCGTTAATGAGCACCGACCAAGAGTCCAGTTCCTCGCCATCGGACATGACCACGGTTCCGGCCTTGTCCACTACGGCGAACACCATTACCGAGCAGAGCGCTCGTCGCACGGCCAAGGTGATATTGGTGAAAGCCTTCAGGCCCTGTGTAAAGTCGAGAAGCACTTCCACGTCCTGCTCGCTGCGCTCGGCTGGATCCTTCTCGAGGCACTCGCGTACGGCATCGCGCACAGTTAGACTCTAAAAGAGATAAAATATATGATCAGTACACAGTTTTAACATCGAGATGATTTCCCACGTTGAAAACAAAGGTTTTTAATCGAACTTAGGCCAATCATTATTTATGGCTATGAGCTCTCAGGTCTACCGCATACTTCCATCTCTTTTTACTACTGCATAACATTGCTATATATATAGAACAGAACGACATCACCATCACTCACATCCATGCTTTCAGCCAGATCCTCCTCGTCCGAGTCCACGGTGGACTCCACCAGGCCGGAGAGATCGATATCCTCCGCCTCCATCGACGATGTGTACGTGGAGGTCATTGTGTCGCTTCCACTATACGCCGAACTGGTATCACTCGAGTGCGAGCCTCGATTGCATTTTTGGTGTAGCTCCGGCCGGTTGATTGCTGATGAGTTGTTGCCCACCACCACTCCAGTGCTGGCTGTGATTGCGGGGGGATACTGTGTGTGGAGCGCAGATTAGGTGTATTGTGACTTAATAGAAGTACAATGCATGAATCGGAGCAAAGAACTTACGTGATGTCTGATTTGGTGATACGGCTCCATGAGGCGTTGCTTTTACTGTTGATGATATGCTGTCCACAACGGCATGCCAACAACAACAACTGCCACACGTCGTATTGTGTGGTGAGTTTAGGCTGAAAAAGATGATGTTTAAATAAAATATTTGATTATTTCTTGTGTCTCATATATAATTAATTCGTGAGCCATAATTTAAAACTTCTATTAATATGTTAAAGATGAACTCAAGAATTCTCTATTCATGTTTTATTTCTTATAGACAGATTTGCCTGAACAGTTCCAATTGAAGCTGTATAACATACTATCTATTTAGTTCACTTTTCAGAAATATTAGCAGACAATTGAGAAAGTTTTATGTGGATTGATGCTAAATAGAGCGTGTAAACAGCGTAGAAATTCACAGATGTCTGTCTACACAGCAAACCCTTCATAATATTAATTGTTATAAGAGTTCCCATAAAATATACACCCCTCTGATTTACAGAATATCTGCAAATGAAATCTCAAAGAAACTTTGAACAAAAAGTATTATAATCTCTCGCTAAAACAAAACGAAATTGCTGTAAGATTTTATTGGCCAATTGTTGTTTCTTTTTGTCTTTTGGTCCGCGAGCTGCTTGCTACTTTTTGTTGCCCCGCACCAACACTTTCATTTTTCCCAACAACAAAACAATGCTGCCAATAAATTAAGTCAAACAAAAACAATCACAAAGCGGGCAAAAAATTC
This sequence comes from Drosophila serrata, assembly GCF_035046125.1. Classification (NCBI taxonomy): domain Eukaryota; kingdom Metazoa; phylum Arthropoda; class Insecta; order Diptera; family Drosophilidae; genus Drosophila; species Drosophila serrata. The sequence continues at coordinate 239,961 of NW_028256998.1, forward strand.
TCATGCAATCGAGTCTGCGCTGCCGACGGCTACACCGCGACGCGACGCCGACGCAGGCAGAGGCAGGGCAACAACAGTGTGTGGGAGCCACAGCCTGCTGCTTGCGCTATTGCTACTGTACGTGTGAGTGTTTGTTGGTGCGCTTGGTCTCTCTGCGTGCTTGTGTGTGTGGGAGTGTGGACAAGCAACACAGAAAAACCTAAATTGTAGGCGACGACTTCCGTTCGCTGGATAAGCCATTGACAATAAAACGAGCGTTGCAAAATCAGCGTGTAATAAATGAACAACAAAAAGAACTATGTATGTACACATATCTATTTAAATAAAATAATAACACTGCACCACACAAATACGCACACTCGTAGACATCAGGGTATTAAAATGGGCGTGTTTGTTGTACAGTTCTGCTAGATTTGGGTCCTGGGGTAGCGCTAACATCGGTGCACTTGCTAATTATACGCACTTTTCCAGCTGCTGCAGCCGTAGACAAACCGTTTCCCGATTGCTTTCACCCGCTACCCTTTTATGTTGCACTTTGTACACTTTTGAATAAAGAAATTCAGGCAGCTTGTGTGTGTATTGGTATTGTGTTGCGCATTGTTGGAATTTCTTTCACTCACACACGCGCATCTCGTCGAAGGAAAATGGGTGTTTAACGGCCAGTTTCGTTTGTATATTTCGATGCCAGCTCGCTTGCTAGTAGCTAAAAGGAATGCATTGCACTTTTATCAATAATAATTCGTTTCGAGATTGCAATTTTAATTTAGAAAAATCCCAGCAGTCAAGCTGAAAAAGTTGGACGCGTCGTACAGTGTGACCGCACAGTGCGGAAAATACCCGACACCAAAAATACTAGAAAGTTGAATGGCGTTAGGAGATTCTTGATAGTACACTTTTAGTATTTCTTGAGTGGCAAGATAATGCTGCAGTCGGTGAATTAGCGTTCAAAGGGGAACGATGACAATGAAACCAATGATACTGTTTTTCATTAATAGTTATTTATACTTAAATTGAATAATTTCCTCTTTAAATCTTAAAATACTTCTATCTTTTTTATTTAAATTTTAAAATTATACCTTTAAGCTTATTACTACCGGATAACTAAGAGTAGGAACAATTGATAAATGTAAGTGTAAAAAGTAAAGTTTAAGATGACAAGTGTAAGTGTAGAATGTAAAGTGTAAAATGTAATACAAATGTAAAATAGTTTGTTGTTTTTGCAACACAATTCATAAAACCTAAGTTTTAGTTATTTATTACGATATAAAAATGTTATTTTTATTACTTAGTAGAACAACTAACAATTCAAATGGGAACCTAGGAAACCAGCCAACTTTAAAACAAAGCCCAACACTTTGTTCAGCAGATCACTAAATACTTATTATTTAGTTACAATTTATTTTTTTGATAAAAAATATAACAAAAAATAACTTTCTATTATTGTGAATCATTTTTTTTTTGGTAAAATAACGCCCTACATAATTCGAAATATAAATATGTATTTAACCTTCTGGCAATGTAATTATTTGTGAGCTTTTCCCAGCTAGAACAAGCAATGTCATTGGAATTTGATTTTCTTTGCTGCTAATTCGCAGCTAATTGAAAAAGTACCCACTGTCTACTTATTTACTTATCTTTTATGCACTTGCCAAAGCTTTAACTTAAAGTGTCCAAATCAATAAAGTATTATTTGGCACAAAACCATTTCGTCTCTCAAGGGCGGGGGTTTCCCGAGGAGCTCCCAATGCTTATTTGCCTTGGTTTTTCTTTAAGGTCTGCGAAAACCAAATCCCAGACGCAATCATTGGTTTTAATGTGAGCAAACGAAGGGCCGAAAGGCGAAAAGAACAAACAGCAGAAACAACAAACGGAAAAGGGAAAGAAACTAAAGTCCCAGAAAAAACCACAAGCAATATTGGGAGGGATTGTTAGGGCCTTGTAGTTAAGGGAAATAGTAAATTTTGAAATAATATGGTGGTTGATAAAAAATTACATAAAAAGGGAAGGTTGAGACTGGAATACTCAGCTAGAAATAATAAACATTTGTAGAAATATATTTAAAGAGTAGCATTTCCAGTAAAATTACCTAATATAAACAACTTCTTCATTTTATATTTGTACTTTTTAAGTAACAATTTTTTAATTGATTTGATTTGATTTAATGCTTTAATCACATTCGCGGAAACTAATTAAATATGCTGCTGATTACAGAAAAACTAGTTGTTCCATTAATAAATTACAATTATAATTGTGTACAATTAAATTGCTAATAATGACAAAAAACAAGGACCAAGAAAAAGAGAAAATTACGTGTCTGGGGCAGGGCTTGAACATGGTGCAACATGGTTGGCTTACATCATCAGCTTAAAACTTAACATATGTATATTTGTATATAATTTTAGAGCTTATTTAAAAATTGGAACATTATTGATAAATAACTTACGAAAAAGCCAGAATATATCAATTTTATGTAGTCGAAAATAGCTCTTTTTGGTTCTTGCATAAGACTAGATCCTTCATAATATCTAGGTTTTGTTTATCTAACTTCGTCACCCTGAAAAGACTTAATTTGTCAGAGTGAAATACTAAACAAATTTAAAATTGTTAACTTTATAATTAAATGCCGTATTAATTAATTAATCAATTAAGAAACAGGTGCTTACCAGTTGTTTTAATAAAAACCTTTCCATTTCCTTGCCACTGTACGTTGCCTTGCCCCACAGCAGGAACATTTCCCAACAATTTGAATTAATTGGTTTATTATTTTCTGTCTCACCTGGTTCTCGCCCCTTCTTTATACGCACCTTAAGCACCGGATTTGTATTTTATGTTATTTAATTTGCTCGGGCTCAATGGGAGTGGGTGGGGGTGGGAGTGTGGGTGTGGGGGTCAGGTGCAAGTGTTATCGAGGCCAAGGATTTGTCCCAGCTGCTGGCCTGCACGCAGCGGATCAAAGTCTCATTTAGTTTTTGGACTTGGACTTGTCCCCTTAATGCCCCGAGAAGAATTAAAAAAAAAGAAAATCCAAGGCATTTTTCTCATTCTTCGGTTTGTTTATTTTTGCTGCAAATTCTTAAGCTTAAGTGTTTCATTGTTTTTATTAATTTGTTATCTTTTTTTTTACTCGTAATTTGTCCGTTTCAATGGGCATACATACATAATGATTGTGCTCAACGATTCTCTTATCTCGTCCCTACTTAAACGTAAATATTTTCAGTTGAAATTATGAATTAATTTTAAGTTTGCCACAAATGTATTCGTTGCATGTGAAACGTTTTCTTGAACTCGTAATATGTTTATGCTTAATAAAAATGTATGTTTTTTACACATATTTATTTATATTTAATCATTCGAAAACACTACTACTAAACTCAGAATGTGTTACTATGAAATAATGTCATTTCTAAGTGAATATATGTTTATATATACTTAGTTTATACTAAAAAAGCCGGGTCAAAATAATGATTAATAATAATAACTAATTATGTTGCAGTAGTTTTCTGTTCTTTATTTTACAGTGTCTACAACTGCATTTTTGAAATATATTTAATTTGACAATTTTTACTTTCTGATAAAAATGGCTTTTAAATGTATCTTTTTTGAATTACATTTTTTTTCTACTACAGCGAAACCTTTTTAAAGCTTTTGATAGAATAAAAATGATAGACTTAGGAATAAAACCTCCTGATTTACAAGATCACAAACCAAAAGCAGGGAGAAGGCACAGGAAAAATTTGATTAAATGAAAAATCTCGTTCTTGATATGCGTCTAATTGACTTTCGTATAGACTAGATTTCAAAATTAATGTCAATATTTAGCTTTGGATTTGTAACTCTCTCTACGAAGCGTTCCCCTTTCCTTTCCTTTGCTCGAACATTATTTATTGTCAAAATTATACGCATGCTTAAACTCTTTCTGTTTGATACATGGCCAAAATTCAATTTTGAGTTGATATACATAGTTGTAGATAGAGGACATCGTGGTGGAAAGGGGACAGGGGGCGGCAGATGGACCTCGTTTCATATAAATATAGATTCATCTCGTTATAGACATTTAAACATTTAAGCATAAATGATTAGATAGATAGCGTTCAGGTGGAGGAGCGATAGGTACACACATATGTCAATGTTCTCATTTCCGATTCGATTTTATATTCTATTTAATAGAATTCACAATACCATATGGAGTCTAATAAGATTACTTATGCTGCTGATCATCTAATTGATTCCTTTCAAGTTATATACATTAAATCTTTTAATTCCATCAGAAGCCATTATCTAGATTTTTCTTCTTACAGTTTTACTAAGATTAAGCTTTACCTGTTCTTTACCAGAAATACCCTACATCAGCGGGTATAAGTATTTAAACCCATGTGATCATGATGATTAAAATCATGGATGATACGATGATAAATGAGAAAATAGAGTTAAAAACAATTTCCTTAAAATGTAAAGCAGTTTTTAGAATTCAGCGCTACAATTTCCTTCATCTTTTAGTCTTCGACTCTGACAGCTCTGAGTGCTCAAAATGGAATTAGTGTATGAAAAGTTCGATCTTTGGCCTAAGCTTAGCTATTCTAACATTTGATTTTAAATGCATATTCCACATAAATGCATTAAATTAGCAAAGAACTTTTCAATAATTTATGATTTATGATATATTATGAGATAAAATCGCATTAAGATCAATTCTTTAATTCTTTAATACATCAGTGTCTGATTCTGTGGCTTAAATCCTAGGTTCTTGCGCTGCAGAAATAAATGTATCTCCCGGAAATTGGGTCTGCTCGACTCGTTGCGTTGCCAGCACTCGCACATGAGATCGTAGATTTCCCGCGGACAGTTGAGGGGCATGGGCAACAGTTCCTGGAAAATAAGAACCATAAGTCTTCTTGCTGGGTAGTAAATTAATTAACTTAGACTTACATGCATTGCATCGTCCTGGTAAATGTGACCGATATTTTCTATAACATTCTCATCGGTCATATGCTCGTACGGCTGTTCCCTGGCGAATGTCAATATCTCCCACAGGGCCACGGCAAAGGACCAAACATCCGATTTTGTGGTAAATTTACCCTGTAATAAATATATTTTAATTAAATAATAGTAAAAATATAGTGAGGTTTAATGGTCAAGAACACTCATTAAAGATCAATGTCTCATTCTTTTATGTCCTTGACTTGATGGTTTAAGTGTGTGAGTATTTTGATTGCTGTTAAGTATAAAATGTTGTTTATATGTACAGTTAACTCCATCCATAAATATGCCTTAAGTCGCGCCTTCCGCCCTTCTAAATAAAGAAATCTGCTCACTGCCAAAGGCCTTTTGATTTTGTTTACATGCTTTTTGGCTTAAGGATTATGCGGTTCCTATGCACAAAAAAAAAACCTATTCATGTGTACAAATATCCTCTAACGTAACTTTTGCGCTTTTTAATATACGCACCCTATCCCGCACCCCATCTCTAGTCCTTTTTAGCCCATTTCCCCAGCCATATTCCTAGCTTTATTCCCATGCCACACCATGAGTAGCTACTATGTTGTCCTTTTGCTCGTTTATTTTGCCCTACAGGCAATGGAAACCTCGGAAACAAACTGCCAAACCAGGCAGTCAAACGTATTCTAGATTTCTCCGTATCCCACCAATGGTTTTCCTCTGTCTGTCATACCCGTATCTGGAAAATATACACATTCATACAATATATATATGTGGTCTTTATAAAAATGTATGTATTTATAACTCGTTTCAGTTCGTTTTCCAATGCCTCTTCTCTTGGGTTTCATGTACTTAATTAATTTATTTAGTGTGGTTTTCGCTCTGGGATTTATAAAATATTTTTCTCGGTTTTTGGTTCTTTGTTAAATCCTTGCCTAAAGTTTTCGTTTGCATAAGGGTAAGGGACCTTCGCATATCACAGGATTGCAGAACCACCTCTTAATGGATTTCCGGAGAGATACAAGATTTAGAATTCGTAATAATTATAAATACTTAGTTTAATATCAAAAACAACTTTAAAATCGTAAATTGCGTTAAAAATGTATTTCAAAAGTGTACTCTCAGAGTAAAAATTAAAAACTTTGTACTTAAAATAGATACTTTACCATTAGCACACTCTCCCAGGCCATCCAACGAATGGGCATCGGTTGGGTTTGTCTGCCGGTTGTGCCCTCCAGTTGGCAATAGTCCGATGCATATGCCGACCGATTTATCACAGTTCCAATAGAGCAAACTTTGACGCTCAGCTCTGGGCCAATAATGCAGCTTCTGTAAATAAAAAAACAAGAGACGAGAGCAAAGAAGAGGGCTTTGAGCGGACGTAAGCATTGAAAATTCAATTAAAAATACCAGAAATGAAATAAACAAACACTTCCGCAGGCCAAAAAGCCAAATAACCCCAGGAGCATACGTAGCCAGAGAAATCAGGATATGCTCCCTTGCCGGCCCAAGTAGATTGCCTCGCTGCCGTTGTCCCTGTTGGTCCTTCCATGCATTTCAAATGAAGCAGCCCGAGGATTTACCCCTTCCTCGGATTACTTAACTTTTCACAGGGGTGCCTGTGGTTTCGGTATATGATTTTAACAGAGTTCAAAATTGTTACGTATTTTAATTTCGTTCAAAAAATTTATATTTTAAAATAAAAACAATTTTAGATTTTCAATTTTATTGAATGGAAATGTGATTAATTTAATAACCAAGAAAGAGATGTTTCTATAGCATTAGTTGTAACTTTTAATACTAAGAACTCGGTGAGCTTAAAATATATAAATATAGGATTGATATCGAGAGTTAGGTATGATATATCGAAGACAATATCACTCTTAATATTATATCGAAAATATAGTAAAGTTTGTTATATCGAATTGTGAAAGTTACAAAAAAACCATTCATTGTAAATTGTCAACTTAAGTAAAACTATCGGGTTTATCGAAAAAAAAATAACAAAAATAACTATATATATTTGTCTTTCTTATCCTATATAGAATACATAAATCGAAACGTAAAATTATCGATTTATTATCTTCCTTTGAGTTGGATATCTATACAGTATATACAGGTTAATATTTTGTGGGTGAGACCCATTATGTTTTATGTTTTATTTATTTCTTTCAAATTGATTTTGAAATTATAGCCATATCTTAAGCACATCATACATATTTCAACTCGAATAACGTCCCAAGAATGATGTGAAAAATCACTTTGAATGGCATTGACATCGTCTTACTGATCCGGAAATCGACAGGGGAAAAGTTTTGCTGATATCGGTCAGCTTTCGGAACAGCTGGCCATCTGACAAACTCATTAAGGGGAGCGGCGGCATTGAAGGATGCACAGAAAGAGCAAGGCTGGGTAAGTAAACAAATGGAAATGGCTGGTCGGTGGGGGATATGGCCGGGGGCTAAGCCCCTGGATTCAGCCAGGATACACATCATGCACCCCACAACTCGTGAACGTGAATGCGACCCGCAAAAGGGGCATTACACATAAGCAGACAGGTCTGACGTGCATAATTTCCTGCCTCTCAATATTGAAAAAGGATATGAGGTCCTGTCACATTACAAATAAAATGTAAGCTTCAAGTGCTGTGTGCGACGTCGCTGTCTCGACATGTAATGCGTTTAGCCCAAATCGCAAACCAAAAGTCAGGGGGTACGGACCGAGGAGTTGCAACCCCGCAGTAGACAACTGTTTCTGGTTTCTGGTGCGTTATAGATTTCGATTACCACCACGACGTGGCAACAGTTTGCGAGTGAAAGGTTTAATTTTCAACTAGCATGCGATGAGGGCGGGCATCCTGGGAGCTCCTGCCACAGGATACTTGGATTGAGGGTCGCTCGCTGAGTGAGTAGTTAAGTAGGCTTGTCTTGGTTGTTTATGGATTGGCTAGGATTTCCATTCTTGTGCTTTTGACATCCATTGACAGTGACGCCGACACGTGTCGAGGCTTTCTCCTTCTGTCTGGATAGTAAAGTGAGAAACCCAAGCCCATCCCTTGCCACTTGTTCACACTTCTCGCTGTCTTTAATATTTTCGATTCAAAGGCAAGGCAAATTTGATGCTTTATATCTGAAAAGCCATAATTGAGTGTCTTACCAGTTGTTGATAGTATATTTAAAATGATTCACTTGGAAATCGATATTTTGTTGACTGCATATCAGCGTAAACTCTTAAGTGCCCAACTGGCAAATTTAAAGTACATTTACTTTAAATTAGAGCATTTTAATCAATTTTTCTGAACTTTCATTGGACCTCTACCGATACTTTGTTTATGTCAAAAACAGAATCTCCAGCCTCCAAATAATATTTTAGTTTATTGTTCCAAAAGTATGTACAAGTATTGCTGCCTAGGACTTATATATGGTTGTATTTCCACCAAGTTAACAATTACAAGCATATTGGGTTAACACAAATGCACAACAAAGTGTCCTGGGAAAAAAAGGACACTGGCAGAGCGAAGGGAGAACGCGAAAAAGAGAAAGTACGCGTACAAAACGCAATAACAATAAATTTCCACCAACTTGCGGGGCACTTTTAAAATGTGTCACTAAAACATATAGTTATGGGTTTTTAGTTGTCCTCCTCCCCCAACCGCTCTCCACCCCGCAGGACGACCTCCTTCATGCGACAGAAATAAATAAAGCGAAGGAGCTAGGGCGATTGGCCGGCTTTTGCGTATTTGTTTTTGTGCTGGACTCCCCTCTTGGTTGCTCTTATAAATCGCCACAACGTGCTGGCCACTTTCCGAAGGCTTTAAGCGGGTTAATTAAAGCGACAGAAGCGACTCAGCAAATAGCCATTAAGGACACGCCACGGACATTAAGTGCATCCATCTGAAGTGGCCAATGGTCACTCTCTTGGCCAATAAATCGAGCGACTGCGTTCAATAAGCTAAGAATACAAACAATTAAACTCGAGTTTCATTAAGGGAAAGACAGAATGAGGAAAGCCCTTAAAAGGGGTTAGACGAACGAATGTCTACGGTTTATTTTTCCGATTGGTTAGGAAAATTTACTGGAGTTAACTGAACAAAACAAAAACTCCCACACTGAGTGTACTAAGCAATATGTTTAGTTTCCATGCAGTTGGCAACAACATTAACCACATTTGAAGCTCGCTGACCACTTAATACAACCATATCCAGTTTGTGGTAAAAGCGAATTCGGGCTGAAGTACCTTGCTCTCACAGAATAAAAAAAAACCCAAAACAAACTGTCCTTGCTGTGGCATCGTCACCATCATCGTCCGCAGATTACGACCAGCCAAACTCTGGTTATTATACGACCCCCCTAGCCCGGGTTTTCCGCTGTCCCAGAGTATTGTCAAAGGACTTCATCAACATAATGGACATGTTGTAGCCACAAAACCGGATGTTAAATTGAAAAAAAGGAGAGGAGAAAAAAAAAGCCGGCAAGGAAAGATACGGAAACCATACTGAAACTATGAGTAGGAAATGCAGCAGGACGAGTCCGAAACGAGCTTATGAGCTTACGACCAGACGCCCAGGCGAGCGAATCCGGAGTCCGGACCGGGATAAGGACATGGACATGCACATGGACATCGCGTGTGTCACACTTTCCGCACAATTGAAACGCTTGAATGAATGGACCAATAAATGAAGGACGGACATTCAGCGCGAAACAGTGACCATACATGTGGAGTAGATGTTTATATCCTTTTGTACCCTAACTCAAGGATTACCTTTTTTTTGCAGGAAACGGAGAACTTTAAGATTGAGGTGTCTGTTGAGGTTTACATACTTAAAGGAACTTGAAGTTTTAAATTTTCCTTGACCTATAAAGAAATATTTTGGAACTTGATATTATATTTTATTATATTACATATTAAAATGTTACCTCCATCATTTCTTAGCCTAAGAAAGGGCATCAAGCATTTCGGATACTGAGCCATAAAACCTGGCTTCTTATCTCTTGGACAGTATCATCACTAGTGTGACCCTTCTGCTTTGAAGCCAACAACAACTATTATCCTTTCCCGAGTGAGATAAAGGGGGGGCAAGGCCATTGGGAGTGACCCAAAGAGAGAGGGAGAGTGCGAGTGAGGACCCTATAGACAGACCATTGACAAAAGAAGACCAACCACCGACTAAAGCACATAATGGGCCATTGGGTAAGCACTTGAGGGTCAAGACCGTAAATGTATGCTAATGATTACGATGAACGTTTGCTCGGAAGCTCACACCCAATCCATTGTGTTGCCTCTTGATGGTCGACTTCTCGGTCAAAGGTTATGATGTCCTGGTTTCTCATTTATGGTTTATTGTTTGCCTTGGCCATTTGCGATTGATTTTACCTTACTCACTCTCTCTCTCTGGCTTTGATTTGGGGCTTCTATGGGTGAAGGTCTCTCGTTTATATAGGGTATACTTTTTTATCAAAGCTTGAAATGCTATGCCAATTTGACAAAGTGAGTTATTTAAGTCAAGTTAAATAAACAGTTCAAAAGTATTATAATTAAAAGGACTAACCAACTGTGACAGTGCGTTATATTAACGTGCATAATTATTAACGAGTCCTTGTCGAATTGTTTCAACCTCAACCTGTACGCAGTCATCTTTATTTCTCTGGAGATTGGCAGGCATTTAACCTATGCGAATGCAGTTGACATATGGCCATTAATTAAAACATCAACACCTCCTACTGAGAGGAGGGGAAAAGGAAAACAGAAAAAAAAGACGGCAAACAGTAGCAAATATCGCCCGGAGACTTGCGCAACAATTTCACATGTCAACGCATGCAAAAATGAAACGAGGGTAAAACGATGTCACAAGGGGCGGCCATGGCTGTGGGGCCGGAGTCAAGCCATTTGAAATGTGATCAGGTGGAACGTAACGGCTGCTGTTTGCTGCTGCTGCTGCTGCCATCGCCAATAAAGGTCAAATTAAGGGGGCGGCGCAGGAGGTCGCTGCTGGTTTGCTCTGCATGCATTTAACCCCTAACATCGCGACGCGTGCAAATAAAATGGGAATGCCCCGGCATTGGCAGCGGCATCAGTATCCAGCATCCAGCATCCGCAGAGGAGAAACTGCTCCAGCTTGAGCTCCCCCTTGGGCGATGCTGCTGACGTTGCCATGACACTGTTGGACCGGTCTGAAATTCTCTTGGGCTATCGGAGCAGGAAATAATGTTCAACCAGGCGGAAGTAGTTGCTATATCAAAACGTATTGATTGACTTTGCGAATGCACTCCGGTAACATGCCACCCTGGGATGGATTGAAATTGGAATTAAAGTTCGCCATAAGCATAAATGAGTTCCAGCCATAAGTGGTTATCTGAATGTTCAATTTGATTCCTTACAGGACCTAAGCATAACTAATTCTTTTGGGAATTTTCTATGTGAATTAAGTCTTATATTTGATAAAGTTTAAGCTTTGAGTTACTAGTAATGTTTTAATGTTTTGTAGGAAATTATAGTACCAAATCACATGCAGATTTCGGTTTGATCACGAAAACTATCCATTAAATTTCGCTGAATACATTATAAGGGATTGAAGTTGGTAAAATGGGTTTCGTTTTCTCTCTGAAAACTCTTAAGAAACCTTCTCTACCTATCGTTTACAACATTTCTTTTTACTTGTAATAACGTAACGTTACTCAAGTGACAAGTATATGGACATTACTATATCTTGCTAACTGTTGCTTCTGCTTAAGAATACATTCACTATGGGTTTTGGAATCGTTTCCTTTTCCCTGTTACCTACAAAATTTCTATCCAAAATACTCCTTTACTAAAGCAAACATTAAAATTGGATGGGCCTACCTGACTTTCGATATAATCTTAATCGTTTTCGGAACTCTCCTACTCCTTTCTAGATGACCCGCCTTCTAGTCACTTCATTAGTGCATCTGTTCCGCTTTTAAAGTGACGAGCCTGCCGGCTGAGAAAGCCCTTTCTCCTGCACAAAAAAATACAATTTGCATTTATGCAAATCGATGGCGTCGGCCATCTTGATCGCTTTCACTTCAACCGCTTTCACTTGCAAGTGTTGTAGCTAACTGCAACCTGAATAAATCTCTACCTGAGGCACTGGTACATTTTATGCACTTAATTTATGCGCTTTTCAAGTACTTCTCGGTAGAAAAGTTATTGCCACGTGCCGTTCTCAAATTTAGTGACTTTCACTTTTAGCTTAATACCATTTTTACATGTCGCCATATGAGAAAAAATGTTGTGCATGTTCGGTTGCCATTTTTTTCTGTTGTAGCTGGCAGGTTTTTAATTAAAAAATTCTACAGGGTGGGAGGTCACACAAAAAAAAAAGAAAAGGCTGGAGGTTGCCGCCATTTTAATGCTGATTTTATGCAAATGACAATTGATTGAAAACGGGAGGCGGTCCCCTTTGTGCTCGCTGTCTTTAGGCGTGTAAGCGGGTTTTGTGGGGATATTAAAATAATGACCATAATATGCCATAAACAAACAAAGTTTAATAAATTATATTTCACGTGGCGCTATATATTTTTCATATTTATGGTTAAAAAATTTTAAAATAGTTTAATCAATAACGATTATTGGCATAAATGGCAGAAGGAAAAGCGAGTTGTTTTCTTCCTATCATCGACATCGATGTTATTATTCAGTTAAAAAAAACACATAATTTTTTAGTAATTTCTTACATTTAATTCATAATCAACAAAATAAGAAAATATGGCTATTTTTCTGTGCTGTTAACTCTTGTAATTCCCTTAGTCAGGCATATTATTAGCCCATAAGATTCGCTTAATAAAAGATTACATGCTATAATCTTTCCCAAAATATTAACATAATTCAGTTGTTTAGTTTTCACAAGAAAATCAACAATAAACTTTATGATAACAACAAAATCAGTTTATTTACTATTTATGTTATAATTACTCTACAGAAAATCAACAACTAAATGCCTGAAAAATAATGCATTTATAAAGTGACTAATTTCGTTTGTTGATTTAAGCCTCTTTTATTTTCGCTAAATAAACATTTGCCCAACTCGTGTGCCAATTCAATTTTTAGGTATTTTTATGAAATTAATTAAATTGTTACCGTTAGATGCTATTGACCAAACGCTAACGATGCGTTTTGGCCATTCTCGAGGCCTGCGTCCACACACATGCAATTAGACATTCACACATATTTGGTAATTTTATCCCTCTAATTGCGTTGGTCATTTGAACGTTAATCTGATGCATCGAGAACGTGGCAATGTTTTTTGTTTATGCCAAAAATTTAACTAATTGTAATTTCACAATACGCTGATGTTTGTTCAGGAGATTTGTCACTCATTGAAAAGCGATTTTGGCCAAGAGCATTACTACTTTGGCAGCTGCTTTTTGCTTCTTTTTGGTCCAAAATCGATAGAATTTAAGAAGTTAGAACAAGGCAATAAATATGTCGTTTTGTTTCGTTTTGGAGTATTTTTTATTGGTTAGATTTTATTTATTACAAGGATTCAAGAAAACTTAATAAAAATTTCTTCAAATATTTGATTAGGTTTAAGATAATGACTTTTACACAGACATTTTAAAAGCATCGGAAATTGGCTATAAATTAAAATTAATTGAAATGAAAATAGTTTCTCCGGCTTTGTATCAAATACATTTGTTTTTATAACCATAACTTTAATATATGATTTTGCTGTAATGCAAAATACATTAGTAAGTATATTCCACTTTTCCCGCCTCTCATATTTCGTCTACTATTCATTATGATCCTGGATGGGTCTTTAGCATTCATCAGTCACCCCAGTAAATTTAATTAACCAAGAGCACCACCCTAACACCCTTGACTCCTCCTCCCACACACACACACATGGATGTTCTTTGGGGGGGAATATTTGATTTAGTGAGCCCTGCCATCAAGGACTGCCATTAAAAACCACATCAAAATATACAGAAAGATTGCCGAAGCAATGTCTTTCGACGGCTAGCATATTGCGGAGCTGAACAATAAGCAAGTCCAAACTTAACGACAACTAAATCCAATTATAAGCATTTCGCTGGGGCGCAACAGGAGCTGCCAGGATATGGCGTGCGCTGCACATCGAACACGTGTGCGCAACGAATTTTTTGTTTGGTCCTTTGGGGTGGTTGGGTGGCTGGGTGGCTGTGGGTTGGGTGGTTCGGGTGCCGCGGTGGCTGGGCGGCTTGAATGGGTGCGTCGGTCTCGTTGGCAAATTGCATGCCGCCCGCAGCGTTGCATAAAGGTTTACTTTTCATTTACGCGCGCCGAAAAGGAAGGACAAAGGAACAACCCTTACAAATGCATTGCACCCACCCACACTCACGCCGAGTGCCAGAGAGTCCTTTGTGAGGTTTATGTATATATGTGCGTATGTATGGTTCTACCCACTCCAGGAATCACCGAAAAATTGTAATTAAACTTAATCCGCTCAATTTGAAACGCACATCGAGGCGGTCAAAAGTGCTTCTGCCCCAGCTGCCAGCCTCAATTTTCTCACATTGGCCCTTTTAGGCCGACTGAATATTTATGAGGATCCTGTGACGAATATACTTGGCTTTTAATGAAATTTCAAATGTAATGAAAACATTAATATATTGCAAATAATATACAGAAAACATACAGTAAGCTAATGCATATATATTTTAATAATTTCTTTTATTAATCTGAACTTCATTCCAAAATTAAATCCTGATTCTCATAAAGCTCTAATGATATATTTATGATCACATCCAGAATTCGAATTAAGTTATTTGGCTTTTTACTGTTTTTACAACCTTGGTAAAATGAAATTTTTGTTTGTTGTCCTTTCCAATCTTTTCCTTTTTTTGCCTGTGTGCCTTCATGCATTTAAAATGTGCATAAATTATTGAATTAGTGCGTTTGCCACCAATTTCCCTTATTCTTTTAAGCAATTTTAACGCTCAGCATTTTTTACAATGAGAAATAAAAAAGATTTCAGGAAGGCAGCGAAAGCAAAAGTGGGAAACACTTTAATTTATGCATGGCTCTGAGGCTGACGTTGACTTTGGTTTGGTTTTCTGGTTGCCTTTTCATTTATTTATTTATAACATTCACAATCAGTGGAAACTGCCAAAGGGCCGAAGCCAGCAATTAGTTCCAAGATCCTTGGGGATGTTTTAATTATTGCATCGAAAAAAATTCTCCCTTTGGTTATGGGTGTGGCCTAAATGTAATAAACATTTTCAAGAGTTTTTTTTTTTAATGTTAAAGTATTTGTTCTATTGTTCATTTTGTTTTGCTTAGAAATCAATTTTTTTTTTGTACAAATATACAGACTGTTCTCAAAATGTGTGAAAAGTATTGTTTAAATTTGAAGAAGGTTATTTATTATTTATATATTATCAGTTCACCTTCGACAGTCTAACCGATCGGTCGTGTTCTTCCGCGAGACGTCTACGTAGCGCAGCATCAAAACATCCAAACGCTAGCACAAAGCAAACGAAAACAATTCTTATCTCTACTTCAACCGGAGCGACAAACAAATTTTGGCAACTTTTAAGAGGCCTTAAAGTTTTTTGACCCCACAATGCTTGACCCACCGGACATCTGGAGAAAGCATCCGCCTGACGGAATATACTTGGTTGCAACTAGAACTGATGAGAGTTCCCAGCCACTAGCTGCTATCTGCCCATTCATTGTTAAAAAAACAATCGACAATGCCATTCAGGGCGAAGTGTCAAGTTGCAAGAGAACCAAAGACGGTAACTTACTCATTAAAACTAAAAATCTGCTACAAGCCGAAAAGCTAATGAAACTTATCAGCATGCCTTCTAACACTCCATACATCGATATACCCATAAAAATATCAGAACACCGAAGCCTTAATTCCAGTGTAGGAATAATTTATTCAAATGATTTACGAGGAATAGAAGAAAAAGTTATCTTGGAAAACCTAAAATCACAAAAAGTAGAAAGAGTCGATAAAATATATAAATATATACCTAACCAGGTCCTCCAAAAAACTGAACAAAACGAAACGGGTCTTATTAAAATCTTTTTTAAGCAATCCAATCTGCCAGAATTCCTCTATATTGGATACGAGAGAGTTCAGGTGCGCACATTTATACCTCGCCCTATGCGCTGCAACAATTGCTCTAGATTTGGACATACTGCAAAATTTTGCAAAAACACTCCAACCTGCGCCAACTGTGGTATGGATGCCCATGTAAACTATGAAAATTTAGAAATTTGCCAAAACAAGTCCAATTGCATAAATTGCTGCCTTAAAAAACTCCCAGCAACAGACCACCATGCCCGCAACAAGGACTGCCCTGTCTTCTTGTCGAACAAGGAAGTCCAGGCCATCAAGTCCCTACAAAAAGTCGACAATAGGACAGCCTGGTCCATATATAACAAAAGACACCACGATGGATCACTTTACTCCTCAGCAGCGAAATCCAATGTAGCCCACTCTTCCCAACAATCAACAAGGAAACCAATTAGCTATGCCCCAAATGAATTTGACACACCAACATCCGAGAACCCCGAGCCAGACGAACCTATGTCATCCAGCTCGGAAACCCCCTGCACTTCCCATACTGCAAAAAAATCGGCAAAAATTCTTCCACTCAGCTCAACAAACAGAACAAAAAGACTATTAAAAAACGATCAAAGCGCAATAATAACTAGAGCAAAACTTAAATCCCTTGCCTCAAGTGAGACAAAAACAACGCATTAATAGTCAAAATGACCCTGAAACTCTTACAATGGAACATGAATGGATACCTGAATAATTACAACGAAGTGCAAGTCTTAATAAAACGCTTTACTCCCAAAATCATTTCACTGCAAGAAACCCACATTACATACACCCAACCAATCCCTATTCCAGTAAACTTCGACATTCACTACACAGCCTCCCATAGCCCGGATGGCGGAGCGGCAATTTTAATTCACAAGTCCATTCAGCACAAACTCATCCCTATTCAAAACTCAGTTGATTCCATAGCAATAGAAATTCAGTCTGTAAAAAAATTCAATATTATATCTTCTTATATATCTCCCAACACTAAATTTAATCACATGGATCTACGTTCGATTATACCATCAGGTAACTGCCCAAATCTGATTACAGGGGACTTCAACAGCTGGAATACCAGCTGGGGATCTCCAACAATAAATCAGAGAGGTAGAATATTGGGAAAATTTATCCTGGACAATAATTTCATTATCCTTAACAACGGACAACCCACACATTTCTCAACACATAGAACGTTAACACACGTTGACTTGGCATTCTGCTCACCTGAACTAAAAATATTTTGCGACTTTAAAATCAGTGACTCTCTCCAAGGTAGTGATCACTTCCCAATCACCATCGAAATTTTCCCGAAAAACCAGAGAGCAAGACAAAAGTATGTACAACGGTTCGTTACTAGCAGAGCTGATTGGGAAAAATTCGAGACGCTCACTGATGACCTGAACAACAAAATTCCAATTTCACCAAACATTAATCAGGAAGCGGGTAACATCAAGAAAATTATATTGCAAAGTGCATACAACACCATCCCACATACGAGACCACCTAGATCACACCATAATGTCCCTTGGTGGAACAACAAATTGAATAGTATGAGAAAGGAAAAAATGAAAGCCTGGCGAACTTTCAACAGAGACATGTCCATTGAGAATCTCATCCAATATAAAAAAATCAACGCACAATTCAAAAGGGAATTAAAATCCAGCAAAGCCGAAAGCCTATTTAAATTGACTTCAACAATCTCCCCACAGTCCAAGCCGGAAGTAATTTGGAGCAATATTAAGAAACTCTGTGGCCTTCACAAAGCCACACAAATACATGCAATAAAGGACAACAGCAGTAGCGATCTTCTTAACAGCTCTGAAGAAATTACCCAAGCTTTCGCAAGCTATTGGTCTCTTCGCTCGGAAGACTCCCAATTTTCCAATTCCTTTATTGAAGAAAAACTCAAACTGAGTATGCGGAACTACTTAAATCCCCCACACCGAACTGCAGCCTTTATGGAACAAGATATAAACTTCCTAGAGTTCTCATCTGCTCTAAATAGCTTAAAGGGTCACACCCCAGGACAAGATAAGATAAATTACGATATGATAAGACACGTAGCTGATTCACTCAAAATGAGAATTATATACTTTTTCAACAATATATTAAAATCCTATATTCCTCAATCATACAAAATTAGCACAATTATACCAATACATAAACAAGGTGCTGACAAAACCATGACTGAATCGTACAGACCTATCTCTCTCAACCCATGTTTGTCTAAAACCCTCGACAAGATAATCTCAAAACGGCTATGGTGGTTTGCAACAAGTAACAAACTACTAAATAGCCGTCAACTGGGATTTAAAAAGGGAAAATCTGTTATGGACTGTCTGCTATACACAGACGCTCTAATTAGCAGAGCCCTCTCTGGAAAAAGACACATATCCATCTTATCTCTTGACTTTGCAAAAGCATTCGAAAATATAGGATTACATACCATCATTAATCAGTTGTCGGAATGGGGCTGTGGACCATTGATAATCAGATATGTGATTAACTTCATGTCAAACAGAAAAATCAGAGTTCGGGCCAATAATAACACCTCAAGGATACACCCACTCCACAATGGCATTCCACAAGGATCTCCACTCTCTGTAATTCTCTTTCTCATTGCGTTCAACAGTCTCTCAGATATAATCGACAAGCACAAGGAACTTCAACACACAGCTTATGCAGACGACTTCAATATCTTAATACCATTAAAAAAAGACAAAAACATTTCAATCAACCTCGATACGCTCTTTGCTGAAATCAATGAGTGGTGCCAAAAATCCGGAGCTATGCTTTCAATCTCAAAATGCAAACATATTCACATTTGCCGGAAAAAACAATGTTCATGCCAGGTCTCTACACAATCCACAATTATTAACACAGTTAACGAACTCACCATTCTAGGTCTATCTTTCAATAAAAAATACAATTTCAAACCCCATATTACTAAACTACACAAGTCACTACAGAAATCATCGAACATAATTAAATGCCTTTCCAACGGAAAATATAACAGCCACCCCAACACCCTAATCCAAATCGTCAAAAGTCTATGCATTTCCAAAATTGATTATGCTCTACCGATATATGGTAACTCCCCGAAATCACTAATAAAACCAATTAAAACCTTAATTAATTCACTCCTACGAACTTCTCTGGGAGCCTTCTGTTCTACACCCACTTTCAATTTATACCTAGAAGCAAATATTGAACCAATAGATAACAGAATCGACCACTTAAAAACAAAAACAATCAACACTATTATCCACGCAAACGACACCCCTCTAAGGCAAATCATTCACCGGATTACCAAAAATAAAACAAAAAAATATCGATCCTCCGCCGTCAACCACTGCATTAATCTTGGCCTAAAGCTCGGATTCCCCACCTCTCTTCCCCATAAGCCAAAACCATCATGTCCACCCTGGTTTCTGGATACCAACCAGATAGATACCCGACTAAGCCGAGTAAAAAAATCAGACACCAACAAGGACATATTTGTCAAACAATTTCTGGAAATCCTTGAGTAAGGAAATAATTGGCTTTGCGATAACGACAGAAGAGGAAACACTGAAACAAGCTATCCTTCCAAGCTACTCATCTGTATTTACAGCCGAGGCGATTGCTATCCTTGAAGCCATAAAAATAGCAGTCAAGACAAGAGGGAAATTTTGCATCTGCTCAGACTCCCTATCCACATTGGAAGCACTTGCAAACATAAACAATTCCAACTTTTATGTATCATATATCCGCGACCTTCTGCTAAGACACAAAAACAAAATCAAGCTCTTATGGGTCCCCAGCCACGTCGGAATCAAAGGCAACGATAAAGCCGATACAGCAGCAAAAGAAGCGACCAATGCTCCACTACTAACAATACCAAATGTTAACCGTGGAGACATCAACAATCAAATAAAAATCGACACGCTAAAACTTAAGCCTAAAATATTGCAGAAATCATCGCAGTGGTATCAACAAATTAACCCAGATGCCCTAAGCATAGCTGACTACATACAAACCTTCAACCTACCTAGAAGAGAGATCACCAAAATAATCCGTCTTCGACTCGGCCACACCAGGCTCACCCACGAACATCGCTTTTCACAACCACCAAACGATCAGTGCCAGCTCTGTAACAACGAAAAAATATCAATCTCCCATATCCTTAACGACTGTCCAGCACTTCAAACACATAGATCAAACTTCCCAAACATTAAACTTACTGATCAGTTATTCAACCCTAATTTTGCAAACATCCAATTAATTCTTAATTTCCTCAAATCAGCAAATCTTTTACACCGTATATAAACCAATCACTTTCCTCATAAAATATCTGTCATTTGTTACTTGTAAATAATCCATGTGCAATTAACTGTTAATACATTTATAAGATCCCTCTATATTTATTTAACCAAATCATGTAAACCTTATTCCGGCCGAAAATCTCCGCTGTTATGGCCGATCCCTGTAGCCTAAGTTTGTAACTTCTGCCTACAAAATAAAAAATAAAATAAATAAATTTATATATTATGTTTTCAATAAGGTTCGTAACCTGTTCATTGGGGGTAGAAATGAAAATTTAAATTGGAGCTGCTTTAAGATAATTTTTTAAGCTAATTTAATTATTAAAACTCCGGCTTGCCGAAGTTGGTATTTTTCTGGCTACGTTTTATTTTTCATATCAACGTTTACGATTATTTTCTGTATGGCTTTATTTCTGGGACTTTATTCTTGAAATAACTATACTGATAAGGTACAACTAAAATATTTGTATTCCGGCGCTCGTTTGGGAAAAACACAAATAATTAATATAAATAATAATAATATAAATAGAAGATATGTCTAAATAAAATCCGTTTCTTACAAAAACCCGATATTTAAAGGTCTTTTAATTTAAATTACCTAATGCAGAAGATAAGAAGGCACTTTGAAAATCGCTTAATTTCGTTATCGATATAACACCCGAGTAATCATAATTTTATAGAAAGCTGATAAGGAACTAACATAAAAGGTAAGTCACCCAAGTAAACGCAAAAGTTTCCGTTAGACATTCACAAGAAAGAGGTCTTGAACTCAGTACATCATGACACCCGGATCCCAGAATAATTTTACCATACGGATCATGACGAAGGACGATTACCCAAGAGTAAAAGCATTCATGAAGGATGATTTCCTTAAGTCAGAACCCCTGTGCCAATCCAGTAGCAAGCCGATGGAACTGGAGAAGGAGAAGGAGAAGGAGATGGACGATTATCATCTCTCATTGATAGCCCAAGGCACCTGCTTGGTGGCAATTGACGAGAGCAACGGCGACAAATTGGTTGGTTTTGTCCTCGCCGGAGCGCAGTTTCCCGAAGATCTCGAGAAGCATCGCCAGGAGGCAGAGGTAATGGACCAAAATTTCTTGGGCCGCATTACTTTCATGCTCTCCAAGATCGAGCGCGAAGCAGATATCTTCCGGAGATATGGTATCTCCAAGGCTCTTTACTCTCATATCACCAGTGTTGCTGCTTCAATGAGAGGAAAAGGGTTGGGCTCCCGGTTAGCCAGCAAACTGATGGATGTGGGCCGCTCCAAGGGATTCCCTGCGATGGTGGCCTACTGCACCAGTTTCTACTCTGCCCGCCAGAAGGAAGCCCTGGGAATGGAGTGCATTCACTTCCTGGTCTACGCCGACTACAAGGACGATAGTGGTCATCCGATCTTCACACCGGCAGCTCCGCACACAAAGGCTCGAGTCATGTTCATCAAATTGTGAGTTGGGATATCTCATAGGAAACTAGATCCCAATCTCAGTAGTGTAACTAATAACCATTATGGCAGATTTAATATAATTATTTTGGAAAAGAAAAAAAAGATATTGTGTCAGTTGTTATCAGTAGAACTTATCATGTTAGTTTTGTATCTCTTGACCAATTACCGACACGTATAAACGTTTAATTTGTTTTTATTGATAAGAAAATAAATAAAACACTAACAAAAATCGTTGAAAAGCAAGATAAGATTATGTGAAAACGCTATGAAACCGCTTCTTGGGTCTGTCGTCAAAATGTGTGAATATCAAAAAAGAAGTATAACAAGAAAGGAAACTAACTTCGTCACGCCGAAGTTTATATACCCTTGCAGATAGAACTTCGATCACTAAGAATTAATACAATTTAAATAATATATGTATATTTATGTTAAAAAGCAATGAAGTAATGGCTGTTCTCTGGGTGTTGAAATGACCACTTACGCACATTAAAATTGGACATATTGCTTTCAGATGATTTGATAAATTAATTGAATTATTTTTTAAAGGGTATCAAATCTTATGCCCGGCGAAGTTTGTACTTTTTCTGGTTACTTTGTATATTTCGTATCAATATTTACAATTATTTACAATTATTTACTGGATGGCTTTATATTTGGGACTTTATTCATGAAATGATCATACGATAAGATACAAGTATAATATTTGTATTCTTTTGCTAGTTTAGGAAGATGTTCAGGCAATGCCAATAATCCGTTCATATTTAAATAAATAGAGTGTCGTAAATTTATATTATAATATAATTATATATTATATGTAAGTGCACTGCACTTAAAACAGCCAATTAAGATTTTTCCTTCTTAATTAGTAACTTAGTGGAAGACCACAGACAAGGTCCTTGCCGCTAAAATTACTCAAGGGTTAGATTTTGGTGTAGGTTATATCGAAGATGTGTCTAAATAAAATCAGTTCCTTATAAGAATTCGACATATAAAGGTCTTTTGATTTTTGATATTCAGAAGATAAGAAGCCACTTGAAAAATCGTTCAATTCCGTTATCGTTGTAACGCCCAAGTAATCATTATTTTATAGAAAACTGATAAGAAAATAATATAAAAGCCAAGTTGCGGAGGTAAACCCAGAAGTTTCCGTTAGACAGTCGAAAGAAAGAGGTCTGAAACCTAGTACATCATGACACCCGGATCACAGGATAATGTTACCATACGGATCATGACCAAGGATGATTACCCAAGAGTAAAGGCGTTCATGAAGGATGATTTCTTTACGTCAGAACCCCTGTGCCAATCTAGTGGGCAGGCGATGCATCTGCAGAACGAAAAAGAAAACGACGCGTATCACCTCTCAATGATAGCCCAAGGCACCTGTTTGGTGGCCCTTGACGAGAGCAACGGTGGCCGATTGGTTGGCTTCGTCCTTGCCGGAGCGCAGTTCCCCGAAGATCTCGAGAAGCATCGCCAGGAGGCAGAGGTCATGGAGCAACATTACTGGGGCCGCATTTGTCGCTTGCTCTCCAAGATCGAGCGCGATGCTGATCTCTTCCAAAGATATGGTATCTCCAAGGTTCTCTACTCCCACATCACCAGTGTGGATGCGTCGATGAGAGGAAAAGGCTTGGGCTCCCGGTTAGCTAGCAAACTAATGGATGTGGGTCGCTCCAAGGGGTTTCCTGCGATGGTGGCCTACTGTACGAGTTTCTACTCTGCCCGCCAAAAGGAAGCCTTGGGAATGGAGTGCATTCACTCCCTGGTCTACGCCGACTACAAGGACGATAGTGGTCGTCCGATTTTCACACCGGCAGCTCCCCACACAAAGGCTCGAGTCATGTTCATCAAATTGTGAGTTGGGATACCTCACAGGGAACTATATCCCAATCTCAGTCTAACTAATAACCATCATGGCAGATTTAATTTAATTATTTTGGAAACGAAAAATAAATATTGTTAAAATATTGTTATCAATTAAACTTATCTTTGTTTCTATTTTATCTCATGACCAATTGCCGGCACATTTAAAAATTTTATTGTTTCTTATTGATAAGAAAATAAATAAAAACACTAACAAAAAGTTGTTGAAAATCAAGAAAAGATTATGTGGAACCACTTGTTTTACAGACACAAAGTGTGTGTGAATAACAAAAAGTCAAGTGTTTCTGAATGTTTACCACGTTTAGGCTCTAGAATATATGAATTAGTGAATACAGGAAATAAAAATAGTAGCCGAGATTAAATTAAATTTAATAGATTAGCTTTCAATAATTTTTTTCTTCTTTATCATTTATATTTATTTATAAAACCCTTATACCATATATAACAAATCAATCATAGCAATTAGCCGATTTTGCCATCGTATTGGGGAAACAAACAGATTAAAATGTGTAATAAATGGCCTCAACAAAACAATCTAGTTAGGCAATTTCTCTGTTTCATGCTGTTTTTGTTTTCATTTCACTTTTGTCATCTCCTGTAGCAGATTTTCCACTTTGCACGTACGAAAAAAACAACAGAGGCAACAGGAAAGTTCTCAACAGACCGTGTCCCCATCCCCAGACCCCAGTTTGCTGCCAGGTTGGGTCTCTTGAACCCACTGGGTTGGTTTATTTTTTTGTATTTTCAGCTTTTGCAGTGATTTCATTAAAATTTTACTGTCATAGTAAAAGTTTTATTATGAACTCACGAACTGTTGCTGCTTCTGCAGACGTGGGCCAAAAATAACACCGTCGAAGTAAATAAGCGGAGAGCTGGTGCATGGGGAGGAGTGAATGAGAACCAAGGACTCAAAAGTCATCTCAGGTTGGCCTAGCCTGCATCATAGGTGTGTTTTTCCTCCCACTGCACTAAAAAAGGATACACACATCTGCAGTATGCTGAAAAGTAAAGAGAAATGCTAACCAAGGGATGTATCTGTATACAATTTCTTAGCTCTGAATCCGACTCATTAAATGAGGTAATTGGTCTTTTATTTAATTAGTCCTAAGGGGAGTAGATAAATTATAGGATTTGTTTTAAGTTTTCCAACGCTTTTAAGTTTATTATGGAGTATGTTTGTAAGTCTTCCATGTATATATCTACAATTTTAAAGTTTAATGTTTTAACTTTCCTTATAAACATTTTCAATACATTCACCTCTTTATCCTTCAATCTCTGAAGAGTTTTTAGTCATTCGCTTAGATTCTGAATTTTTTGATAATTTAAACATTTGCCCTTTTCTGAAAAGAACACATATTCACCCCTGTCTTAATGATTTTTCAAAGAAGAAGATGCTTTTTTATGCGCCCGACGGCATTAACTTATAACTTTCTACTCTTAACTGTCTGCTGGTGGTGGTTAAAATGCAACAGCTTGTACTTATAATTGAAATGATTGCAAAAAGCAGACATAATTATATGGCATCTCTTTGTGGGTGTTATTTGCGGCTTCTGTTGATGATACAGCAAAGTGGCAAAAGATCAAGTAAAAGAAAAACAAAACAAATTTCCTTGATTTTCCAGTTATAATCAACGTAAGATGTTTGCTTTTCAATGGTTCCTTATAATACTTTCCATATTTAAAACCAACTTAAGAAGGCATATATTTTGTAAAGTATAGGAAGAACCTATTTTGTTTCCACCTTAGGAACTCATTTACAAGCTAAAGAGACCACCTTGATGTACCCACATCGGTAAATTTGAACAAATCAGAATTTCAAATGCTCAGCTCGACTCATTTCCAAACAATTACTTTAAGGGCCAAATCATTTTGCGATGCCGTCAGCCGGCGTAATCCGTCGGCCGTCGTAAGCCGTCTTTGGGCGCATTAGCTGCAACAATTTCCAAACTGCCGCTCGGCAAATAGGCAACCCTTTCGGCTGCTAAGCAAATATGTGTACAATGTACAGGCCAGTGGATGCAGCATCCCTCAATCAGGTGGTTGCGGTGGGGCCCATGAGGATAAACTCCGAAAAGCGACCGAAAAGCGGCTTAAAACTCTTGAGTCGGCGGCAGGATCTGAGCCGGTACAAAGGAAACTCTATGACAACATTGGCAAGGAGGTTGCCGCGAGCGAGGTAGGACCTTGCTGGGCTGGTAGGGCGCAAATTAAGCATTGCCATGGCGATGCCCCGTCTAAGATGATTGATTGAGCTTTTAGTTAAATTGCGCCAGCGGCCAGTCAAAGCAGCCCCAACACATGGCCTGCCACCGTCTTAGGCAAAGTTCCGCGGTCCTTCGTCCTTCGTCCTCAGTCCTTAGTCTCCACAACTTCGACCAGGTTGCCGTAGCAAAAGCTTGGGACTTAAGCATGGCGTTGTATAAATGGACTTGTTTGCACATCTATTCCTGGAGAGCTTGTGCCTTTAGGATGCATAGAATAGTGTGTAGAATAAGTCAGGACGATCAGGTGAACTCAAGGAAAAGGTTGCTTGTGATTGTACTATAAGAGCAGTTAAATAATTTAATAAAACTCAAAAGTCCTCAAAATAAATACAATTATTAGAATACATTAGCAATAGTTTGTGTGTGCAATGAAATGTGTGAAAAAAAGGAACCAAGTGCTAGATATTTAGTATTAATACTAAATAGTATTAATACTAAATATCTAATAAATGATACAATATAATAAAAACTAGCAAAAAAAGTAGTGGTTTCTGGCAAGCAAATGATTTTTCCTTGCAAAAATCCCCCGATAAGTCGAGATCTATGAGGAAAAACGTATATCGCTTGGACACCTTGGTTGTGAATAATGAATCATTTTTTCGAATAACTTCGACTCCACTCAAAGTTGGAGCCCACTGACTTGACAGACAAATCTATTAGTGCATTGCTCTCTCGGCGACGAAAAGAGCAAACATTAGCGTCTAATTCCCTCGCGCAACAAATTCATCAACTGCCACATAATCCAGCAAATTTTTCAGCACTTAAATTTGGACATGACCTGAAACTTTTTCTCTCGTTTTTTTTTTGCCTACTTTTGGCGGCCTCCTAATCCCTAAACTGTCGCAAAACTTTGGTAGCACACAAAAGCAAAACAAAAAAAAAAAACGAAATGTAAGGGAAGGCAAAAAAGGCCAACAAAACTTTTGCTACAGATAAAAGTGCAAAGTTTGAGAGGGCGCCAAGGAGGGAGGGCGGCAGGGGGAATGAGGGACTGGAGAGGAAAAATCCGCAGAAGGACAGTGAGGCGAAAATTACAAACATTTTCAATTATCAAGCCAAACAAGGAGCCTGTGATGTATTGTCTGGGCACTCATTATAACATTACCGTCATATAATTACAGCCTGATGATTGTTTATTAAGTTAAAATGGCCCCGACGCTTGTGGCTGATAAATGGCTGAAGGATATAGACCCTTTTGTGGGGACTGTACCCAACGACGGCCAACGACCGTCACCTGGTCTCAGTCATTTTTCAAAAAAGAGTTTGCCACGACAAAGCCAAGACATCAGAGGAGCAGTCAAGGGATCTCCCCCCCCGTTCGCTGAGAAGGACCTTTGTTTTTCATATTTCGCAACGCCTTGCGGTAGGCTATACAAAATGATTATTACTGTCCACCTTCAGCGCTCAAAATCGCCTTTTGTTTTCGCAGACATTTCTCAAGTGTCACTGTCAACGGGTGCTCGATGAAAGGAAATGTCCCTGCGCCTTGTCCGACTCTTGATTTGGGGACAATTAGGGGGATAACTTGCCGCGTTTCGCACAACATCATTTGATGTGACTGTGTGCGTTCCTCCTTTTTTGTTTACTTTCCATTCCCTCCCAGCAATGTTTAAATTAATTAATCACATTAAACGTTTTGCGGGTTGAAAAATGTTTTAAACCAACTATTAAGATCACAGATAGGACGCATAAATAATGATACTAAATGTTGTTGGCACAATTATGCTCCGCTGACTGCTAATGGAACTTTTCCTAGGGTGGGGAAGGGAATTACCGAATATTTTGTGGAAAATGAGAGTGTCTTAATTGAAGTTTATTATGTATATGCTTTCGTCTGGATATTTTAATTTATTAAATCAAAATGATGGATAGAAAAAGATGCCTATTTAACGAGGGGTGACTAAGAATTTTCATGATATTGTTGACATAATACATTAAAAGTAGTATTAGTAGTAGTACCTTATTCAAATAAGAAAGTATCAAAGCTACCCTCGCAAGTGTCTTTACATGAATTGGTCGCCTGTCGCTTCCATTTCGATTAAGTCGTGCAGAATTTTCTGACGTATATCAAAACAATATGAATCTGAAAGAAAACATTTCAGAACTTTATCCTAAGTAGAGACCTGAATCCTGTATCATCCCAACCTCAAAACAGTCCCAGTGTCCTTCAAAGAGTTTAAAATGGTAGAAGTGAGGAAGGAGAAGGACAGGACTGTTGTATATGCCACAAAGAGGAATTAGTCGAGTGTTAATAAAAACCCAAAAAGAGATATAGTCTTGAATAGCACTCACTCTCTCACAGGTTTCATTTCATTCCAGGACGAATTAATGTGTAATTCAATTAGTAATAATAAAATAAATTATACGAATGAGTTTTTCACATTTAACTTTCTGACAGCTTGATGGGGGTATTCTGTAGCAGCCAAATGGCTAATTGACACTGGGATTGGCCTCAGGACAGGTGTCTACCCAACAAAACCTCTCCACTCCACTCCACTCCACTCTGACCCAGTGTTTTATATTTTATTTAATGGCTTCGCTGGTTTTTTCCTCCTTATTTTTTTTTTGTTTTTGTTTTTTACAACTACATGCCAAAAACTGCCAAATTGGCAGAAACAGCACGAGCAAAGATACACAAAGCGAGCGTATACAAACAAGTTAATTGTAAGCAAAACAGTGGCTTCAGCGTTAACCAAAACCATATTTCACAATTCGTGCAATGTCTGCTCTCATCTCTACTCTACAACTCTCACAGCCAAATGAAAACTAAACACAATTAAAACTAACGAACCTGGCAAAATTTACACAAAATAAATTTTGTTTTAAATGTTATGAGGCTCATCATATTGGGGCAAGAGGATACCGATGCTGCTGCTGCTGCATTTTCCTGTTGGTTCTAGTTGATTTAATTAAATGCATTTGAATGCAAATGCCTGGCAATGCGTACCGCCGGCTCTCAAAACCATCACCATGTGTGGTTTAAGTACACACACGCACTCGCACACCCATCGTCTGTTTTGGCAGTGCAGCTAGTTGTAACTAAAACAAAAACGGAAACGGTGAGCTTATGCTGCTGACAGCGCCCTCGGGTGTTATTTTATGGCAAAATATGTGAAGTCATCTGAGGCTAACGAAGGGGGCGAAAGAGTTTTGGTTTTCATAATCTAAAATAGAGCACCAGTGTGTGTGTGTACTGGTTGGGAATCCAGAAAAAGCTGCGGGCTAAATTTAATCAAAAAGTGTATCATTTTCAGCCATTCAATTGTTTTCACAGAGTCCAGAGTCTGGTAGGCTTATAGTCAATTAAAATGGGACTAAACGGACTTATTACCACTCAAATCAGATACATGGATAACTTTTAATTAATATTTTACTTAAAGTGCATCTAAAGTTGATTTCGATTACATGGAAAATGTCAGTTAAACATTAAGAGCATAAAATGTAAAACGTATTCAATGGAATTGCATTCTTATTGCTAAATCAAATAACTATCAAAAACAAATAAGCATTTTTGAATTCGATTTGAAACAAAACCTAAGCTCAAAATAAGCTTTTGCAAACAGTCGGTGGAAGAAGCTCGAAGGCCATTATAAACTGATTACAAAACCTTATCCACCTGTCAACCAGGCGGACCAACAGCAAATCTTGCAAGCTTGACTGACCAAAGTTATATCCTGCAGCTGACACTATTATTAACCATCGAGGAGCAACAACAATAACGGCAGTACCGAGAATATTTGAAATTTAATTGAACGTGCAGCCAGGCATCTCTCTCGCCCTGCCTCGCTCTGACCCTGACTGTAAACGACATTTGGGGGCAGCCTGGCATAACTAATTGAATGCATAATTTACAATTAAGTACGTAAGCTACTTTAATATTTATGTCTATAAATGCACAGTGAGCGCACA
Organism: Drosophila serrata; assembly: GCF_035046125.1. Lineage (NCBI taxonomy): Eukaryota > Metazoa > Arthropoda > Insecta > Diptera > Drosophilidae > Drosophila > Drosophila serrata. The sequence continues at coordinate 269,763 of NW_028256998.1, forward strand.
TCCACTCCCGCCCTAATTTTGTACATCAACGCCCACTGCCCATCGTTCACTGTCCAAGGCTTTCCGCTCTCACCTCCCGACTTTGGCCATTATCGACCATCACTTGTGCCAACTGCAATAAATGTCAATTATTCATGAATTTTCAATAACTTGAGACGAGGCAAAATAGAAAAGTTTCTTTACGTCTCTGCGCTCTCCTATGTATATTCCCCTCCCCCTCTTGACTGCTCGTCTGCCCTTCGAGTCTCACAGCTTGGGAAAACTTTTTAATAATATGTAAATATGGCCAAGGGAAAGACAAAGATAGTTGGAGCTGGAGTGCGACGCGGAAAGCTAGACATCGACGGGCGTTAACTAAGGAGCACATAAAATGTGATGCCAAACAATATGAAAAAAGGGAATCGTTGAAGCGGCACGGCGGGGACTCAAAGCAAACAAGTTTGCCTTCAAAAAGCAACGAACGTGCTCGCCAGGCATAGGTTTAATGGTGAATAATTAACAGTTATTAATAATGACAAAAGCAGCTGCCGCCGATGCCATCGAAAGCAGCTTACAAAATGTATAGCACACTTTTTTGGGCCATGCGCACTCGTAATTTCTGCACAAAATGTTGTGAGCTTTTTGATTTAAAATTCACCGCCAATAATAATAAAAATAAATCATTCGCCCTGTCAGCCAACCGCTGTTCCCGTCTGCCTCAAGTCCCAGCCGCCCGTGCCCCCTGTCTTCCCTATGTCCCCTGTGTCCACCGTGGCGTATACGCAATGTTAGTTGACTTTGTTTCGAAACGAAAACGAGTGCGGTGGTAAAACTTTTTGCGCTGTGACTCCTGCTTAATAATTTGCCATAATTTATGAGAGCTGAGCTCAGCTCGTCGTCTTTATTATTGGATTTCTTCCACCCAAACCAAACCAAAACCCAGACCCGGATACGGACCCGGCACCCGCCCTCGAGTGCCACCCAGACAATTTAAACTTTATGCCAAAACGTTTTTGAATGCTTAATTAGTTTGGTGGAAAATAACATCCGAGGCTCCCAGCGAGTAGCGATAGTTGAGGGAGGTCGGAGTCACCGATTGCTAAATTGGGTTTCCGAGGGGACTAACGATTTAATTTGTTTGCTATTGGTGTACTTGGAAACATATTTCATTTAATTGGCTTTATTAAATTCAATGAGAAACTTAGGCCCACTCAGCTTTTGTCAACTTGAAGATATTTAAATGGACTTAATGTCATCAAAGGAAACTAGATACCTGAATGCTTTTAAAAATGTTTGTTTATTTATTTAATAATTCTAAACTCGTTTCATATTTTGTTTGATTCTCAGTGGGTTTCCTGACTTCATTTGTTGATGTAACACACCCAGCCCAGGGTTTGATACATTTTCTTCTGGCATAACAAAGCTCCAAAACGGGGAAGTACATCCAATCCAACCCCCACGAACCATTTCACCTTTCAAATGAAGATGGAGGGGGAGGCAGCAACTGTGCCTACATTAAACTCAATAAAATAAATGTGCAGCCATAAATTATACAAAGTGTGCCAGCTACACACACACGTATCGAGCTTGAGAGAGAAAGAGCGTCCAAGGGCCGACCGTGCAAAATCGACAAGTGCCACAATTTTTTATGCCAAATAATCCTTTGCCTTTCTCGTCGCTCATTGATGAATTATAGCAAATTAATTTTACACCAAAAAGTGACAGGGCCTATAGGCTAGGGGTGGTGAAGCTCTCCGCCAGCCATTCGGCAAACTGGCCTTATCAGAACATTTGCATGGCTGGCGTTGCCTAGGCAAACAGTTTAACCATATCAAATTCAAATTCGCATAAATTTCCAAGTCTGAACGAGCGCGAAAAAATCGATTCCCCGCAGGAAGAAACGAAAGCTGCTCCATTTTTTGAGGGAGCCGGGCCAGGACACCCCACTGTGGACGAACTCTAGCCAAAGTCAAATCGATTATTATTTTATCGTCTACATTGAGGGGTTGCACGCCCTGTCACCAGTCCGTGCCGGGGTTGTAAAATAAATTTAAATGTACCGGCAACATGTATAAAAAAATTGAATATTTCACGTATTTACTTCTGTGTCCTCACCGCCTTTGCTTTTAGCCAAAAGTTGGACGTCAAAATGGTACGTGACTGTTGATTGTTGAAACTGTTGCTGTTTCTGTTTCCTGTTTCCTGTTGAGTGGATTGAGTCAATAAAATGAGTTTGGTGAGAAATTTTGCAAAAAGGTCGTGACCGATGATAGCTTCTTGACGGATGTTTTTGGAAAGTGCGGCTTAGATATTTATATTTTTTAGTTACAAGCACAGTAAAATAAAAAACTTGACTGAAAGTCTTACAGAGTTATGAAATAAGCAATTTACAGTCAGTGAAACTTCTCACTTATGCCTCACACATTCATTGAGGGGTTCACCACACGATATAGTGTACTGTACCAGCGATATTGCTGTCAGAATCACAGTTAAAATATAATCAAAAGCGAACTCGCGGTCACAAATGTTGTCCAGAAGCATGACATTCTGTAGCGGCTTTAATTTCTGGTGTAAGATAAGTGATGTATGCTGCGCAAATGAGAGTAATTAGTAAATGTTTCGTCCCCTGCAAGGACTCACCTCATTGTCGAGAACCATCACAGTGAGGAGTCGTGAATCGGTCTTTCTCATGTACAAGCCATGAATGATCACAATCTGCTGCTGCAGGATTAACTCAGCGTCGCGGAGCCGGTCAGTGCACATCCCCAGGATGAGGACATAAAGAATGGGAATCACTACGGGACCCAAGCATCCATCCGCAATGATGTAGATTTTATTTTCCAACTCATCCTCGGCAAAGAGACTGCACTCGATCAGCAGTTCCATGTTGAAGATGCAGGTGAAGATCATCAGGTAAATGGAGTTTGGTAGCCAGGACATGGTTCGGATGATGAACTTATGCAGATTATTGATACGGAGATGCAGTTTGAACAGTAACGATAACTTCCGGTGGTGGCGAACGGCGATGTCCGACCGTTGCTCATGATCTTGGATAAAACGCTGCAGGAAAAAGGTGATACTACGGTACCAGTTCAGCAGGAGCAGCTGGTAGATAAAGTACCCAAGGAAGCAGTATTCCAGCAACACCCAATAGAGCAGGGAGATCATGAGGAAGTAGAGTTTGTCCATTAGCGAATCCAGCAATATGTAGAGCATCCACAGCTTGCAAAGATATACTCCCAGCAACACAGAGTCGCAGCGGTATATCATGCCAAACCTGCGCTCAATCATCCTGGTGATGTACAGGATCTCATTCACCGCGTGCCGCACATACCTGCGATCCTGTTTCAGGTGCAGAAAGATCGCCAGGCGCCGCAGCACATTTATCCCTATTCCCTGCATGAAAAGACTCATCAGAAAGTGCTGGGCGTGGCTGGTATTCACCAATCTGATTTGAATATATATAAACAATGCCATCACGAAGTATATCATGTGTTGGCTGGCCAGCAGGAAAAGCTTTATAGCAACCACTATCTTGGACAGCACTCGATGGTACCGAGCCTCCTCCACTCTGTTCGTTTCTGCATTATACTTTAGCTTGAAGAAGTGACAAACGCAGGCGATTCCATAGATAACCCAGGCACTGGCCTTGAAGAACAGACGATGTCCAGTTTCGGTTGCACCTTCCCGGTGAACGTTCTTGTTACTCCGCATCGCTTTAAGCGTATATGAGTAAGCCTCTGTTCAATTTGGCTATTAGTAGTCGAAAGCATAGGAATTAGGAATTTATTACTTAACTGCTGCATTAGCAACCTATATGGTACCTATATGATACTATAATCAAGTGCCTGAACTATAAGATACCCTATACTCAATTATACCGACACAGTTTATTCCTGATAGTGATATATAATAAATGACCACTTAAGAAATTATTATTAATAACAAAACTGAGTAGGTAATCCTAATAAGAGACATCAGGATTAAATAGAATTAGTTCCAACATAATTAAATGTTTTAAAAGGTTTCATTCTTCCTTTGTTATACTTATCTAATAATACAATATACCCTTCTTTAGATTGGCGAATAAGGTTGTGAGTTATTGATGGATGGGGATAATATATTACTAAAATGTTTCCATTAAGAATTAACTTCTCTTTATTATTGGATCGATAAATTGTTCATCAAAATAAGTGAATAAACATTTTCTGGTTTCCTTTCTTAATTTAGCTGGCAAAGAAAAATACTTAAAAGCGTTGCAAACGTTATTACGACACTACCTTAAACTTAAAGAAACTTATAATGTTAGTTTTGTTTAGCTTTCCTAAATTCAATGTATTTTCTTTTTCATAACCCTTTACAAAGAAACCTAGGATAACGATATGCACCCTTGGGTGAGATAGCCCTTCCAAAGGACTAACCTGAGAAAACTGCTGAGCAAATGAGCTGCGCATGGAATCCGATACTGGATTAAAAGTTGAATGACCCACCAACCGCCAGACAGACAGACGAATGGATTCGCGAGGAGCATCCCATGAATGCCGCACCGCCGGAAAATACAACTCGGCACAGTTGTTGCCGCATCGCATATGGAAAAATGCGAGCTGAGCCGTTGCCTCGGCAACGAATCCTACAACTTCACACAGTTGTAGCGCCGCCGCCTCCGCTGGAAATCTCCGTCGACCCATTCATCTAAGCCAGAAGCAACATTACGCACGTCGCGGAAAATTGTAAATATTTTCCCATATCTGCGGGCTGGCTTCCATTTATATATGTATGAATGTGCTGTGGCAAAATTCAACTTCAAATGCTCATGTTGCAATGAATTGAAAAATGTTAATGAATCTCACTCGTACACTGCTCAAAATTATGGGATCTGACCAATATGACTATAACTGAAAAGGGATCTAGTTATCTGTAGTTCAATTGCTGCAAGAATTAGTAATTTGTTATAGCAATTCGGCAATGATAAGAATTCTTCCTTTTGAAGGTTCATGCTGGTGGGAATTGATATACTATTTTTAGTTTTTTTAAATAATAAAGATGTGAGTTTTAAAATATCTTTTTTTCTAGGTTTAAATTCTGTTTCTATACAAACGTAAGCCCTTAGAAATCTTTTAGTCGCTAAAAAGACTTTTTGCTGTTTACACAAGTATCAATTGAGCTCCTTTTATAGGTGAATATGTATACTCTTCCTCATAATACTTTTTAATACGTTTTTCGGTTTCATTTTAGAAATTTTGGCAACCCTCGGACCCTCACAGTGAGTGCTGTACTGCGGTGCAGACTCTAGATTGCAGCACTGACACCCTAAGCTCCTGTGGCCCCCAGAGCCAGAGACACCATTCAAATGAAATATGCTGTTCGTCGGTGTGTTTCGGGATTGGTGATTAAACACCCTCCTCGCAGCTTGCAACCCTTCACCGATGCTTTTTGTACCGGGGTAGCCTCCATTCAGTTACAGATCCTCTTTGAATTTACGCGGCACCATCTTTCCACGGTTTCCTTCCGCGCGCACTGCATGGAAATGCTTTCCGCAATTATTGCGAGCTCTCCAATAAAAATCCCTCGAATGGGGTTGATGCCGCAGCGCGGGTCTGTTTCTGAAATGCTGTAAGCACTGTTCAAGTGGTTGAGTCCTCCCAAACGCTTGTGGCTCTGCCTCAAATAGACAATGAGGAGCGAGGAAGCCGAGAAACAATGACAACTTGAATGGAGCCAGCAACGTTGCCAAATTGTGGGTTTTGGTCTGATAGCTGCTAATGTCTCGTCAAGGCAATTGTTATTAAAATCCTGGAAGCCATAAATATTGGCAAGAGACGTTATTTGAAAGTCGGTTAGTTTCGGATTTTCTTGTAGTAAATGAGTAAGCGAAAGTTGGGGGACTTAAAACACTCCATAGAGAAAGAAACCGGTTAAGGCATGTACATAAAGAGAGTCTATTATTTATATGTTTATGTATAAATGTGTACTTTTTTTGTAAGGTATAGATCCTCCAACATAAACTGTATATTTCTGCAATCCAGAAAGCCTTTTTCGAATTTTCCAAAGCTATCAGAATGCAATGTTTGTCCAAGTAAATTTAAGGAAAGCCGTGGTACAAATGTAGAACTCAAGACTTTTGAGCTGGAGGATCCAGGACCTAAGCTCTAGGGCGTGTGATTTATTTGTAATAACAATTAATACATCTAAACACCTTCTCATAGAGGAAAAGTTTGCTAGTTTTTGTATGAAATATACGTTGTTTTTCCTCCTGTTGAAATGTATTTCTTAACCTTTTTTACTTTTAAAGAAACGACCCAATATCCTTTTCTTCAAGATATACAAACGTTCGCAACATTTGTAGCTGTGTGATGTTGACTTTCCGGTAAATATACGAATACGGCCACAACACCCAAAGTGAATTTAATAAAGCCGCCGGGCAAAATTCAAATCATGGCATGACCTTAAACATTCCTCTCCAACCGGTCGCCCGAGCGGACCAAAAGCGACAGCCAATATTTTATATAAAATTGTGGAAAAAATAGCTGCGAGCTGTTTGAGAAAAATCAACACAGAGCCGAAAAAGAAAGAGAGAATTTTCCCAAAAAAGAACCGATATGGTTTATTAAATATTTTGAGCCCCAGGCGCAGTTCAGAGCAAACACACTCGCATTAATGCGTGAAGTCCTGGAACGAGGAGTGGAATTGAATTTAAGGCCTTGGCAGCAGCGAGAGAGAAATGTGCCAATAACTTCAAGGAGGGCTTTGCTACAGAACTCGGATTCCTTCTCTACACATTGAGTGGCTGACGTGGCGGCGGCCCCATTGTCAGGAGCCAATCTTCGATGTTTTGGCTTCGATGCAGCGGCAGGTCGTTTTCATTCTCCACATCCATATCCAGGTCGATGTCATCGTCCTCGGCGAGGGTGGCAAGCTCCATGGATTGAGCTCCCAGGCGCACGGCCACCTTGTAGACCATAAACGTGAGTAGACTCATTATCCAGCCGCAGATTGCGCCGAAGGCAATGCACGTGGCCACCTTGATCAGGATGCCAAAGTCGGAATGGAGGCTATAGTGGAAGATGGTCAGCTGTTTTCTAAGATATTCCAGATAATGCATTTTTTTTAGAGAATTTTAAATTTCGGGTGAGTGTCTTATCAAAACTTAGAAACTAGTACTCTGAAAAGTCTGTCAATGTCAAAGTTCATAGACGAAACAGTTACATTCACCATTCACATTCACATCTTAGCTCAATAAAACTTATCGAGCTCCCAATTCTCTCAACATGGACCAGATGTTTCCCAACCCCATTGAGCTGTTCGTGGTCCAGTTCGTCCAGCCCATCATAGATGGCCTGGCCTATCTTATGAAGGAGGTCCACTACTTTGCCTTCATCGCCGCTGTCGCCCTTCTAGGAATCTTTCTGGGACTGGTTTTCGGCATCATATGCGTCATGTGGTACAAGTCCACACGCGAAGAGAAAACTGAGAAGGTCTTCACATCCGAAGAGGGTCAGGCCGGTGACATGAAGAAGAATGAATAGACTGAGAATTCTGATGTTTCAAGTTTAAGAAAATCGTTTGTTTATGCAGCCAAATAAAGCAGAGCTTGAGTTCAGATATTTCGTTCTCATCTTCATCAGGACCATAGATTATGTATCATATTCCAACGGAGGTATAAATATTTCAAGTAACATTTATTTTAAGTCAAGCCCCGATATTAAAAAAATTAAGACAAGAAAAGAGAACTTGAAGTAGTTCTGTAAACCAAAACAAAGGAAACTTTTTTTTTGGGGTTTTTCGCTGGGATATTTACTTTGCTAAGCACATTTTAATTTCCCCCAGGAAACCGGAGGCTGACTATGCAATCAGTAAGGAAAAACTAGCAGGACTAGCAAGGCATAAACTAAATTTGGTCAAAAATGTCCTCACCCCAAGGATGTAATTTTGCCAAAACGCAAAATATTTGCCAAAGGAGGAAACCCAGCCGGAAGAGGCAAAGACGCTGGCGGTGGTTAGGTCAAAGGACAACGTCTTAAGTAGCAGGAGACGAGCCCCCAACGGCATAAAGACAATTTAAGTGCTCACTTAGTTCGTGGAGTTCATAAACAGGACGCTGGGTGAATTGAAAAACGACGGCGGTGAGCCAAGGGCAAGTCGATCCTTCGCCCTGCTCTCTACCAACCCTTTTTTTTTTGTGCGCAGAGAAAATAAAACAAAATTAAATAAAATTTATTTTTATAACGAAATTTCGTGACACGGCCGAGGTGAAAGGAGCTCCAGTGGATGGCAGTCGGCCAATGTGGCCTTCACGAGTTTATTACAATTTTGTCATCCCAAACACGAACGGGAGCGAGCGGAAACGCGACTGAGAGGGAAAATGATTGGTTTTGTCGTCATCGTCTGGCGCAGCGGAGCAACAAATAGATGGCAACAAAATGGCCAGAGTTTCAGCGAATGGTAAACTTTGCGATGCGAATGCAAAAACGCAAGTCAACAGAAACAACCAGAAGGCGAGTCGCAGGAAAATTAAGTTTCTGCGCCGCTGCGTTGGCATAGGAAAGGCCTCGGAACGTCGTCAGACGCGGTCAAATTAAAAGCGCATTGCGAACCGAGAAGTCCCCGGGGACATACAGGACACACAGGACGGAGTCCACACAGAAATTCACCATATTCTTTGGAAAATCGCCTTTGATTTCAGCAAGTTTAAGCCAAATACGACTCGATTTGAATTTAAGAAATTGTTGCTTTTCTAAATTGATAACTGTCTTAAGTAATAGATAAGGTGTTTACTTTTATGAATAATAAATTCCTTGTTTCAATAATTAGATAGACTTTTCAATCTTCTTGAAATGGAAATGCAAATAAATAAGTGCAATGTTATGTACTTACTTAGAAGCTACCGAATAACTTTTAAAATACATGTGGTTTGCATTGACTTACCTGAAAAGAAAAGATACAAAAGGTTAGTCAAAGGAATTACATGTCAATTTAATTTAGCATAAACGATTTGAGGGTCTTCAAAGTGGACTTCAAATGAGGTCAAGATCTTAAGGACATGTCCAGATGGAATTCTAAATTGAAAAATATTTTATTAAACACTCAGCAAGCAGAATGGAAGTAAATCCACGATGGTCTCCGAGAAAAAGTCCCCTTTTAATCTTTCACTCTTCTTAATCAATGTATTTCACCGCACTCCTGAGACCATGATGGAGTCACTTGCTTTCTTCCGCTCAAAAATGTCAGCGGCAACTCTTTCGTCGCCATCGCCACAATCCATCACAATCACAAAGCCAAAGCTTGAAATCGGAGTCGAAAATGAGGAAGGAGATGCGGGACAGACTCCTCACCCACTCAACCATACGCATGGAGTCGGTCCTTCAGTCAGCCTGTCATTCAGCAATAATACCGCAAACCGAAAACGCGTTGCAACTTCCCCAACTGAGGACCAGTGTGAGTGGATACACAGGAAATAAAAAAACTTTTTATATTTTAAAAATAAACTATGGGGTTTATCATTCTTTATAATTTTTCCTTGGTATTATATCCTATTTTTAACTAAGGGAGGTATTTTTATAAGTACAGAGAATTCTTCAACATCAAATTTATAGGGTCAGAGGTTCATTTCTATATAAGAAAATGAATAGAATAATATGAAAAATACAAAAAATACAATACAATTTAATAATATCTGTAAAAATAACATATATTGTTATACCGATTATATAAAAAACACTTAAGATAATTAGTTTAAACTAATTTTATGAAAAGGGTTAACCCGAATATCGTTCTATAAATATTTCCCAAGCTAAAGGAATGATTTATAAATTACTTTCGAGATATCGATCCCCAGTTTTATGGCAACTACATATATGATGTTCTCCAATATAAGGCTTAAACAATGGTCAAAATTTAAGCATACCATATTTTGCAAATTTCCAAATTAAAGCTCACACTATATGTATTTGGCAGTGACTTTCTATAGATAATATCCAGGTATTTTTTCTCAGTGCATACATGCTCCATCTACTGGGGGACGGTTGCTTGTGTGGTAGGTTGGTCGTGGCGGAAACAAGGGTCTGGAGCAACGGGCTCGCGGGCCCAGACGTCGGCTTACCAACCACATTTGTCATTTAAGCTCAACCAAATGTAATATGAAAATCGGCATGAATGGGGAAATGTCAACGTGCATTGTGAAGTCACAGTCGCAGTCGCCGTTGCCGTTGCAGTCACTGTCGCCGTTGCAGTCACATTCACAGGCTCAGCGGTTGGGTGGCAATGGTAATGGTGGCAATGGTAATGGTGGCTTGGTGGTTTTCCCCTGTATGTTGTGGAATTTCCTGTCAAGCTAATTTCCTTTGGGTGCTGCTGTTTGGTTGGGATCGCGTTGCATTGCCCTGAGTTGGCAGCCCATTGAATCAATTCACCTGCATGCATAAAATATTTTCCCTCAAAAAAGTTGTGTGCACACACGGCATGCATTTGTCTGTGTGAGTGTGTGTGTTACATAGGGGGGATAGTGTGCATGCAAAATATTTCAAACATTGCATATTTTATAGTTTATTGACTGCGCTCCTTCATCCCCTGCCCAATCGTTTGTCGACGAAGTTTGGTGTTGCCCCACGTGTCCTCCCATTTCTCGTTTTTTCCCCTTTTTTTTTGTCCATTTACGTCGCGTAGTTGACACAAAATGAGCGCCATACAGGGCGTCCCACTTGGGGAAGCCCCTGACTGCCTGCCTGCCTCCCTGCCTGTCCTTCCCCCTTGGCGGGAATATTTGTTCCATTTGCCATTTACCACCTTGACTTGTTTGCCAATTGCAGCAGAAACTCGTGGAGTAACGTGTCGCTACATTTGGGAATTGTTGTGTATTGTGCACACCCACCGCATAAAATAACATATACACATTTGCACTATGTGTGTACATTTTATACGCGCCCGGCCCCACCCAGAGGGGGGGCGGAATGGATCGGGTCGGACTGCCATGTGTTATTAAAATTTATGTGCGAAAAAGGTGTCGAAAGCCGGACACGGGACCTGGGAGATGAAATGCGGGATACGGCACAGTGGAAGATCCCAAAAGTTGTTGGAGAACGAAATGTTTTCCATACTTTTTTTTAACAAAATTAAATGTTTTTTATAAAAGGTGTAAAGAATATCGTAGATATTTTGTTTATTATTTCAATCTGTATTTATGAAAGCAAGTAATTATTTATTATTTAAAATGAATTCCCTATAATACTAAAATAATCTCTTTGTAAGCCTGAGCTTATCTGTCTAAAGAGGCGCTTTATGATTCTTGGAAGAAGTTCACAGCGATAACCCCATATAGTACCTGGTATCAAGCCTCAAGCTAGGCATCGGATCTTGATCTCTCAGTTGACAGGCTGCGTTCGTTGTCTTCAGTTCGCAATGGGTTCAGTTCGACGGATGATGCTCTACATAGTGCCTCTTCTGGTACTATTGGAACTCGGATCGAGTACGAGCTACAATGATGGGTGGACTGAGTACAAGAGAAAATACAGAAAGGAGTACAAACGCGAGGACAACTACCATCGAGCGATATACAACAGAAAGCTGCAAACAATCCGGACTCACAACAGGCTCTATCTTCAGGGAAAAGTGAGCTACTGGATGAGACTGAACGAGTTCTCCGACTCTGATCAAACTGTGCTCTTTGCGTACCGGACAGCGGTTCACCCGCCTCTAGAACCAGCCACAATGGGAGTCATAAAGTCTCCCAACTTTAAGACTTACAACCAGATAAGGGGTGGAAGAGATTGGCGCCAGTTTGGAGTCATCTCGCCCGTGGGACGTCAGGGCAACGAATGTCTGAGTTGCTGGGCCTTTTCCACCTCGGGAGTTCTGGAGGCGCATTTGGCAAGGAAAACCCGTCGTCTGGTGCCACTATCCCCCAAGCACCTGGTGGACTGTGTACCTTATCCCAACAATGGCTGCCTGGGCGGATGGGTGAGCGTGGCCTTCAATTACACCAGAAATCACGGTATGGCCACTTTGGCCTCCTATCCGTACGAACCGAAGGCAGGAAGGTGTCTCTACGATCCCAAGCATAGTGGAGGCACATTGAGGGGACATGTCACATTAAACAATCGATGCGAAAGGGAACTGGCTGAGGTGGTGTACAACATTGGACCCGTGGCTGTGTCCATTGACCATCTGCATCACGAGTTTGAGGAGTACGGCGGTGGGATCTTGAGGATTCCGAGATGCCGCTCGGATCGGATTTACCTTACGCACTCTGTCCTTGTGGTGGGCTTCGGTACGGATCCTACCTGGGGCGATTACTGGCTGATCAAGAACTCCTATGGTTTATCCTGGGGGGAGAATGGTTACTTCCGGTTGGCGCGTAATGCTGGCAATATGTGCGGCGTGGCCTCCCTTTCCCAGTATCCCATTGTATAAGTTTTATTTAAGTCAAATATATTTGAGAGTATTTATTTTCTATGCCTTTGTTATTATATTAAAGAAATTGTAATTTATGTTGCAACTTTTCTCCACAAAACGCATTTAATACCAATTCAATTTCAACTTGTTATCTTGTCACATATATAAATATTTATATTTATGGGGATTTTATTGTATTCCTTTCCTTTTTCCAAACAGCAAAGTACTTATAAAGAGTTATTTTCACTCTCCGTTAAAGGTTTGCAAGTAGACTTCGCTTGAAGGTCTTTCAGAGTCGAGTTGCATTGTTGTGTAGTCGCTTTCTGTTTAGTCACGGCACACAAAAGAAGGCAAAGAAAAGCGGAAAAGTCTAAAACAAATATGACCGCCTGTAAAGCCAAGGCAAATATGGTCAAGGATTTTTTTACATGCAATGGTGGTTCCAGAAGGGGACGCCAGCGCACACACAACACAGCCAAATGCACGCACTCCTGAAACGCCAAGGCTGAATATGTATTTTCTTACTTTTGCTCTGGCAATAGAAAAGTACATCAACTAGCAGAAGACGCGAGAGGCCAGAAACATATATAATTTACATAATAAGTAAATTGTATCGTATTTCCAGGCTTACATGTGTCGAAACTTTAAGCTTTTTGGAAGTGTGGAATGCTTAATGCATTCCATTATCACTGAGCGACCTCTCCCAAAGCGGAGGAAAAAAAAGTCCAGTAGATCGGTCAAATAAAGTAGTAAAGTAATAGCAAAGACACGTGCCAAAGGCATTAGTAGAATTAAAGTAAAGTAATTAAAGTAAAGTAATTAAAGTATTATATTAACGCGAAAAGTGTTAGTAAAGTGATGGCAAGGGAAAAGGCTCTGTTGTGGTTTATTTTTTGTTTTATTTTTTTACAGTGCCAAGATCAGTGTTTTTTTTTCTGGTGTTTTTTTATGTTGTTTTTGTTTATGTGAAAGTGAATAAAAAATGAGTATTAAATCAAGTGTACAGTGAAAAGTGCTAATTAGAAAACCACACAACAGAGGCCAGTTCCCTGTAGGTAATATTGTATTTATTTTATTGCAAAGACAATGCTTAAGAAGGGCTTTACCGTTGAAACTGATCTAAAGCGTCAGCTAATTTCAAATGGGTGAGTGAATCGAAAGAACTTTATTTCTTGTTCTTATCTTTGTCTTTGTATGCCTTTGCAAACCCATTTTTTCCCCCTCTCTTGTCAATGAATATCTGTTTCTTATCAACCTGTAAAGTGGATTCTAAGCACGGAAGAGCGACTTTAAGAATATGATCCACTCTTGTGGCTGCTAATTTTAACAGTTGGAAAGGTGTAAAGCTGCGTTTGTTTCGCATTTTTTTCTGGGCAATTTGAGAGTACAAAATAGTACATAAAACCTGCGTTTAAGAATATGATCCACTCTTGTGGGTGATAATTTTAGAAGTTCAAAAGGTGCAAAGCTTCGTTTGTTTCGCTTTTTTCTGGGCAATTTGTGATTACAAAAATGCCAGACTAAACTTAATGATTTCTGACATATAATTATAAACTTCTGTTACTAATTTTATACTTTATACTTATACTTATACTTTTTTTAAATATTATTTTAATATTTTATATTATATTATATTGGCGCAAGTAGGGTATCTAGATTTCGTGCTGACTCTCCTCTTGAGCAACTCCTGCTCCCATTTCGAAGGCCCCCTTTGGCCATTCTCCCCTGGGGTCACAGAGCTGTCCGGGCTCTGTTTGCGTGTCTGCAATTTGTTGCATAGCTGCGTTCTGAGCCATTTCTGCTTTCGAGTGGGGTAATTAGGAAAGCAGAAAAGCGAAAGCCGGAGCCGAAGCAGCCAAGGAAAACGTCACTTGAGCCTCCGCTCCTCCAAGGGGGTGGCGCTGTACTAGGGTCTCGTATTAAAGAAAATTGTGATTAGCTGACAGACTTAAAGATGCTGCCTGTTGTCTGTGATGCGGCTTCGGGCTTTGGCTTATCAGTAGCAAAACAGTCGCAGGCCTTTCTCCTCCCGTCCATGGTCAGCAGAAATAGTCTGATGCCCACACACACTGGGGGCGTAGACACACACAGAGTGTGTGCACACCTGCCGCACACTTTGTTGACGCTCAACTCTTCACTGTCCTGTTTTGATATTATAAACCCTTTGACATGCAGCTGACTCTGTTGCTCCAGCTGCTTTTGTTGGATATTATGCTGCGAGGATTCTGCAACGTTTTCCTGCTTCCAACTTTATCGGCATTGTTGCCCATCATCCTTGGGGGACCGCCGGACTGCCTGGCAGTTTTTAGAACAGCTGTCAGCTCTCTCACCGACTGTCAACATGCCATTCAACGTGCAAATTAACAACAATATGCTACCGGCGAAGACCGAAAATCGGCACGAGACTGAAGATTTTGTATATTGACTTTGAAATTCAAGCAAGTGCACTTTCTGCATGCCCTTAAACATTGTAAAAATGACTTTAATAATCATCGCCATTCTTTATCCAGTTTTGCCTGAATATGGCGGAGGCGTGCTTGTATTTTTGCAGGCCAAGGAGATGAGGGGGTGTCCGTCCCCATGCTGTACAAACCATAAATGATTTACATGCATCGTTGTGGTTCTCGTCGCTGCCTTCAACGCAGCTGGTAGCAGTTTTATCAACATTTCCTGCCGACAAGGCGACAGAGCGAACCAACGAACGACCGAAGAATTCCATGCGAGGGAAGTTGAAAGCCACAGGATATGGAAGTCAAACAAGAATGGATGTGCTGGATGCTGGGCAGGGCATTCCTGCCCCGAAAAGTATACTGCATTTTCAGCATCGGTTTGTAAAATAGTTTCGTATACTTACAGCCTTTGTTACCAAGTTTATGCAATGAGTTGTATGTATTCCTAAAGAAATGCTTATGCAACATATTAAAAGTCTTAATGAAAAGACTAGAATATTTTTTTAAAAGTTCGATATATTACTTCATAAAATTAGGCAGTTTTTTTTTGTCTTAATTTTTGTGTATTTTTGAGTACATGAAACGGTCATTGTATAAACGCATTTTCTCTGGGTGAAATAAATATGACGTTTTCTTCCTTTTTTTCTCCCACTTTTCTCGTACAAATTTGCACTGGAAATATAAGAAGCCCTTGCCCTACGAGGGCGGATTAATAACTTTTTGCCTTTTACAATTTTACGCTTCAAAGTGATTAACTTTTCCAAAAGAGTGAACACTTTTGGTTGATTCTACTCCTACCTGTGCCTAAATAGATTTGTCATATATGTACTTATTTTCTATATTTACAATATATTAAATATTTATGAATAAAATTTCTTTGACTCTTTAAAAGCTGGTTAACCTACCCTCGAAGTGTACTTTCCCTACATTTTGCATAACAATGCCATTTCTCTGCAGTTTTTTTTACATTACCAAACCAAACTCTTATCAGAAAGCTACTGGCATTGGGTATTTCGTATATTCTTTTACAGGGTATTATACCTTTTATTACCAGTTTAAAGTAATGAGGTTTTAAAAAAACCCTATAAAATATAGTAAAGGGCTTAAATTTGTAAGTCTCCTTCCGTATAATCTATTTTGGTAAACCATGTGATCAAATAACTTCTCGTGATTTCCTATTTTTTAAACAAATGATCGATGGATTCCCTTCTCCAAGAGTGCAGCATCAAGCTGTGGTCCCCGCTACACACACACAGAAAATCCTCACACCTCCGCAGCTGCATCCGCTGGCCCCAGAGTTCGCATCAGTTAAGTAAATAACATTTTTCGCACTCTTAGTCACGTTCCTAATCATTTTTATTTGGTAACTGCTTGGAAAACGTTTGCACAAGCGGCAGTAGCAGTGGCAACAATAGTAGACGATTGCCAGGACACTCTCTCTCTCTCTCTATGGCCACTCACACACGCTCCCACACGTACACTCGCAATATTTGTTGGCACTAATATCGTTTATTAGCTTGGCACTTGAGTGTTTAAATGCTGAAAAATTGTCCGTGATAGTCCTTGGGAGGCGAGCAGGACATTACGGGGCATGTGGACGAGGAAGCTGTAATGGCAAGGAAGGCGGAAAGTGCGATGCGGGACATTTGAGCGTCGTGGCCATCGTTGAATTTAATTTCAAATTAGTTGAACACTTTTCCGTTTTCTGCTTTTTGTGCAAAGGAAGCATTTTCTGCCAGACAGGGATGGTCCTTTTCCGTTTAATACTCGATATTCGAAAAGTACAGGGATATAGAGCATAGTCATTTAGATAAAGTGAATTTCTTAAATATACTAAGTAAGCGTTTGATTACTTCCCCTTACTCATTACCTACATATATTCAGGCAGTTGTTTTATCATAAACACTTTCAAAGTATATCAAAAAAAATCCCCATGTGTATTTATATTAAATATTTAGCTTTTCTATTTTACTTCAAATTCAAGCCGGTAAACCAAACATTTCATAAAAGAACAGAGACGGGCAAGTCCACACGTAAAACCAACGCCGACAGGCGGATGCGGTCAATGTATTTCAGACTCATTCACTTCTCCTCACTTGTGTCTTAAGCCAAATATCTTTTACAATTGCAATCTCAGCAGAAATGTGTCAAAAAATTCTAGAATCAATGAGGCTTCCAGACATTTTCTGTCTACATACCGACCAAAAGTACCACAACAAACCACAGGATCTAAAAGGATTTTCGCATTTCTTGCCGACACTCGACATTTTGAGGGGCGGTTGGAGCCAGCAAAACGGAAGAAGGAACAGAAAAAACATTTTACAATATTTACAGCAGCAATAAACTCATTTCCGCTATTGGGCCTTTGTGGGATGTGTGGCCTAAGGACAAAAGTAACTAGAATTTGCACCAAATTTGGACAACTCCTTCTCTTGTGTGCGTCTGTGAAATTTACTGGGTGTGGAATTCCCCACTTTATCCTATCTTTTTGTGGCCTACGTTAGCTGTAAAATCGCCAGACTACAATTTTAATTGTTTCTTATAAAATTTAAAGTCGGTCTGTTTTACATTCTATGATCTCTTTAGTGGTATAACTATATAATAATGTATAAATTTGGCAAATATAAAAAATATTGCTATAATTGTTCAAAATAATTACAGAAAAATTGTCTAGTTGTGGCTCATATGATTTTTTTTTTGTATATTTTTTAGTGCTTTCTTGTGTTGGTAGGTACAGATAAAACAGATTATAATATTATTTTTTTTGTGATTAATAGAGTTTTTTCTGGCCGTAATGATGTTTATACCCTTGCTCGGCATTTCCTATTAATTAAGAAGTTTGTAAAGCAGTGAAAGAGTCATTTCCAACTCTATTTCATTTAGAAACATTCAAGATCAAAGAAAACGTTTTAAATCATCACTCATAATCGAGTGACACACAAATCTGACCAGTTGGGTTATTGTCCCATTCGATATTCAAAACCCTAAATATTCCTGTGGTCCCCACAAAAAAAAAACAAGTACACAAAATAAGAGGAGAGAAAAACTGATTGCGCAATATTGGTTGGCTTATTGTGAACAAAACCGCAAAGGCAAATTTATGGCAGGCGATGCATATGGCTAAGAAACAAATTTCGAGGGAACCAAAACTGAACGGGAATGGCTCATAAGTCACGTGGGCCGCCGCCATTACCAATTGCTGTCAAATGGCATATTGCCTTACCCTTCCCGCATTCGTTTCTTATTGCATTGTTGTGCAATCAAGCTGGGAGCTTGGGGGCCGGGCAGGTAAGGTTTGACGATTGCGTGGCCAGAAATAGCACAATTTTCTTATTGGATTTCAAAAAGACATTTTCCCAGAACTTGGGGCCTGAAGGGAGCGTATCCTGCCATACACGTCTATTGATTTGTTATGACGATAAAGATACCAAGCAGGATGGGGTGAATGGATGGAGCACAGGGTTCCTATAACAACAATGTCTGTCAAACGTGGAAAAGAAGGAGAGACTCGCTCATAAATGGCAACAGCAGCAGCAGAACCAGGAGCAGAAGCAGCTATGACGCCGTTGTCAGGAGCCATTGTTGGTCCTTTCGCTTCTTGTTGACGTTTTCATTAGCAAATTAATTTTAATTGATTACATTCTATGCGAAAATACGCAGACAGTGTGAGTACGGGTCGCAATATATTGAATTACCAATTTATTTATAGCCCTAACTAGCTATACAAATAGGTAACGAGGGAAATATAATAATGTGTGCTCAACAGAAATGTGTATGTGTTGTCTTAAATTGAATTAATTTTGTTTAATGCTAGATGAAACATAATTTCTGCATTTGCCTGACTTAATTCGTTCATTAATTCAGACTTTGTCATATTTATAGATTTGGCATCTTATAGAATTAGCATCTGCCTTAGTACCAAATTGTTTCTTATTATATTTCATTCAATTCTGTAATTTCTGGGGACTGTTTATAGTTGAAATTAATAATAGTCTTTAACAACTAATCACCTTAAAAGTTATCAATTTTAACTTGATTTATCATTGTTCATCTTTTAAATCAAGGCCTGTGCAAAATCAACTTGAGAAAGTTAAACAAAATGTCTTGAATTTTATCCTTCAAAAATTGCTTAAATTATACCTTCGGCAACTCTGAGAAAAACTTTAAAATTCAACGAAAAACTCGAATCGAGCTTGGGGTGCAAAAAAAAGTGCCGGGAAAATCACCTGCAACCCTCCTCCTGTCTCACGAGATGAAACTCTTATCTCGAGCACTTACCTTGTTGCCAGATCCCGATGAACGAAATTCATTTGCTCCAAATGCTTCATGCCCGATGCAATTTGTGTGGCAATGTAGACTAAGCAGCCGTAGCTGTGTCCGTCGCCGTCGAAGGAGTCGCAAGTCGCAATCGGGGTTGGTGCGCAGCGGATGCGGGTGCGGAAGATGCCGACATGAAATGAGAATTTGAAAAGTTTTCCCATTCGACGGAGGTTGGGTAGCCAAGTTAACGAAGTTTTAACATCCGTTTGCGCATGTTGGTGGTTGGTCCGTCGTTCGTTGTTCGTTGGCGGATCGGCGTAATCATTGAGCACGAGAACGGAAATGTAGCGTCGGCAAATGGCGTCAGTACAGGAAGTCCGATAAAACGCACGCAAAAACGCAGCAGGACGAGCAAAAAATAGAAAAAGATGCCATAAAATGCGGGGAGAGACAACGCATTAGTTAAAAAGTTCATTGAGGGTGCTCATGCAGACCCTTACCTCAGACTCTTGTTGGCCATCAGGCCGCTGGTCTCGGCCACATGCTCCTGCAGGAACTGGTTCAAGTCGCCCAGGCAGTTAGAGTAGTCCTGCACAATGCAGATAGGCTCG
Organism: Drosophila serrata; assembly: GCF_035046125.1. Lineage (NCBI taxonomy): Eukaryota > Metazoa > Arthropoda > Insecta > Diptera > Drosophilidae > Drosophila > Drosophila serrata. The sequence goes on from NW_028256998.1 coordinate 289,450, forward strand.
TCCCTAAGACAGGCTCCCACCAAGCGGGCCACATTGGGATCACTGAGCCTCGCCAGCTGCTTGGCCTTGCTGCGGAACTCCTTGCGCAGGTGATCCACGGCTCCAGGACGCAGAGTGGCCACTGCCACGAGGGTGGCACTACAAATGGAAAAAAGACTCAATAAGATCAGGCAATTAATAGAGAAGGATATGGGGATATGGTAATAAAAGTAGTTGAACTTAAGAAATCCTATACAAAGTAGGAGTAAATAATGTCTTTAATGAATGTTTTTATATTCATTTTTAAATTTCGTTATTGATCTCAGTAAATATTAGATAGTCAATCAAAGGTGGTTTTTTAGAGAACTGAAATCAATGCTAGTTAAGCTGATAAAGGCAAAACAACTGACAAATCAAATGGTTAGATCGAAAGGTGTACACATGATGAACTCTGGCTAAGTAACTCCCTTTACTACTGGCCATTTCTTGTTGTTCCCCACAAATACTTCCTCAACTGCGGTGACGACCAAACAGCAAAAACAGTCGAAGCCCAGCTATCCGAAAAAAACAAAAGCTTATCAGAAATTCCATTATAAAAAGTTTAAACCATAGTCAAAGGGGGAAAAAAAGAACAGGAAAAGAAGGACAATCTAGCATCACCGTCACAACCAACCAACAGCAACCGAAGTACCCCGGACATGAGATGAGTTTTTGTTTCTGTTACCTTTGATTTCGTTTGGTGCCGTTTAATTGCGAAATGGTTGCACGAAATCACATCGACAGGGATGACTGTCACAACATAGAGTTGAAAATGTGCAATATTTCTTATTATAGCACATAAAAATCAATGGAAAAATCCTACTACTCAACGGCATCCTATAAAGTTTAACAAAAAATACAGACAAACTAATGTATTGTAAGAAAAAAACCAATGCAAAATATGTAGAAAAAGAAAGGAAAACACAACCAGAACGTGTGCTAGACGTCAATACATAAAAAACACTTTAAAAGTTTTGTATATAAAGTAGAATTGAATACCCACACAGATTCCCAGAACAGTTGGCAAACAAAAAGCAACAATGGAAATGGAAAAGCATACAAAATATTTTTTTTTTGCCAGTTTACTCACTCCGGGCGCTGCAAAAATAAACGTCGTGAAAAAAATCGTGAACAGAAAATAACATAAATTGATATTCAGTTAAAAATGTGCAAAAATATTTTACGCACGCGTGTCGTTTCTTTTCATATCCCCCCATAACCCACGTCAAGGCTGCTGCAACAACGAAAAATAGGTGCGTATCCCCCATGCCGCCCTTTCCGGTCAGTAGATTTTGTGAACTATTTTACTTCAGGATATTTTCCTTTTTTCGGTGGTACATTTATGAATAATTTTCGCGCTTGCTGTTGAATTTTTTAAATGTAAATGCCGCTTCGACAGGCCTTCACCCCTCGTCCTGTTTTCATCGCAAAAAATAAAATATATATGTATATAGTGGGGAGCATACGCTTGAGAGGGAATCGACTTATCTGCGGGAATGCCCTTCATTTGGATGCGGGCTGAAGGGTGTGTGTGTGTGTGTGTGTGGATAGTATCGCCAAAAGGTAATTTACGTGAATTTTTGCTATAAATTAATGTGCCTGCAGGTCGTTAGATTACCTAGAATATGGATGTTCTCATGTGTGTGTGCGAGTGTTGTTTGAGATTTATGCAAATGTTCAGCAAAGTAAAAAGACCATTCACCGATGTGTCAGTGTGTGGGTGTCTGTGGGGTAATTACATATTCATTGAATTTTACATAAACTTGTCAGCTAGTATTCATAGTTTCAAAGCTTTCACCCGAAAAGCACAGAGGCGGGGATACCCCCGTAATGGGGGGATTATTGCCTGGTCCGTATCTAATGCTTAAAAGATAACCGAAACCACTAAGCTCTCGCCCTGACCCAGCCCCTTACGCATTATGAGCTCATTAATTATTCATAAATATTGTTTTACGCAATTAGTTAATTTCTGGATTGATTGATTTACTTTTGTCCGCATTTGCTTCAATTTAGCTCCTTCCCTTGGTCCGTCATTTGTCTGAAATTTATCCTGTCATTCGAATAATATGTTATGAATAAAAGTTGTAAAATAAGGCTATAGATCAGAATTACGAATGGAAAAGAAATCTGTCATACAGGTATTATTCGAAGGATATTACATAGCAAAAGTGTTCTATGTAAAGCTTTTAAAGTATATCCGAAAGTTATTACAAAGTTTTCCTCATAATTTGAAGCTTAAAAGTCTATTTTTGTGTATTTCCGAGAACAGGAACATCTGCCTTATATATCCTTGAAACACTATGTAATAGAAAGGGCTTAAGATCAGAGTTCCTTGCACATTAAACCGACGCTCTTCTTAAACCACATGGCTTCTCAAAGAGACGTGTCTAAGACCCAGTTAAGAGCTGGTAGCTTGTAGGCGAGGCCCACTGTGGAGCATATGGCTGAGTGCCGCTGGGAAATGTTTTCATTTTCCCTTCGTCCGGTGCGTAATATGGCTTTGATTTTCAACTCTGCCACGTCTATTATCATTCCCATCTACGGTGGCCGACAATAAAGTCCATCTGTTGTCTGATAACTGTCTATCCGGCTGTCTATTAATATTTTATATCAGGCTGCCAGGCCCTGGGAGGCAGGATCGGGTACTCCAAGTTGCCTGCCACAAAATTCCCTATTCCATATTGAAGTTTGCCTCACTCTACTCCGCAGTGCAGGCCGCACACACTCTCATCTGTCTCTGGCTCTGTGTGTGTGTTAATTATTTTGCATACATCTGTCTGGGCCTCGGAGGTTTCCCTGCTGGTTTTTGCTGCCGCTGCAGAGAGAACTCCCTCTATGGCGCCCCTCCGTCCTGCCATCCTCCTCCTGTAACCCCCTCGGGCTGACTTTGGCTGCTGCCCGAGTGTCTGCATGGGCAATATTACGTATACGTAATACGTTTTGCGGCTTTCGAACCGCAAAACTATTAAAGCAAGCAGGCAAATCGAATTGTTACGTTGCATATTAAAATGTGCCAGGAGCAGAATATTGGCCTGCCATGACGACATTGTTCGAAGCTTGACTCTAATTGATTTTTGCGCTTGGAAACCGACGCATCGGTGTGCAAAGACTCTGCTGGAGTGGTGCTATTGTCCTGGGCATATGTTTTAATTGATAAAGGAATGGCAGGGAGAGGGCCCACAGAAAAGTAATGGAATTGAGGGAAAATACATTAACCTCAGAGGTTCAGACACAATTATCGTCACTATTATTGATCCTTTTCTTGGACTGCAAATGTAATTTATTAAACAATTCATGCTCAGAAAGGTTTTAACTATTGTTTATATCAACATTTTATGGCTGTATTAAAGTATTGTTCTATGGAGTTTAGATACCAAATAAAGGGAGAGATGTTTTTTTGTAGATGTTTCTACAAAGCAATGATAGTAATAATAATAATAATTAAAAGATTACAGTGTTGTAGTATGCTACATGTATCCTGCTACATGTGCGCTTTATATATCCTTGCAATAGAGCAGCTCCCGAATATCTCTGCTACACATGAGCTGGATTTTTCGGGGTTAATATTTGTTATACTGCAACAATTTTAGGAACCTCTCAATTCGCAGATGGGAAGGATCAGGGCTGGGGATGGGGTAGTGGCATGTGTGGAGTGTGGTCTATTTTGCTGGGTTCTGTACTCACTTCAGCACATTCGTTTCGCACAAATGCAGCTCGCCAAATACGCCGGAGCCCAGCTTCTCGACGATGACCAGCGACTGACGTGGAAACTCCTGCACTTGGCAATTGGCCTGCTCCTCGTTAATGTCGGCGAAATTAGCGCTCATATCCAAATTGTAATGATGCGGTTTTCCTCCACTACCGATTCCGCCTCCACTCCCGCCAGTAGGCGTGGGCGTGGTTGCCGCGGTGGTCGATATACTGAGACTGAGGGATCCGCTGCTCTGGGAGCCCGGTGGCGGCACGGACTTGCTGCAAATTGGCGTGGCTGCGTAATATTTCTCCGGCGGCGGTGGTACTGGCGGTGGGGGCAGCGGCAATGTGGCAGCATTGAGGGAGTTGCGTGCACTGGTGGTCACGTTGCCAGCGGCAACAACAACCTCGGAACCCGGCGGCACCACCGTTGCCCCCCCAGTACCAGCTCCCAATACCAGGCCGCACCCTTGTCCAGCGGCAGGAGGATTGGGCAATAGCTGCTGCATGTGAGGCACCGCATAGTCCTGGCACACAATGTCCGGCACATCTGCAAGGAGATGGGAAATAGTGAAAGAGAGTGTTAATTTTAGACCGTAAAAATGGAAGGAATGCCAGCAGCCAGTGCAAACTTAACCGCACTAAACAATAAAACTTTTTTAAGCACCAGACTAAAAGTTCCTAGCAGGCACCGCCGAGCTATACAAATTGCAATGTGAAAATTTAAGAAACATTTTTGAACTTTTCCTCAAGCTCGCATAAAATACGAATAATAATCCCTTGGGGTCAGCGAGCGCGATGAGGGTGTGTTAGTATACTTATTTATATGGTTTAGTTTGCCTACTTATTATACTATTTTATTTAAAACCAGAGAGATCTCCATAGTCGAGGATGCTGGTAAAGAAATATCCTTTATCCAATTGGATTATCTTGTGACCGATTCACAAAAACTTACTAAGAATAAAACCTAAATTCGAAGCTTATTCAAATGCTAATTCTCAAGTAAATAGCTATTGTTTAGAATAATAGTTTTTCACTTAAGTTGGCACTGCTGTCACTGTCACGTAGTATATCAAGACTAAGTGGTCCTCAAAATCACGATATCCCCCCGCCGGCAGGACTTTTTCCACTTTCTCCTGCACCACAATCAATTGCAATATGCGATGGTATTCCTTCTAGTACATTTCGGGGATCTCTGCACTCGCCACTTTTGCTTGCGAAGCATTTATCTCGCCTGGGCTTCCCCTGGTTTTCATTTGTCTTGTCCAAGACTTTTCTGCCTTAAACTTTAAACTTTTCCCATTTAGTCAAAAGGAGAAGGAGAGCGACGTGGCAGAGCGTTCGAGGAGATGAGAGCTAGAGCCTCGGGCCGGGAAAAATGGCGTGTGGCAAAAAACTAAATGAAATTAATTGCAACTTGGCTCTGGTGCCGTCTCCCTTGCAAGTAAGAGCCAGCGACGGGGAACTTTTAATTTTATTGTTGTAATAATATTATTTAGTTTGTGTGTGTATGCTGGGTGTATGCTGGGTGTATGCTGGGTGTGTGCCGGGTGTGTGTGTGTGCTCCGTTGCTATTGTCAGTCTGCCTTCGTTTTGGCTTGGCTGTCATTTTTGCATTCGTTCCGTCCAAAAAGTACTAGAAAGACATAATGTAAGAGTCGGAGCGAGCACCAGACACTCGGCGAACGTTAATGACAAAACTTTTCGACCAACGAGCGAAATTCGTATGCAAGTTTCCTCTGGAAAACTGGTGTGCAGTGGTGTGCCTCCCATCCTGTGTGTATGTGTGTGTGTGTTTCTATATAGGAATGTCGTGTAGTTGAGCAATCAGTGCCCTCAGTTTTGAAGTTCCACTGAAGTTTTGCGGCCTTACGTTTTCAATTTGTAGACATTTGCAGAAATTTTCACAGTACTCCATAGGGTTGTATTTACTCGCAAAGTCAGGGGTTTTTTGAAACAGGTTTTTATATGCAAAATATGCAAAAATAATTTAAATATATAAACCAATCTAATGAATTGACTGATAATGAATTAACTTACTTTTATTAAAACCAATTTATATATATGTCAGATAATAATACTTTAATATATGGACATTGTGATTTGGAATTCGAATTGTCTGGGATTGCAAACAAATTTATTTTAAATCGACAGATTTTATGGTTTTTAAAAATTTGAAAAATGTCAGAAAATAAAATAATAAAAACGTTTTAGTTCGATTTTTAGCTCACGTATAATTTTCTTATTAGAATGTATTTTATTTAGCCACTTTAACATTAATATGTTTCTACAATAAATACTAACTTAAATAGCATTTCAAACCATTTTAACTATACTTGTAAAATTTTTAGCATATGTTTGTGGATTCTTGTTAATAATAGATCGAATGGGGTTACATTGTACCCAACGCCTCAGGCTACCCCACAGCTACTTGTTTCTTTATAATATAAATTATATTTCAGAATAATTTTCAAGTCAGAAAACGAATTAAAATGTACGCAGAATTTGTACATGAAAAATTTTTACATAAGCAAAGTTGCCTATTTTTTTGAAGATCTTAAATCGCTTGTAAGTTCTAATAAATAACCGATAATCTCGTTTTATCAGACAACCGTTTTAGAAGAGTGTGATCAGATATTGCTGAAAGCCAGATAAACATTTGAACCACTAAATTGAATAGATTAAGTGACATTTAAAGACTGGCTTTATCCTAGGGTATCCTGTTATCCTGTGCTCCTTCTCAAGTTATAGTTAGGTGGCTGCTTTCATTCTTTTTGCTTAAGCATAGCTTATTCTTCAGTGCAGCAAAAATACAGCCATTGTAACCCATCCATAAATTGGATTTGTTCGAGATTTATGCGAAGCTCAATTTAAAGAATTACATTATGGAATGCTGCCAAAAGTAGCAATAAAAGGATATTTTCTGACAAATCCTGATATTTTTTTTTGACTTTCCAATATCACATCTTTTAGAATTCATGAAGTTCTGTGCATAAACAGGATATATGGCTGACTGTGACTAAGGGCGACCTGCTTTTAAACTACTTTTGTGCCTAGCCTCACACGCTCGCTCACTCTCATTGCCATGTTTATTTGCATGCAATGTTATTAAGTCGTGGCTTTCTTTTTGCCAGCCCTTGCCACTCCGTTGTGCTCTCCTAGGTAGTGCAAATTGGCAGTTGACTTCAAAAATAGACTTTAATTTGAGTAAGTCTAGTCGATTTGAGCTGTGCCCCGTTGGGAAAGTTTTGCCGCTGGCAAGAAGTTTGAAGCACTCAATTTGGCGCGTGCTATGAGCGCGAGACTGTGACGACCCAAGCTGGGCTGAGCCGAGCAGCCAACATAACTTATTTGAGCCAAATTAAATTATTGTAGCAACCAGGCAGACAGAGCCACAGACCCAGACACGGGGACAGACAGAGCTGGGCTATGACAAATATTTGCTGCCCAGTTATAAAATGCACCCAGAGGCAACATCAGAAAACTTTTTGGCAAATGACTCAAGCGCATGAAAGGCGTGCCATAAACGCTATGAGCTGTGCCGCAGACGAAGACTCTGGTTGGCATGTTGGACGAGGGGGAGCAGGATGCCAGGACTGTAACGGGAATGTCCTCGGAACAATGGGGGACTGCATACATGGCCATTTTATGTGCTGCAAGTCATCTCAGCCCTCACAAGGGTCCAAGTCCGCAGACCAAAAAATTTGTAACATGCCTTTGGGGTTCCCCCTCTGCGGACACGCAGGAGTATTAGAATTCATTACAATTTACGGAGCGGCGGTCGTAACTCCTAACTGCAGTTCTATGTCTGTGTGGCAATTAAAACCGAGCACACAAAAAAAAGTGTGTGCCCGAAAAAAGTCGACATGGTAGATGAACTGTTAATACTCTTGGTGTCCTTCGGCAATCCTGGCTTATTCAATCGCAGAAGCCGCATAGATCTCAAAGAAAGTCACATATATGTGAAAGAATCTTTAAAAAGAAATCTTACTTAATGGATCATTTAAAGATTTACTTATTTAAGTTTTATGAATGAGAATTTAATCAAGGTTAAATCTGAATGTCATTGGACACAAAATTAAAAGAGTCCTCAATAAATTAAGTTTAAGTTCTACAAATTTTAAAGACACAAAATAATGTAGTATTTAATAATAATAATTTAATAACCAGCTCCAGCTTTAATAGTGAAGCTTCACATGCCAAAGGATCTTGTCTTATCATCATTCGAAGGAACCCAACCCAACCTATAGTCCTGTCAGATATTCCAAAAACCGCCTGACTCAGCAATTCAAAATTATGTCCTGCGGTGCTAGCATCGCGCTCTTCCGACCCGTTTTTTATCCCTGTCCAGCTATTTTTTTGTCGGTCCTGGAACCCTTCCGCCCTGCCAAAAGCCGCACCACCTAGGCTACGGATCCATGTTGTGCGCTAAATTAAGCATTGCTCTCTGGGTACGTAGCTGACCCCGCTACCGCTGTGCCTGCAGGAGCATTTGCATGTCCTGTCACAGGCAGGACGCAAAACATCAAACTCATCAAGAGCGACACCAGCAGCTGGGCAAGGGCTACAGGGCGGGGAGTAGTCAAGTGTCGAGCTGCAAGCGCAGTTTTATGGCTGATGGCAAAGGCCCACACATCATTGTCATAGGTGCATCTACATCTACTCCATGCCAGTGTCATCTCCGGGTTCAGTACACTGGGGCACTCGTCCAAAGCACACTGGTACCAGATATAGTTATTTTATATTATTATATATGTGTATTATATTATTTTATGTATATAAGAATATGGATATCTATATTGGAAATCTTTTTAAAATGTATGTAAAAGTATTGAATACGATGTTCGATGTTCGAACTACATTGTATATTTGTAAATACAATTTTCCAAGTAAAGTTTTGAAATTTCTTTTACAAAATTTTCAATATTCTAAGAAGAGTTTAACCATTTATTATCTGTAAAGTTTTCAGTACTATGGGACTTTTTTTTGTTACACTTTTAACGTAATTAAATCGGTTTTAAGTACTAAAGAATCTATTTTTCCACTAACATCCTTCAACAGTTGAAAATATTGTACGTACTTCTAAAAACGAAATATTTCCATTCATTTAAAAACAGTTAAGAATACATTCCCTCCTTTAAAAAAAGTGATTTTGTTATGTCTTCAGGTTAGATTTTATTTCTATAAGGTCAGACCCGTCTTGCTTCGACTATTCCTACTTTCATTATTTAATTTACTACCCTAGAACCACTGTGCTTTGCCACACTCACCTGTATATTCCGGCGATACATGCTGACGCTGCAGGTCATTCATGGAACAGGCACTGGCCGCACTGGTGTACATGTTCACGTTGAAGGGCTCGTGGTACAGACTGTTCTTGTCAATGGACGACTCATTGTCATCCATTGTTGTGACCACCTGGGGAAAAAAATGACAGCATATAGTGAAAAAAGCGTTGGGTAGCTGGGTTCCTGTTTTTTTGTTGTTTCCTTGCATTGCGCTCTACAGTCCGGCTCTACAGTTTTTAATCATGATTTCTGGAATATGCTCGGCGTTAGGGATTCTGTGGGCTGGTTACTTTCTGTCCCGATCCTTTCTTTTTTTGCTCTAGCTGAAGCTGGCCCCGATGCTGTTTGACATGCATTCTGGGTGGTTGAAGGGTGGATCTGACCCCGCCAGAGGATGCCGACGGGCACTGTTATGCACTTTGCATGTTTCGTTACCCGGTGGGTTAGGCGGAATGCATTAACAGACCCTGGGGTCTGGGTCGGGGTCGGGGTCGTGTCGTTCCCAGGAGCTGGGAGCTGGGAGCTGGGTACAGGAGCTTACCTTTAGGACACCGTTGCCGTTGAGTCGCTTATCAACGCCGCCGAGCGTGTCCGGATTGAAATTGTGCTGAAACGCGTCCAAAACGTTGCCTCTGCCCCGGGCGCGCTTGTTACGAGCTACTATCAGCAGTATAATGGCGACCAGCAGCATTATAATTGTGGCCAGCACCGTGATTATGACGCCCACGAAGCTCGTTTCCGGTTCCTGATGGTCGATGGGCCTCGGCGAGATAACTGTGGGAGAGAGTGAGTTGAGCAAAAGAAAGAGCTAGAGTAATGAAAAGTCCGGGTATTTGTTTTTCTTTTTCCCCCTCGTGAAGCACTTGCTGCCAGTTAAAAATGCTTAATGTAAATATATATGTATTTCTGTGTGGCTTCTATGCTGTTGCCGTGGTTTATTGTTTGATTTTTCAATTGCCACAGTGAAAGCTTTGTTTACCAATCCCAAATGCAAATGATTACTCCCCGGAGGAGCTAATCAAGCTGCGTTTTCGCATGGAAACTGCAAGAGGTTTCCTTACAAGCTACTGACTTTCACATGAACATATGAATGTAGTTTGTTGTGAATAAAAGTCAGTCAGAAATGCTAAAAAATTCAATCCTAGACTTGAAAATATAAATTCATATCTTTTTGAACAATTAAGGGAAGCTCTAATAATCATAACAAACTGAAATCTCAACAGGAAATTTTAGTTGCAGCATAATTTAAATATAATTGTCATTCTAATGAATTATATTTTCAATTATGTTTGAAAAACGTAAATTAGTGTAGAATTTTACACTACACAAAACCCTTTTAAATCGATCCACTTACCTTGTGTGGTGTGCTGGCTCCGCTCACCTCCACTGCTCACCGCTCTTCCGACTTCATCTCGCTGAAGCGGATACTCGGAGGTGTCCGGCTGTCTGGCTCCGTTTTGAGGAGGAGCACCTAGCACCTCCTCGTCCGTAAAGTTGCCAAGCACAGGCACTGGAAGATGGAGAAAGGGAAACAAGGTCAGGAAAGTGCAAAATTTGGTGATAGAACTCGTAACCTATAGGTTGATTTTAAGGAAAGCTACGAATAGTTGTATAGACGAGGTAACAAGTATAAAGTAATAACCATCATAGAGCTAAATAATTATTATTAATTAGGTTAAACAATCGTATATATACGCAGGTATATACTTTATATATTGGAACTTTTGATTCTTTGGGAGTTTTACGATATTCAAAATCACATATGACTATAGCAAAGTATCTAAAAGTATGCAATTGTTCTATGCATTATGTAAACTGTCTCAGCTATCTTATCCAAAAATGAATTGGATTCTTAATATATTAACTAAGTGTTTATGATGTTTAATGTTTAATATATACCCAAACATTTATTTAATATCTAAAGAAATTGAATGCTTTGAAAATGTCCAAGGCTTCACTCTTCTCTTAAATAAAATTCCCATAATCACTGCGCGACTTTCAAGCCACTCAGCAGAAATGGCTAATTAAGGCCCGATATTGGTTATCCTTTTCCTGCTCCTATATATATGTATGCACCCGCAAGGTGAGTGGGACGTCCAACCCCAAGCAGGGGGCAGGACTGCTGGGTGACATCTGCCCGCCTTGATAAACTGCTCCGGCTAATGGCTCCTGCAAGCAATTAGGGGGAGCTGGCAGCTGTGCAGCCGGAGCGGAGGAGAGCGATTATTATGATGATGAATGGCCGAGCTCCCCGTGTCATATCAGCGTCCAGACGGTGAGTGACAATGGGGCCGGGCCGGTGATCGAGGGGGCGAGGGAGGAACAAAAAAAAAAGAAACGGGAAAATGAGGAAAAGCTGGAGCGGGCAGTCAGCCCGCCGAGTGCCAATTAGTGCTGCACACTTTCGGGTGCAACTTTACTTAAAGGCGTTGAAGCGAATGCCGGCAATTGTGTTTGCCCCTTTCCGCCGTCGGTGTTGACATTTCGCTCCCGACGCAGACAAAAACAGAAAACATAAAACGTAAAACCATCCAATGCCCAGACAGTCGTCAATAACGAAAGGCGACAGGAACAACAACGGCGACCGGAGCGATATCCAGAAATGTTTACCCATCGGACTGTTGACTACGCTCCGTTTTCCGTTTTTCTTCTTTTTTTCCATTGTATATCCTTTTCCCTGGGCACCCCCTCTCCTTGACCGATTGCACTTCCGCCTCGAGCGTTTGTTGAACCCTCCTCGTTGGATATTTAAAAACAAAAACGGACAATTTTGTATAAATTTGGATAAAGTCGAAAAAACAAGCGTTTAAAAACTCTTGAGGGAAATGCAAATTTTTACAGCTCTTGGCATTGATTTTGCGCTTGATGTTTTTTCTGGGTCCGCCGTCTATTTTCTTTGGCAACAAAGTTTTTGTTTTTCGTTTACTTTTGTGTGTTTGAATTTGCTATGCAAATAGCAGCGAGGGGCAACGCCTTGTCCGTTCGTCCTGGCCAGATCCTGGCCCCTCAAGATTCGCCAGAGTCATATGTTCTGGCGTGAATATGTTAATGCGCCACCAAGAAAATGTTAATGGTTGGTCTTGGCAAATTACATATAGTAGTATGTGTCTGTCGCTAATGATATGGCCTCGATTCCCCGAGGAGCGTGCCCTTGGCTTTAATCCGAGCCATACATTTGCCACTCAACGGGATCCCAATGTTAGTGCACTTCTTCTGCTGCCATTAAGCAAATTACGAATCGAATTTGTAACTCAAATGCTTCCCAAGGCCAGCGGATGGAGGCAGCAGGGTGGCTTCCGTGGCCTCAGATACATTTACATCTGCATCTACATCTACATATGCGTCTGCATCTGCATCTGCTGCCGTTGTGACACACAAAACTCTTGCACACGACTGCACACAAAGCGATTTTCAATTAGAAAGGATTAAGCGGGCGAATTGCACAAGGATTTAAAGGAGAGCATCGGCGGAGTTATTGAGATGAATTTGTGTGCAGGCAGCGAGTGAATGAGGGACTGAACGGACGACTGAGCACCGAACTGGATGCATCGAAATCCGAAAGCCAGGAGCACAAACAGTCAGCAATGGTATGGGGAAATATATTGCAATGTTATTGATTTATAAGGGCAAGAGCTCTTGCCGGGCTTAAATGCACTGCTGTATTCAAAGCAAGATGGGGAAAAAGTGCGATTATAAGATCGCAATGCCAACACAAGGCTTTACGAGATGAAAGCGAAAAACAAATCTGTAAGGAAGACTTAGCCAGCGGCATCAGCAAATAGCAAATGCACAGTGCAGAGACTTACAAATGAGGCTGGGTAAATTGGCAATACTCTATCTTCTGAGGGAGAAGTGCAGAATTCATTGGAAATTTCAAGATATATAATGTCAAGCATGAAGAACGAATATCCATTAAGTTAATGTCATTTTTCCATTTTTCCTGGGCATACTCTTAAAGGTGTTTTTCCTTTTAATAATACAAATCTAAAGCATATAATCAATTATATTGTCAATATTTATAGATTAAATTAATGACATAGTATCGAGATGATTAGAAAGTGTAAACGAATCCAGCAACAAGGAGCAACATGTACTTTCATTGTTCTAAGTGCTAGAAAAAAGGAAACTGATGGCGATGAAAGTCAGGAGAGGAAAGCACGGCTCTCTAGATCCTTTCAAGCCTTTTCAGCCAGGAGCCCGACTCGCATCGACTCGACTCGACTCATTGAGTTGCAAATTTCAAATGCACAAAAGTAATGCAGCTCATTTAATTTTCACAATATCCCAGTGCTTTGGCCCGGCCGAGTTGAGTTGCCACTGGAGCATATGCTGCCGGATCGGGTCCCGGATCCCATGCTCCTGCGAGCGAGTGCCAGTGTGTGTGTGTGTGCCAGCACTTCCGTTTCCTCTGTTCCACGTTGCAATGGCAGTCGAGCAGTTGCAGCAAATGCCTTGCCCCCTTCCTTGTCCTGCCCTTTGTATCACTCTATGCACAATTGCACACGGCAGGGAAAACAAAGCTGCCGGCTCCTGGTCCTCATGGGTGAGTTAAGCACAAATGGGTCCATCCAGCCCACCCACACAGCTCTCCTCTCAGCTGGTAATATATTTTGCGGGTCGACTCGGGTCTGGAAGCTCTTTTTTTAATGAAATGCGCAACGAATTTTAGTGTCAGTGGGAATTTTCATATGCTCAAAGTTCATGTTCATGTTGCAGCTGTTGCAGTTGTTGCAGTTTAGTTTGAGGAGTTTGCCACCGGCAGTTGTCTTGCAGCCTGGATAATTGCTTTGAGTTGGTAAATGCTAAGACTAAGACATGGATACAGGTTGATGGGTTATCTAAGTTTAATGATAAAATAGTTGGTACTATTATCTAATCCTAATATTTTATTTTTCAACATTTATTCAGTTATAAAGAAACTATTTAAAAATTTGCTCTGTGCCTGTTCATATTTCCTGCTGGACTACGCCTTATTTACCTTAATTAGATGCTGTAAAGGCACATCTGATTGTGTGGCTTGCAACCATAAAAAAGTGGCAAACTGGCAACCCAGTTAACCCTTTCATACTGTGCTCCTTATTGCGTGCGAACTTTACATTTTTTTTATTTAATAAAACAATTTCTACAACAGAATCTAGGGGAATGAGGGAAATGTGGGGGCTGTGTCGCCGAGGGCGAGGGTGGCGCTCACCTGATATAAACGTAATCTCGCTGAGCATCATCCAGCGGGCGGCGAAGTACAAATGCAACTGCAGGTAGCGCCCCAGGCGATGATGTAATTTGATTGTCACGTCGCGTGCATGATCCAGCACCTGGTCGGGCATGTACGAGAATTGCACGGGCTCCCCGGCGAACTGGCGGCCGCCGATGCTGAAGAACACCTTGGCGTGGACAAACACCTGCAACAACGGTAGCAGAGGGAGACGGCGGATGAGGATGAGTGTACCCGTTGGCAGTCACATACATAGCAGTAAGGTAGGTGTAGGTTTCCCCCCTTTGGCCTGTGCATACAGAAGGTGTGAGCGGCATAGTAATTAAGGTAATCACACATACTTTATATTTTACGATTCGCGGCTACTTTGGGGACACGCCAGCACTGTGGACATATATCCATTTAGACATTTAAAAAGGCAGTTTAAAAATTCGTTTGATTGATGGAAGAAAGCATCGCCAATAAATTGGAACATAGATTATAGAATCTAGATACTATATTATACTCTAAAGAGGTAGAAGAAATTTAATTTAAATTGGAAATTTATGAGGTTCTGATGTCTTACAATACATTTTCTATTTGATTTCACTAGTTAATAGAGTAACCAAAAGTCTTAGTTAAAACTTGAATTTTTTCCTCCGCTCACTTCTTCTTAATTTTATGCAGCGTTACTACCAATTTTGGGATCGGAGTTCACTTATGGCTGTAGTACGGAAGTGGCTTTAAATAAATTCAATTTGGTCAGGCTTAAAGCAATACTCTTTTGGGGCCAACCGGATGTGTAAGTGTTGTCTGAGCTGAAGTTGGCAGTTCGATTGGAGCTAATGAGTTGTCGGTCGATTGTATCGAAGGTGTTAATATCCGATTTTGTGGACTTTGTTAGAGCCAAAAGTCGTTGACAGCCAATGGACGTTGGACTTGGGTATGGGCTAAGCTAGCACAATTGACTGACAATGTATTGAAAGTGATTTGTAATCAGTCTGAATAGTCAATCAAATCTCTTTTCAATGTTTTAGGATTTAAAAAATAAGGGCTTAAGAATATACAGAAACATAAAATTGGTATAACTTCATGTTGCGAACTTAAAGACTTTTTTTGTCATATACAGTATATTGATAATTATCAAAATATTAGAGAACTTACAAATGTTGTACCTTCATTTATGTAAAGGTAATTTAATTTTACCTTTATAATCAACCTTTTAACAGTCTATATCAATCTTTAACAATTTATAACCTAACGGTCTCCGATTTCATGTTCCAATATACCCACTCATAAAATTTCTCCCAATTTCACCTTGCTTTCTCAAGCGTTCCGCTGTTCTCTAATTAACTAAAGTCCACAACCAATTGGCAGCAGTTTCGCAAACGGCACATAAAATTTCAATTACCACAAATTTGGTCGGACTTTGATTTGTTGCCGCCATTCAGTGTGGAGTGGAGCAAAGGTGTGGAGTGGAGCAGGATGCTGGGGAGACTCATGGACCCTCAGCATCCGCCTTAATGGAATCTCGGACCACCGGCCCATAATTTACAGAGGCAGCATCTCACTGACGACCAGGCTCAGTGTCGTCGCTTGCTATAATTCTGATTTTTATGACTTTTCATTACCATTTGCTTTCCCAGAGCTTCGTTACCAAATGCCTCATAAGTCATAAAATTACTTAGAGAGTCTCTGTGGACCAGAGGCGGTGAGGCCACTTAGCGGTCGTGCCGTAAATACTGAAAGTGCCACTTATGATGCATTGATAAGCCTCAAAATTATGCTAATTGTGTTTTAATTATGACACGCGAGTGGCCTCCTCTACTCCTCTACCAGGTGGATTTTGAGCTCCAAGGCACTCCCACCTGCTTTACCTGTTTGCCTGTGGTCTTGTATCTGTCGCCAGTCCTCCCTATCTCCTATTTTAAGGCTGGCACTTGCTGATTAAAGGGGTATATTGAGCATAGATATAGTGGCGTTGATGCAGGAATGTCCAGCTCCCCATCCAACTTGTGTTAAATAACATAAATAATACAAAAAGTAATACCACTGGGTATTCTAAAGTCGGGATACTCTGCACTTTAATCCTTACAAAAGGTCAATACGTGTGGTCTTCTTAATTATTAAGGAGATTGCGGTATTGTTGATGTGTTTTGGTTTTGACTTGTGCCCATATTGATTATATTGATATTGCAATTAATTTAGGCTTATTAATTAAGCCCCGCATCAAATATGATTTCCTGATGAAAATGTTTTCCTTTTATCGCAATATCGGTGCGCTTTGATCCCAACAACTTTATGGATATGGACAACAACCAGCGACCTATATAAAGTATATTTATCAGCTGAGATAACTGAACACACTGATTAATTTGACACAAATTTGACAAGCTTATTGTCGTAGCGGAAAGGTACGACGACTCATATATTACTTTCACAAATTCAATAGCCCCTCGGTCGAAACTCTGCCTTATCTCTCCGATAACATCAACAGAATGGTTCATGGGGAATTATTAAACTGTCAGGCAATACTTACAAAAGTCAATAGAACCAATTTACAACAAATTTATGACATGAACAGAGTGCAGTTAAAATAATTAAAGATCTGAAGAGAACACTTTTAAAAAGGTCTATCCAATGTAAAGGTAAGGGAGTTAACTTTGGAAAGCGTATATTTTTAAATCGTTAAAATTTTAATAATGACAGTTAACAACTAGTAAGAAAGTGTATTTAAAAGGTATCCTTACGTTCCGTTTATAATGCTATTTATAACTGTTGTATAAATTCCGATTTATTAACACTAATTATATCCAAATCCAATGAGTACCTATAATTAAAATTCCCCATTCTTATCTGTCATTGGTCCAATAACTCTGAATGACTTCAAATGTTAACACATTGCCTCAATAATTTGGGTCGATGGACTTGAAAATTTGTTTAGTGCTGCATCAGCTAAGGAGAACTGTTGGATTTTGGCCTGTAAGGGGTCTCGAAGAGGGCCATACTTAAAGAATAAACAAACATTTTTTATACGAATTCATATTGAGACTCGGCCCTATATGTACATGTGTAAGTTGTTATATATACTATGTATGTACATATCTGCTCGAATGGTTGTTTACTTTCGATAAAGACCACCACAAGTAAGGTAATTGACTCGATAATGGCAGCAACCAAGCCCAACCGACCGACCTCCCGATCTCCCCCAATATTTACGAATATATATGCACTATATACGACGGGCTGAAGTGCCACCTGAGTCGGGAACCACAAGCTCTCTCGCGTCGCCATATCAATTGCAGTTTGTTTAGGTTCGATTTCGTATTTGGTTTGTTTATAAAAAGCGCTCGTTCTGTCGATTTTATTTTATTATTGCGCTGGTTGGAAGTGGCCGGAGCTGTTTAGCATTTATTTGCTCAGTTTGCCGCCAGTCTGTCTGGCCAGGGATCCCGGTCCGCGGTCGTAGAGCTCCACCCCAGACCAGTGTTGGTTTTTACGATTTCCAAACACTGCGCATTCTGTGTTTATATTATATATTGTTGGCGGGCATATAAAGAGATACTTTTCCGAGCCCTGATCACTTTAAGTATAGGCCCATGAAAATTCTTTAAATTGTACACAATTTATTCACCTGAACGTCTTTGGAGAACATGTTGTTGGTGTGAATGATGACAGCGCTGAAATTACGAACAGTATCAAACTCGAAGGTGATTTCCACAGGACGTCCCAGCAGAGTATCATTTCGCCAGCCAATCCATTCGTAGCCTGTAAATAAATGGGGAAAATAGAAATATTTTTTATAATTAAAGCTATTAATTGTAGTCACTTTCATGGGAACTTGAATTAATGTAAATCTTTTGAATGGTAAGTGGACTTACCTTTGCCTAAACCACTTATATCGGTGCGAAAGTTGTCCTGGCCCCTCTGGCCATCCACAAGTTGGCCCAAACCATTCACAAAGCGATCGCCTTCCTCATGACCATCAAAGGTTTTATCCGACAGATCGATTTCCATGCCCCGCTGCATGCCCTTGGGAATACTATAGGATACGACTCCCTCTGCAAATGGGAATGGGTTACGAATAAAGAAGATATTAAGCGCAAGACTAAGAGGATCGTGTGTCATACAGGGCGGTGATTATTATTTCTAATTTTTTGCACTGAAAACAATTTCTTTGTATTTAAATATAACTTAAAATGTTTGTTTTTTATGGAGTGCAATACTTATTTTTGTCGATTTGAATACAGACTTCGGATTCTCGCAGTTAATGTTTCTTTCCTGTTTTTTAAATATTGTATTTTAAATTACTTTAATAACTGGACTTAAATTTTAATTCTAAACATATTTTTATGTGTAGATCTTGTAATTATTAGTATATTTTACGACTGACATCAAGTTCGAGCCCCAAAGCGAATCAAGTGTCATATACTATAAGGCACTGTACTGTAAATTGAGTACTCGTCGCATTCAACTAGCTCAGAGCTGGGCCAAAGAGCGTGGTCTTTGGTAAAATAATAAAAGAAACTAGCAAAAAAATAAATTATATATACATATCAGAACCGGTCGCAGAGTTTGTTGCATGCTTGTGCATATTTTGAATGCTCTTTGAAAAGTTATGCGACATTTGTATTTCCAGTTTGGGCATGTTGTAGGCATAAACGAGATTAAACTTTTATTTGGTTCAAATATTTACCATATATTAAGGTTGCAAGGATAAAAATGATATAGAAGTTTATAATTTGAGCAATTTAAAATTATACAACTGGAATATAATGCCCACCGACTTTCTTTTAATGCAATTTATTGGGTCGTTGCAGCTGCAGAGGTGTCTCTTAAAGCCACTAACAAGTGCAATTGGAGGATGTATGAGGGGTCAGGGGTCTCGGGCAGAGGTGGGTCAACAATCTGGGATATAACTCGAAGTGAGTGGGGAACGGGGAGCACCTACCTTCCCAGGCACAGCCAACGATCTCGGCGCGCAGGCATACAGTGCGATCGTACTGGCTGTAGGGATAGATGCGCACCTTCGACGCAAAGATGCTGGGCTGCAGCACGTTCTCCACCTCGCTATAGGTATTCGTATTGCCGGGGAGTATCTGCAACGAGAGGTGGAGGGAGGAATTATAAATGGGGCTGTGCGGGCATGTGTAGGTGGCAAAATGAAAAATAAAAACAAAAGCGTTAAAATTGATTTTCCATTGCTTGCTCACAATAAATCGATGGAACGGCTTCGTGTTCGGTTCGCGTTTCTTACCGGCTCCTACGACACCTACGCAATTTTCGACTCTTTTTCTCTCTCCAACTCCAAAGATAATTCGCACGTAAATTGTGTGGCTAAAAGTTGTAATATCTTCCTGATCTTGGTCCCCCCACAAACTTGAAACCCGGGGCTATTTAGATTGTTATCTGCGAGCCTGGCCTGGTCGTGATTAATGTGTGAATGGGCAGAGTGGAGAATGTATCGGATTTAGTTTTGTGGAAAGGGGACGAGCTTTGTTGTATCTTACAACATATTTGTCTAGTAAACCTACCTTTTAGCTTCACACTAAAGGTATAAGCCAAGATAGCATATTTTCTTTGGTTTTTTACCGCTTCAAATTTATGTAGGTTCAATAAGATGTAATTTTTAATCATTTTGAAAAGGAATGCATTTGTATCTGACTAGAGTTTATACTCGGAAAGGTTTAGTTGTAGATAATCTATACTTCTCACCTCTTTGCCTTGAGTGCTCTTCCAGCGTATCCACTTTTCGAAGCCCGGTCTCCAGTAGTCAAGGACATAGGCCTCGGTGTACTCCTGTCCCTGACCTTTACCAAACCGACCCTGAGTGCGAACAGCGCTGACCAGATGCACCTGCAGCAGGTCAATTTGGAGATACTCTGTTAGTCCTTGAGAAACCATGTGCTTTGGACACCAGGCTCCTCCATTATTGTCCACCTTTAGTCTGCAAGAAGAGTTAAAAAGTTCAGCATTAACTTTAAGACATTAAATCACCATGGATAATTTATTGGGTTACATTTCTCAAAGACACAATCACTATACCTTCAATCTTTGCCTAACCTGAAATCCTATATATAACTTTTAATTTGCTCGCTGTGCAAAGTGCACAACTCAAACTCAGAAACTCAAAGTGTTACTTCGTCTGCATTGCGACATTTTCAAGTGTGTAACCTTGCATACAAAAAGGTAAATAGGGTTACCTGTCGATGTAAGTGCAACTATTTATATAAGATCCTATAAATTAGGGTTCGCAGTTACATCTTTAAGTTAAGGAAAGGGTTTCGTCAATAGCAAAAACCAGACAAAGTGGTGTACATTAGTTAAGAATTGTTAAATTGAAATCTGCTCCGCTTTTGCGCAAAGTTGCGCCGGTAAGTGTATACATATCCATTAACCATATAACAGAGCATTGGGGATGGGGACCATCAGCTTCCACACATATCCCTGGCGTGACCTACATTCAGTATCCTCGATTCAGCTGCATTCTTTACTCCTTATATTTGCCTGCCACATATGTGTTTGTACGTCATATTTTTTGCAGCCACTTTGCGTCGTTCCTCTTACGCTATTATACGTTAATCGCGGTTTACAACGCGCCAAGTCAGGACAGCACAGGGCGAGGATGTTGCGAGGCAGTGAAAGGATATGCCCTGTATGCAAAGCAGGCTCAGCGACGCCAAGCTGCCACAGTGTCCTTGCCCCAATCCCAATTCCACCATCGTTCACCATAGCTACTCGGTGTATTTTTTCTGGAATGGGTCGAGTTTTTCAGCATTAATATCAATTTGGTAGTCATAAATCCAATGAGTCGTGCCCTGGGATATGTGACCATGTAGGAGGAGGCGAGAAACCTGACATTTTTGGCGAAAGGTACAGATTCAAGCCGAACAGCTTATGAACTTTATAAAAACCTTAAAAAAAAATATATACAATTTAATGCAGTTTTGGGAGGAATACATTTTATTTAAAGTTAATATCGAAGAGTTCAAAAAGTTATACATTTCTCAACATAAAAGATAATAATATGACTTTTTAAAGGGACAAGGTACCAGGAAATATTTAGTATTTAACAATTAATAGTTTAATATCTGCAAACTCAAAAAAGAACAGACTTAACGGAGAAAAGAAACACTGGTTGCAAAAAGCACTTTGGAGTAATCGAAGTGCCAGCAGTGTATTATATAACCGAGTTTTCACTCTAATGATGTCTGCTGCTGTTTATTACCGTTGACATATGGGTCACCTGAGATTTTGCTTTAACTTGAAATGCCGAGCGGCTAAAAGCCTGAGGATGCTCTTATAAAATACATTCCACTGCCGACTGCTTTTTGTGTGTCGCTGTAAATGACAGCCTTATTCGTTTGGGATCACTTTACATTGAGTTTTGGATGGCGGAGATCCTTTCATTAGCTTCGTTTCGGAGGCGCTCTAACGAGCTCGAGCTCCTGGCACGGCAGCTGAATAACAGCGCGTCATTTAATATCCGAAAACTATTCCGTGGAGTATGCAGGTTCAAAATATGCCGTGCGAAAATGCTGTTTTTATTCTACCTGCTGGGTGCTGTGGTTTCGTTTTACAGCAAATTGTTGCATACTTTGTGGAGCAGAGCCCGGCAGAACGGCAGCCCGGCAGCCAGGACCCCAGCGCCATTGCCATTGCATACTTTCCGCCGCATACTTTGGGGTGTTATGGTCAGTAGCACCTGCTCCAGGTCCTGAGCCGTGACCAAGCCCAAGCTAAAGGCAGCACAGCAGCACCTTTCCAAGTTTTTTTTAGGAAAAGCCACTAAAATATGCCATAAAAGGTCTGCAGCTATCGCATAACTGCAGCAAAGGATGTTACGTGCCCCACATCCCTTCGCCCCGAACCCGGCTAAGTGGCTGTAATGTTGCACCGAGACACACGCTAACTCGGTCGGGTGTTAGTTTACTTTATGCTCCCAACGACGCCGGAAACTGGAGCCGAAGCGCACACGCGTGCGGAGATGCAGATACACAGATACTCGGATACAAAGATACCCAGATACACGATACAATGGGTAACTGGGTTCGCCTCGATGGCAGCCCACTGCCCCTAATGGGAGAGTTCCGCTCGCTTTTAATAAAAATTCATGGCGCTTTCACTGCTCCGCTCCGTGTACGGCCTCGCACACATTTATTAAGTTAATTATGAAAATAAATGGGTTACTGTTTCGAGTACGGACTGGCCGAAGATTGGGAATTCTCAGCTGCGTGAAAATGGAAAGTAAATGAATATCCCAAAAGATATTCGCAGGGATAATCAACGCCAGTTTTGCGTGCTAAATTAGTTTAATTAAAGAGTTCTAGGAAGAAACAAGTGAGTTGGCTAAATAATAAGGGAATGGATTGTCCTTGGAGAATGTTTTTTTTTGTACACTTGTCACTTGTACACATGGTTTTAAACGTTCTTATACCAAATATTTATTAATATACTTTTCTGGGTAATAAACATGGTATATTAAATATATTCTTAAGCCTGTCATTAAGCTTTTTCATTCTCTACAACTAACTAAATTAAATTGAAATTTTTTAAGGTGCTTTTCAACTCTTCTAGCTCAATGGTGTAATTTTGTATATCCCGATTTTGTCCTGCTTTCACACCCCATGGATGAGTGGCTCGGGATCCACATTATAGCATGCATAGACACATGGTAATTTCTTCTCTTATTTCATTTCTATGCAGTAGACACTTCCTTCCTCATTACTTATTTAGATTCGCTAACAATATACATTTGTCCCTGCCGCAGAGGACCCTCGTCCCTATGTTCCCCTTAAATTTATTTCGGTTCGCTTTATGCAAAATCTAATTTGCATATGTTTCTGGCTTGGCGCAGGAAGGGGTCCTCAATTGGCTTGTTTTGCTAAGCACAATAAAAACGTTCTTGTCTATGGTGACCCTTTTGGAAGCTTTTCCGCTCTTTTTCGTCCTCGAGCCCGGGTCTATATGATATGATTTTATTTCTTTTTGGGATCTTTTCATGGATTCTATATTAAATTTCCCTTGCTGTTTTTCTGCGCAGCTCCTCGCTAATGAGTTTGAGATTTATGCAGAAGAGGATTTAAAGTTTGCACCTAGAGCAGATACTAGCAAAAAGTTAAGCAGATTCCCAGAAGCTAGTGGGACACGGTCTCAGAACTCAGAACTCAAACTTGGGTTGCTGTCCTCTTGGCAACTTAACTTTTGCTCCGAGGACCGAAACGTAAGCGGCTTAAATTTTCTTTTTCCGGCGGCGAGGCGGCGACGACGACCTCCTCAACATATGTTACCCCCGACCCATCCAAAGCCCATCTAATAGCCTGCCAATGGGGGAAAGGGTTGTGCAGGGATTCCGACTCAGATCTCATTGCCTCGTTTATTTCACCTGAGGAGCGGACGGGGGTGAGAAACTTATGCGAAGCTTGTAAAATATTTGCGTTTTCAATTTTGCCCCGAATGTGTGTAAGATGCTTAAGGGTTGTCAGCTCCACTCATTCCGCCTTGCCGCCCTCGTCCTTGTCCTTATTTATTTTCCATTTAATTTCCAATTCTTTCTTTCAGCGTTTTTAATGGCACTTGATGCAATTAAAATGCCAAGGCAACAGTTCTTCTGTTCTGCCGGCGGCTCGTAAGCTACTAAAAATTATTTTTTACGATTGTCATAAAGACGGCTACACATCCGCCCCCACAATCCCTCCTCACTTTTGACGCCTGGCCCAATCAACCCCTTGCCAAAACAATGACGCCTCCTCTGGGGTTCTGGCGCTCCTCGCGACTGCCAGCGGCCACATCCGAAGCTTCGCTGAGTTTTTAATTAAAAATTCTTTTTTCCTCTGTTGCCAAAATATTTTGGTAAGCTTGCAGTCAAAGGACTGCAGGGGCAATCCTTTAAAAAATTAATTTTCAGCCTCAAATGAGCGTCAGCTGGCTTTAATTGCTCGTTGCCACCTACACACAGAGCGGAAGCAATTGAGGCGGAATGTCGGCGATAGATTGACATTGAATTGAGTTGGAAGTCAAATGTGTAATGAAAGTGCGAATCCCCTTTGGGTGGAAATTAAACGGAATTAGAAACCGGTGGCACTTGTGGGCGAATCTAAACTAATGTCTTGCAAATCTACTTAATTTGGCATTTGAATGATAATTTATTTTGTTCATTTTATTCTTATTGTTTGTGGGGGTGAAAGTACAGAGAATTTTAAAGAAAAAGAGCTCTTTAAATTGTGAGGATTATAAAGATTTTGGGATAACCTAGACTCGATATAGGGAATCGAGGGTGAAAGTACTTAAAATGTTCAGTATGTACAAAATGTACAATTCAATAATGCTTTTATTTTTACCTTTTATTTATACCTGAAGACCTCTTACTAACTTTGGTTTCTGATAACATTTTTAAAGAACCAAATGCAGTGTACCTACATTACTTGTGTTTTCAAATTAATAACACAGTTGTAGATGACAACTAAAAGATTTGTATAAAACACAAGCAAATTCGCTAGCACCTCTGAGATTGAATAAAAAATCTAACAGATCATTGTAACAGAACATTGTTTATCTTCATGACACCATAAGTAGCAACCCCTTTTACACCTGTTTATAGGGAACTTAAAAACACAATATTGATATTCATGCCAAGTAAACCTTCTGTCCTGTTATGACACATCAAGATGATGGGCATTGATATAAAACTGAAAATGTTCGCGGCTTAAATAGAGTTCCTGAGTGGCAGTACATTTGGTTCTTATAACAAAATTGTACTTTTTTATTATCGCTTCTGTCGTTCTCTTTGATTTTGAGCCACTTGGTTAACGGACTTTAAAGAATGTCATAAATTTATGCAAGCATACCTTTGTCTCTCCGTATCCGTACCACGAATCCTCCTTCTATCGCTATCGTAACCCACATTAGAAGGAGGCAAAACCTCTGTGCACATCGTCTTCTTCGTCTTCAGCCCCAGCATAATGGCTTTTGTGTTATGCTTTTATGATTGAAGTGAAAACAAAAGGAGGCAGCGGGCGGGGACGGGTCTCTGGCCGAGGTTGTCCTCAACCCTTGCACGTCACAAAGAGCCTGTCCTGGTGTGGTGAGAGCTTGGTGTTGTGTATATGTGTGTATGTGTGCCTATCGATTTTCCCTTCGGCCATAAAACGCTAATGGCCGACTTCACTTCGACCCAAACGTCTTCCTGTTCCCTACTCCCTACTGCTAGAAGCTGCTGTCGCCATTTTGCTTTTCATATTTTCCATTGAACTTTAAGCCGACATCTCCATTTATTGCTGTTGCTGCTGCTGCTGTTGCTGCCGGTTGCTGCTGCTGCTGTTGCTATTGCTGTGACCGCCATATTGCTGTTGTTGCTACGCCTTTAGCTTGAGCCGCAGTCGCCATTTTTATTGTCATCCTTTCCGCTGTCGCCGCTCTGCGTGTTTGCCATTTTTCCTCCATTCTTTCTAGGTTTTCGCCTTGCAATTTCCACTTGACACAATGGCACACAAAATGCAAAACTCCCCCCATTGCCACACCGCACTGTTGTCTGTTGAATGTTGTATGTCGGCTGCTAAAGTGTTGGCGGCTTGCATTTGTATTGTGTACTTTTTCCTTGTTTTATTTTTTTCCCCCTTTCTCGCTTGAGCCAGAGTTGTCCTCTGCATGTCATTTTCCATTTTCTCCCCATTTACTTTTGCTGCTTTTTGGCAGCTGCTTTCACAGCGTTGCAAGTCGGCTTTTGGCTGAGTCTCCGTCGCTTCTGCCCTGCTCCTTATAGCCTGCTCTTCTTTCTTTCTTTCTGAAGTCATTATTGTCGGGGACGCAATAACTGTGACAAAGTCATCTTCTGTGGTCGCATCTTGGCGGAGGCGCCACCCCTCAAAGAGTTTCCTTTGGCCATTGTTGCTCCGGCTGGCGCGTGACTTTTGTTTAATGGCTGTCATATTTTGCAATTGTTGAGCTGCTGCTGCTTCTGCTTCTGCTTTTGCTGCCGGGGGGCTTGGCGCAGGAATTGTCCTCGTAACTAGGTGGCCAACACAAAAGATTGCTACTGTCTAAAACATCCCAGGGAAGCCAATTTTGGGCCACCACGAAAGCCTCACCTGTCCATCTGGTGTTGCGTTAGACTGGCGGTCAATGCAATTCAAGTGCTCGGTTTATTTTTATCGCACTTCAAGTGCTCTGAGCCAGCAAATTGTCTGGCGCGCAGGCGTAACCAGCAGCCAGAAATGGGGGGGGGGCTTTCGTCGGCTGGTTAAATTTAAATAGCCGCGGCAAATACCCGCAATGTTTGCCCCCGGTAATTGAAAGGCAAACATAAGACCAGAAACCCGGCAAGCCAAAGACTGCGCATGCGCAGCCCCGTTTCCTGGGACGACTCAATCGAGACCCGCGAGTCTCTCCACTGTTTGCTGTCGCCGTGTTGACAGAAGACGGTTTCTCTGCAGCCAGCCTGTAACTGCAACATAGCTGGCGAAACTAGAAGAGCTAACACACAGTTACAGCTTCTTGTCTATTTTTATTTGGTAAAGAGCTACGCATGCGAGTCTCTATGGTACCCACCGAAAGGTATCTTTATAAATGCTTATTTAAACAGCTGCAAGTGCTCCATGGGAGTGATGGCTTCCAGATACAAGATTCGTGTTAAGTTAGAGCAAAGATAATTGAGATATGCCAGTGGAAAGGCCTTTCTTTTTAAAGAAAGGTAACAACATCCTAAAAGAAGCTAACCAAGTATAAATATCTTGGTGACAATGCATCTTTTTGATTTGGCAATAAATATGAATTTACAGAAAATTTTCAACAAAACAAAAATATTTTCTTCACATATTCACAAGCTGGAAAACATTTTTACCTTCGTTGTAAATAAGTCAGGCTGCCTGTATTCGTTAGCTTAGCCTGGTAAAAGAATTTCTGATGAAATATAAAGAAAATATTTTTAATAAATGCAATTAATAAAACATGTTTACATCCTTGGGCCTATCTACGACGGATTTCCTTGTTGGTAACATGTAGTTGTGCGCTTTTTATTTAATTACGCTGGGAAAATGTGAGTTTATTGAATTAAATGGTGCGCAAGGTCCATGGGGCAAAGATTTAAATTGCCTACCGTCGGTATATCGATTTAAGGACCCAAATCAATGCCAAAGATGTCGGCGGATAATGTGTGGCAATGAAGAAATTCAATAAAATGTTATAAATAATTCAATAACTCAGATCGAATGAAATATGTATGCAATGCGGAGGAACTTTTTGGAACAGAGAACAGTGGGATTTATTTGTGATAATTTAATAAAAAGGGACTTCTATGAATTTTCATATAGTTATTTCTTTTAAACAAAATTAAACATAAGCTATTTGTCATTTTTAGGTTGAAGGAAGATTTTCGTTTAAGGGTTTTCGTTCCATTGCAACCTTTTTCAGGGCATTGGTTCCTAAACATTTGTAATCCAAAAATGGTTTGCTTCCTAAATATAGAATTCATCTACTACACTCAAAGCTTGCAGCACTTTTGTGTCGACTTGCTCCACAGTGCGAAGCTTGCTAACGATAATCAATGTACGAAAAATGCCAAACCGTTATCAAAACTCGAATCCGATGAGGCAAACAGCCAAGCACAGGCCTTAAATCATAAAAATTGACTCATTTGTAACATAAAAAGCACATTAACACATTAGGAGACCTCCAACCATTTGTCGGGGTTGAACGCTGCGCTTGGGAATGGGGCTTTGGGGGATGTTTGAATGTTTTTCTGTTTTCCTCTTTGGGATCTGCTGACAGCTGAAGCGAAACAACATCAAGATTCGATTGAACATTTTCCAGGAAAAGTGCTGGAAACTAGCGACAATATTCTTAAAGGCATATATAAATTGTACAAAGTGAATGTGGGGATTTTCAGGAATACAAAATGCTCTAAGTTGAAGCGTAATTTGTTGATAAAAGTTACATACTTGATATATATGGCTATAATTTTTTATTAAATACGATTTTACTTAAAGATTAGTTTACATATTCCATGAACAGATAAGTTAATTACCTTTATGAACATTTTTTATGGTCCCCAAAGGTTAATCACTGCATTTTTCCAGCTCTACAAACTCTGAACAATTACGAAGCGAACACTGTATTAAGAACAGTTTATTACATTTATATTTTCTTATTTTGTCTATGAAAAGCAATTAAGTTTTTTGTATTATTAGGTCATTTATTAATCTGTCTACCTTATATCTGAAATTTTTCGTGGTGACTTTGATAGTATCAAACTTAAATTAAACATTTTCGCTTAAGGTATAACCATATACCATTGACAAACGAAATAGTCAATCTTCTTTACATTGACAAAAGTCAACCTTCCATCTGATGAAAGGCCGAAGTGAAGCATTTATTTAATTGGGCTCGTGACTGGCACGCTGCCACCTCTAACCCATGGCAGCACAGACAACTCACAGCAATCAATTCAATCGGGCCGACATTAAGCACCGAGTGTAGCTGGGAAAAGGCGAAAAACCAAATCAAACATTAATGCAATAAAATGGAAAACGCGTTAACAGCGATTGCCTCGGTGGCCGAAGCTGGCAGCCAGCTGGCAGCACATCGCAATCAGTGCTAGGTCCACGCAGGAGCTGCGGGTCCTGCCCGGGATTTGGGGCAGGGATTGGGTGGGGGCCTAAAAGCAGACTACGCCGAAAGCGAAAATCAATGCCACTGACAGGCGAGAGCCCCCCAAAAGCGACTAAGTGAGCGACAGAAGCCGACGACGAGTGAGCAACAATGGAAGGTGAATTTGATAAGTGGCGAGGGTTGGGGTGTGTGTGTGTGTGTGCGTTTGGGGGTGAGCCAGCCCCAGTTGTTGTGGCCTGGCAACATGGCTGACTTTGGCAGGGAGGAAATGCAGCGCCTAATGCGGCAATTAGGGGTGGGGTCATCGGTGAGTCGAGGCACCATCACAAAGGATTCGATACGAAAGGTGTATAGAGTTCGGAGGCGGAACTAACATATATCTGGAGAACAAGGATTTCGTTTGCGGTTCACTAATTGGGGGAGTTGCAAGGACTCTGTTTGACTGGACTCCCCGTTGATTGGAGTACCATTACAAAACTAGTTTCAGGCTTTAGCTTTATGTGGGAATTAAGTTTATAGTGCAGACTGCTTTGAAAGGATGTTTTTCGTATATAACAATGAAATCAGTAGCATAAACTTATATTGAGTGAAATAATATTATATTTACAAATTTTGTATAGTGTACACAAGTTTATTTCATTCTTAAAAGTTAACCCACAAAGTCTCGACCACTTCTAATGGAATCCACTGCCGAATAATGCCCTCAAGATGTTGACCCTCGAAGTTTAATCTCACCTGCTGCCAGGCTTCAGTGAAGCGGCACTGATTAATAAAGTTAAATGACTTATAAGTCCATTAAGCAAACTTCTGTAGTCTGGCGTATGGGAGAAATGCCAAAGAAATTAGCGAGCCAACGGGAGGAAATTGGGAGAAAAAGAAAAGCAAAGCAACTTTACAAGTCTGCAACTGATTGAAATACATATCGGAGGTACGGGGAATCGGGGAAATGGGGACTCAGTTGAAAAGGAAAAAAGTACGTAAAATGTGATGGCAGCTTAGCATGCAATAAGCAGCAAGTTATTGACCCATTTGGTTTATGTACTGTGAAGGGAAAATCAAAGAACTGACGGAGAAAGCCTTCAGCAGAGATCCAGAGAGAACCTAGACCCTTCCATTGTTTTCCCATTCCCGTAATGACAGTGTGAAATCAAAAATCATTGCATTCTCGATTCAAGTTTTTGCCAGGGAGCTGTGAGAACTCGAAAGCTGCATTTCATATGCGCCAACGCACAAAACCACAAAAGCAAAAGGAAACTTTTCTCCCACACAAACTTACAACGATTTGCAATCAGTTCGAGGACAGCCGGGGTTAGGGGTGTCACCTCAGAATCACGTCGAGACTCAAAGTCAATGTGAATGCGACCAAATGTTAATGTCGGCTCAAGTTGGGGTTTCGTCTGCCAGTGGAGTTCGATTTTTAGAAAACTGAAAAACGGAATTTCTTACTTTCTCGGTAGCAAATCGATTATTGCTGGAGCTGAATAAAAAAATAAAGTCTCTGGCAGATCTTTATATTTAATATGAATGCCTTAAAAATGAGGTTAATATAACTCAGCAACTACTTCAACGAGTAGAAAAATACATGGCGATTGCCCAAGGCTTTGCTCTTCCCCAAAAAAGGTTGTGAAAAAGCAAACATCAATGTTTCCCCTTTTTTTTTAGAAGCCGTCAAGTTTTAGGGAACATATTTCCGCGCCACCGACTTTCTCCAAAATGCTTCAATTATCCCCAACAACAGCAGCTTGCACTTCCCATACGTACATATATAACATGTATACACTCTGTTGTAACTCGCAAGTTGCGAATCGCAACTACCGGGTAAAATTTATGTGTAGCCTACATTTGGGCGCTGGCAGCGTAGGGTCCTTGACGCCCTGTCGAAAATAACTCAGCGATCAAAAATGCCTGCCATGGGAGAGTGAGTGAGCAACCGAGTGAGTCGCATATTTTCATTAGGAGACATCCATCAAAATTCACGCATGAATATGGACTTCTCATGCTCGCCCGAACGCAATGAATCCCGCACATTGTCATTTCCCACCTGGAAAAGTGAAAAAATATAGCCAAATATCGCTGGGATATGGCTTATAGTCGTATATAGTCGTCCGCGCTCGCGGGTGGGGGTAAGTGAGGAAAGTAGAAACGAAAATAGGCAAAGAGTTTTTGGTCACGTAAGGCTCATAAAGAATGCCGATGGCATAATTTGCACTCTGGCTTTAGTTTCGCTTTTGTTTCCCCGATCCGAGGCCCTGAAAGTAGGCTACCAAGGTAATAAGTTTCATCGACTCCTTGTATTGCTGCCAAGTGGGCCGAAGGCACGCTATAAATCTTGCACAAGCGGAACTTAAAGACCAACTTTAACCCCTTGAATATTCCCCCCTCCGCCGCTCTCCCGAACTTTTTCATTTATCATGCCAAGGAGGAGAGAGAGAGAGAGAGTGAATTTAACCCCCCTTCGCCACTGTGTCTCTCATGTGAAGCAACCTTTTTCATTTGTAATAAAATTCATATGACTTTGGCGCATGTTTAACGTAAAGCCCACCTCATCGATGGGCGGAGGGATGCGGTAGCGGGAACGGGAGCGGATGCGGATGCGGGTGTGGGGCCATCATTAGGCTCGGGCACGCACATTCCCGTTGCTCGGAACGCAACGCACCGCAATCTTTTGCCGGCAGAGAGCGCCACATGCAAAACGCCATGTGTGACATTTTTACTACCAAACATTTGTTTTGCGCACCGGAGCGGCTGTCCCTTTGAGTGTGTGCGAGTGTATGGGAGTGTGTGTGTGCCTGAGGGGGGAACTGGGTTATATAGAGAGGCAGAGTGGGTTGGGTTGGTGGGGGGAGACCAGGGAGCAGCAGTTGGGGCAGTCAACACGTACCACGGCACCGTGGTCGCCTGCCTGTCGTTTGCCTGTCGCTGGTCGCTTTTCTGTTGACTTTGCATAATTTTATTGCTTTTCTTTTATTTTTATGCGAGGTCTTTCCCTTTCCGTTTCGTTTCTGCTGTACCACCTCTCCTCCTTGTGCCCCGCAGCCGACATTGACATTATAATCAATATTTCTGTTACTCGGGTCGTATACTTATTTTTTCTGTGGCCGCTTCTGGCGTGCGCTCGCATTTTCCTTCCGTTGTCTGGCGTTGTTTTGTATATTATTAGGGGAATTCCCCCACTCTATCCTGCTCTACTTTCGGTTCGATCTAAATGAGGGTATTCGGGGGAACCATAATGGAATGATTTGACCTCAGATCGAGAAATATGTGTTTGAAAGATATGCAACTCAAAAGTCGTGACTTTACGAATGATTTCTAGGAAGTGTTCCCGCATTGTTTACTAAATTCATGCTGCTTTGGAGTTTATTCTAATAATAGTCTTCTCTTTTGGCTGATTTGCAAGTCTTTTATTCGATTTTATAGATTTGATTGCTGGTTGAGAAGGCCAGAAGTTTGAAAGATTTGTATATACATTGCAGATGAAGCATGAACAAATGTTTACAAATCTAGCAGAGGTTTCTGTGAATTAAGAATTATAAGGAGTACTGTTGATAGTTGGGAAATAAAGATTGTAATTAATATTGCTTAATAACAAAATTTATAGAAGACATTTGACATCACATACTATAATTAAAAGTAACATTAAGTGTTGAATTTAGTTCAATATGTGTAAATGTGAAAACCTCACTAGAAAACCTGGATAAATATTTGCGAAACATCTTTCGCTGAAGCATCATTTAAATTTTTATCGCATATTACCCTCAAATATTGTCCCAAAAGTTCTATTTTATGGCTTGTTTTGTTTCCGGCTAACGAAATATAAAAGAAAAACTTTTGCAATGTTGTTTGCTTTGCTTTGGCTGAGTTTGTTTTTGACAATATTCTGCGGCTGAGGGACATTCTGGAAATTATTTTAGTGCCTCATAAAAAATGTTTATATGCGCTTGTGTGAGTGGGAAGAGTTTATGACTGAGCGTACGACATTATGCATTATATATTCATGATCTGGTGTGTGCCTGGTCAGCCCTTGACTTTCTAAATAATTACCAGGGAATTTTTCCCCTTTTCACGGATGAAGATAAATCAGGAAGACTCCTTTCCTTTCCCGCACATCGTGCCGAGCAAATAAACGTCAGCAAAGTATAATGTGGCCATAAGTTGTATCATTATTCTCGATGTGGATGTAAAATGTTTGCACATGTTGTTGCCCGGAATGATTGTCGTTGTTGTGCTTTAATTTATGTCATTTGTGTGTTCGGCTTGTTTCTGTTTCTTTTCGGACGCAAATGACATAAAGGCATTTAAACACGCCATAAAATAATTCATAATAATAATTTTCATGTACACGCAGGAAACAAGGGAATGTCTTATGTGTATGTGGTAAGAGCACACTGGCGTATTCATATTCGTCATATTATGAGTCAAATTTTAATGGATGATTGCTGTTTATCATTTCCAGTAAACATCGGTGACACGTGTGTATGTGCTGGTGTTGTGGTTTTCTCAGCTTAAACCGGAATGAGGAAGTTTACTTGAAGTCAACGAACTTCTTCTAATCGCAGAAACTGGGTTAATAGGGGTTCCTCTATTTATTTTTGTGTTTACTGAGAATGGCACTCACCTGGCATGCTGTGGTCCAACATTCCCCATGTCATGAGCCGAACTAGCCGTTATCTGAAAGTCCGCGATGGCACCGGACTCCATGCCCAAGGGCTGCTTGCAGGTTCCTATTAAAAACAAAACACATTCGTTAAATGATGCAACCGAATCTCTGGCAACAATATGGTATTTCAAGATGAGAAATCACCCAACATTTGGCTGAAATATTCGAGTGAAGAAAACAATGGTAGTTCAAATCAAATCGGAAATCAAATCAAAAACAGACTCCCCTTAACCTGTCCAAGTGGATGCATAAATTAATTAAAGACGCAGCAAATGGGAAAGCAGATACATTCTGCTATCGTTTCAGCAACTCAATTTCCATTCGCCATCAATCTGTGAGAACGCATGAAAAGCGCAATTATCATCTCCACGCTTCCCACTGCCACTCGAAGAATGATGGTACTCCGGCCCCCAAGGGACCGCGAAAGGGTCATGAATAGGTCGTTAAGACACAGCCGTCATCATCATCATCATCATCCTCATCTTCGTCATCCCCTCCCGCTGCTCGGGCTCCAACAAAATATCAAGAATATTATCATTCAGTGAATAATTAGATGCAATCAGTCAGTGCTTAAGCACCATAAGTCAAAGCCACTCGGGCAGAGCCACGGAAAACTAGACAAAGGTCAGGCCCAGCCCAGGCTGGCTGGCTTTCTGGCCCTTGAACGCCCAATCGCGCCATCTGCAGATATGGATACTCGCAGCGACCCTTGTGGCAGTTTCATCTCGCGGGTCATCGAAGATCTTGAGGACTCAAGACTTGGGTTCCAGAAAAGGCCTCGAGTGTGCGAGAGATGCTCAAGAAGTTTCCAGCTTAAGAGTGCAATGGATGTTGGAGTAATGAAGTTGTTTAAGAAACAGAAGTTACTTGTAAGTACAACAAGTGATTATAAAAGGTCGAAGCTCTAAGCTTTATCTTAATTTAATAACTAAAGTTGCTAGCTCAAAAATCCCCGATCAGTTGGCAAATATATTATATATTTCCAATGACTAACAACTTCGCTTTGACAAATTATCTCTAGAAATATTTATGTGCTTTTGGCACCTCCCATTGGCTCGTAGGGGTCAGTTCCTCTAGCTTTTCCCTAGACATTCTTTCAACAGTTCAGGAAACTCATTTTGGCCAAAACGCAATTGCTTAATTAAGTACAGACAGCTACAAACTTTGAAAGTAAATTGTTGCAATCAGTCAACAGAGATGCCCCGCCGGGGAACCCCCATATTTACATTACGCCCATGACATATTGATGCCCATAAATTAGTTTTAATTATTGAAAAACAAACTGAGCACTAAATGAGGGAAAAACTAAAAGCAAAAAGCAGTGCCATTGGGGAAATTGATCGATGATCCCGTGTTGGTTTCTCGCTATTCAATTATGGGAATGGAGCATGGGAGTCTCTGGTGGGAGGGTGGGGATGCTGCTTACGCGGCGATAGTATGCCAAATCAAAGGCGATGGCCTGGAGAATGCTCGGTGGCTTTGAGCATGTTATATTTGGCCGAATAAACAAACGCAGTAGGGAGTGAATGGGAGGGAAAAGCATCGCATCGCACCGTTCGCCCAGGGAAGCACAACCATTTTGCGAAACTTTGACGGCGAAATGCAGAAGTACAAAGTGAAAAGTAAACAACGCACGGCGGGGCAACTCCGATTGTTGCTGCTGGCAAAGTTTTGCGCAGAATAAATTGCACAAAATTTAATTAACTGCACTTGAGTGCGTGGCCTGGTCGTTTGGAGCTCTCTCCACCCCGCTCAGGCCCCACTTCTGTCCACTGCAGTGGCGTGTGTGTGCGATAATCATAATTCAAAGTTCCCTCTTTGGCTGGGCGTGTAAGGCAAACACAAACAAAGGAGAGCACCGCGAAACTTTATGAAATTGAAAATTGCACAATTTTACAGTTCAATGCAGGGTACGCGGCCAACGGGGCGCATGAGCTATATGTGTGTGTGTGGAGCATAAGCCAGGGAAATTGCTAACAAACAATCGGGATACACTTTCATATGCAGACACAGCGGGAGAGGCTACGTGAAGCAGAGCCATTTCCCACGGGATTAAGCCACTTAATTGAGCTCTAACCACTCGGATACGGAAAATTGAGCTTTACCGGAGTGTTGACTTCCCAAAGATGAGGATTTAAATCTGTTCAATCTTTGTTTTATAGATTTATAGCATATGTGAGCATCAAATTCGAATTTTAAAGTGTAACAATGAAAGAAGAAGATGGGTAAACTTATGAATGAAATTAAATTATTCTTTGACTAGTTTGTTAAACAAAACAAATAGAAAGATGGGTATGTCCGAGATCTGATTTACAGAGTATTTAGTGTTCTTCACTCTTGGAAAATCAGGCAGTGGGAAAACTTTCCCAGCGACCGTTACAGCGGGGAAATAGCAAGCAAAACGCGCCAGAAACGCGCTTAATGACGCGAATCTGCTGGCGCTCATAAACAACAAAAGCAACAAGGCGTCTTTTATGGCCAGGACGCTCCCCTTCAGTCCTCCCCTCCCGCTTCCCCCCTTCAGTCCTTTCTGTATGCCGCCCACTCACCAAACGGAACTTTTGGCCACGGTTCGTTGGGGCTGAAAGTAAGCTGAAGCCAAAGAGGGGGAAGAACAGTGTAAACAAATTACGCACGCATTTTAATTGGCTTTCAATTGCGGTAAAAAGCGCGAGTATCTCACGGATGCAATTAAAAAGTATAGTAGCTGACCCGTGGCTGAATCTCCCTCCAGCAAATGATCTGTGGAAAATTCACGCCGACGTGACAAACATCTAACATGCTCCATTAAGCAGCGATAATGAGTTATCATTTGCCACTTGAAAGACGGAGTGTGAAGTTGTATAATTCAGTAGGAACCAATTGGTACTAAAATTATTACAATCGAATTAATAATTTAAACATTTTCCCAATTAAAGATCTTAAATACAACTCAATTATCTAGAAATCAAACCTTGGTTTCTTGTTTGATAAGAATTCTTTACCAAAAAAAACAAACAAATTATCATCAATATTTCTGTATATAAATAATACAAGAATTTATTATTATTGAACTAATAATAAGAACTTTATTTAGCAGAAAATCAATCTATTTATACAATTGCTTTATTTTTGTGTAAAAATATCCCGAAATACCCATATTCAGCTCCTTAAATTAATTCATGCTTAAAATCTTGATGGCTTGAAGTTTATGCTTAAATGATATATGTTTACAAACACTTCTTGTGACGCTGAAAAATCCCACTTGTAATGCATCCATGTTTGGACTCTGATTCCGGTCAGATATGGTAATAAATTAACATAATTTACAGCCAAAGCATCTTAAATGCATGTCACCACATTGCGAGCATTCACTTTTACGCTCTATCGGCGCAAACACATGTCTGTGCCCGGCAACGCCCGGAACAAAAAAGGAGGCCAAGATACAGATACATGTTCGATGTGTCGCCGAGGCACGGGGTATGGTCGAGGGGACGGGACTGGACCGGGACTGGGACGGGACTGGGGGCCCCTAATCGTCGCCGAGTTATCAAGCGTGGACAGGGGCTTTTTTAATTTATCGCCGGGCCATGCAAAATGTGCAGCACTTTGGTGTTGTTCGGTGGGTGCCAAGCTATTATTTTAGCTGGATCGTGGAAAATCTTATCGCCACTCAGCGATCGACACTGCAGCTATAATACATCTGCACATCTGGCCAAGGTAGCTGCACCCAAGAGGCATACCTGGGGATAAAGCCTCGAGCCTGCGGCCAAATTTATAGTTAAAAACCAATATTGCCAAGAAAAGGCTAATGTTTTTTAATGATTTATAGCTCTGATATGTGAACTAGGATTTTTTTGAAAAGGTCGTAAATAATTGGTTTGCTTATATTGCCATCTTAATACCCATTGAAGTCTGAGCTCTGAGCTGGTTTTATGCACCTACCCCACAAGTCGACTAAATTTCACCTAAATACTGGCGGTAGATTACCCCCTCCGGTCCAGGAGCTAAAGTTTAGTGTCGCATTTACTTTTGATTGCCACCGAGAGCTGCTGCAGCCGCCACTTTAAATGGAGATTTTTTTTGTGGCACCGCGAATACAACGGCCTCCGAGCTGCGGCCAAATTACATGCATTGCCGCAGTTCCCCGATCGGTGTTTAGTTTATCGTGTTGGCCACCGTTTTGGCCAAGACACCATGTAATGGCAATCCATATCAGGTTTTTTTGGTTGTCTGGTCGTCCGTGTGTGGGTCTTACTTGTCAACGGCCGTGATATTTTTCGGGTGCTGTGAAAGTAAAAGTGAACCACGCACGAACACACTGTGCAAATCGATGCATAAGCCATGCAATTAGCTTGGAAATTGGTTGGCGGAGATCGGAAAAATGCTCGAAAATGAAATGAATTTACATGGATTGCGACTAGCTAACAGCTGGGATTAGTGGTATGGGATCGATAAAGCGCCAAAATGGGACAACGGAAACTAGTTTCTCATCGCAAATATTAAACTGTTTGTGGCTATTACAGCGATTTAATTACTAACTGTGGACAAGCGTATTACCTACCTTATTTATGTATAAATGGGGTATGTTTGTTTACTAAAGTATAAAGAGATTAAGCACTTAGTCGAATATCTTCTTAGAGACTCATTTAAACTGCATCGGACTGGATTCCTGCTCTCCATCCACAACTTGTTCCCTCTCCCCAGAAATGCGCGTGCTTTCCAGTCAGATCGGCGCTTGGTGCAGATGGCCAGACACCACTTGACCTCCGATTGTTAACTGTCGCACATTTATCATGCGGACCATGGCTGCCTGGCGGTGTGCGGGCAGGAATGGCTTACCTGATCTGTTGGCCACTTTTCAACGCATATTTCAGACGATTTATGCGACCATTTAAACGGAGTGCGCTTTAACATTATCAATTTAAATACAGATTGTGGGGCCAGGCTCCAAAGCGACTCAGAGCAGCATTTCAACGCGCTTACGGTCAAATAAAATATGGCAGACGCATGCAGATATTTACGCATTTAAATGAATACGAGCACAGACTCCGGCCCAGATCCAGATTCGCATATTGGAATAAACAGCTGAACCATAGGACAGACCCACAGACAGAAGGACGGATAGGACGCAGTGAGCGACCAACATCAACATGGGTTTCGTTCGGTTTCATTCATTTCCTGCTACCGACCTGGCCTGGTTTTCCACACTCTCGGTCTTCAAAGAAGAGTTTATTAGCTTTGTTAAGAGCTCTGTGCTGCTTATGTCAAGCTGGAATAATGTAGAAAAGGAAGTGAAATGGAGTTGACTGAAGTTATCATCGAGGTTTCAAATATAGAATGTCTTTTTAACCACCTTCTGTATCAGTTTTTTTATGCCCCTCATTACCTTTGGTTTAGCCTAGGCATAGACATCATTATGGACTTAAAGTCCATTGAAAATGATTCTTAGTAATTGAAATAAGACATTTAATATACACAAATTAGAGAGCATCTCTATATCGACTATATGTAATATATAGCTACCATCTTTCGATTGCTGAAAACAAGCTGCCGGCTAACGAGGCACCGGCTCACAGCAACAAGATAATTTGTTATGCCCGGCCGACGGGAATAAAATAACAACAAGGCAGCAGCAGCTCCTCCTCCTCAGAGCGGCCAGCTGTGATGGACGCGACCGACCACACACGCGGCCGGCCATCAGCAATGGTAATGAGCGGCGGCGGCGGCCCAGCGCCAGTTGGAACTGAAGTCCAAGGGAGACGGAGACGGCTGTGTCCGAGCGACCAAAGACGCAGTCATCTATCAAAAGCACCGCTGAGCAGCTTCGATTTGGCATCCATCTCCATTGGACCACACCACCCCACCACCCATCATCGTCCACCGTTCCACTGTTCACCGTCCATTTATCCCGGCACATCCCCGTGCCAATACGGGCTTATGCCCAACCTCATGTTTATTAATGACGCAGTCGGAATAGGAGTCGACGGATCCTTGGCGTTTTGCGTAAATTTCCCGTAATTGGTTGTGGTCGAGTGCGTGCCGGGTCTCCGGTCTCTAGTCTCTAGTCTCTAGTCTCCGGTACCCGGTACCCGGTCTCCCGGTCTCCGGGCCAGCATTTATTAGTTACGGTTCTGTGTTATTGGTAAATACTTGAGCAGTCGAACAGGTCAGGCGGGCTTTTCCTTTGCGGTTGATTGATTTCAATGTTGATTGCTGAATGCAAATGCAAATCCCCCAGTGCCTTGGACTATTTAGTGCGTTCCTAAATGAAGTGCACAGCCCAGCTCCTGGTCCTGTTCCTGCTCCTACTCAACCTGGGAATGTTCGAACTGTTGCATCAAGAGTGCGGTGAAGCATTAAGTGAGGGAGCTCTGTACCGGTCTCCGCCCATGCATGCCCGATATAAAATTCGGTTTCAAATTCTTTTTCATTTGCAATTGGCTTTGTTACGTGTGCCCATTTAAATATTTTCCACAATATTTCT
This sequence comes from Drosophila serrata, assembly GCF_035046125.1. Lineage (NCBI taxonomy): Eukaryota > Metazoa > Arthropoda > Insecta > Diptera > Drosophilidae > Drosophila > Drosophila serrata. Next base: position 329,367 of record NW_028256998.1, read on the forward strand.
TTGTACCTTTTTGTCGAAATAAAAATGCATAAATTTCACTTCATGGGAAGTGAGCATATGGAATATTTCTCATCGATTTCAGAGGGTTGAGGTTTGGGGTTGAAGTAGGGGACATTGAGCATTTGTTGTCTTTTTTATGGAATGTATTCAAATATGTTTACATCGTTAAATGAATTCTAAATGTACAAAAGACTCAAATTATGAAAATATAATGTAGTATTTCAGTAATACAAATCTAATGAAAATAAAAGCTTTAAGGGCATGAATTAGAGCTCTACATTTAATAAAGTATTAAAAGACAACTAAAATATCAACTGTAAGCTTAAAATTTAAAGTATATCCTCTCCACTGACACTTACCGATTTCCAATAGCGATGATACTCCCGGCGGACTAGAGCTCAATCCTCCAGCTCCGGCTCCAACTCCTCCTCCAACTCCGGCAGCGGCTGCTCCGGCCGTTCCAAAGGCCACTCCCCGTCCGCTCCGGTCGGCCAATAAAATCAAAGCCAGTGTCAGCCAACATAAAGCTTTACTGTTATTAACACCATGACGCTTAATGTGGCAATAACTTTTTAAATAATTTGTTGCCGAATGCCAGAGGCCGTAGGGTCCTTGAATTGTTCTCGGGCAATCAGCGGGGCAGTTCCACCGCCTGGCGGGTCTTGAATGAATTGAATTCAATTGTTGTAATTTTATTGCCGGCATTTTGATTTCGCGTTATTCTCTCGTCACTTCGCGTTTCTTCGCACGTTGCTAATCTTCACGGGCTTTTCTACATTTTGCTTGCTTCTTCCCTGCAATGAAATTGGATGGGAAAACATGATGAGAAATCGGGGAAATTTAACATGGGGTTAGTGGAGGGTTCTTTTTTTTTGCAGAAATTGTACTTAATTGGCGGGGCTTTAAGAACGGCATCGGTTCTGGGGCCTGGGTCCTGGGGAGAACGAGGAGCTGCCAGGCACCCCTAAATACATCATTGTCAGCAAATTAACGTGACGTGACCTTGCAAACTGTCGCGTTTTTGTCACATGACAGCAAGTCATGGGACTGGAGACCCCAGGGCGGCTGCCTGTCTCCCCGGCACGATTTCCAGAGCTGAGCAAGCACAAATTTATGTAAAATGTCAGACGCACACTCACACACAGAGACCGAGGACCTAAACTCCGGCATTCCCCTGCAGATCCCTCGGCGCGATGCCAAAACGTGTCAAAATACAAAAAATATAAACAGCGCGAAAAACTGAACGAAAGTGCCGCGCACAACAGTCCAACGGAAGGGGGTTCTAGGGGGTCTAGGCCCCTCCTCCGACAGCCGTAAATGCGACAGCCGTGCCTGTGTTTAATAGTGGCAAACTTAAAGCATCCAAAAAACTAGTTGCCAAAAGTTCCTCGGGCAGCGGAGAACCGAAATAGAGTTTGTACTTCATATATATGGTATGTTGCTGGAGTTCATAATATTTCAGAAAATATGCATCACAACTTTGTGACTTTTATTTTAATTCTAGAAAATAAATCAAAGATAAATGAGTTGCAAAAACTATTACATATCTGTGAGGCTGTGAGGCTTGCAAACTTAATCAGTATAAGTAATCAAGGTAACTTTATCAAAATTAGACTGACTAGATCAATTGATTTATTCCGTCCTTGGAAACTTGTTTTTGCATATAGCTTAGAAAATATTAATTTAATCCCAAGTACCTCATTATATTTTGATTTAAATAAACATAATTGTGTACTTTGGATAAAGTCCAGTATCTCATAAACAAGATACTCCGAAGATGCTCCCATTAAAAGAATTTTTGCGATACTATTAGGTAATCTTCAGATAAGTTACAAAATTGATTGACTTGATTTTTGCGTTATACCTAAAAAATCACATAATTTCCTTATATTAAATTTCTGATACTTTAATCATTGAAGAGAACATCAGATGTGATGATGTGTCCTCGTTTGTGCTGACATCTGCTGTGGCCAAAGTTCGACGTCTGATAGTTTTCATCTGCTTAAAGTGTCTCAAGAGGAAAAGATCAAAAGGCTCCAGCAAACAAAATGAAAATGGTTCACAGGCATTTTGCCGACGCGAAAATTCACTCGAGCAATTAATAAAATGTGAAAAGAAAAGAGCAAAAGAAAAGCAAGCGACACAGAGCGATAAAGGGAGTAGAATGGGGCATCAGGGGGATCTGGCGCCCACACTTCCTTTCATATGCGAAATGAAAAATTTTACGCCAACTTGACAGTGGAAGTGGCAGCAAAGTTGCAAATGTGCCGCATTTCAGTGGCTGCCGACTGGTTGTTGTTAGTTGTTTTGCCACTGCCGCTGTTGCTGTTGCAGTTTCTGTTGCTGTTTCTGTTGTCGCCGGCAAAGTCGCCAAAAATAAAGGCATACAATTTTATGGCAACAATCCCGCCCGCCACTTGAGTACACAGAGAGCGTGGAGCGGAGTTTGGAGCAGTCTAGTAGTTTTTATGGCCACAGGCAGGTCTTTTCGCGGCAACTGCCCACTTCTGTGCCCCACTGCCCCCACGGCTGCCACAGCAATGAGGCAACAGCAGCCGGTTCCGAGGTGGAGTGGCAAATGATCGGACCCGAGGCTCGAAACATTCAAATCCAGACGAACTTATGACAGAGGGATGTGCGTATATCAAGAGGAAAGGATTCGATAATCGGGGATTCACAAAATATCGTTTTGATAAACTGGAAAATTAAAAAATAGTACCCAATATCTATCATAACTGCTAGCGAGTTTCCCAATCTCATTTTCCATCAGAAATTCCATTTAAATTCCCATCATCCAACATTCATACTCACTTTCCTTGTCTCTTTCGCAAAAGTGTCTGGCTCTACTTATTTCCCACATAAAATATCCATAACATTAACCACAATTACCATGAAGAGAAATAAAAAATGGCTTCGTCTCTGCACCGCCCTCCGCCACTTTTTTTGGGGTCTTTTATGGTATGCTGTTGTTGTCGGTGCCGTTGTCCGACGCCCACAAAGCCGAAATTAAAAAATGGTTTAAAAAATGTTTTTCTATTAATTTTTCCAAGCTGTCCTTTTTTGCAAGCGTTGGTGTTGTTGTCGTCGTCGTCGTCGTCGTAGACGTCGGTAACATGTGTTGCATGTGGCAATTAAATGCCAGCGACACACAGCAACAGAGCAGCGAAAAAGAAGAAAGCCAAAATGCAATGGAAATGGAGAAAGGGTATAGCAGGGCCAGGGGAGGGAGAGCACTGAGGGAGAGTGTAATAATTTTGGCGTCGTGTCTTGAAGAGCAAATAAAATGCAACTTTTTAGTGACTCAGCTGGTGGCGGCACAAGCAACACCAGCAACACTAGCAACAGGAAAAGCAGCAGCAGCAACAGCAACAGCAACAGCAGCAGCAGCATCAACACCAACAATAGTCGGCAGTTTTTGTAGATCAGATGATGGCGAAAGTAATTGCAATGTAACTGCACTGGGATGCTAGAGATTGCTAAAATATTAAGTTCTAAGTGGAGAGTCTTTAGACTTAACTTTATGATAACTATATCATTGCCATTATTATGGTATTTAATTATGTTTATTATTTATCAAGAAGGAAATATATTTTTTTAACAATTTACAAATACAAGATACTCTGGATATATTTCGATTTTCAATAGGTTTAAGGTTTCTGATATTTATGTTTCTTAAAGGCAATATTCTAGAGCTAAAATAAATTTCAAGTGTTTAATGTTATAATTTGAAAACATGGATTTTGAATATAGTAAATATCCACTATTTCAATCCCCATCTCTAATAAAACTTACAGCTCTTACAGCTCTTTCTATTCACTATCCAACTACAATTTTTTTTTTTAATTTTCCGCTGAATACAAAACGTAAACAATGCTTCCTATTCTGGCAATAATTCTTAGGACCCCAGCTTTTTAGCTTCGCCATTTACACAGCCATAAACTATATGTCGCTGGGGTTGCGTTGTCCGTGTGGCGGGGGGCCAACTTTCGCTTAGCCAAACGAAAGATTCCCAAAGCCATAATTTTTCCACGTCTCCGACGCCGCATAATTGCAGCGTAATTTCTGCGCATTTATTTTCAAAGTCTGCAACCTTAACCTTAGCCTTAGTCCAGACGCGGCGGCAGGAACAACAAAGACCGGAAATGCAGGCGGTCAGGCCGGGAGTTGTGGTGCGACTGGAAATGGGGGAAAAAGCGAATCGGAGGTGTTATAAATATTCGCTATTCGCCGGGACTTTGACCAATTCTCTGTTTTTGTTTGCCTTGGTCTTGCCCACGACCTTCACGACCTGGCAGATTTTTACTTTTGGGTCTCCCAGCTTACAATTAAACAAAAAAAGTGGAGGGAAAAGCATGACAGGAAAAGCGCATGCGCGGTGTGAAAAAATTGCAATACAACAATTTGCACTTTCTGATTGCATATTTTAGGTACACTCTAAGATTTAAGCGCTATATGGTCAAATAAAAAAGAATGAAAAAGTATACATAGAAAATATATTTAATGGGTTTTAATTTTAGCATGTACTCTCTTGTTAAACAGATAAAGAAATTGAATTTTAGGGAATTAAAAATATTAAAAATATGTATGAAAGCTACAGTTGGCACTCTTCAGTAGCCAAGTGATCTTACCAAATACAGTATGGTTCAAGTTGAATTAAAGAGAATATTAGAAAACTCTTGAGTTTTTTTCCTTATTAAAAGTCTAGTAATCAAACTGATTACTCCATAACATCTAATCATAATCAAGTTGACATTTTATATTCCCAAATTTCAAAATTTTGTTATAATTTGTGAGAAGAATTATAAAATGGTTACCAAACATAACAAACTTGTTGGCCAACTTTCCCCCAAGACCCATTCCCATTCTCCAGCCATTGGCCAAATGCACAATTCCCGCACAGACGATGGAAAAGAGTCGTAAAAGGCGAAAAACCTTTGCCCCCAGCAGTCGTAAATGCAAACGATTCGCCGGATGGCTTCGAAGAGCTGTCAAGATGGCCCAGAGGGGCGTAGAGCTCACAGCTCACAGCTAGCACCACGCCCCCGCAGACACACGCAACTGGAGGGGCACATGTCCCTACACTGAGAGAAGAGTATTACTAAAACTGATCAATACAAGTTGTATAATATGGGTAAACATAAATTTCAAACATATTTTAGAACAAATTTTAATGTCTATTTGTATTCCTATCAATAGATTGATTTAATACCTAAATGAATTATTTGATATACAAGTTCCCCAGAGTGGTCTCCTCTGTGATCCCTGAAACCTGCTCCACCGAGTGGGTGGAGCTGCCAGTGTGTTCCCAGACTAGTTAGGAAAGGCCAAGTGCGAGTCGAAATTAAAATTACAAATCCATAAATGCGAGTGATGAAGACGTAACAAGAGGGGCAGGAGCAGGAGCAGGAGTAGGAGAGATATCCAACGATGACTGCAGCCAGAAATGATTTCGATTCGAGGCGAATGAGTCTTTCGCAGGGCTGTAACTTTCAGAGTCGTCATAATATTTTTGAAATCAAAACTGCGCTGTAAACCCGAATACTTAGCGACAGAGTGCAGGAGGAGGTGTTGGTGTGATATTGCCCCACCAAGGCACAGCTGGCGCTGACAGTGCGCGAATGTCTTCCTCTCGGTCCGTTTAATGGATTTTGCCATTTCCCCCTCGGTTACGCCCCTTGTAGAGCTGGAGCTGGAGCCGGAGACGGAGACGGAGCAGGGACAGTTGTTAGCGGCAACGCCTATCTAATCATTTCGGTGTTGACACTTGACACTCCAAGTAAAAAGCTGGCTGGGTAAGGTCTTTGTCTTGCCTTCCATAGAACAAGCTGTCCGCGAAAGACTTGATTTTAATTTTATGTCACTTGCCAGGTCGGTCTTTCAACTGCGCCGCCTGTGCGGGGAATTAAAAATATTTAAATGTTGTAATGCCATTGTTTTGTGGCTGCTGGACGATTGCTACTTATGCAGGCATAAATTTCAGAAAAAACAGTACCAGATGTGAAAGGAAATAGCAACCATATAAATTGGGTTTTGGGTAAATCAAAGATATCATAACCAAGCCGAAAATGCCTTAATTTCCATTGGGAAAGCTTTTCTGTGCTAGTTTTTATAGGGCTAAAAGATCTAGGCCTTGTGTAGCAGCTTTAACTACAAACTTCACCTCAAAAGAAAAACAAGAATTTAAAAGGAATTCAATTGGAAAACCTTTACATTACTCCTTCAGAATCTCTTTTCTCGGTCAGGAGTTCAACCTCAATTCCTCTTCCGGGAAATATTTACTCGCCACTTGCCAACCGAAGCAAGCACATTGATTTGTAGTTTTTTAATATTGTTCCTTTTTTTGTACTTTTGCCGAGTCCTATAAATTATTAACAACAAAAAATATATAAAGAGCGAAAATCTTACATGGTATTGAATGGGTGTTGAGGCGTGGCATGCAAAACAGTAACCGCGCAAATGGCGCATGAAGCCAAAATCAATAAGAGCAGCGCCGAAGGACTTTCCAGCCAGCGAGTGGAAATGCCAACTCAGGCCATTTTTGTGGTCGGTTCATTTCACAGGGTCCGTCCATTACCCGGGAAAACACGCTTATTTAAGCAATAATTCGTTGGCTCACTTTCCTTCCACTCCTCCTTGCCTTCCCTGTGCCTTTTTTTGTTTTTGATTAATGGCCGTGTTCATAAAGTGACACATTGAAAATTGGAAAGCAAATCAAGCACAAAGAGCAACACCGAAAGTCGCAAAGCAATCGCATGAAATCAGCACAAAAGTAAAAATAAATAACTAATGCGAGCGAGGAAGCGGAGACGGGCGAAATGCTGCGAAAAGTGTAAAAAGTTGAGCCTCGGGCCTAAAGGTCGTCAAAGTGAAAAACTCGATAAATGAAAATGGACAGCAGCAGCAGCAGCAGCAACAGCAGGAGCGAAGGCGCTGCGCACGAATTGAAACGGAAATCCTTATTGAACTAGAGTGAGCGGAGGACCCGTCTCCAAGGAAGGTCGAGTGGCTGAGGATGTCGCTGGGAGGTGGCAAGTGGGTCGGGAGAGGGGGAGGTGGCCAGCTCTATGCTGCTGCGTCGGCAAGCCGGAAAAGCGTGCTGCCGAAAATTTGTGCTGCTGAGTGGCCACCGAAAGTGCTCTGTGCTCTATGCTCCACTCCGCTTTTGCACTGGGAAAACCCGAAGCTCGTCAGAAGCTGGAATCAGCCGAGCTGAACTCTCCCCCTCTGTCCCATCGGGCACGTTTTTCCGCAGTGTAGCCGAAGCTAAGCATAACGGTCCAGCACCGGAAGTGAAATGGCAACGCGTCACAAGCGCATTCGCAGCTTGCCGGAAATGGAGGGAAATGCCTTTCTCGGCCCGGGATAATCCAACACAGAGTGGATTCCAAAAGTGCGTATCGATAAAAGAGAATTTATTTTAAAAATTAAATACTTATAAACTACAAGTCAGAGAATATAGCACAACAATTTAGATTTTCATACTCTCTTAAAATTAAGTTTTTTTGCAATAGTCAACTGATCAGAAAGATTGCCTAACAAATTATTGATTAGCGTTGGTGAGGTGCTCTTCTTAAACCACCAATTGGTTCAACCCAGAGAAGAGCCAACAGATGGCAAACAAATTCCGAGCATCCTTCACTTATCCCAATCTGGGGCCATCGGAGCACCCTGTAGATTAACACGTCTGGATGCTGGTCGAGGCCACAACAGCTTTAATTAAGCACCAAACGCAGAGGAGAGTTCCTCGTGCCAGTTTTGCTTGTATCTGCAAACACTCTGCCCCTTTCTGGTGCCGGGAAACGAGGCTGAGGGTTGTCTATCTCTGTCTTAACTGCCAATTTACGTAAAAATGCCGGAATAGATGCAAATTTGGGCCAGTGCGGACCCGAGTCCATGCGGACCCAGTGTATGCTCTGCCGTTTGTTGCTGATTTTTCATTTATACCCGTTTTTGCCCAAAGGGAACTGCGCACTCTGTCCTCCCCCAAATGGACGGGTGTCCCGCTGAGATTGTGCTCTGGCGCCTTTCGAGCAGGTGTCCGGCTCGGCGGAGCCCGTAGATTTCAGCATAACGAATTGGTTTTTCATGGCAATCGATAAATATTCGCATGCAGACCAGAGCAGTGTCCTGGCCAAGGCGACCTAATGTTGCCTAAGTGGCCGGACATGTGAGCTGGACTAGGGCATAGTCGAAACTAGTACGTCCATAAAGTCCTAGTTTTTGAAGCCATCATAAGGTTCAGTCACATCAAAATTTAAAGAGATGGAGCACATTTCGAAACGAAATTGGGTTCTAGAGTATTTTCTAATAATCGGAATGCAATGTACTTAGGTTTTAAGCCCTTGAAAATGGTACTATAATTTAGATTAGAAATTAATATAGCTTTATAGACTTTATAAACTTTTCGATTTCTAGATGTTAAAGCTGTCTAATACAAACTGTTTTGATATACTTACAAACACAATGTACCCCCAATAAACTTTATTTATTATTTGACAGAAAATAACATTGCTCTTCTCTTGTTTGATATATATTACCCACTAGATACGAAAAGACGAAGCCTTAGACAAAACCAAGTAAATCTTTTCCAAATTCCATTGGTCAGTTTTAAATGACAGCTCTCCAAAGTGTTTTCCATGCGGGCTGGACTACAAAAAAATTGATTCCACTCCCCACTCCTCCTGGTTGCCCATACCCTGCGCCTTTGCCAAATAGAATTTAAATCTGCTAAATCCTCGTACATGACAGTTTTCTGTGTTGAGTTCTTGGTCTTGGGTCTTGGGTCTTGGCTCCTGTTGCCATCTCAGGCCAGGACGAGTGTGTTCCCTATCCCCTTATTTATTTTCACTTACGGAACTGCTCCTCGAACTGCTCCGGCTGTAATGTGGGATTTCGTCTGGGAAGCTTCGCTCTGTGTGCGGTCTTGAGGTGATTTTGATTGAGTGCGATTTGTACTTTGTGTCGCCTACGTGTTTCGGTTTTTTAAATAATATTTACCTCGTGTGCTATCCAGGACTTATTGTTGTCTTTGGCCTTTGATTGCGCAGGATGAAACGGCCTCGGCCCGACTTTCGCTTTCGCCGGGCCTTGTAACGGATATTCGTTCAGATAGTATTTGCTCTTTGCCATTTTGCTTTTAGTGTGCGAGATTTGTACACTGTTCTGCTGTGTTTACTTAGTCGCAGGAGACAGGAAATGGATTTTATTTGGGGAATCAAATGGCACAGAGGGGGCGAAATTCAGGGGATTTTTTGTGCTTTTGCCAAGGGTATGGCTTTCAATTTTATTATACATTTGAAACAAACTATTATTCATCAGACTCGAGCATATCATAACACTCAGTGTCTTTGTTTCTTAATTTATTTCGAATTTCACAAAGTATATCGATAGTGTGAATTCCCCTGAAGACTATCTACGGATGAAATTGATTTATTTTTGGAAATACCACAACTAAACCCGATGAATCAGCCTCGAAACCGTGCCACTGCCTTTCTAAACTCTCCCCAAGTTCAATGAAACCTGAGGCCAATGATCCAGCCTGCAAATTATCCGATCCGGCCCGTCCGCCGACCTGACAGATCAGAGTTTATAAACTAAACACATTAGCGCACCGAGCTGAAAGTACGCATATCTGAGGGCAATCTGCAGAAGACAACTATGGTGCTAAATCGATCATTAAATAGGCCTAAATCCCTGGGTAAGGGAAGCGAGTTTAATGACTGCCATAAATGGAGTGGAGGGCATTGGGTCCGAAATTGATTTACGAGGTGAAACTCGTTACTTTATCCACAGCTAAGTAGATTATCTGTGAAACTAGCACTTGAAAAGTGGCAAAATTTCAGCACAAGTCATGCTGAAGAATGAGTATAAAAGGAGTAACATCTCAAGAGTTAGAACATAGTCAGCCTCAGAAGCCATGAGAACCATCAGCACCTTAGTCTTCCTTGCAGCTCTTCTCGCCCTTGTGGCTACTGAACAGAGTTCTGGTAGCAAGGCCAGAAAGGAAAGTGGTAGGAAAACTTGTCCTATAATCCTCTTGGAGTATAGTTAAAACCTTGATCCTCTCCAGCTCTCTCCAAGATTGTGCCACGACTCCTGTGGAATCTTAGGCGCGGCGACCAGGAAAGCCACCGAAACTCCCAGCAACCCATCATCATTGTCCAGCAGCCCAGCAAGCACTCCGATTACGACGAGGACAGGCACTATCACCACCACAGACCACACTATCCCTACTATCCGTACTACCCACCACCACCACCACCCACTCGTCCTCCTCCCCCACCATATCCAGGCATGGAGTACTTGAACTCTTCCGGTGGCGGACCCACCTTCCTGGTCATCAACCCCAACAACATGCAGGGCATCTACCTGCCATCCTCCAGTAGCAATAGCTCCAACTCGACCTCCGCCCGCCGCAGCGCCTTCGTGCCTTCGATCGCCGATCTGCTGCAGGGCCTTAGCCTGGAAGATCTCTCCGATGGCAGCCTGTTCGAGGATGACTCCGATGTGGTCGAAGCAGCCGAGGACGGCACCGTGGAGCTGGCTGCCGAGTCTAACGGAACTCCGTCGCTGGCTAATGATGATCGCGACGAGGATTTGGTCTCCGAGGAGGATATCGAAGCACTCGATCGCCAGAGCAACCGCGGCGTGAGTCCCAAGCACCTGGTATCGATCCTCATGCAGGACAAGCGGCGTCGCCGCATCCAGGAGGTCCTGGCCGGCATTTATATGAGGAACTACAACCTAAACAGAAAGTAGTCGAGTGAATTGAAGTTGTGCGAACCTAAATAAAGAACGGAAACATTTACTTCCCAACCACATCCAAAAGTTTGCCAGACGTTTTGTCTTCGTTACGGGGAGCAGTTTATCATAGCTCCCCGGAGAAATCTAAGCCGAGTTGCCCCAGTTGCTATTGGTCCGCATTGTTACGACTTGTGGAGTTTTTCCGTAGCACTAAAATAATCTGCAACTGCAGTTAAAATATTTATTTGCAATTCCCCAAACTAACGTGAACTGGCCGCTACCTCTGTCTCTGTCGAAAAAGAAAGGCCACCACCGACAGGTGGCACAGGTGATGGGTGAGGATTTTGGGGAACTTGACGGCGAACAGTAAAAGTTGGGCGTGATGAGCAGCTGCAGTTATTGTTTCTGTTCGAGAGCAACAATTCCAATGGGCAAACTTGAAGCGTCTGAGTTGCAATTGCTGCAAAGACCGAAACTTTCGGAATATCTAAAATAAAGTACATACAACTTAGCATAATTTGCGAATACTTTTGGGATATTTCATCTGACGGACTACAATCTTAAAGGGTAATTAAGTTTTCGTTTAATCATCAAAGGCATACAGATCATTTCATTTTCCCCGGGCTCGAGGCGCCAAACCCATAATTCCATTTTTCTCTTAAAGGCAGGACGGCAGGAGCCGTTCCTATCCCCAAAACAGGCGAAACTATAGTTTTAAACAAGCAACTCTGTTGACCTTAAACCTCACCTGCGGCTATTTAAGGCAGAAGTAAATCAGCAGCGCACCTGAGCTATGCATAAACCTGAGCTCAGGAAATTCCTTTTACCTTTACCTCAACCTCAGCAGTTGGCCATTTTCATTGTTGCCCTGGCTGTTGCCATGAAATAAGATAAAAGGCGGCTGGAGTCCAGACAAAAAAGATGCCAGGTGCTCCAGCTTCTGCTCCTGTTGTTGCCATTGCTCTAGCTCCGTCTCCTGTTCCTGCTTCGGCTCCGGCTCCTGCTCCTGCTCCAGCTTCAGCTCCTGTTCCTGCATTCCGCAGGAGTCTGGCAGCCGGGCTCCCTCCTCACTCCCAGGTCAGACTTTTTTCAGTTTTTCCAGCTACCTGTGTCTGGGAGTTGGTCGTTTGTTGCATGTCCTACGGCAGCCGAACTTGTTTGAAATTTGACGTGTGTAGTTTGCTGACCAGGAGCAGTGGCAGCTGGAGTGGCTGAGGCGCAGAAGGTTGGGCAGAAGGACGCTGCACTTACTCTTCCAAATTTATGTGCAGGCTGTAGTTGCAGTTCGTTTCAATTTTTCGCCTTTTTCCTTCTGAGCAGGAGCAGCCACTGCAGCCGCCGCCTGCTCCTGTGTTTTTGCAGGCTTCTCCTAACAAATTGATGAATGTCTCGAGCCTGGGCCGAGGGAACACTCTCGGCGAAAAGCTTTGTGATGGGGCGTGCGATTTGGAGGAGAGCCTGTGCAAACTTTAGTAAGATCAATGTTTGCCCAGGCAAATGACAGGCACCGAGTGAGTGGCTTCCATCTTGATTTTTGAGTCCATAATGACAGGAGGGAGCTTGCCGAGAACACTGGGAGCTAGAACAGGTCCTGTAATTGGTTACAGGAGAGAGTGCCAAAGGGGTGTGGTCAGTCTCTATAAGAGGAACCTTGGAATAAAGGTGGAAAATGATTCTAAGATTGCTTAGTTGTTGATGTTCTTTTAACTAATGTTGTACTTTTTATATGAGATTTTCAATTATGTTCCATTTTCTATTATTATTTAAAAACATCTATGTATGTATAGTGTGTCTAAAAATACGATATTTATCGCCACATGTCGGTAAAACAACACATCGCTGCTGACTGGCCAAAAACGAGGACCAAAAAGGCCATCAAAGGCAACTGGATAAGCGGAGGAGATGCCTCGGTCTCGGTTTGCAATTTTACAAATGGATTTGTTGTAATTTCTTTTGCCACAGCACCTGATGCTCACATAGTGCAAACAGAGCAGACAAAAAAAAAAACCCGGCTAAGAACGGAGTAGGGCAGAGCACACAGAGCAGAAAACAAAGTGGAATAGAAGGCAACAAAACGAAGTAGAGTTATCCAGGAGCCAGCATCCAGCATCCAGGAGCCAGCAGCCAGGATTCACGAAACGGTAGAGAGACCAACTTTTACACTTTACACATTTTCACATATGAAAATATTTTTTGCAAGTTTTATCACTAACCGTACCCCGAAACCCAGCAGCATCCCATCCACAGAGAGGGGCACAAAACATTTATGGGATTTGTGTTTGCCAGACATGTTTGCATTTTGTATATGCGATATGTTTGAAAATCCCGTTTCTGCCATTTCGTGTGCAAAGCCAGAGCAAAAGGATATGGCAGGGACAAAGGTGGCAAAAGAAGATAGCGGATTGGGAAGGGCCTTTCATTTTGTTTTTCCCATTTTCCACAGTAAGCATGTGTGTGTCTGTGTTTGCGTCTGGCCACACGCGGGAGTGTCTGCTCAAAGTTAGAAAGTTTCCACACATTACTGGGAGCCTAGGACAAAAAAATGTTTGCTCACATAGGCAGGAAGTTAATGTGCATTATGATTAGCATTTTGGCGATTCATGAATATTCGTTGAGCTAATTTTACCAAATAGTTTAGACTCAAGAAGTACCGGGAGTAAAACATTTCCATATATGTTATACCTGGGACGGGCAGTCTATGAAAATCTTTAGCATTTATCAACATTGTAAACAAAAATACATTGATAACACTTTCTTGATATATTTTAATATATAAATAGATTCCCTATTTTTATCCTTTAATTTCTGAATGTCCTTCGTCTCTGACATTTACAAACATCAATATGATGACTTTGGCTTTATTTAAGTCTGCTTTTTAACCTGCCATGAGCTTCTTGTCACTTAAAATCCATGTCGCCGACCTTGTTCTCTCTCTTCGGTGACAAATTCACACTTTGCGTGTCAATTTAATTGCGCGCCATTTCCCTTGCTGCAGCCAGATGTTTTTGTATAAATGTTTATAAAGTCGCGTTCATTATTAATATGCGATGACCCCTCTGGTCGGTTGGCTTCTAATGACCGCAAGTGACCATTGAGCAGCGAGTCCCCTGCGAGTTCTGTCGTCGTCTGGACGGTTTTACAAATGACTTTCGCTCACGTTAGCTTCGCCAACTTAAGTCATAATTTTCCATCGTAATTTTTCTATATTTTTCCAATTTATTATGTCCAAGTTTTTGTTTGTCTGCTTGTGCATTCATGTCCTTGATTAGTTTGGTCCTTGCTTTCGCCGGCTGTCTTATTCCTGGGGCTCGCCAGGCATTAAATTGGATTTAGCCAAGGGAAATCGAGGTTATGTTGACTTGGTTTTAGTGCTTTGGCCAGCTTTTGTTGCGATTTGTGTTTGGAGTTTCCATTTGATTGATGTGATCGATGGCGGGTTGATTGAGTGTTAAGTGTAACAGTTTGAGATACGAAATTATGGCATTTTTAGGACACGACACTGGTCGAAGGAAGGCAAGACAAGAAAGTAAGAAAAGAGCTTCTATTCAGACTTATTTGATAAAAAATATTGAAAACTAAAGTGTGTATCTTTAAAAGTACATGTATGGTATGAAAACTGTTTCTTATTGATTCTGATTGTATAAACTTTCAAACGTTTAAAGATTTCTTATATAGTTTTAGAAGTTTAAAGTTGTAGAACCTAAAAACATGGGATATGCCAATGGATATGTCACTTTGGTTTGGTCTTTTCGACTTTTTGTGAATCCCTTTGTAGTATTATCCGATTACAGGCAACGCCTAGCATAGTTTTTTACCCTCTGACGGGCCTCCGTCCTCTCCCACCTCTTCCCTGGGCATTGAGCACAATATGGCTTTTGCTATTTTTACTCAGCAGGTATCGGAGCAGGGGCCCTGTGAAGTCACCCGACGACATCGCAGCGCAGAGGAACGTGACCAGGGCCAAAGATATTCCTCCACTCGAGAACATCGATAAATCAGAGAGCATTTGCCATGCACACGCCCGCTGCTAAAGATCGATACTTGAGCAATACTCAGTCCCATCCAGCCTTACCTGTTGCGCAGGCGCCTCGCAGGTCTGCACAGTTCCCAGGACCCAGCGTAGATTATCGTCCTGAGATAACAAAATGTGAGCGAAACAACCGCTATAGTCAGAGTCATAGTGGCTAGTCCAGGGACCAAGCTGGGGTTTGAGTTTGGGTTTCGCCAAGGCCAACCGCAGTGCAGCAGACACATAAATCATTTTGTATTAATATCTTTTTTTTAGGTCTCTGCTTTGGTTTTCTGCAACTTTGTTTTGTTAGTTTTGGAATCGATTTTCAAATTTATATGCAGTTTGGCGGCTTGCTGGCTCTTTGGAATTTCGTTTTCATAAATAAGTTACTAAGTAACCATATCAAAAACATATCCTCAACCTAAGTTTGTTTGATAAACGCTGATTATATAACATCCTAATCACAACACTAGGCCCCACAAGTTGAATTACAAAATGAATATTAAGTATTGGGGGGAAAAAACAAACTTAGTTGAGAAAAGAAAATAGAAGCTAACGCAAGCGGTTCAACCACTTGAAGAAAATCAGATAAACAAGCTGAATTGAACTTAGTTAGTTGGAAATTATCATAATGCGTTACACATTGTGTAGACAGCAAAACGAAAACCTAATCGAAATCGGGATCTTACTAAATTATTTAAGTAGCCTTAATTATGCATGGATTGTTTTTTTGAATTAAAATTCCGCTCGTTGTGTGTATTTTTTGACTAATTAACAAAACACAAAATTCCCTTCGAAGAATTCGTTTCTATGAGAGAGAGAGGGAGGGCGTTTCATGAATCAAGCGCGCACCCCCCATAGTGCTGCATTTTGGAAATTGTTTTATAAATTAATTACCTGCCGATAAAATAAAAAAAAAGGCCATAAGGTAAAAGAGAAGCTGAGATACCCTCGTAAAACGGTTACACAGATTCCTGATAACAGGCGAATACACAGTGGTCGATTGAAAGATTGAAAGAGTTCAAATTAATAATATATAATTGGGAATATAACATTTAACAAAAATACCTAAAAATAACTACATACAATCTTGGTTAATAGTTACTAAAAATAGTCACAGACAAATTAATTGAATGAAATTGTTTTTGTCACAGATTTAGTCGTCAGTGAGACAGTGTCGTCATCTTCATATCTTTATTAATTTTGTGGACTGTAAGTTTCTTTCAACATTTTAGTTGGTGCGTCGTCTATGGAGGATTCTTTATTAATACCCTATAGTACTAGTAAAGAAAGGTATATGGGTTTCATTCCCATTGATTAAGCATTGAGTAAAGCCTTTGCGACCTTTTTAAGTACTAATCGTCAGACTGTTTCTCTTGACTGTCTGTCTATATGAAGTCTAACTAAAGTTGTACAAATTAATATTAATATAAAATTTGTGTTTATAGGGTACTATAAGCACTATATTCGATTCTTCCATTGTCAGTTTTTTCTCAGCTTTTTAATAGACAATCAACCGCACTCACGCTCAGGCAGAGATACTACCACTTGTTCTAAATTAATCTTCATTAGGGCAACTTGGACAATAACAAAATGGACCGAGGATGGGCCTGGGGCATCTGGCCAGCCATATGTTGCAATGCCCCACCATAACCTCCCCTTCCCCGTAGTTTGCCAGAGGCGAGTGCCACAAACTTTGATTGAATTTTCATTAAATTTTTCGCTGCGGTAGGCAACTGCGCGCCATAAATCAAAAATTCAACTAGAAAATGTTGTCAACTTTTCACTTTTAATTAGTTTGGCAGTGTGCGAACACGGAATTTTAGGTCACGCTCTGCTGGCATAAATCAAAAATTCACTAGAGCAAATATCGGACATAGTCCTGGGCACCTGCAGATAGTATGCCGGGTTGACATAGCCGCAGCACACTGTACTTTGTGAGTTTATGGACTCTGTCATACCTACGGCTTGCTCTTGTTTTTTTGCCTTTCCACCTAATTTTTGGTGCATAATTTTGGGCACTTTGTCAACGGAATGTTATTAAAAATTTCCATATCAACAGCCGCAATATTAAACAGTATAAAATTCTTAAATTTTGGCTTGACAAAAAGGGGGTGGAATGGGAGCTCTTATTTGGCTTTCAGGCATCTGTCTCGGCCAGAGGGAAAGCAACAACTGTTTCTAGTCTGGCATAACATGCTGAACATACGCTCCAGACAGCCCCCCGGCCACTCTGCCAAATATCCTGTGCCTTCCAGACTCTCCCTTGCAACCTATCCTGCAGACATGTAAATTATGTTGGTTTCTGGTCGGTTTCGGACGATTTGCAGCCAGTCAGACAGAGCCCTTTCCCAATAGTTTTGATCTCTCTCAAGGGCTGTGGATATACAGCTTTTGTTTCTTTCTGGGGCCAGCTCATTTTTGACATTACTGCTTGTTGTTTATCGTTACTGGAATTTAAAATACTAGCAGAAAAGTTGGGGAAAATAGGGGTCTTTTAAAATCTAAAATAGGAATAATATAATATAATATAATAAAATAATTATCTGTTTTGTTTCGAAATATTTAAAATATAGATTCCAAATCTGGAATTTGTGTAAAATTCTTGACAATTTCTTAGTTCAATATTTCTCTTAAAACTCTTAATATATATTGTCTTATCAGTAATTGAGGATTTCTTTATCAAAAAGCATAATCATAATTTTGGCTGTCAGTTTGGTTGCTTTGTCGTACGATCACTTGAGAAAAGCTCTTTGCTGTTTATTTAGTGATAGTGAGCGAAAAGAAAGCTTTCTTTCGCTAACGTTAACTAAAACACATGTGTTACGTAATCAGCGCTTTTCCAAAAGCAAGGCAAAGTCAAGGGAAAGGCAGCGACGGCGACGGCGACGGCGACGACGACGACAAGGGGTGCCCACACGCATGTGTGTATCTTGTAGATACTTTTTCGCAAGTATCGCATGCGGTTGGCGTGGATTGGATTACAAACACAATAAAATAACAATTAGTTTTAGTACGAAAAGCAGAACAACAAAGGCAAAACAAGCACGATGCCGACAGCGTTGCGATTGCCCCATAAAGAAAGATGAAATACACCAAAATAAGGCTCCGGCAGCAAGGCCAAGTTAATGAGAGGGCGGATTCGACTCGGAAAAGTTCTCGGTTAGAAGCGTTGGATGGTTAAAGTGACTTATTGTTACCCCACTTATTTGTATTAAATTTAGAGAAAACATGTCGATATATACTGATTTAATGATTTCCTTACCGCAATCTTCTTTTTTCTTCAAAACAAACTTTTTATAAATAAACAAATATGTATAGTTGGTGTTGCCCTAGTCAAAAGCTTATCAAAGTGCCTGATAAGAAGAAATCTTTGTGGCATTATATTATTTAAAAATACACTAAAATTTTAAATACAAAATATCTTTTACTTTTTAAAAATACCTCTAACAAATTTATTCTTTGTGCTAGGAATTATTATAACTTTCCTAAGATATAACTCTATCTAAACTCCATTCTATTACCTATTTAGCTATGTGTGTTCTTTGGTGGGTTTTCCCTACTTTCCCTACAGGCGGATGCCCACAACACTGGCCTTGGTGTGTGGGTCGGCTGGCCGCAGGATGACTTCGCCATGCTCGTCCTTGTAGTCGGCATATTTCTGCGAGAGTACACACTCCATGTGCAGGGCGGTCATGAGGCGCGTGGAGTGCAGGTTAGTGCAGGTGGAGGCCATCACGGGGAATCCCTGCTCTCGACCCAACTCGATGGTGGCGGCCACAAGCCGGGAACCCACTCCCTGGCGCCTCACTGAGGTGTCCACACCGAGCATATAGAGATACAGGGCCCGCTCAACTCCAAAATGCTTGAAGATATTGGCTCGCCTCTCGATGCCGGCCAGGAACTTGTGGATCTTGTCCAGCAGACACTTGACCTCCTTTTGCTCGACCTCCTGGAACTCTCGCTCCAGATCCTCGGGCACCATTTCGCCGGCCAGGACCACGCCCACGATGCGGTCTCCGTTGCTTCGATCGATGGCCGCCAGCGAGAGACCCTGTGCTAAGAGGGATCGGTGAAGCTCCGACTCTGCTGGAATCACCTCACTCTGGGCGGAGTCTGGTTGCGGGATCAGCATCAGTGGTTCCTGCTTGAAGAAGTGCACGGCGAGAAAGGCCTCGACCTCCTCGAAGTCCGCCGACGTTAAGGCGCGTATGGCGATCTCTGACATCTTTCCTAGTGCCCGCACGCGAAATGAGACTGAGTAAATTTAGCACAATTTACTTGTTATATATGCCAGCACACATGCAATGAGCTTTCTCGCCTCCGCCGGAGCTTTGCGCGAATCAGAATTTGGTTCCGAATCTGATTCTGAATCTCAAACGGAGGATCACGCCCCCCAGCCCCTCACGACGTACAGCCTCTTATCAGAGCTTTGTGTGATTGTGCTCGCCGGCTGGGGCCGTTATGGTTGAATGACTCCGGAATCGGTGAATAATGCTTTCAAAAAAATATGTATATATTCCCGATCCAATTCACACCACCTGTTTTCACAGGTGATACTCAGAACTTGTTTCATATATATATAACACTAAATTTTAACAACAACTGCAAGTGATTTAAAAGATTAGTATTCTGAATCTACAATAATTCTTCATGAATCTGTACAGAAATTCTGTTAAATTCAAGTTTGTTTTACTTTTGATTGAATTCCAAATCATTTCTGAAGTTCTGGAGGAATCTTTAATAATATGACTGAGTTCTAGCCAGAACTTCTAGGTATGGTAAAGAAATAACCCTAGGAGGAAAGCAGAAATACTCTTTGAAAAAATATCTTCCACTCATTAAAATAAACACTAAACGCTTATAAATTATATATAAATAAATATACACCTTACATTCCAACCTTATGCATACATAAAACCATTGGACTTGATCCTTTTGTTTGCTGCCTAAAGTCCTAGCCCACAATGACCCATTATCGAGTATTTTACAAAAATAGGGAGTTCTTGCTACCAAACTTCTAAAGGTAACTCCAAGTAGGAGGCAGATTAGGGTCAGATGACCCTCACTCTGCTTTTGAATGGGGAATAAGGCACTGAGCGATGAGTGGTCGGTGAACCATAAATTGAACAGGTTTGGTGGAGTGGGCTTTGTTAGCGCTTCGCATGCGACATATGTCAGTTGCAAAGTTCTCACACCGCGATACCCGCTACCTCGGCCTCCTTGAATTGCTTTTAAATAATTTATAAATCGCTGTTCAAATGCAAAATGCAGGTCATTAGGGCAATTTGCGTGACCCCGCCTCCGCCTCCGCCTCCGTCTCTGATTCTGACTCTCAGTCACACGCATTCATTAACCCTTTGTCGCCGGCTGTTCGCAGTTTTGCGTCTGTCTGTCAATTTGTTTGCCACACCGCCTTGTCCCTCGCTTTGTTCTCGTTCTAACCGTTTGAAGTTAAAAATAATTCTTTATTTATTTACTTTTATTTCATTCTTGCTTAGCCGCGCTCTCGCACGCTTTATGGGAATTTAATTAGATTTAAAAGCCATAAACAAAACCCTGTCTCGCTCACACTTGAGGTTTGTCTTTTTTTATTTATTCGATATTTTTGAGTGGCAATTGTTTTAAATTATTGGCATTTAATTTGTTGCGTCACTTTCAAGGCTTCCAATTGATGACTTCAGAAAGAAAACGAATTAAAGTTTATTGAAATCGATTTTCGCTGCGATGGGAGAAGGTGGGCAGCCGGAGCATTTGTAGCCATTTTGCGCGTTTCAAGTTTAATTTTCGATTTTTATTTTCGTGTTGATGACAACACCCGGAGGTCGGGGGTCGGGGGTGGGCGGGCTTTCCCGAAGTACGTGACCCGCTTAACAAATTTGTGCGTGTTTGGGTTCGACTCCACCACCATTTCCACCATTTCCACTGGCACACTTATTTCACCCCCAGCCGGCTTTATAGTTATTGCAGTTTTATCTGCCTGACCATTTCAAAAGTCACTTTTGGCCTTCTACTCGCACTCTCTCCTTTAATTAAAAGCAAATGCACTCGAGTGAGCTGGGAGTGGCTAGTAGTGGCCGCCGATAAAAGCGGAACTGCGACCTGGCTTTCCCACGTTCACTTTTCCGGCTTATTGGTGGCTATCTCATTGAACGCCCGTGTGTAGTGATCGGTTCAATCGGGCGTTAGCCCTATAGTTATTTGCTTGGCCCACAGTCGAGGTCTTTATTGTCCGATGGCTGGCACTGGCAGCCACTTAAAAGTGTATTCTTCACCTCTAAAGGGCCTTAGTTAGCATATAGCCAAGGCCCCGGCAAAAGCAAACAGTTGGTCTGTGAATAGTAGCTGAAGCTAATCAGTTTGTTCAGGTTGAGAGACACAAAATAATGATTGGCTTTACAAATTAATAGCTTTATTAATCCCCTGCAGACTAAAGTGAATATGAGTGGAATTTTAAGATTTATATGAATCGAAATGGAAGTGGTTCCTAAAATTTTCTTGCATTGTTTTAAATTTATTTTCAAAAGTCACCTGTATCGCAAAACGAGTCGATCAAGACATGCCTCTCTTGCGCTTCTAAGTAAACTTGTATTTTGGTTTATTAGCTTAAAAATTCTGACTTAAACTTCCAGTTTCACTTGTTTCTGTTGCAGGTTGTGTGTGTTCACAGCCCAGAAGCTACAATTTATTTTGTCGTAGGAACGATCCGGCCATATCGTTGACTTTTTCAAAGATTTAAGCTTGTAACTTTTGTGTTTATTGGCTTTTTATAGCGATCATAAAAACTTGGCACAAATCGAAAGACCTAAATACAAAGCGAACATACTACTCAACTAACACTGATTTTTGAATATAATTGAAAACGGTCTTTGAAAATTTGATAGTATTTTATAATGCGACATGACCTGTATAATTACTAATTAAGATATATGCACATATTCCTTTAAAAAATATTTTTGTTTATCTTATTCCTATTCTATTCTCATAGAAATTTTGTCTGCGAATGCGGCATTTCAATTTAATTCAACTCAATTTCAAAATGTTATATTGTTTGGATGTGTGTATAGGTGTAAACTATAATAAAAGTAGTGAAAATCTTTATAAAATAACACACACTGAACGGTTTTAATGTTAAACTCATCACTGCCAAAAGGCTGAGAGTTGTTTTAAGTGTGCCAGACTCCAACTTAAATTAGTTTTCAGCTGAAACGCCTCATTTAATTCCCACACCTTCAACCGGAATCGGTTCCAATTGGTTCCTAATTTTGTAATAAAACTTTTTAAGTGAATTCATCAAACAAATAAGAGAAAATAAAACCATTGCCACATTAAGATAAACTGAAAACCCGAAAAAAGCGCAAGTAACTTTTATATTCACATAATTAAATTGACATTAGGCGACGTTTAACTTTATATAACCGAGTTAAAGGACAACTTTCGGGGTTGGCGGCGGTTAATACGGGTGGGAAAACACCAAAGGGGGTTGGGGAGAGGGAGGGGGTCCGGGACTCACCTGAACTTTTCGATAGAATCTCGCGGAGATTCCTGGGGGAGAGCCGTTATCCGCCTGGGGTCCTTGGTGGCCCCCGTTATCCCTTCCACACACTCCAAAAACTCGATAATTGATAATAGTCGATGTCCGATAACAGATAGTCGATGTCCGATGTCCGATGTCCGATAAACGAATACCGATAACAGAGCGATGGGAGAAACGCCTCCAATTGCGCGACACGTTATTCCAACAAAAGTTTCGCAACGACTAGTGAACCGACAATTGGAGCTGCCCCAACGAGCGCCACAATGTCATCCACACCCACACATACGCACATCAGGCACCGTAGGACGTGGAACATTTGCGATTTCCGTTTCCTGCCGTCCCGAAGAGCCAGGAGAGCAGGGCGAAAAGTGCGCCTCTTTTACCGTTAGCGCGCAACTCAACGAAGGTTGAAGAGCGACATTAAGAGCTAAGAGCACTTGTGGATCGCATTGGGTTTGTGAGAGAGATAGGTGCAGGTTGTTGCTGGCCCAGGTGAGTCTGAAATTCCCGTTTCTTAATGCGACTCCAACTCCATATACACACATTTGTGTACATTTCAAATTAAAGCATAAATTAAAAACAAATCATTGAGGTTGTCGAGAAAAAGTTTAGTAAGAGCGCACAGGAAAGTTTCCAGTGAGCCACTCTCACCTGCAGCCGCATTAAATATTTAAAATTATTGATTGCAGTCTGGAATCTCCACTTCTGCCCACCACCCACCGCCCACACAAACAAAACAAAGTGAACGTTACTTTGTAATAACTCCTCCAGGCGGCTCTCTTTATTCCCTCTCTTGAGGCGGCGTATAAGACGGAACGCTGTGGAAATTGAAACACCGACTGTTGCTTCTCCCACAAAAGAGAGGCAGAAAGAGAATTGGTTTAAAGAGTTTGGTTAGGAGAAAGCAATTGAAAGAGAACGACAACAGCGGCTGCCTGTTGATAAGGCATTTACAAAGGTAATTTCGGTGGGAGGAACTTCTTGGCCAGGGTTACAAGTTACAGTCCATGTAAAGAGATTGCTTACATTCCGGAATATTTTGACATTTTACAATCTACATGAATGTTTTTATTTATAATTATATTTAATTAATATAATTTAATTTAATTGAGAATTTTGGATAATATTTACTGTAATTTGGTTTAATAATATTTTTAGAAAATAAATATATAAATTATTAAAATTTATATTCAAATTAATTCAAAACAAAACTATTAATTTACAGGAACACTTATTTAAAATGGATTAATAATATCATAACTTTTCGAATAAGTTGCTTTACTTCATTAACAACAGATAATATTATTACTACACTTTTAATCAAAACAAATGATTTAAGCAATTGTAATAAAAAATATATGTAACCTGGTGATGCCTCTCACAAATATATTCACTTTTTAATGACTTTTTAATCAATTTATCAATGTATATAGATCGATATTTTAGAAATTTTCCGCAGTCAGATCGACTCGTCTGTTGATGCTGCTCTAGCATAAATACCCTATCCCTCCGTCAAAGAAACACTTTTCATCCACACCTTCCATGGGCCCTTTCTTTCTCCCCCCATCTGTTGGACTCCAATTAGGGCCAACTCTGTCCATTATAGACTGTCGCGGTGGCCCCAGCGGACCTCGGTCCCAGAGATAACCAGGCCCGGGCAGGTCTCTCTCCGCTAATCCCCGATGTCGTTGCCAAAACATTCAATCAAACGCTGTCAAAAGTTGCAGCGCCGAAGGCTTAGCGTAACTTTGAAAATTCCAAAGCCCACCAAAGATATTGAGGGTATAATGTAATGCAAGTATTTACAAAAACAAAAAATGCATATCAAATTGTTGACTTAATAAAGAGTGGGGGGGCCACCGATATCGAGCCAAAGGTTCCTTATCACGGTGGCAAGTTTTTTTCCTCGTTTTGTCACTGGGGATTTTGGGGAGATTTTCGTGGGCGAGAAGAGGTCGTTGTTTTTCTTTTCACCTTTTGGCAATATTTGGAACGATTTAATGTCTACAAAGTTTTTCCCAACTGTTGCTATCAGTTAGAGGATTTGAAACTGAGCACTGAACTTTTGTCTCCGAACGTCTAAAAGAGAGGCTTGGATATTGGATTGGTCCTTGATATGGAAGGGATGTGTGCATATTCGAGGGATAATTTGAATTTTAAGTGAGAAACTGGTAAAAAAATTTACATTTTTAAAATTGATTTAAAGGGGTTAAAATGATATATTTATACACTCACTTAAATCAAATATAAAGCTGAAGAAAATGAATCTATTTATATTTAATACCAAGTTTTTTATATGGATTCCCATTCTTGTTTTTCCCAAAATATTAATACTCGTCCCAGTTCGATTTTACCTACAATTTTAATAGATTTATCTAGCATTTTCACCGCCTGTCTAATCCAGTCTTTTGACCAGTCACTTTTGGGCACTGCAGAAAGGTCAGAGTCCCAAAGTAATTATACAAAATGATTTGTAAAACGAGAGGATTTCAAATTAAAGCGGACACCGACTCACATTGTCTTAGGATCTCAAAATCCATGACTTGATGCTAATTCCAAGTCCAGATCAAAGACAAGGGGATGATCCAAGTGAGACTCAAAGAAATATGTACCTCCATTTTCCCAATAGATGACCGCGTGGGTTCTTAAAGTCAAGACGTCAGACTGATTGTTCCGACGTCCATAAAGAAGCAAGAAGGTGTTGGAAAATCAATAAGCGGCACTGAGCGTGAAAAGAGATAGGCAACTGGAAAACGCAGCCGCCTGACGTGGCAAACTATTTTACACCTGAACTGTCTGACCTGTCAAAAGTGAGCGTTGGCCAGACGTCGGGGTCTCAGAAAAACAAATAGAAAATCGCTTAAAGACTTTGGAGCGGGAAAAACGGCAGCGCCTGTGAAAATACAATGCGAGCGCAACGGCATAATGAAAATATATTCGAAGTGCTGTCCGAGGGAAAAAGGGTTCCTCCCTGACAGCCCTGACAGTCATAATAAGGCAGGCTGTCATAAGTTGTTGAGAGTCGATTGAAAAGGTCGTTGGATACTCTCCTCCACTCACTCGCCCACCCACGCACACCCACAGTTTACACCTTCTCCATCACGCACACTCGCTGGCAAGTGAAAAACGGTTGAAAAAGTCACCTGGTTCTGGCCTGGGCTGGAGTTCGGGGAGAATATTCAAACTATGCTAAAATTGCCATCAATATTTCAATCAAAACTCAGTTTGGCGTTGCCTCAATTGCGTTTGCCGAAGGAAGGATCGCAAAAAAGTTACAGAGTGGGTTAACCAATCAATTGTTGGCCAGTAGAACATTTGGGGTTAAAGAAATTCCTAAATATATCATAGTTATTTAAAATATGGAATGCTGAAAATAAAGCAAGTATTTTTCTTAATAACTATTAAAAGATTTTAAGGCTAGTAAAGTGGAAGAATGATTTGATTTTATTGATGAATTCCTATTTATTTAATGACTAAGTTTATTTAAGCTAGTTGTTACTCGACCTTTTTACTGAGATTAAAATGTAAGTGTTCTAGGAATATGTATTCCCGTTTAAGTGCTTGTAAAGCAATTACAATTACCGATAAATATATTATCAACTCGAACCCTTTAGCTGTCGTAGCCACTTCTTTTCACCCGACCCTCGATAACCTGTGATGGCTTTAAAGGCTCCTCCCTTTGGGAGGGACGGAGTCAAGCGGAACCGCACTATGCAAAAAAAAGTGGAAATAACCAGGAACCGACAACAACAACAGAAGTTGGCAACTTGTCAGCTGACACAGGTAGGCTCCAGTCTTGAGGGGGTTGCGCCTGCTGCCATCCCCCGTGTCAAGCGCCTTTTGCCTGTGGCGAGTGTGTGTGGGTGGGGGTGTTTGTGGAAAAGGAGTGGAAAAGGCCTGGAAGGAAATTCAAAGGCTGCCAATTGCCAATTGAAGCCGTAAAGTATGCTAAGCAATTTGCAGCGTGGCTGTGGAGAAGGGTGCTGGGTCTGGGTGAGAGGGTGCCAAGTGTGTGTGTGCTGCGATATTTGTTAAGTTTTCTTTTTAAGTGCGGGAATTACGAGTACTTAGCTGACTAGCTGGGGGTCTCAATTGATGTCATTATCGATAATATCGATGGTTAAAAAGTAATCAAACATTCATTGCTTAAGATACAGAATCGATAGCATCAATTGAGCAAATTTTATTTTAATATTTTTCAAGTTAAACATTAATTTCCAAATCAGATTTAGTATGAACAAGTTAAGAATTAGTACTCGTTTTCGGGTTCGGTTTCTGGTAATGGTTGCTCCCCTCATTCTTTGCAGGGTGCCAAGAGAGTCACCTATGGAGTGGCTACGTCAGGAAAGCAAAATTTTTGTTGTATTGCCGTTTCCGGCAGCAGACGTCCAGTCACAAAGCTAATCAAAATGTCCGACACATGCACTTCACTCACTCACTCACACTTCAAGAGCAAACTTTGGCCGCTCGAGTGCTGTTCCTGTTGTTGTTTCTTGGGGCTGGTGGCTTTATTAGAGAGCCCTTTGTTGGGCGCCTCTCGAGGACCTTGTGCGAGTCCGCCGGAAGGATACCCCACCCCCTCTCTCATCGAGCACTTATTATTATTATTAATATTTTATATACTGCTATTGGCTCCATTAGCTGTGACCACGTTTCGCATTCGCTTTTTGCGCCATTTCCGTTTCCGCTTCGACACAAAAAGTTCGTGTGATAAATTGCAAAATCAACAAGGGCCAGGAGATGGCGGAGCATGTGGCAGGACCCTGCTGCACTCGCAGATAAAGGAGAAAGTAAACAATATGTTAATACCGTAAATATCCGACGGGGGGCGGACAGCTAGGGCTAGGGTGCATAATGCAAGTTTTGAGTGTTTGCCCCAAGATTACCGATGGAGATTTATGATAGAGCTCGTCTCTCTGGCTTAATGGCAGTTTTATGATTGCTCTTCCGACCCTGCCTCCGTCTTGATTGATAGACCAACTCGGCCGAAAGGTGGCAAA
The DNA here is from genome assembly GCF_035046125.1 of Drosophila serrata. Lineage (NCBI taxonomy): Eukaryota > Metazoa > Arthropoda > Insecta > Diptera > Drosophilidae > Drosophila > Drosophila serrata. The sequence continues at coordinate 356,659 of NW_028256998.1, forward strand.
CTACGCAACTACCAAGGTGGGTGGGCAATTGGTCTCAGCTGTTGTCGAAAATTTGTCACAAAGAGCGAAAAACTTAAGCGGAACTTACACATGTAATCGAATACGCTCCGTTGCCCAGGGTCTCGCTGCTCCTCCCAACTGCAACTGGGCAGGACGATCCATCAAAAGCGAAGGGCTCGTGTGTGCATCGCCACTCGAATTACCAAGAACAACAATGGGAAAGGACCCTCGAGCCAGCCACCCTCAACCGCCAGTCGTGGCTTTCCATTTCCACCCAACCCCAAATCCCCGGCCACATGTGCGTTGCCCTCATCCCTTAAGGGTAGAGAAACACTTTCCTCTCGTGACTTTCCCTGTGATCTGCTGCAGATGTTTGCATTTATTTTGTAATTACTGTCACGCAATGCGACCATCAAATCAAATAAAACGAATTCCATTTGCCAAAGTGCCGGAGAAGACGATGCTGGAGTTCCTCGAAGAGTTGAGTTACAAATCAGGTTTCAGCGGGGAAACTTCAGTTTAAAGTTTCACTCAGAAACCCTTTTGAATTAATGAATATTATTTAGGGAAAAGTTCAACGGCCCAGCACCCAGAGACAATGAATAAATAATAAAGCGAATTTTAAGCTGATGGTGACACAAACGAAATGGAAATGGGATAATTATTGGGGGGCCTGATTTAATTACACTGATAAATATTTGATTGTCCTTAAGGACTACTTGGGGCTTGCATTTTAAATATACAAAAAATTGCCCAAGAAATTGTTTTAAAAATGACTGAAGTAGGGAATGGCTCCTGTAGATGTCATTTCACGGCCATAAACCGAGCCGAAATGATGGAGCTTTTCCGATAGACAGACACACACAAACACTGACTAATAACTTATTTATGAACCGAGTTTATTGTTATGACTACATCTATGACCATGTATATATGCCCCGGGAGCCGATTGGACAAACAACAATAAATATGCGCCACAACTTTTCAATATTGATAAACTTTTTCTGCACTTTGGCTCGTGGCTCATGCCAGCGCGCAGAACAAAAGGGCAGCCGGAAGCTACAGTCATAACACCGGAAATGGCTCAACACAAGGACAGCCAGCGACAGAGACAAATGCCATTTGCAATTTCTGTACATAAAGCCGCTTAAGCAGCACTTCCCCCAGCCCGCTACATGTAATTTGTTTTTATGTCTGCCCCAATACGTGAGATAACGCCACGAACCGAACGAACCGAATTTTTTCCTTCTTCGCCTGCACCCAACTTCGATTAACATTGGCAACATCGCAGGAGGAAATCCAGGATCCTGGGAAGAGGTCTCGGGAACGTGAGACGTGGGTTCTGGGCTCTGGGCCGAGGCCAACAAGTGGCGTCGGCCATGGCCGTGAATTCCATGTATAATTTCCGCTTGGCGCTGTCATGCGAGAGACGTTGCTTTCCTTTTCGCCTTTTCCCCTATGTGCTGCTCCTCCTTTTCGCTGGCAGTGTGCAGGGTAAAGTGAAAAATATCCTTGCCATTTTGCTGGTGTGTTCTCGAAATTGCAGCCGCCGAGATGGCAGGAGTTCGTCCTTCGTGTCGGTTTCTGAAAGCTTGAGCTCCCGTCTGACAGTAATGGAAGAATTCTCTGTATCCCTTTGGCCGCTGTTTCCATTTTCCAAACTGCTGTTTTTTCATTTTTTTTGCAATGATTGATGTCATTTTTGTGAGTTTCTGTTTTAAAGCTAAAGCAAAGCCAAGCTATTCATTCGGTTTACTTTAATTTTTCAGGCGATGCTTTATCAGCTCCTCTCACATGGCGACGACAATTAGAGTCATTAACCGACCATCATATTGATAGGGCTATAGCCTCCCGCCATTATGATCCTTCCTCCAGACAGCCACCCGTCCGCCCCATCAACGCGCCCGTAATGTCTCATGTGTCCCCAAGCGTGTCTTGTGTGTGTGTGTGTGTCGTCTGGCCGAGCTCCGAAAAGAGCCACAAAAACTTTGGCTAAAACCACCCAGCCCGCCTCCAAATCCCCAGAAAGCCTCCAATTCCCAACGCCTCTGACGGGGCGACACCCGCACACCGCCCTGAAACGTTTAGCATACAATTAGCCCGCAGAAGGCATGGCGAGGGGGGAAGCGAAACGAACTGGGAAAGTTGCAGCCTGGCGAAAACTTCGGTGAAAATTATTAAAATTTTCGTTGGGTCGTTGCCTCCAAAAGGGTTGACCATATGGAAATTAGCATATGACAGCCATTGCGGGCCACGGGGCGGAGCTATGTCCGCCCACTTTTGCCCGCTTTCCCGGGCTCTCGCTTTTCCGGGAGTGGGTCGGGGGTTTTAAATTTAAAGTCATCGGCGAACTTTGTGTATAGTCGTGTCTCCGCTGTGGATTGCGCCAGGGTGGAGTGGGCCGAAGAACTGAGTGACGAGTTATGATTTTCCATTTTCCAAAGTACCTTTCTTTTTATGCCTTTGCAAAGGGTATTATCATATTGATGAGGAACTTGGAACGAAGCAGGGAAATGGGTACATTTGGGTTCTTTAATGTTTTGGTAATAGATATTAATAATGGTAATAGAATTAGGTGAATTTATATATATATTGCAGTTATCTATTAATTTGATAATTTATCAATATATATGAAATGTTTCAATCTTGTAGAGTGAGAAGTGTCAAAATTAAGAACGCATCAAAACTCACACTATCTATCCTTAAATCATTCAAAGTGTATTCCCCCGTCTGTACTCTGAGCTGGAAAATGTTCTATTCTTGTGGTTCTGTTGTGTTCCCAGCGAGAATTTTCCACCTTTTACACATTTTACTTCCATTTGATTAGATCGGCTTTTTGGGGCGACACGTGCAAGAGGACAGCGGAGTAGAGGAAGGCATCAAGCATCCTGTTTTGTTTTCCCAGCCCCTGCTCACGCTTTTCCGCTTCCATTTTTTTTTCTGCTTTCGTTTTTTTTTTTAAATTTGCACGCTCAGCCTGAGAGTTTTTTAGGCTTATCAGGCGGCAACAACTTTTCCCATAATCAACATCAAACAGTACTCCAGTCAGCGGCTCCTGCGAGCACATCATGAGCAGCAGCTATTATTATCCGCCGCCACACCACGTCCATGAACCCATAATCAATGCGCCTCAAAAAAAGGAAGAAGAATCAACGTGATGTTTGCCTCAGAAAGGATGTCATCAGGCAGGCCCAGGCAACATCAGATCCTGAACAGCTGCGGCTTCGTGGACGAGTATGTTGATTAAAATTTGTTTTGTCATATCGATAAGGTACGACTTTTTACAGCCCTCCTCGTTCGATTCAAAGGCAGTTCAATAACCGAGCCGTTGTGCTCTATCAGTTTTCCAGAAATCAGCCATCCCCCCAAATGAGACTTAAAATGTTTTCCCCCCTCCGAGCCGCCTTTTCTGATTCTTTTATGCATTGTTTGACTTGGTTACTTGCCATCTTTTTGTCCATACCGCTGTAAAATATTGTAGAATCATCCTGAAAAAAATCCACATTCACTTGGCTTTAATTTGGAATTGAATTTTTTGTCTCGTCTTTTTTTCTGTGCCGCTTGACACCTTTTTATGGGTTCACAAAATGGATCCAAGGAGGTGGATGGGCGGGTAACACATCATTAGGCATCACTTTTGCGGTGCTGGCAAGGAGAAGAGCATCGCAGACTAATGGTCCTAGGGGTGTATAATGACGACTGAGGCATCCCAGGATTCTTAATTTGTATATATTGGGTGTATGAGAGGTTTCTTTAAAATCACTCCTTTGTAGACGTGACAAAATGGATCAATGTTTAATTACATTTCTAGGTTTCTTTGAAGGATAAAGTGGGTGTGTGGCATATGTAAAAATTTAGATAAATGAAGGACTTTAGGAATAGCAATAGATAATTCCGAAATGAATAAAGCATATTCCTTTGGGTTATTAGAAAATACATTTTAGTTTTTATTTTTGTTTTAATAATATGGACAACATTCATCACTTTCACACTTAATATCAGGTGATTAAGTATTAAAACAAAAGACAGCATCCATATCCAATGGAGCTAAAGGAATTCATTAAAGTATCCATTTCATTCTCCCAGTACCTGGCTTCTGATTCTTAAAATGCTTTCTTACTTTTCCTATGTTGCGAGTACACAAATAAATATATTCATTTTATTTTTAGCTGTTCATCTTGGGTATTTTTTCTTGTCTCGTCAAACGCTTTGCATATTCCCTTTATGCTGCGCATTTAATGGCTGCCGTGTCGTGTCTGCGATGCCTTTTGGTGGTTGCTGCTTCTTGAGCACTGGAAGAAAAACTTGCAGGTATGTTGAAACGATTTTTAAGGTATAAATAATAAGTAAATAACATTCTATAAACATCTTATAATATATTTATGAAATACTGGTACGTTGAAAGTGCGAAATCGTGTTTATTTCTTGTTTTCTTTTTTGAATCAGGCTGATCTCTATGAAAAGATATAATAGGATTAAGTTGTAATTTTCTTAATATTTTATTGTATTGTAGAGACAACTCTACATGTTTAATACCTTTTTTTCTCTGTGTGACTTCTTCTGGCTTCTCATTTTAACTACAAAACATACAATCACAGTCGCAGGGATAATAACAGCAACAGCAGCTTCGCTCCATTAACAAAAACAACAACATAGAGTAGATGGAAGTCAGCCAACGGCGGCATCCTCGCATAATTTCATGTAGACCTTCGAGGGGGGGTACTGGCACAGGGACTGGGTCTGGGTCTGAAACGGGGACTGGTTTATAATGCGAGTCGCTTCACTACGCTTATTATTTGTAGCATGCTTATTGGGGATCCCTCCTCCGTTAAATATGCATAAATAGAGGGGGAAAAACAAAAAATGGAGGCGGCACAAGGAGCTGAACGTACATCTCGGAGCTGCTCAGTGTGTCTGGATTTGAAATGCAGGGCAGGGCATATAAGCCCCATGCTAATGCTTCTGCTTCTGCTTCTAATTCTGCTTCTGCTTTTGCGGTGAAAGTTCCTTTGATTCCGTCTTCCGAGGCTGCTCAGTTTACGTGCTGTTTTGCTTACACCTGATGTACCTTTGGCTGCCTTATTTGGCTTATTAAAATTTCACTTCATTCTGCCAGCGTAATTTCAGCAATGGCATGTCGATTGTGATTGCATTTTTGATAGGTTTTCTGGTTTTCTTGCGAGCAGATTTGGGCATTTAGAGACGCTGGATTTGCGGCGACTTAATCCTCCCCTGGGAGAGCTCTCCGAAGCCGGGAATCAAGTGAAAAGAAAGGTCCATCCCACTACCACATCCTTCCACTCGTTTTGCCATCGAATCTTTTTCTCCCACGTGCTGGGCCATAATTAGACGGGGTCCTTGGGCTCAGAAGGTCCCGTGGTAAATCCCATAATTATCGAGAGCATTAAAAAACGGGACCGGCGAAGGGGAGAAAAAGTTTCAAGTGCGTCATGGCCACAACCGCAGCAACACATGTCAAGGGTAACGCCGAGGAGGCGGGCGGGTGCGCTACAGGCGTGACAGGATATGAAACATGAAAAACAAATTGAAGAGGCAACTTCCGTGACCAGCCCCGCTCCCAGGAGCCACTGCTGCCTCTGTCGATAACGTCTGTCCTTGTCAGTACAACAATGACGACAATCAAATGACGTTTGCATCAATGAGCAATTGGCAAGCAGGATAACGAGGCGAAGGACGCAGGCGGACGGTACGTGGCAGCGCAGGGGAAAATGATAGCGTGGATTAAACGATTTTTAATGAAAAGCCTTCAGACGGACGCGTGAATGAATGACGCACAGCCGACTGACAGGACTTCGCAACCGGGGGAGTGGACGAGGACAGAAAACAGAGGACATGCACACCAGCTCACGCATGATGCCCCGACGATGGAACATTCTGTGGGGTCTCAGCTGCGAAAAGGGAAATTGCATGATTGAAAATTGCACTTGAGGCCGATCGAGGAATCAGCGAGGGAAATGGTCTTCGACATGAGCCCATCATCTTTCTTATCAGAGGCCCACGAACAACTGTCAGAGCTCTAAGCGGGACCGGCTTTGTGTTTCCCGGTTTTTGTCACGAGAACCTTCTGCTGATTGGTTTGGGGCTCAAAGGAAGTCGCTTCCCTTTGTGCGGGTCCCGGGAAAGCGGAGTGAAAGCTCACGGAAGCGGTGGCCAAGAGTCGAGCAAGAAAGGGTTTCAGAGGCGCAGTGGATGCTTTGAAGTGGACTCGTGTTGTGGCCAGCTTAATGAAGTGGACATATCAGCTCACAGTTAAACAACAAACGAAAGTGAATTTGAGGCGAGTGCCTTCCCCAAATTGATAAACAGGAACAAAGGCACTTGGCCTGGCCACTCGAAGGGAGAAAGTAAATCTGGCCGAGATGGGAGGTCAAATGCAGATAGATATGGAGAAGGAAGTGGGCACAAGACTGGAAAAGGGGTTGAAAGTACACAAGTACACTATGATCGGGGTAACAGACAAAGGCCAAATGCTCACCAGAATGGGCGAGTAAGTGAACTCAAGTAAAGTTCCTCATTGAAAAAGATAACAGAGATGACTTTTAATTGACTGAATTGGGGTTGTACATATATAATGGATCAAAGACAATATGAGGAGTAGAATGCCATTTGCAAGCAATCTAGGAATGCGATTCGAAACCTTTTGCTCACAAAAATGAAAGAATTCTCAAAAACCTATACAGGCGGGGAGATCTAGAATGATTGAAAATACGGGTGCACATATACTGTACGACTATCGTTCCAAACATTCAAGGATTTTTCTTAATATTTATGCTGTTTTTAATGTTATCTAGATCCATGCTCTGAATCAGATCCCTTAAACATCTGGTTCTCGAGAGCAAACCGACTCCTTGAAATCTCCAGCATAACCACTTGAATCTATCCCTGCAACACAGTCCATGTGCATTACCTTTTACCACTTTACTTTTCGGTTTGCCAACAAAGGGCTAAGAGATTTGCCTAATGTCCTCAATGACACGTTTTATCGGACTCCCTGCCACATATGGCACATGTTCAGACACGGCTGATAAGAGCCCCAGAGTCCATTTACCATAAACAGCAGCAGCCACCAGTCCCTTTCATTGTCCTTGCATTATCCCTACGCTTGAAGCTCGGGAACCGAGTTCTTACTGTGCGTGTACCATATATAAATAACCCAAAATGTCGACAGCATATTACACGCACGCGCAGGGAGAGGCAGAGGGAGCGGGTCGGGTCGAGGCGTCTAATTATGCAGCGTTGACAAAAACAAAAGCGGAGAAAGTAAGGGACATAGGCGCCGGCCGGGACAAAGGACAGAGGACACAGGACACAGTACACAGACACAGGACACAGAATGGAAACTATTAAGAAAACATATTTCCCAGCGCACGCGGCGCATTTAACACTAATCATTGTCATTATTATCGTTTGGGTTGGGTTCCCCCTTCGGATTTTGGGTCCCAGCGAGGACTTCCCGTGGCAGTGTGCCAGGACCTCCTTGCGGGCAGGACACATTTGAAATTCATGGCTTCAAGTGCTCTGAGCCATGCGCATTTTGTTAGTTTAGGTGGCATATTTCAGTAGCGTCGCCTTCAAGTGCTCTGTCTACATTTCCCTTCCTGGAACCGATCCCGAGGATCGGTTTGGGTCACATAGTTTCGTCACATGGCAGCGCCCCGTTATATCTAATCAAATAATCAATAAAACGCCAATTAACATCCATTTTCACACGGTCTGGACGCCAGCCAACCCTTTGTGCGGTGTTCAATTTGTCAACTAATGAGAAAACGCCACGAAGCAATTAAAAATCTTTTCCCTGAAACCCGAAACTTGTTTTGCTGTCTTAAACGGAGAACAATTAAAATGTAGTGTATCAATTTCAAGAAGTACTGCTTGGGTGTAGGTTGCTGATTTTCTATTTTGTTTTCTTGGAAAATGCATTGGGGAGTTGTGTACATATTCCCCAACTGGGAATAGCCCATAATGCTTGTTTCAGTTGACTAAGACAGCAGATGCGATTGAAGATTATGGTCAGGGGGATTAGATGGTTAACATATGGCACAACAATGAGTTTTTTTGTACAAAAAACACTTATTGATAAGGAAATTATCTTGACAAAGAGATCGCTAAATATTTTATATTCTTATTGTATGAACCTGAGACCTAGAAACTATCATAAAATCTTTCTTCTTGAGATATTATACCTTTTATATCGTACTTATATCCCAACTTCAACTAATCAAAGGCCACCTTAAAGTCAGCTCTATAGTTTTTGCAATTGAGGAAGAATATATGTATTTCCAGGACTCATTGCTATCACCATCTGCAGTCCTTTCACTGGCATTCCCCGCGGAACGACAACCCTTCCTCGTATAATGCATTTCGGTCTAGCTGAAGTGCCACGCCTGCAGTCGATGACTGCTGCTAACTGGTAAACTTACTAATTTTAAGCACCGACCTCAGTTTCCCCCTTCAGCCAGCTCGTCTTCCCTTTTTCCTGCCAATGCCAATGCCAAAGTCATGCCCCACTGTCCTGGCTCCCGATTTCCCCCAAAGTTTTGCACTTGGTTGCGTGTCGCGCGTCTGCTGCCAAAGTCAGTTGCAGTTACCGAGCATTGTTGCCGTCTGGCCTGGCTGACTGGGCTGGGCTGGGCTGGATCTGGTTCTGGATCCAAAGCCATTGGAAATATGTCGGGGCTGCCGTTTGGGTTGCCAGCAAACTGCTGATAATTAATATTTTATGCACACGTCTGCGTTGATTTCTATCTTTATTGTTGTTTGTCTGCCAGACAGTCAGTCAGCCAGCCTTGATTCGCCCTGGCTCGTCTTTTGTAAGTCCTCGTCTAGGGTAGCCAAAAGGTATGTTATAAAAGTGATTATATATATCTGAGCGATTAAGATCCCTTCTAGTTCAATGTAGATAGTCTATAAATAGAATATTCTGTGTATAAAGTTTGTCTGTTTTAAGCTGACATCTTTTATAAAACGAATAGCAGAGAAATTAGTATTATACCATATATTCCTAATAAAAAGCAACAGCAACTGAAAATCTTTAATATTTAAATCAAAACATACTTAATTATCTTCTACAAAAAACCTCACCTTGGGAGTGTAAAAGTCAAGAGTGAAATCTACTCCCCCTAGAGGTAATCCTTAGTCGACTACATCCACTCGAAGCTTACCGCTCTTTTTTTTGCTTCCTGCCTTTTACGCTATTGTTTGGCCATTGCCGAACGCCTTTGAATGGCTTTTCATTCGGAAAATGTCTGCACAATGTGTCCTGTGGTTCATTACACTTTCTGTTTAGCTTGCTGCCCCCCAGCTGCGCTCCCAATAGCGACGTCCGCCCACCCCGCACTCGGTGCGCATCTATGGATTATTAAAAGTCCATTAAAAGTTCCCCCCAGAACGCTGCAGTTTTTTATTGGCAGTGCTCTATCTATATTTGTCATAAATTAAGTGGAAAATCGAAGCTCGCCTGATTACTGCCAGGGTGTTGGCTCACGGACTGAACATTATTTTTTCGTTATTTCAGTTTTTAATTTTATCACACGCCCAGCATTTTGTTTGGCTTTTGGCCCGGCGAGCTGGCAGTCATGCCTTATCTGTATCAGGGACTTCCTGCCACTATTGCCGATTTGGTTTGTAAGTGGCTTTCAGTTTCCATCCTACGAAGCTGCGATTTGTGCCATTTTACTTGGGCAGTCAGTCAGTCAGTCAGTCACCTGGCGACTTGGGGTCCTGGCATCCTGGACATGAATGTAGTGCACCGCTCATAACAAGCTGCTTAATTAATTATTTTTCAGCGTTTGGCCGTGGGGCGTTGCTAAGCAGTACACAGAGTGAAGAACGGATAAAGAGGTCGGACAGGACATACTCGCCCACGACAAGGAGACCGTTCATCGGAGGAGGACAAACAAGGGAATCATGCGTGAACATTAATTCGATTTGCGCAGATGTTCGGCCAGCAGGAATTCCAAGGACCAGCAGCAGGACAATGGGGGTTGGAGAGACGGAAGAGAGCTCGGCTTTAATTTTGCGAAATATTCGACGGACTGTTGACAACGCTAGATACGCTACCTTGCGGGTCCTTCCTTCCACTGTGGCTTGTCCTGGTTCTGTCCCGCTAATTGCGGGCGATATGTGGAATGTCCTGGCGCCCTTTGCTTCACCCCGCGGCTGCTGGTCTGCTGGTCTGGTTGTGTGTGCTTGATCCCAGCTCCCATTCCCGTTTCAGTCCAGTGGTCCGGAGATGTACATATCTCCCATGTTTGCGGTGTGCGTGGGTCCTTTTGATCTGGTCTCTGGTCCTGGTCGGTGGGTTTTTGTTGCCGTGTTTGCCGCGTGTAATGCAATTAATGTGATTTTTGGTTGCAAATTAAATGTATTTATCAGCGTTTATCAATTAATTTTCATTTTCATTTACGGTCGACCAAAGCCCCTCGCTCGTTCGCTTTTTTCTGCGGGAGCTTGACAAATTGCCAAACAATGATTAAACATGGCACTTTTAGTGTGTGTCCTGCATGTCCGGCCATTGAATTTAATTAAATATTGTACTCGGCTGTACACCTCTGCGAAAATCATCTCCAGGTCAGAATTAATTTCCAGTGAGTTTCATTTTTCATATGCCAGAAACTAAACAATCAATCTGCCTTCCGGCCACCCCTCAGAGATCCTGTCTCTGCCGGTGTCCTGTTCTCGCTGCACTTTTGCTAATTTATTCGACATTCCACGCCCAGTTTTGTGCGGCCCGCCCCTTCGGCCGATATCTGCCCCTATGCTAATAATGTATCGTAATTTATTTTCAACATGTTGACAGTCGATTCCGCATTTTGGTGCCGTAAATTTGTTGATTGCCTCGTCCATGACGATTATTACTGCTGCCACATCGCTTCCCATTGTTGTAGTTGTTGCCACGGCTGCTGATGTTACACATAATTGATTATAGGAAATTATATTAAAGGTGCTAAACTGTTGTCGGCTTCAATTTCAGTGATGCATCTGCAGTTTCGCAAATATTTCAAACGCTTCTGGGAAATTTATGGTGGGCTCATGTCAGGGACACTGCACTATGAGTGCGTTATGATACAGAATCCATTTGGTCTGCCATTATTATTTCAAAATGTTTCTCTGCCAAATAAAGCGCTAGTGTTTTCCAATTAATAATAGCTGCATCCACTGGCACCACACTCTGCTGGTGAATGTATGTGTAAAGTCAACTTTTGAAAGGAAGTATGTATCATCCATCGAACCGCAACATGTATTAAATATATAAATATGTTTGCTTAAGGCATTGCCTTTTATAATGTTTACCCGCAAAAACATTCTTCATTTTCAAATTCCCCTTTTCCTTCATGATTTCAAGTACAGCAGTGTCAATTTACTATTACAATTTAGATGGAATTCAAGAAAATAAACATAATTTGGTACCCAGTAATCATGGAGTATTTGGGCATTACAATGTCTTATGGAAATTGAATAAAATAGGATTAAAATCGCAGAAATATATAAAATTTTTGGGGTGAATATTAAAAGATTTTTAAGGTAGCAAGTACCCCATAGTCGAAACACTTTTCCTTGGGCTTCCAGAGTTTGATTCGAGTTTTATTGTCACAGCAATAAAAACAAGAAAGTTACTCTTCTTTCTTGTTTTGACATTAAATTTCAAAACCAAACTCTGGGAGCCCAAGTATTTTGGATAAAAATTCTAAAGTGTGGAATTGGAATTTGAACTATTCAGAACTCTATGCCCCAGCATTCCCTCACTTCGGTTCCTTGTGGCAGCAAAGCGTGCGGTAAATGTCGGGAAAAAAATTAAATTAATTTTATTGACATATTGCTAATTAGACAGAACATGACATCGTATCAAGATTTATGGCGCCCGATAAGCAACAGAAGCCGCAGTCCCCCCACGCCGCCCAAATGCACAAGAACAACGGCAAAGGGAACTGCAGGGCGGATCAATGAACGCATTCATTTTAATTGGTAGACATGGAAAATATGCCAAACAAAGGGAACTGAGACGGGAAAACTTGGGAGAGGGACACACCGCTCTGTGTGTTAGGCCGAGGAAAGTCGCCGTCGCTCTAATTAAATGCACTTGAGAATGCCAGAGAGCCACAAAAACAACTGCAGACGCATGTGGTACCCACTCCAAGGTCCCTCTTCTCGGTTCACTGGAATTTATGTGACTGCCCCTCCGAATGTCTCGTAAATCTCGTACAAAACAAAAAATCCTTGTCTGCAAAAGGTGCATAAAAATGCTACATTTGCTTTCAAACAATTCGATTTTTGTTTTTTGTGGAGTTTTTATTGCTCGTTTGAATAATATTTACCTTTTAATAATGCTCAGTGTCTCGTCGACACTCCGGGGCAGTGTGTTTTGGGATCGGGAAAATAGTGGGGTTGGTGGGGGCATTGATTGCACGGCAGCCCCGCCATATAGAATGTATAAAAAGGAGCATTCCAATCGGGGAACGGAGAACACAGAAATTGCTGTCGTGGGTCATATATTTGCCTGTATGAATGTGCATAGAAGAGGACATATTGCAGCAGGGGTTTTGGGATTCGGAAAACTACTGAAATAATAACAGAAAATACGCACTGAAACCGGAGATGTTTCTGGTGTTAGTTCACCGAAAAATATATAGCTGAAAATGTTGTAATAAATTTAGTTTGTTGCTCTAAGAGCTAGTGTTGTAATAGCTATAAAATGTAACTTAATTCCACATGCTTTGCGTTCTTTTAAAAACGGGAATGTGTTCGTAACAAAATTAAATAAACTAATTTAGGTGGAAAAGAGTAGAGTGATGCAAACGTTTTTGAAATAATGCATATAAAAAACTCCAGACTTTCTTCTCGAAGTTATCAATTCATTTTTGCTTAAGTTGTAGACTTGAAATTCCTGAATTTCTAATAAATACTTTTCAGTGCTACTCTATGTACTCAACATTACAAAATGCAAAAAATTATGTTTCAGTTTCCTGATTTTACCACTTACAACGTTTGCCATTAGGCAACTCATAAACATGTAAACAGTTTTCAGTCATAAACTTAAATACACATTAAAATGCCAGTAAGTCGACACAGCGACAACTGCGGTCACGGATGGTTTTTTTTAAGGGACATAAAGCGGTATTCCTTAATGCACTTTCCATGTCGTGATCCGAGTTGCCTTTTCGTCGGTGACAATCTTCCCCAATCCCAATCCACCACCTGTCGTACAATTAAAACGGGAAAGCATACATATATTGATTTATTTGGGCCAAAGGGCTTTGTTCGGCCCGGACGGCTGCGTCTTTTCAGGCCGTATCGGTTGGGTTGTAAATTGTCTTAATAGGGCATGAATACTCGAATAAATTCATATTAATAAATAGTTGTCTATTTAAGTTTTGTTTGTCTGCTCGGAGACATAATCAGCAAGCTCGGAGTTGATTTATGCGGCCAACACTTCGAATGCCGCCCATAAATTAGAAACAGAAAGAGTCTCGTAGAGATGCGATTTCTGCTGTGGTTGGTGTCTTAATTTGTGTGTTGAACTGTGTCTAGATATGGTAAAGCTGTTGAAAGACGTGTTTTGATAAAAGAGGAATTAGTAGAGGTCACTGCATGTCCCACAAAAATCCTACCAAAGATTATCTGGTCAAAGTTAACAAGGTGATCGGATCTCTTTAACACCCAAAAATATAACCGTGCATAATCCACCTCCTTTCTACCGATCAGCTTAGCCTAAATCCTACTTACCCCAAGTCGAGGGATCATCCAATGAAATCACATTATCCATACCAATAGTTTCCTTTTAGTAGGGGAAAAAAATGCAAATCACTTGTAATTAGCCAGGGAGCGTAACAAGGCAAGCAAATTAAGATGTCATGGAATGGGAGGATAATCCTATCAGCCTATGTCGAGAAATTCCGGAATGCATCTATGGGTACCATTGAGCTGGAATAACCCGGCAGGAGAGTGGCCTGCAGCCAATTTCCGTTTTTCATGTTGCGAAATGTGTCAACTTTGGCAGGATTACAAACGCACACACACACACTCGGATGACGGGTTTGTTGGGCGGATCTTGCGGGACATTTGGAGTTGCTCCTTTATTAGTTGTCCTGCCTGCACAGCCGGCTCCGTCCTGACTCAGCATATCCTGCGACCCGGAAATTTTTCAGCGCATATGCCAATTTTGCTGTCAAGCCTTTGCGTTTCTCTATCCCATTTCCCGCCCCGCCAGCAAAGCTAAGTCCTAAACGAAAGAGCCGCCCCCTCGAAATTGTCAATCAATGCAGGCGGAATGCAGGACACCGAAGGATAGGCTGAACTCCCCCAAAGAGTTAATTGTGATTCGAATGCGGAAAAGTGTGCAGCTGGTGTTTTAATTACACTAGCTTACAGAGTCGAAATAAAGCCAGTAATATCCTTTTCATTTGGCTTAAGGTTAACTAAGGAAAAAGACATAAACTAATACTTAAATTGTTTAGTATTTATAAATATTTAAAATATATTACACTATTCAATTTAATTAATTTTATGTAGTATGTATGTACTGTAGACTAGTGTTATTGCAGATTGAGTGCAACTTCAGTTCTATGGAATCGTGCCTGCTAGGCTCCTTCAATGAGCTAGTAACTCTCCCTTCAATTCGCGCACTGATTGAACTATAATTGTTAAATAACAGAGGTGTCATTAGACTGTAGTTATAAAGCAATTATTGCAGGAGAATAGATGGGAGTAAAAGCAGTGGGACTGCGAATGTGCCTGGGAAAGAGGGTGGCATCCCTTAAATTGCTTTAACTACCACATAACTTGCTTAGAGTGTTTCCTACACATCAAAACACAATCAAACTATATAAAATCATATTATTAATAAATTCTTACCTATGATTAGGTAATAAAACAAATATGACCCATGCTGAACACTTTTATGGAATATCTTTGAAACTTTCAAGCTTTAAACACCTCAAACTTTAAACAGAACATGCATTTAGAAATTTAAAAACACACACGATCTCCATGAGTATAGTTTGTGCAAATACGTACTAGGATACTCATTAATTCACAGGATACGGTAGTGACTGCACTGCATTTCTGGCATTCATCCGGGGAGGCTCGAAATCCATGGCTAAACCGTGCACTCGTCTCTCTCTCTCTGCTTATTAAGTTTGTTTATTTTTTGATTAAGCGAATTTACGGGACCCATTTCAGCCTGCCAACCGCCACGTGTACAGAGCACACTCCCACTCTGAAAATGGAAAAATGTTGAAGGATGGGAAGGACCTGCTGCAGTTGAGCCTGAAAAATATTTATTTAAAAAACCTGCACGCTTGAAAAATGATTTTTGGCAATTAGCAGCGACGGCGCTCGTCGAAAAAAAATATTTATATTTCTCTTCTCGATTTTTGCCTCCGCTCTTCCATATATTTTTTTGGCCTTTTTTCTGACGAAGGACACGCGTTCGCTTTATTATCCTGCTGCGGCGACTGCAACCTGAGGGACTGGCGAATAAATTATCTGGTTGCATATTGTTCCCCCTTTTTCAATTTCCTTCCACCAGCCGCGCGTGCTGGTGCGTGTGCCACGCCCACCTGGCCACGCCCCTCGGCACCCGCCCGCGTCCCCGGTCCGCATAATAATGTTATTAAATTAAATATTTGCTTTGGGGTATAAAATTTCATAATTTAATTAATTTTTTACATGCTCGACGCGGCGAGCGTCTTGAAAAAACTTGGAGGAAGTCGAAGGGAGTCCTGGAAAAATATTGAATTTTACGGAGCTTGTTGTTTGATGAATGATTGCCATGGTTGCAAGTTGTGGGTTGGTCCTGCCGGGCTCCAGGGGATGGTTACTCCGGTGGGTGGTGCCGGGACGCAGGTGGAGAGAGTAACGGAGTGCTTATGACACGGCTTGCCACAAGGGGCAGGAGGTTGCCGCTGGGACTGACTTTCTGGCAGCGAGCGGCAGCTTCCGAAAAGGATTTCAAAAAGGCTGAGATGTTTGCCTTAGAAGCTTTGGGCAAGTTTCCGCGAAAGTTTCCAGCGAGGGGAAAGGAGGAAAAGATTGATTGAAGCTGATTAGTAGCGGGACAGGTTAGACCTTTGTATACTGTATTATTTAAAAGCAGTTAGTTCTTTATTAATAAGAGGAGAACTTGTTCTTTAAACACTTTTAAGCTCAATAAGATATATACTTCACAGGTCTCTAAGAACCTGGTTTCTATCTTTCCGATTATTTCCAAGTTTATAAACTAATAAATACGGTATTAAAATCCGTCAATTTCTACAAATATAATCCTCTGTGAATGGTAAACATTTTCTCCGTTAATATCATCTTTTGTCTCAATAATTCATTAGAGTTCTACGTTATTTACTAGCCCTTTGGTAATTAAAGCACTTAAACCTCTCGGCACTGACCGAACTTAGTGCGTGGCCCATCCCATGATATCTTTCCAATAATTTAAGATCGTAAATCATAGTATCCGAGGGCAAGGATACACACGCGGCTGTCCTGCCAAAAGTTTAGCCCTTGCCGCTCCCACGCCGAATGCATTCCATTCAAAAACCAATACTTCACTAATTGCTAGGCTTAATAGGCATTAAAAGCAAATGCCCGGCAGCGCAGCCACACAGCCCAGTGTCCAGGGACAGGACAATGCCCAGCTGGGCCAGCGCCGGCTCCTGGGGGTAGGGAGTCCATGGAGTCCACGGAGGAAGGCTGGAGGGCGCACGCACAGGATAATAAGCGCACGCCAGGATGCTTTTGTGTAGTTGCCTGGGCAAATAAAATTAGAAATTTCACGTTTTCAAAAAACCTCCCAGCCCTGAATGGGCCCAGTCCCCCATTCCAGCTCTCGTCGTTTTAAATATGAATGGAGAAGGCGCGGGAACGGGGACGATCGGAGGGAGCCTGTAATGTGAGCCCCAGCAAATTGCAGAGAATGTATGTAAAAGTTGCAATTGCAGCTGCTCCTGCTCCTGCTCCTCCTCCTGCCCAGCCCCACGGTCCATGCCAAACAATCCCGTAAAATTAGCTAAAAGTTCTTCTCGTTCTCTGCGAATGCATTCGGAATGGCGCTGCCGGGGAGTCGGCGCTGGGGGAAGCCATTTTTAGGCTCAAGCCGCGGGCCTTCAATGCTCGCAAATTGTATAAAAGATGAGTTTCTGAATAGTCATCACCATCAGCCGAGAAGAAAGGGAACTTAAAGCACTGCTAACTGAACCAGCGGGAGTTGATGGGGGGCCAGGAGAGCCAGGAAGACCAGGAGAAAGTGGTGGCAGATTCTGAATGAAGAAGAAGCCAGGCTCGCGAAATGCAAAACCCTCTATTCTCTGTCCGCTTTTAATTGACTGCAAGAAAAGAAGAACACATCCAGAACGAAGTAAAGAAGCTGAAAAGTGGCTCATCCAAAGCACGAAGAGGGAAAGCCCCTCGGCTCAGAACTGGAACAATGGTCAATCATTTAAAAGTGGACTTCCCAGCTGAGTTTGAGCAATGCTACACACTTAACAGCTTCAATAGCACAAAAGTCATTATAATAAATCATGAGCTTCAAATGGATTAAGCATAAGTAAGACCAAACTTTGTGCAAATTGGGATATACATAGATATATACCATTTATAAACAGTATTTATGTATAGTGTTTATTTTATAACTTTAGAAATTACCTAAATTAATCGGAATTTAGGACGAAACGGCCAACGAAAAGTCACATTTCCAGAGGGATGCCAACATTTTAAAAACGTCAAAATGCCTTAGTAACTGGCAAAAGCAGAAGGCTCGCGGCGAAAACTTCATTTTTATTCAAATTAATTTTATTTCATTTCAAACGAAAAAAGGCAGCGAGCAAAAAACAAACTGTTGCCCGCAGCACAATTGAAAATCAGTGGCAGAAGCTGCCGAGCCAGGAGCCAGGAGTCGGAGCAGGAACGTGGAATATGGAATATGGAGGAGGGATCCAGAATTCTCGGGAGCTCGGGAGCTCCTCCGCGGTCCTTCCTTCTGTTTGCGTTGCCTCTGCCGCGGGTCACGCGATTTAAAAATTGTCCTGCGCCAGAGACAAATGCGAACACGAAACTGAAATTGAAATGCAAATCTCAAATCGCGACTTCCGATGATGTCCTTTCGCCACTGCGGCAGGGCTCAGCACGCCAGTCACGTCCCTCGATTTGTAATCGAAACGAATCTTATGGCCATGACAGGATTTCTTTGTTTCTGAAGTTTTGCATGTTCGCTCGAATTTTGACGAAGCAAAGTCTGGAATAAACGCGGAGGAAAGTAAGACTTACTTACAGAGAGAGAGTTTAAATTATTTAAATAATTTGAAATAACACAGTTAAGTTACCAAAAGAAACCCCTCTCTAAGTAATATATCCTGGGCCGATGACAATTATTCACTTATCTTAAACTTTGTGTCATTATCAATGCATTTTCATCCTTCCGGCAACTTGGTCTTGCCTTTCTAATTACAAAATTTGCAACTAAGTTTGCGCAATGATTTCTAATTATGACTTTCTAGCCCCATTCACCAGCAAAGTTCAAGTTTTCAATTACCCCCTCCACAGTGTGAGAGCCACGCCACTGCCTTCCTCCTTCGTTCACTTCGATAACAACGTTTCGCATTTGCGAAATTAATTTAAAACAATTGAAGAGCAGAGAACTCTGCGCTGCATTGGTTGTCATTGATGCCAGAAACTTATGCGAAATGGCGAAAATTGGCAAAAATGCTGCAAGAGTCCTTCGGTGGGCCTTCACATCCCCCAGTTGCTCCAATGCCTTTGTCGACCTCGAGCTGCCGTTCGCCAAATCGCGACCTCAACCCATTCGCCCACTGCGATTTGTGTGTCAAGTTTCCATGGCTCTGACCCAATTTGTGGAGCTGACTCTTCATTTTCCCCAGCTCAGCCAGGGGTCAGGTTCCGCCATAAAACCCGGGAACAGCTCCCTGCCACGCACTTCGGCCAGGACAATGTCGATTGTCGACTTCGGAAGCGGATGCTGATGCAGCAGGTTTCTGAGGGAATGCGCCGCAGTGAAAAATCATCGTTTTCTCTCGTTTCAGAATCAAATCAATTATCGCCGAAATCAATTACAAACTATGTGAATGCCACCAAGAAAAGGGGAACTGCGGTGTTGAACGGTGTCAACTTGTCCTCGCATTAAATTTCGCAAGCCCCGGTTTGAAGCAAATCAGTAAAGTTTTTAGAAGAGTAACTCTTGAACTTAACATAAGAAAATGGCAAGGTTAGCTTGTTATACAGGAAATTTTTAATTTAAATAATCGAAAGAAGAAATCGTTTTCAACACTTTAAGTTTATATTTATATCCATGATCAGCTTTAATGGTTCTGATGATTTATACTTGAGATTTAACCCTTAAATCAGCTGAAGAAAGGCTCACATAAGATTCACACACAGATCAAGTTTCTTTTAGATTGTATAGGAGAATGTATAGAGTTGGAGAGATACTGCTTTTAAGATAGAATATATTTGGGTCAATTACATAGTTTTCTCATTTGCAGGCGTCAATAAATAATGTCTTGACTTGTAATGGTAAATGTTGTGCTAAATAGAAACCCATCTTCAAGTCCCAGACTTCAAATACTTTGACTCGTATTTAACTTTAAGCGAAAAGCTCATCTCCTTCAACAAAAACGCATTCTAAATATCTTTTATCGCCCCAGCAATACAGACTATACCATTTTTGTGCCTTTTAAACCCTATCCCTGGGCTACAAATCTCGACGCCGAAATGCCGTCATAAAAAAGTCTCCCCAGGCACAAACAAAGAAGATCAATGGAACACTGACTCTCTGCCTTCGTTAATTAAAAAAGCAAAACAGAATTTGGTAAGGCAGCGGCGATAAAAAATGTACAGAAATCCAGGCAGGAATCGAAGATCTGTCTGCCAAACACACTAAAGGAGTTGGCAGCTACTTGGGGAAGTTTTATGGCCCATTCCGTATGGCTGCATTCGTTGGTGCTTAAGTGAATTTATTAGCTCATTAGGCTTTATAGTTGTGGCCATGTTAACGTGTAGCTATCGTGGCTATTTTAAAATAAAATGTAAATTCAGGTACCCGGTACCAGGTTAGCCGCACTTGTACAGTTTCGCAGGACTCTTATATAGACTTAATGAATGCACTTTCACTTGACCCCAATTATTATATTTCGAAGGTTTTATTTACGATGCTAAATTAAAGCCGAACTGCAGCAAAGAGCTAAATTATAAAAGGACTCCCTGAGTTCGCATTGTTAATGCCCCTCAAAATTATATGAATTAATAAGTTATATGAGAAACATGTCATTGTATTCGTAATTGATTTGTCAAGTTAGTTGTCTAAATTGCATTATAATATGTTCCACGAAATGAGACTCATGACTAATCATTCTCTATCGAAAGCTAAGATACCCTGTTTCACGGGAGAGCGTAGAAAATGAAGTGCATAAAATGGTGGAGGCTGGAGAACTTTCAACAACTCAAATCAAGTAAATTTGTGCAGTTTTCCTGCTCAACCTCCTCCAGTCGAAACCAAGCACCCTCCTCCAGCTCCTGCTCCTGCTCCTGCTGCTTTCGCTTCTGTTCTAGTGGATCCGTGGATCCAGCATCATTCCTAACGCCGTCTTCATTAAAAGTTGTTCCTGCTGCTTGGCGCAGTTTTCAATTAAGCCAAAGCGCCACCGGCTATGCAATGCATTGATTTCAATTCAGTTTTCGTTGGCCTAATTGCAAATTAGCCTGCCGATTCTCCGCTGCCCCAGCTGCTTTCCGCCCGCAGTGCAACCCGCTCCGATCCACCTCACTCCGCTCACTCCTTCCATTTTGATGGACGGAAATCGCTTGGCAAGCAATTAGAGAAACTGTCAAAAAAAATCCCACGAAAACGCTTTAAAGCCAAACAACAAATGAACATTTTTCTATGTCAATTTGGTTGCCATCAAATGTCAAACGGATTTCTCCACTAAATCGACAGGGGATTGTGGGTTGTGGGGAATTTACAAGAACTTCAAGGAGAAGACGGCAGGCTAACCGATTGGTAAGGTGAGCTGAGCCACAGTTGCACCCATGTCAGTTGACAGCTTAGTGCATAATTTAATAACAATTTAAATAGCGACACCAACAAGCATCGGCCTCTGGGTGGGGTTGAACTGCCGGTGTCATCTTGTGACATTTTGTCCCCTTTTATGCCGGCACAGAACACAAATGTCAAATTTGTTGAGCGAATGCAACCGAAATGGATTTTAAATCGATTTAAATTTGTTTGTCGTCGATGGCCTTGGGAAGTATCGGCTTACGGGGAAGATATTAAATATCACTTGACTTGACTATTCAAATTATTACAAATTCCGCAGAAAAATTCCGATTACAATATTCCATTATTAGCATATGTTTGATTTGATTAGTTTTTTAATTGTTCATAAGTTTTTGTAGATTATCCAGCAGTTATTGCACAACTTTTCTACATATATCACAATCTTTTTCAATATAAAAGTTAACCTAAAGAAATGTCCTTCAGTCCGCTTAATACGAATCCTTCTCAATGACAAATAGTAAGCTATTCTCGGAAATTTGACATTCCCAGAGCGTCTGCAGGGGCCAACCACATGTCACTTTCATCTAAAAGCATTCAGCCAAAGTCCAAGGCAATGAACCATTAAATAATTGCTAATGCATTCACATCAAATTTATAGCTCCTGCCACTGGGAAAATGCGGAAAATGTGAGAGAAAGGCCGCCAAAATGTCATAATCTGCGACATATGCCGAGCGAAGCCCGGGGAGAATGCTGCGTGGCCGCAGAAAATAACAAATGACAGCGGAAACTGACAATTGACGCCAGCCAGGTCGAAAGAACAAAGTCAGAAAAGTAATAAAAAAAGAAGGTACCAAAACACATAAAAAGGACAATGCCTTTGAAAAATGACAGCCCGGCAATATAGGACTGTCTGATGATGGCGCCCCAAGGCGACCTTCAGAGCCATCTTCCTCTCGTCGCCGCCTCTGCTGGAAGTCAATTACATAATTACTTTCGGGCAATTTCCCAGGAAAAGAAAGAAGCCAGGACCAGCTACCTGAAACGGGGCTCGAGTTCTTTAGGCCGGGGTGTCCGTTTTGTCTTAGCCACTCAGTCGCACACATGTGCCCGGGACTGTGTGCGGTCCCTGTCCGTTGATAGCCACACATTGTGGCTTCCCCATTCGGTAGCGGTCGCAACCGCAATTCTCTCCCGCCTAATGATGCCTAATGTGAACCTTTTTCTCAATGGTTAAATTTATGCGACCCAAGGAACTGAAAATTTGTCTCTCAGACGATTACGGCCCAAGTCGTGTTTCTTTTTATCTACTTTGTTCCCATAATGCAACCTGTGGAAAAACGACTACAGGTGTAGACTTATGCCAGGTCAAGTTAGATAATTTGGGCATGAAAACAAGCTTGCCATTGGAAGATCTTTGTCGGTCCTTCATGAGCCTATATTTAAGTTTATTGGTAACAGAAATTATAAATTTATTTTGCTAAAAAAATTGCTTCACAAAGAAAATGCCATGGCTAAAAAGTAAATAATAGCACTCCCCAATTCATAGTCTACACTTCTGCAACAATTATTTTAATCTTTTTAGCTTCCAACCCTTACGATCTATTTTTTATTTAAAATTTTCACTTTATTTGGCCACAAAATGTTCAACTTTTAGGGCCACAAGTTGTCACCATTTGGTTTTTCGGAAAAGTCATAAAATCATTTGAATATACAAACCGTGCTGCAGAAGTGCATACGGGGAGCTAGGGGGAACTGGTTACTGGGAACTGGAAACTGAAAACTGAGAACTGGGATCTGAGAGCGGGGAAGCTGGATGCCTGACTGCGGGGTCCATGGCCATAGTTAAGCGCCAGTTTTTCGCGACCCTTTTCAGACTTTTCCACTGCCGGTCACTTTTGTACTTATATACGGCTTTTATGTTATTGGCCAGGCTCAGTTGGTGGCCGGCAGGACCCTTGGTACGCCTCTGGGCGGGTGCACTGCAACAACGTGCAGTAACATATAAAATTTGCATTAAAATTACTTTGATTACAAATTGGTTGTCGCCGTTGGCCAGGCGACAAAAAACGCATTCAGCAAATCCCCGGCTCGTTTTTCAGCTCGTTTTTTGATCGAGAAAAACGTATTTTCCGCCATTTTCAGTCGCGTGCAGCGTATTAAAAAAGGTATTTATGCGTAAAATATTGTATTTTTAAGGATTATTGATTTTATTTGACCACCGGGGAGTGCAGATTGGCTGCGTTTCGTCCCGTGTTTTTACGATTGTTTGGGCGGCGCGCAATTCAAAGTGCTGCAGTTTTGTAAAAACATAGGCAGAAGTGTTGGGAAAATAATAAAATATGTGTACTATTTAATTATGCAAAATGTCGGGGAAATCTTGTCACAACAAAGCTTAGTGAAGTGAGGTTGCTAAAAGTGCCAGCCAAAACAAATATCTGCCTGTGGACTTTACAAATAGTCTATTGTGTTCCATTAAAAACTGTATGTGGTTAATGGATTTGACTTAAAGGACTTTAAATAATTTTTAATAATCTAGTAAACTGATTTTTCCTTTTAATTTTATGGGGTATAATTGCAATGCTGCTGAATTAACTACTAAGTAATACGAAACCAACCAAACCTAAACATCTGTTTAAATTTAAAGTTGAGAAAATATTAAAAATAATATTTTAATTGCTGTGCAGTTTATAACCTTTAATGAACAAGAATTTATTTTGAACATACATACTAAAACTGTAAAGACAGTGCTTAACTTCACATACTCAAGATATCCGAAAATGTAAAATGTTCTTAGAAATTTGATTCGCATAATTAAGAGGAGATAACTAAAATGTATTTATTGCCTTTCTACTCGGCATAGAACTGCTTGGAATCGGAATGCAAACTAATCTCTCTCTCATTCTCTAATGTTGCAATTTAACATATCGACCCAGCATATTTGAGCTTTAACTTTAAACATATTTGCCGATTTCGTCAATAGTTCGCAACCCTTTGCCAAACGCCCGCATGCAGGCCGCAAAACCAAGCGATGCAATTTTCAATGCATAATTCATTTGCCAACAAATTGATTGGAATGTTTATGCGCTTTCGTAGCATTTCAATTTACGCAGCAACAAATTTGAATTACCTACCAGCCCTATACCCTCCTAGCCCCCTTAAAAGCATCGAAATAACTCCCCGCTGATGGAAAAACAAATGAAATGCAATGCGAAGTGGTTATTGGAAACAAAGCAATGCAAAATTGAAAAGTCCTGCCCACAAACGCGCAGCCAGGACGAGGAACTCGCGTCGTTGCGTTTGTCTCCATAATTTACCACAATGCCGCAGCATTCGAAAGCAATTTAAAGCGTTGAGCCGCCGAAAAACTGCGATTCCGGCCACGCCCTTGCAAACTCCGCCGAAAGATCGGCAAAAGTCACCGGAACAAACCGCAGCAGACCACTTTCCCACGCAGGAAAACCCTCTGATGAGCATCATTGAAATCACATTTTGGCCCAGGGTTTGTACTCCTAGCAATTTGCGTGTTCCCATCGTTAAAATTCAAACTCTGAAAGTAATTGCAATTGCACTTGGCCACGTGCGGGGTGCAAATTGCACGGAGCTTCTGATTGAGACATATCGGTTTCACGGCACTCTACTTCGCATTACAGGGTGGGTTAAGGTCTCGATCGGGAAACAGGATTCCCAATATGTCCCCTGCGGCCTTATGAGTTATGTCCTGACTGCTGCGTAAAATGATTTCATTGGACAATGCCAAGTGACGCAGCGAGTTCCGTTCCCCTGCCAGTCGAGTTTCACAGTTTTTTTTGTGTGTTTTTTTATGTCAGCCACTTGAATAGGTATTCCGGGAAATTGTTTACAGAGGATCGCACAGATCGGCAAGATACGTTTTTCTCCTCCTTTGTTATTCCAAATTTAATTAAACAAACTGCCAACATCAGTGAGAACCTTCTGACCAAGCCGGGGGTTAGAACGGGTTTCGGGGCTGAAATTAGATTGAATGCGCGGATTGTTTATGCCTGAGGTGCCACTGAAGTGGTACATTATGCAATTAAATGGCTAAGAGTAGATAAATATTTAACAAAGTAAATTAAGGCTGCGGAAATAAGGAATTTTGAGAGCGGTTAGGTAGCAGTCAGGCTTTTGTATGATATACACTCCTTTTAAAAATTCAAAATTGAATGGGTTACCCTTTTCATTATTGTCTTCTAGTGAAGCCAAGAATAATCCATCAAAAAGAATAATGTTTAATTAATTAAATGTTGTCTGGAAAAATCATTACTGTCGTTAATTTTTATTTCTTATCGGGATATTGTTTTTATTCTAATATAAAGAAACTGTTTTTGGAAAAATGTACTCATTTAGTCAAAGAGCCAAAGATATTAAACTTTTCTAAGAATGTTTTGTTGAACATTTCGATTTTTGGTTTGACTACATTTTATCATGAAATAGAAAACATTTTTTAGCATACACCGACAATCAAAAGTCGGATGAATGATTGATATCGAGCTTGATTTGTTTTACACTCGATTTTAACTACTTTTAGATTATCAAACAATTCTCTACTGTTTCTTCAGACTCAATGAAATTCCTCGAATTCTCACTCGGCGAGAATCTGCGAAACAATATTAATTAGTTAAGACCACCCGCGACTTTGAGCGAATACTTTCCCTGCTAACTCTTGCCTCCCGCTGCCAGTTTCTCAATTGGCGTTTCCATATACACCTCCGCTGCTCTCCGTCGCAAAACGGGAAAACACAAAACAATGCCGAGATTTCTGAAATACTTTTTTGTTGTTCGGTGTTTGGTGCTCAGTGTTTGGTGCTCGGTGCTTGGAGCTTGGCGCCCGTCGACCACGTTATGTGGGGCTCTGCAGTGAAGTGGAGTTGGTAGTTCGCCGCATGCCTTTTACGTTTGCTATTTCAATTGAAATTTGCTTATTGCAAAATGTTGTTCAGATCCTGGCAGAGCCAACTTTGAAGAATTTCTAGTGCATTGCAAATTGGCATTGGAGTGAAAACCCAGACTACAATGAGACGGCGGTGCTCAGATGTATGCTGCGAATTTTTGTAATAAAGTTGGCAACTATGTGGACAGGAAAGTGCCGGAGGCATACCGCCGTAGTAAATAAAGATATATAAATACAAAATGGCACAAGTTGTCTGAAAGCACAACAAGATCGATTTTATTGCGGCAAAAATCGAGAGTAATAATTTAGTAAAATAAAAATGTAACACACCATTGAATTAAATTATCAAATTTAATTTGTTCATTCACTGCTTCTTTGCCTTTGGCTTACTTTTTGACTTTTTAGAACAGAGTTTTTTAATCAGAAGCCGACAAACCAGTTTTAAAGTATAGTAAACAACAGCAATCACCAAAACTAACAGAGCATAGATATCCAAGTTATTGGCGGCTATATAGCTCATGTGCACCACCGGACTCTGCAGGTGCGGAGCTCCATGGTGACGGATTACGTACTCCACCCAGTATATTAAAGTTTCACGGGCGCTCATTGGTCGATCACGGTAAAGGGTCGAGAAGGATTTCACCGCGTTTGCGTACTTTGGATTCTCAAGGACCTCTCTGATGCCCTCGTGGAAGGACTTCTCCTCAAGGGTAAGCAGACTCTGTGTCAGGCCGAATCCTTGCTCCACTACGGCAGCGGCATTGCTGGGCTGATCCCCGAAAACGGGAAGTGCCAGCATTGGAATGCCGTGGTACTGAGCCTCGGTCACTCCACCCTTGCCCGCATGTGTGATGAAGAGCTTGATGTTCGGGTGGGCCAGGATGTCGTCCTGGGGCAGCCACTTGGCGTAGAGAATATTTTCCGATGTGCCCGGAGTGCTCTCCAGATCATCCCACTTCCAGATGACCTTCAGCTTCAGTTTCGATAAGACATTGAAAATCTTTTGTATTGTTTCGGGCGGTAGGTGATCTTTCTTTACGTTCGTGCCGAGACTAAAGAGAATAGCTCCGTGTGGAGCGTTGCTCAGGAAGTCCGCAATGTTCTGGGGCAGAGGATCAGGACGATCCTTGACCTGAATTCCACCCACCTCAATCACCGCCGGCACATTGGGCCTGATGGGTCCCTCACTGATTCCATGTGAACCGAAGAAAATGAGGGAAATATTCTTGTTCAGGTCACTGTAGGCCGGCAGAGTAGGATCATCTCCATAGATTTCCCTATAGAAAGTTTGGGAAATTAATATTACATTCTGATATACATTAAATATTCTTTTCATACCTATATGTCTTTGCATTGTCATACTCATTTATGGCCATGAAAAGGCGTTGGGCCCAGTTGCTAAGAATATTGATCACACGCTTCCCAATGCCCATAGGAACTTCCTGGGATGCGTGCATCGACGGCACGTAGGAGACTTCCCAGGGGTTGCCAATTATGTCCCCGATGAATGTTGGGGGATTGGAGACGGCCACCACCAGAGGCACCTTTAGCTTGTGGGCCAAGGCCAGCTGGAAACTGTTCATAAAGTATCCCACGATCACTAGGTCGAATTTATTATCCGGATGCTCATAGAGATCCTTGACCACTTGGTGCTTCATCACCGCTCCCATTTTGGAGAACGCCTCACTCAGTTTCTGCGCCGATCGTAACATGGTTAAGTAGACATTGCTATTGTCCGTGTTGGCTAAGCTGGCTATGACAGTGTTGAAGGATTGCAAATCCTCTTTGTTGAGCGGCACTTGGATGTGGGAAATGTTCTTGTGCATTAGCGGAGGCTTCAAGGCAGTCACTACCGTTACGTTGTGGCCTCTCTCGGCCAAGATCCGGGCCATTGACATCTGGATTACCAAGTGGGAAGGACTTAGGCTGGCGAACAGCCCGAGAATGTTCGATCCCTGGACTCCGGCTATCACAGCCAGAATAAGGAGAGAAAATTCAATCGTTTTTCCCGCCATCTGATCGCTCAGGCTTCTGAAAGTAAACTGATTCGTTTGGCCTCGCAATAAACGGCTCTTAAAAAGCGATAAGCTTTATCAACGAGCTTTGACTAAGGTTATCTGCCTTTCAAAAGGTGTAACCTGTTTTGACTCCCGCATCTGTCTACGATTTTTAACAATTTAATGCTGTATCAGCGGTGACAGTGCACTCAAGCGTAGCCAAAGAATTGCTTTGATAAGGCTTATCAGCCATTAACTTGAGGAACCTTAAAAACCGAGACAAACCAGAAGCAAAAATATTCTTCGCAAAACAATTCCCACGCCTATCTGTCATTCAGTAGAGTAAGCATGTTGGCACAAGTTTGTTTTCCTTTACTTATATACAAATGAGATTAGCTCGGTTTTTACTTCAGTTAAAATAATTTTTTCTGGGTTACTAAGCACACTTTGTTATTAATTTTAAATATTATTTTTGTACATCAATTAAGTGTTAAGCAAATATTTACAGACTTTCATTGAATATTATCCTTATTGACCTAGGAGGACAAAGAGGAAGTTAAAAGCAACGATTGTATAAATATATTTCATAGCATATGACTATTTTGAGATGCTTTACTTGGAGCATCAAAATAATTCCGATTAGAAAATCAATCCACCCAAATGTATTGATAATCCAAAATACATAATCCAAAAATTGTGACGTAGTAATAAATACAATTTATTTATTTTTTTCCTATATAATAATAGAGTATTTGCTTAACATAGGTTGAACAAAGGGCTTTATTGTGTCTTTTGCTTTTTGGCCGCCTTGGACTTTGACACAAACTTCCTATAAAGGCATTTAACTAGCGTCTTAAAAAGCAGTAAGACAATAACTAGTATAACAGCGATTAGAGCATATAAATCCAAGTTGTAGGCAGCTATGCAGTTCATGTGAACCAGTGGACTCTGAAGGTGGACAGCTCCATGATGACGAATCACGTACTCCGACCAGTAGACCACCAGCTCCCTTGAGGACATGGGACGATCACGGTAGAGGGAG
This sequence comes from Drosophila serrata, assembly GCF_035046125.1. Classification (NCBI taxonomy): domain Eukaryota; kingdom Metazoa; phylum Arthropoda; class Insecta; order Diptera; family Drosophilidae; genus Drosophila; species Drosophila serrata. Next base: position 385,627 of record NW_028256998.1, read on the forward strand.
GAAAACGTAGACACCTTCTTGGCGTACTGTGGGTTTGTCAAAACCTCCTGAATGGCTTCGAGGAAAGGCTGCTCCTCCAGTGAAAGGAGACTCTGGGTGAGTCCAAAGCCCTTCTTGACCATTGCCTCGGCATTTCCTGGCTGGTCTCCAAAAACGGGCAACGAGAGCATCGGCTTGCCATGGTACTGGGCCTCAGTAATACCACCTTTTCCGGCATGATTGATGAAGAGTTTGATCTTCGGGTGGGCGAGGATGTCGTCCTGCGGCAGCCACTTGGAGTACAGGATGTTCTCCGACTGACCCGGTGTCTGCTCCAGGTCTTCCCACTTCCAGATGACCCTTTGCTTCAGTTTTGAGAGAACGTTGAACATCTTGGTCACCGTGTCTGGTCTGATATGGCTGCCCTTCACATTGGAGCCCAGACTTAGGAGAATGGCTCCATCCGTGGCATTGCCGAGGAAGTCGGCCATATTCTGCGGAAGGGGATCCGGCTTGTCCTTAACCTGGATGCCTCCAATTTCGATAGCTGCAGGGACATTGGGTCGGATCGGTCCCTCACTGAGCGCATGAGAGGCAAAGAACACCATGGATGTATTTTTTACCATTTCCGAGAGCTCGGGAATATTGGGGTCATCGGCAAAGAGATCCCTATAAAAAAAGAATCCGCATTAATCAACATCTACCAAATTTCCACGTCTTGGAGACTACTTACTTGTACAAATTCTGATTTCGTTTATCAAATAAGTGTGATAGTACTCTGAAGGAGAGACTGGCAAATAAGCTGCGCAAACGCTGACGAAAAATCATGCCCGTTGCTTTCTCCAAGGAGTCGTCCATGGAAGGCACATAGGAGACCTCCAGAGGATTTCCGATCAATGGGTTCAACATCTGATTGGGGGGCATAGTGGCAACAATGATGAACGGTGCGTTTACCTTTCTTGCAAATCCAAGCTGGAAGTCGTTCATAAAGTAGCCCGAGAGAACCAGATCGAACTTATTGTTCTTATTTAGATACAGATCTTTAACCCGTTCGTGTTTTAGAGCCTCTGCCATCTTCTTGAACATGAAGTCCATCTGTCCCGACATACGCAGCATGGATACCACCATGTTGCTATTATCGTTTTTAGACATCTCCTTAATGCTATCACTCTTCCGTTGCGCCTCTTCCTTGGTGAGGGGTATAGTGATCACATTAATGCTCTTGTGGGTAACCATTGGCTTCAGGACCGTGACCACCGTCACATTGTGTCCCCTCTCTGCCAGCACCTTAGCTACGGACATTTGGATGATCAAATGCGAGGGACTGAGGCTCGGGAAGAGTCCCAGAATATTTGCACTTTGGGTGCCACCGATAAGCGCGGTGATAGCCACCGCCAGGAACAAAAACCGAATCGAAACCATTTTGAGCGAGTTTTAACTGCAGACTGAGGAAGACTTCTGGCAGGCAGTGCTTTATATTCAATTGGCTTAGACGATGACTACGAGATAATTAAGTTTTAACTGATAAGCAGGAACTATGGTTCATTTTGTTGTGCTAGGTTTTGATTGTCAATTCCTTTCAGGAAAACACGTATTAGATAGCGGGCCGTATCACAATAAACGTTCTGTTAATCTGGGCTATCGATATAGATAGAATACACACTTGAAAAAATTACTGGGGTTCAGAGACGTATAATTTTCATGGTGTTGGATTAGTTTTGGAAATGCGATCATGCTGTGCCGCAGACCTTTGGAGAAAACAGAAAAGTTTACATTATTTGCGAGGAAATTTGGTGAATCGCAAGTCGGGTTTTTGGGGGAATCTGAACTAGACTCTGAAATTAACTTCAATTTCTAAAACACACCTTTTAACTATTAAAACCATTCTTATAGATATAGGTTACTTGGGTTTGTTTTCTTATCAATTTTGAATATAATTTTTGTACTTCACTTATCTGTTAGAAATGTAATTTAAGGTAGTAATATTGGAATGTTCCTACGACACAAGTGCGGGTTTTCTTCTTTTTGGCCTTATTGGACTTTAAAGCAATTCTTTTATATAGATAATTTGCTATTCTAGTACTTTTATAAAATAGAGATAAGAACTATCTATTAAAGGCATTGATTGTAGTTATCGAGCAATTAAGGGGCACAGTCCCTATTTTTATACCCTTGCAGGGTATTATAATTTCAGTCAGAAGTTTGAAACGCAGTAAGGAGGCACCTCCGACCATATAAAGTATATATATTCAGGATCAACAGTCGAGTCGATCTAGCCATGTCCGTCTGTCCGTCTGTCCGTTTCTACGCAACCTAGTCTCTCAGTTTTAAAGCTATCTAAATGAAACTTTGTAGTTAGCCTTCTATATACTCTCACTCGTATATATGTCGGAACGGGCCGGATCGGACGACTATATAATATAGGTGCCATAGGAATGATCGGAAAATGTTTACAACAAAAATTTTAACATTTTCAGTTTTCTATAGAATTAGATCAAATTTAAAATATAGCCATTTTATTAAACTCTTCAATTTTGTGTAAAATTTCATGAAAATCGGACTACTATATCATATAGCTCCCATAGGAACGATCGAGAAATTAATACAAATAAAAATTATAACTCAGTTTTCAACAGATTTTCATCAAATTTAAGGTATAGCCATTTTATATTAGTCTTAAATTTGGTGTCAAATTTCATGAAAATCGGACGATTACATCATATACATAGGTGCCATACAAACAATCGATTGATGTAGAAGGAAAATGCAAATCTGTGAATGTAAAGCTGCAAATATAATATGTATAGGTGAATGAAATGAAAGCAGATATTACTTCATTGTTTTTAAACACAAATATATATATAATTTATATGGTATGGATTCCTAGTCATAGAATTTCTATCTGCAAAGATATATAAACTTCGGCGTGCTGAAATTAGCTTCCTTTCTTGTTATATGATATATTGCATCAAAACCGAACACAATGCAAAATGTTTGTAGTACTTATTATAATTCTATAATAGTTAAGTTTGAAGTTATATTCTTTGATATGCTGCCATGGCTTAAAGATAGATTCGATTTGATTCAATAATAATTAATAATATTTCAAGAATAAACTGACATTTGCGGTTTTGATATCAGCGAATCAATCCACCCAAATATATTTAACTCTGTTAAATAATGTGATTTAATAACATAATCCAAAAATTTTTACGCAGAAATAAATACAATTTATTTTATTTTCCTTATGAAGTTAACGAGTATTTGCTTAACATAGGTTGAACAAAGGCCTTTATTGTGTCTTTTGCTTTTTGGTCGCCTTGGACTTTGACACAAACTTCCTATAAAGGCATTTAACTAGCGCCTTAAAAAGCAGTAAGACAATAACTAGTATAACAGCGATTAGAGCATATAAATCCAAGTTGTAGGCAGCTATGCAGTTCATGTGAACCAGTGGACTCTGAAGGTGGACAGCTCCATGATGACGAATCACGTACTCCGACCAGTAGACCACCAGCTCCCTTGAGGACATGGGACGATCACGGTAGAGGGAGGAAAACGTAGACACCTTCTTGGCGTACTGTGGGTTTGTCAAAACCTCCAGAATGGCTTCGAGGAAAGGCTGCTCCTCCAGTGAAAGGAGACTCTGGGTGAGTCCAAAGCCCTTCTTGGCCATTGCCTCGGCATTTCCTGGCTGGTCTCCAAAAACGGGCAACGAGAGCATCGGCTTGCCATGGTACTGGGCCTCAGTAATACCACCTTTTCCGGCATGATTGATGAAGAGTTTGATCTTCGGGTGGGCGAGGATGTCGTCCTGCGGCAGCCACTTGGAGTACAGGATGTTCTCCGACTGACCCGGTGTCTGCTCCAGGTCTTCCCACTTCCAGATGACCCTTTGCTTCAGTTTTGAGAGAACGTTGAACATCTTGGTCACCGTGTCTGGTCTGATATGGCTGCCCTTCACATTGGAGCCCAGACTTAGGAGAATGGCTCCATCCGTGGCATTGCCGAGGAAGTCGGCCAAATTCTGCGGAAGGGGATCCGGCTTGTCCTTAACCTGGATGCCTCCAATTTCGATAGCTGCAGGGACATTGGGTCGGATCGGTCCCTCACTGAGCGCATGAGAGGCAAAGAACACCATGGATGTATTTTTTACCATTTCCGAGAGCTCGGGAATATTGGGGTCATCGGCAAAGAGATCCCTATAAAAATAAAATCCGGATTTATAAAAATTTAGCATATTTCCACGTGTTAGGGACTACTTACTTGTACAAATTCTCATTTCGCTTATCAAAAAAGTGTGAAAGTAATCTGAAGGAGAGACTGGCAACCAAGCTCTTTATACGTTGACGGAAAGTCATGGCCTTTCCTTTCTCCAAGGAATCATCCATGGAAGGCACATAGGAGACCTCCAGAGGATTACCGATCAATGGGTTCAACATCTGATTCGGGGGCATTGTGGCAACGATGATGAACGGTGCGTTCACTTTCCTGGCAAATCCAAGCTGGAAGTCGTTCATGAAGTAGCCCGAGAGAACCAGATCGAACTTATTGTCCTTATTTAGATACAGATCCTTAACCCGTTCGTGCTTTAGAGTCTCTGCCATCTTCTTGAACATGAAATCCATCTGTCCCGACATTCGCAGCATAGATAACACCATGTTGCTGTTGTCGTTCCTGGACATCTCCTTAATGGTGTCGCTCATTTGTTGCGCTTCTGCCTTGGTGAGGGGTATTGTGATCACGTTAATGCTCTTGTGGGTAACAACTGGCTTCAGAACGGTGACCACTGTCACATTGTGTCCTCTCTCCGCCAGCACCTTAGCCACGGACATTTGAATGATCAAATGCGAGGGACTGAGGCTAGGGAAAAGTCCCAGAATATTTGCACTTTGGGTGCCACCGATAAGCGCGACGATAGCCACCGCCAGGAACAAAACCCGAATCGAAACCATTTTGGACGAGTGTTTACTGCAGAATGCTGAAGACTGGTGGCAGGCAGTGCTTTATATTCGATTGACTTAGACGCTGACTACGAATGATTATTCAGTTTTTACTGATAATTAGGAATTATAGTTCAGTTTGTTGTGCTAGGTTCTGACAGTCAATTTCGCAACCAATTTCGTTCTTTTCATAGAACATTTCAGGAAAAAACGTAGGAGATAGCGAGCTCCTTATCATAGTAAACGTTTTGGTAATCTGTGCTACCGATAAATATAGAGTTCACACTTGAAAAAATTTTGGTCATCAAAGACATGTATAATATTCATGGTGTTGCTTTATTTTTCGAAATGCGATCATGCTGTGCTAAAGACCTTTGATGATATCACGAAAGTTTACATTATTGGGAAAGAATTTGGCTAAATCTGGAATCGGGTTTTTGTTTATTTAGATACTTGTAACGCTGTAAAGAATCCTTTCCGACCCTATTAGCCATATATATTCTTGATCGGCATCAACAGCCGAGTTGATCTAGCTGTGTCACAAAGAAAACAAATTTTTTTCAAATTTTCCAAAATTTCATAAGGAATATAATTTTATAGGAAAGCTTTCCAAATTAAAATTGATGCATTCTTGGCTTAGTTATGATACTCTTAAACTTTGATTTGCCGAAAAAGTTGTCATATAAATAATATCTATAAATATGGGTTTAAAGAATGCGAATATATTATGCTTCGTTATGTTCGATTTTCGATTAGATCTTTTAATTTAATTACAAACAGCAAGGATATATAAACTCCTGTTTTCCTTAGATAGTTTTCTTTCTTCCTTAGTCCTTAATTAATTTATTGGCAAAGATTTTAATATTTATGAATTAAAATGGTAGCACTGAGAATATAAATAAATAAATAAAATTAAATAGACCGCTTCGATCCCATTTATCTCCCGGTTCGTCCACGATGACGAATGTCCTTCGTAAAGAACCCCAGTCCTGCCCGTTCGATTTATCAACATGAATAAATCTATATTTCATTTGGCGCATACCCTTAATTCATTCGATTATCTTCCGCTTAAAACCCTTCCCTCCCGAAACCCCTCCCAGTGAGACAACGAAACTAATGGCATTCATGTGCGTGACGAAGGCGGAGGGCGTGGTCCTGAGGGGCGTGTGCACATTTTCATACGCATTTAATCGTGTGTGTCTGCCCTGCGAAAATTCTTAACGAACACTGGCACCCGCACGCACGCACTCGTGGAAATAAATATTTATCGGCATTGTGGTGTGTAGTTCACTTTGGCTCCATTTGCCGGTCAGTTGTTCGGCCATTCATTGTCCCCGCACCGAAGTCCCACTTATAAATATATATAATAATATAATAAGTAAAACTACAAGAAAATAAAATATATACACAAAACAATTTACGCAGGCAAAGTAACTTTTCATTTTGACTAAGGTTAAACCAAAGAGTATATAGAGTAAATTGTATAGTCTTTGGTTAAACATTTTGATGAGTGAAACTATTCAAGCAATACCCTATTTAGCTCAATTTCTACTAACTTAACCCGATACCTGATTTTCGCTTACTCTATAAATATATATGATATAAAAAGAGAAACTAAAGGATATACAAAACAATTTATACAGATAAAAACTAATATCATATTATAGCATAATTCTCATGAGCTTAATTTCTACTAATCTTAAAGAATACCTTATTTTCGCTTATCCAAAAGCTTTAATTAATTTTCAGGATAATAAAGAGTTATCACAAATCAGCTGTCCTTAATTTTAGCCAGGATGACGGAATGTTTGCGAAACTCTGGCAACACTTTAACTTTAATGAAGAAAACGCTGGCCCCACCAAAGTAAATGTCAAATATTTGATTAGCCCCATTAGAACCACCCCTCGAACAGGCCCCCTGGGATCCTGGCCCCACCCCCCCGACAACTGACCCACATGCGTGGAGGGGAGCCGCAAGGGTTGTTCGCTCCGAAAGAATACTTCATTATAATTCTCGCTCATTAACCCATGTTTTCCATGTGCGCCACATCTCCAGCGCCACCCGCCCCCGGGTAGGAGCTAGAAAATGGGAGAAAAACACTTTTCATAATTAAGCATTGTAATTTTTGTTTGTTTCGCTTGTTGGGGGTCTTCGCGGTAAAGGCTTCATTTTCACTTTGCTTCTCGATTACGCTTTCCCTCAGTTCCGTTCCTTATTTTCGGCGAACGCAAAAAATAAAAATGGAAAAGTAAAAACGAAAACAAAGGTTTTTCCATGATGGACATATGATTGCTTTTGGATTGTAATTGGGTGGTGCCTTTCCCCCTTTTGCCATAATAATATTTCATTAACTGATACTCACTCCTATTTATGAGTAATTTTTGCAAAAGGTAAAGTTGCTCCAAGATCAATTGGTATTTTATGGCATTGCTTAATTTAATTTAACCAAGAAAGCCGACTTCTCAGAGTGTTTGACAAACTTGCCAGTTATGCGCTCAAAGTCTTTGGCTGTTGAGGAATTTTCAATTAGTGCAACCAAAAAATGTGTGCTCACTTGTCACTTGGCTCGGTCTAGGAGGCCCCGCCCTGAAATGGAATTTCCATAATTATGCCGAACAGGCGGGAGTTGTTGAATTTACATTCGTTTTGCAGTAAATTTAATTAGAAACCAAACTTTTTGCTCAGCTCATGTCATATCAAAAATGCGCTTTCTCTGGCCCGGGTTACGCCTTCTCTTCGCCCAAGCACTAGTTTTAAAACGAAAATGTCTATAATTTCTGTGTACATGGCAACCGAGAGCTGTTACCCTCCTCCCCTGGCAGAGCTCTGCGTTTTAGTTATTACTACCAACTATAATTTAAAATAAATGCCAAAGTAGCCGAGGTCTAAACCGCAGAACATCGAGCTCCTCAGTTGAGAGCCGGCTATTAAGCCCACCCGAAACGGGCTTCCAGGAAAGGAGTTGGCTTACGCTCCTTCTGGTGCCCCCGCTGCTGTGCTGTTGGCTTTATAATAAATTTATAAATTAAAATATGAAAAATGGTCGCTGCGTGTTTTTGCCAAACTAAGCAACACACAAAAAAAAAATAAAATAAAATAAAGGAAAACTCAGAAAATGCTCTGCTAAGAGCAGGGAAAGCTAAAAAAGCAGAGAAGTAGCAAGAACTGTGGGTGAGTTGGGATTGGGATTGGGGTTGCGGATTGTGGATAGGTCATCAGAGTGCCGTGGTCGAGTGCTGAAGTTTGGCCAAAGCAGCTGCCAACTTTGTGATGTAAAATGTTTTTATCCTAAAGGATTTTTTATTGGAAAAGCATTGAGAGCTTAACAGATTATGTGTGAATTCACTTTTCTATTACATAAAAATATGAAAAATGGAGCCAAGAATGTGTGCAATGCTTAGCCTTAACCTTTAAAGGTTAAATTCTATCTCAGACCCAAGGTCAGAACTCACTCGAGTAAGTACAAAACCGATATCTATCCACATGAGTCCATGCTCACACCAACTGACCCAGAAATATGCTAATGACATTTCAATTTCAGTGTCCAAAACATATAACTTAACGAACTGCTGCCATGCTCCGATCATTTGGGGGTACTGCAAAATACACTGACACATTTTAAACTTTCTTCTGGCAGAAGGACGAGGGAGGTGAACGGAACGAGGACACAGAAATGAAATAAAGTTTCACTGTGGGAGCCCTCGTATCGCTCCGGGACGGCTGGCGAGTGAAAGCAAACGAGGAAAGAGCAAATGGCCGAGAGCATCAGCAGGACAAAACAAACACATCCTCGTCCCCATCCTCATCCTGTTTAGAGGACACATGTCCACCACCACAAGCGCCGCTCTGATTAGATTTTGCTGTGCACAAACATACATGTCACGGTGGTCGTTGTGTTTAGCAGGAAAGGTCACTACCGTGGGGTATTCCATCGCATATTCAGCACAAGATGGCAAAACATTTATATTTATTAACATTAAATTGTATGAGTTGTTATTCCCTTGGCGATCAGGCAAGTATTTTCGAATACCATCCATTATGAGTTCGTAAATAGTAGAGCTACCTTCAAAGATACTTCAGAGATGAACTTATTCTATTGTTATCTGAAAAGTTTTATTAAACTTTAAAGTGAAGGACTTCTACCAATAATCTTGGGCTACTTTAAGGTTCCCTTTTCACCCGTTTTCAAATACTTTTTCGAAAAGTAAAATGATTGCAACTCCGGGTCGGGGTTTGCTTTGTTTGCGGCTTGTATACAAACTTCAGCTGTCTATTAGTGCTCAGGAGCTTCTGGGCCCTGGCCACCGCCGGCATTGTCTGCCTCCGGGTGGCAGCTGCGTGATTTAGGGTGCTGGCGGGGCCGGACACTTCCCGACCCGCTCCGTCCCGCCCCCGCCCATCTGCCCACTTAAGAACACGGATATAAAATACAAGAGAGTGTAAAAACTTTTGCCATTTTCTTTGGCAACTTTCCGTTGCATTTGCACAGAGCAAAATGTCTTTTTGCCAAGCAGTCAGTGGTGCATATAACTCAACAGGGCCTCGCCTCGCCGCCTCCGTCTCCGCCCGGGGAAGCCCCTCCTCTTCATCCCTCCCAACGGCTCCATCCATCTTGGCAGCGCCCCGTGGCGGCAACAGCTGCAACAGCGCTGGACTAAGCTGAGCGTGAAAAAGAAACATTTGCATATCCTGTGACCCACTTATAATCATTTTTCATACAACGTGTGCAAGACAACAACAGTGGCGGTGGCGGGTGCCAGCTAACGTGCAATATTAGCCAAGGAAGGCTGATGCAAAACGAGGTTATGTTTGCTCTCAGCCAACTATGAAGCCTCCCAGCCTCCTACTCCCAGCCCCCCAATCTCAGCCCGAGCCCTCAAGGCAACCGCACACAGCATCATTTGCATAAATTGTGCATGTTAGAGTGTGGGCACCCGAAAGAAAAATAAAGTTACAGAGCCAGAGACCAGGGGAGGAGTATTATACTATATGTAATATATGTACGTATATAGACTCGGGTCGAATTATGGAATGAATTCTATTTCGGTGCTCATTAGCGTAGGCACAAAGTGTCAGCGTAATTAATAATCAAAATTGGAGACAACAAAGATGGATCGCGAGCAGAGTGCTCAGTATTTTTATCGCCTCCACACGCCGCAGACTGGAGATTTATTCGTTCGTAATTAATCAGAGTCCAGGAGAGACCAAGGAACGGAGGAGTAGGATTCATCTGCATCCGTGAAATACATATTTCATTTAATTGCTTTCGAGTATACAAAGAAAAAAAGCATTTACAAATTTCATCAAAAAAGCCTGCAGTTGCATCGACATCTTAATCAAAATAATGCGTTCGTTTATTTATCAGAGTCCTTCGCCGCAAACAGGTCCTGAACTGGGTCAACAGCTCTCGCTCCTCGCTCCTCGCTCCACGGTCCTTACTCCTCCGTGCCCAGTGCAAATAATCAGCTGTGATCAAATTTATTTCGAGCAAAACCAACCGACATGTACAACATTTGTGCAATGTATTGCGGATTGCTCATGCCTCGCTTTGGTTTTGCTGTTTGCTTTGCCTTTATGCAGATTTGCACAATTTACAATACACAGGACTCGCACAAAGCGAATTTTCTGAAGCGTCAAAATGTATTCAAATATTCTAATCAGTTGCATTCCCTGAACCAGCATTTTCTCATAAATATTTTAAATGCCCGATAAAGGTATCACCACAGTGAGGCAACTTGCCTTTTGCTAAGTCGAAGCCGAATGATTTTTCCAGCAATGCAAACATTTAATATGATGTCCTCTGACTTGAGTTAATTAATGTTGCATTCCGGATAAATTATTGCAAATATCAGAAGCCCCGGCGGGAAGGGTGCTGAATATAAATTATAGCAACTAATTTGGGAAGCATTTAATCAAACTCTACTCAACCTTGACCCAAAGAGTAAACATCAACGAAAGTTTCCAGCGGGGAAAAAATCGACTTATGCAAATTGGGATGGAGGAGGCAACTTCCTCGAACTTTTGGCCAGTCGGCGGAGCAAGTCAGTCCATTCATCCCACTCCTCGCACAGACATCGCATATATCAATCGTTCCAAGTTTTCGGTTCACCCCGAGAACGTGACATGAATGGGATTTAAGTGATTTTAATAGTTCACGTGCCGCTTTTGACAAAACGCCGGCCAAGAGAGAGAGAGCAGCTCGGGCCTGCGGTTCTCCGCTGGATGGAGGAAGGAAGGAGGAGCGGAATTTTAGGCAGCCTGCTGCCACTTTCCCAGCGCTTCCGCCGGGCTCTTCATCCGTTTTCCATCCAGCGGAGACAATGGAGCCACCGACCACAATTTCCGCGCTGCACTTCCCTCTCCTCGGCGGTCTAAGCAAATTCAATTGCCTGATTTGATTTGTAAATGGCGTACGCGGGAGGCACGTGACTCAAAACTGTCAGTTTAGCTGGAATTGTGTGTTGTCGTTACCCTGACTTCCGTTCACCTAGAGATGCGAAACATACCGTGGAAATCTTGAAAATTATTAATCAATAAATTAAAATTGAGAATTTAATTTTTAAGTTGGTCATTTTTTGAAAATGTAGTGATTGTCAGAGTTGAAATGGGTTTATTTATCAGTAAATGGTGTGGTAAGATATTGCTTGACTTGGTAGTGAAGTGTAGGTTTTCTACATAATAAGTAAAATGTTCATTAGTATTTTCTGTCCCTTTAAAGGTATTTTCAATTTAGTTGCAAGTAAACTAAACTCTTGTCACAACATTTGGATTTTGGATTTTAATTGTCCGATCGATTATCTGAGTCATTGGCTTGTGTTTCCAGAATCGAATCCTTCAGGATCAGTTTACTTTTGAAAGAAATGTTGGTCATTTGTCCATCTCTACCTCCAGTTGCTCCTCACATTTCCTTTTACTCCCTTTCGCTTTCGGAGTGCAGCGCGTGTAATGTACACGCGCCACCTGACTTAATATCAATTTCGGCCACAACCCTCATCCTACCTGGGCTCGTGTTCATTTTTTTGTGTTTTTCTTTTTTTTTCTGGCAAAGTCTTGTCTCTGAAAAGTTTTTAAGTCAAATGAATTTTTTATGGCTCCAGAGCGCTCGCTCACTCGCTCGGTCGGTTGGTCAGGTTTGCCTGCCGCTGGTCTTACGTGTTTTGGGTTTAAATGCGACTGGCCGAGGCTTTGTGTAGGCCCGCTTCGAGATAAATGGTTCTAAAATACTTTTAAGTGAGCTGAGGAGGGGCCACAATTTGCAAATTGAACCGACTCGCCGGGAGATGGTTTGAAAACTGAGGCAGGTGGCCGAGGTGCCAATGGGTTTATAAAGTCGTCTGGGGGGACTTTGGCCCGAATTAAAGGACTGGGTGGGGGCTTAATCACTCGAACACACATTGGCACTTAACCAGCTGAGAGGTGAGAGAGGGGTGTGTGTGGCAGCCCGTTTTAATTTCAATAAGATGTTCTCGATTCCCCATCTCGGGGCAGTCATCTAATATGCATAACCACAACTTTTCCGAACCGCAACTTATATTGCCAACTCTCATGCTAATTGCGTCGTGCATAATTCCGTTATCACACCTCCCACGCCTGCCGCAAAACTCCTGCAAAATTCATGCAGTTTATTAAATGCTAACCCGAACGTCTTGTGTGAGGGGTCAGACTCTGGGGGAATCAGACTACATCGAAACTATTGGTCGGAAAAGCGGTTAGTTGGAGTTTTCCAAGAGGCTGTGGCCAGGCCCCTCCGCAACTGTCAGCTTGGCCTGCTGCCACATCGACGTTGATTAAAGTCTTGGCCGAGAAGAGTCCACTTAGCGCCGTCTAATTGAAATCTTGCCTAATTCCTGTTTATGCACCAAACAATGACAGGACAAAGCCATCGAGAGGGTGGGATTGCCTGATTATAAACTGCAACCTAAGACATGGCAATAATTTCATAATTTAATTACACTTAACCTCGTTGAACCTACGCCCCCGTCGCAGCCCCTTTGGCAAACTTTATGCAACTGCCACAGCGAGTGTGTGTGCGAGTGTGCGAGTGTGCCAGTGTGTGTGCAGTGTGCCGGAGTGGAATTTGCGACATTTTGCCAGGGAAAACGTATGCATAAATAAGTCGAGCTCTGGGCCTCCCTGCGACTTCGACCTCTAACCCCGGACCCTCCTTCCTGTCGGTCTCCGATATGTTCGCCACAGCCACATAATTGTCGGCAATGTATCTTACAAATGCAAATTAGATGCAAATGTTAATAATCTGCGTGGATGAATTTTAATGAGCAACCAAAGTGTTTTGGCGACTTGTCGCCGGCGACGTCTCCCTGGGCCTCTGCCACGACGCTTCGTCCTGTCCCTTCCCCCGTCTGTTACACAGACCAGCAACTACGACACTTTGGCAATGGAAGTGTCAGACATGCTTCATGCTGTATGGACTGTAGTGTCCTGACCAGTCCTCCTCGACACTTGGTTTTTCTAGAGGGCCAAGACATTGTGATAATGTATACCTTAAATCGGTCAAGGAAGTGGGGGAAACATTGTTTGCAAATTGTTGAATGCTCTAATGCAGACTATCAAATAACAATTTTGCTTAGCACTTACAAATTTTGAAATTAAAATACAAGGTTTTCAGAACTAAGTTGCACATATCATTTAACGTCACGTATCCTTTACAAATGTAGCTGACTCCTTAGCAGATGGACTCCTCTGTAGGTAAAGGACTTCCGCAGCAATGCCATATTTTAATTCCCATCTTGTTATTTAGTCGATTTGAGGCGGGGAATTTTTATGATCCCTATTCGCAGCTAACCCCAGCAGCCGGCAGCCACAGCCCCAGCCCCAGCCGGGCAGACATCAAGTGGCTGCGGCTAATTAACGCCGCTGTAAAGACTCCGTCTCCGGTGCCAGGAGCTCGAAAAGAGGGAACCAAGTGGCAAGTGCCATTAGGGAGGCTGTGGAGAACACACGTGCTCCAGGGGCGCAAGATCTGCAGAGTGCGGATTCGTATCGGAATAGGGTTTGTGGCACCTCGATTCCAAATTTAGCCGGGCAACGGCGGCGTCTGTATCATTTCCTTTCCATTGCCCTTTCGGTTGTGGTGGGGCCGGGGAAGTCCAAAAATGAAAGCAGATGTTGGAAATCAGTGGAACATTAAGGGCCGCTCATGTGGAAACTTAATTGTTGCCACAAAATCAAACGGAACTCGGCAGGAGCAGCAGATCCAGTCCCGATCTATCCATCTTGATTGGAAGTCCTTCCTGCCGCCGAGGGTGTTGAAAATTTTGCCAAAATTTATTGGCTTCTCTCTCTCTAGTCTCGTGTTTGCTTGGGCATAACTCCGGGGGCAAGTCCGTAAGTTTGTATAAACAAGATGGGTTTATTTTGTATTTTGGCGACATATGTCCGGCAGACCAATGATCACTCAAAATCGACTGATTGCCTGCAGCTGACGCAGTCAATAAGTTTCTAAGGGAAATGTGAAGCAGACAAGTTAATTCTTCATTAATGTCCGGCAATGGACGTAAGAGGGTGCTAATAAACTGAAACAAGCTATTGCTTTCTTTACACTTTCGGCAACAAGGTCTTGTAGTATTAAGGATAAATATTCAGACTGTAATCATTGTTTTATTCTTTACCCAATTCGACTTGCATTAAAGTACAAATATTAAGAAATACCTCAGGTATATTAATCCTTTACCCCGATTAACGCCTTAAAAACAGCATTAAGAGGACCCTTGGGGCCCTTAAAGGATCCTCCTCAATTATCGGATCATCCATTTGTAACACCTATCGACTTTTGCGTACCTATTCGATCCGATGTGTGCCACCGAACAACCCACTAGATTGCATTACATTCATTTCGCAAATTGCCACTAAAAGAAACAACAAAAGTGCATGAAATTTCAACATACGCTGCACACATGATCCATTCCCAGATCCTGCAGGAGGGTGGATGAAACGAGAGGAGGAGGCGGAGGGGATTTCCGTGCAATAACTGCGCAATATATCAAGCAAATACACCTGGGACTGGACGGGAAAATCGGGGATGTTTTGGCCGGGGCGCGCGAAGAACCAAACAGGAAAAATAAAACACGGCGTCGTGGAAACAATGGGAAAATCCAAATGGAAATGGGAAAAGCGAATGTGAGAGGAGAAAAAAATTTATTTATATGCGATTAAATGCAAAAGGCAATCCGGTGCGGGGGGAGGAGAGGAGGAAAAATAAAAATAATGGATTGAATCAAATTTTGGTAACCCTCCGCGGCAGGAGAGCGGACACGGGACAAGGATGTGCGAGGATATCGTGGTGGAGGAAAGCCAAGTGGAAGCGATGCAACTGCAGGCGGCGGCGACGACACAACGTCACGGGAAAACAGCAAATGACAACAAATGGAGAGCAAATACGGAAGGGGACGAGTGGCGGAGCGGAGCGGCGGAAGGAGGATAAACATTTGGCAACTGAAAACCAAAACCGAAAAACAACCTTGTAAAAAGCGAATGTCAACGATGGCAGCGACAATCGCTCCTTTCGGCGGGGGAGGTCATCCGAACCATTCAGACCACTTCCGTGTGGGCCCCGGAGCTCGAGGCAGGGTAATCCTGTAACCGAGTCGAGTCGTCGCCGGTGCCCACCGAGAAGGGATTAATTCCACACATTAGCCGGCTGCCCGGGTAAGCTGACAAGACCAATGGCTGGCACTTGTTAATTTCTCATACTAATTTCGAAGAATGCCACGTGGGGAGTTCCATTTTTTAAGGGGTTACCATGGGTGCCCTGTGCGCCTCTTCATTAATCACTCTGATCGGTTTTTGAGCACGCACTGCGGCCCACGCACTATTCGCCATCATTTTTTAGGATTTCGTGCAGTTTTCCCAGCGGATCAGCCCAGTAATTGAAACTCTGTCGGTGGTGTGTGATAAATTCATAGCTAAGCGCATGATTAGCGCTTTTGCCTCCCAGGGACACGTCAGGAACAATCGTGCCTGGCCTGCCGAGAATGGAACCTAATTATTTATCGCACAAATGACTTTTCCTAGGGTCCCATTCCCTCCCTCAATTCTTGGCAAAGACTGACGGACGACTGTGATTGGCACTTTTCATGGAGACATTGAAGTGAGTGGCCCCAACTGGCTGTCAAGGAACCGAAAAGCCGAAATCGAAGGCGGACATGGGTAGCAAATTATTATTCGGAGAACGACAATACAATAGAAGTGACATTTTATTCAGTTTATTTTATAATTCCCACTGTTTTAAAAAAACGATTTACGTAGAATATTGTCTTAGGTGTTTGACAAGGCTTTACATACATACCTTTACCTCTGTATATTGTAAGGAGGCAGATGGTTTCGGATAATCAAATTCCTTATCCCAATTCCTCTGATATTTGCTCACTCATTCCATATCTTCCCAATTCGGTTGCTTCACTTCAGTTGTTTCCCTCAAATCCACAACATCAGCTGGTCTACTTCTGCCATTATCAAAGTATCATCATAAGCATCCTATTAACTAGGTATACACTTGGAAAAATTATTCTCAAAACTATTTTTTATATCTCTAATGAATTCAGAAATAAATAGCCATTTAAATTCTAGTTTTCAAGGACTTTAACTATTATTTTAAGTAAGGAATCATATGGGTTATATAAACCTCATATTCTCTACTTTAATTTAGATATTTACTTGCTCCGCTGATTTTAAAATATTTTTATAATTTAAGGCAAAACACATAAGCAACGTTAACTACATTTTTTTCTGAGTGCAACCGTCTGAGCCAGAGACTCTTCCCAACTAAGCCGTCTGGACAAATACTTTAATACCCACCATTCTGTATTCGGCAAAGCCTGCGGCATAAAAATGAAGAAATATGTTTTTTATGCCGGCGGCGGCGGCGGCGCGATTTCGTCCTTGGTCCTCGTTGTCCTCTACACAGGCACTCCAACAACTGTGCAAATAAGTAAAAAGTAATCCTAATTACAATTGCAAGTTATAAATAAACATGGACAACGGGAAAGTAGCTGCGGAGCCAACAATGGCCAAAACTGCGAATGCGAATCCTGACGACGTCATTGTAGTAATGAAAATCCCCAAGCAAGCCATAAAAGGGATAAACCTAACGAAACGAAACGAAATGAAATGAATGAAATTTTTCCCCGAGCTGTGAATGGTAACAGAGTAACAGATTTTTCAGCGTTAGTGCGAGGATAACTGACGGAAGGAGAGTCAGACGCTCAACGATGTGTGTACGACCTGTGCTGATTTTCGCATGTTGTTTTTATATATACCTCTTATGTGGAAGGGTAGTTATGACCACTATCATATACACATGTCTAGGATTAAGGAATGAAAATTGATAATAGTACAACAAAGCTTTAGGGTAATGTCTTAGAGGAGCTCGATACTCAGAATATAATACTAAACCTAATTTAAAGCAGAATTAAATTTGTAGATGAAATACTTTTCAATATTTTAGAAAAGTTTAATACTATAGTAAGTGGAAACTTGTGATCCTTTGAAACTCTACTTACAATCTTATATACTTCCTTCTAGTTATAATGAGAAATCTACAACGCTAACTATTGTTTGTAATGGATGCATCTGCTTGGCCATAAAGTATTTCGCAAACATTTGTTTGCTTATGGGTTTTAATAAAACAAATCGCTTAAATAGCTTAGCTCCCCTTCGATGGCATTCCATAATTACAAATGTCAGGCAGGGATGGACCGCGAGACAAATGGGAATGCAAGGGCGGCAGAAGCCCATTTTTGACAACCCATTCACCTCCGGTAACAAAGGCGGTAGAACCCTTTGGAACCCTTTTTGACTTCCACAAAGGATCAACTGCATTCGTCAACAATGGACGATGCAGGGAAACAATGCTATGCACGCGCTATGGGCTACCTGACAATGGGAAGGACGAATCGCCGCATAATCAATGCGTTGATCTGCACCCCTCGAAGGCCTCCTCCAGTCACGCTTTCTGCCCCCTGTGAAGCGTTAAATTGAAGCAATTTGACTGTTTATCGTTCATCGTCAGCCGGCGTCGTACACAATGCCCGGAGGATGCCCTATTTGCATGGGAACCGCCTAAAAACTAAGTAAAATGTCAAGTCGTCTGTGCCATCCGTCTGTAGGTGGCCACTGAAACTAATGCAATTCATGTGTTGACTGTTTCCCTTCGATCCGAGCGCTCCTCCTCGGCTCCATTGGGGTCTATCTGCCTTTTGTTTGTGTTTGCCCATGTCCTGACAAACGTCCTGTCTGTCAATTTGCATGTTACCTTGCATTTCTATCGCCATTGAATTGCCCCTCTCGGCCCTCCTCACTTCGTCCTGGAAGCTTATCATCTGCAGCTTCCTGCCACACGTCCTTCCGTCCCTCCGTCCACCTGAGTGGGCGGGCACTTGTATTTGTTTATCTAACTATCAAAGTCCTGCGTGCTGCTTGCGTAACTCCAGATTCGAGTGTGTTAATTGCTGCCCAGGCTCTCGGGGCCCTCTCACGCGCGTGTCCTTTGTGCAGTGCTAATATTTCCATTGATGTCCTAGGCTGCCTAATCCATTATTTAGTTTAACATCTCTGCTAAATGTGCAAAAATCAGTCCCCAACACTTCCTCCTCTGCCTCGTCTTGCCATTCGTTTACACAAAATCTGCATTTGGTTTGATTTATTTTCCAGATTAGAGGTTAAGTAAATTCTAACTCAAAGCAAAGATGAGGTGAAAAGGACAAGACCGACAAAAATTGGCCAGACGAATCTTTGGTTATTTCAGCATAGAAATCTTCCAAGACGGTAAGCCCCATTCAAGCGAACTTGCACCAGTGATTTCTCAAAAGGATATTTAAACTATAATCTGTTTAATTCCCGAATTTAAATTCGACCGAACCAATGAACAAATAAACACTTTTTAGGTGTAGGTGTATTTTTATTATAATTAATGGTGCTATATTATTATTGGATTTGTTTGTATGCTTGTCCGATGGAATTTGAATCCAAGTTTATGTCAGTGATGAGACTGTACTGCTGGGATGATGAAAGCGTATGAATGGTTGCCTTATTTCGTTTTCTCTTATTAATATTATTTACTTGATATTGTTTCCTTTAGTGTATAGAATGCTAAGAGGGATAAATAATTAGGACTACTGTAGGAACAGGGATCATTGGACTTACCTTGAGTGGGTAGGTGACAGATGGCTTCCTTTTTTCTAATGTTCCTTCTTATGTATGTCTTATATTGTTCTAGTCTTTTAATTCTAAGAGGGATCACTAGTTAAGGCTTTTGTAGGAATAGGACTTTTCGGTCTTACCGTGTTCGTTCAAAAACTTTATCTCTTCAATGGTGTGTTACTCAGATACTCTCCTGTCCTAATAGCCCAAAACTTAGAATTAGAATCTTAAAATAAAAAAGTATTCGAAATATTCTTACTTCTTTTTAGGTGGCCCCTTACTGCGAAATGAAAATATTTATCACTTTATGCTTACTGCTAGATGAAAATCTTTAAAACTTTATGCTTAAACCTAGCCGAAAGATATTTTTATATAAATATAATATTTTTGTACTGAGCTGGGAGCTGTGCTCGCTCTAGAATTTGGAATTGAACTGAATATTTCGAGCAGCATTCATAGCCAAGTCAAATTTTGTGCCTATTAGAAAACCAAGGACTACTAGTTTTCTTATTTATAAAAAAGTAAGCAAAGCAATTCGAAATTCTTTACCCTTGCAGTGAAAATCCATCATCAAAAATGCATTAATTTCCATTCTGAAAGATCTTCTGTGTTAGTTTTCGTTGGATTGATAAATATTCACACTAAATATAATTAAAAATTCGGTGATTCGGTATAATTCAGCTCCCGGAAGCTAGGAACTATCTTTTGTATTAGATTAGTATAAAGAAACGAAGATGAATATCTCCTTTTCATAATTACTTATATTTGGTATGGTAACATCAAGGGCTGGAGCGTGTCTTCAGAGTGTCTATGATGGTGATTGATTACTTCTGTTCGCTAAAAAAACGTCTATAATAATTTTTACCCCTACTGCAATTTAAATTCATTCGACGCACTTAGTGTCACCCCCTTGGGTGTTTCGGCAATATTTGTAATTTTTATCTATAATCATTTCACGCGAGTTTAGCACGCTTCACGCCCTCCAAGTTTGTCCCATTGACAGATAAAATGGCCCTCGAGTTGTCAGCTGTCCAAAACACACAATGAGAGCTGGACAAACCCTTTTTGGCAAATGTTTTCCGAAGGTTCACGTAATGCGATAAATAAAGTCATTCAGGGCGACGATAAACGACAACGAGCGTTACAAATTGAAAGCCTGTAAAATGAACAACGGACACAAGCCCGAACAGTGCAATCAAAATAAATAAAGTAGAATAAAATCAAATAAAATCGTTCAACACTCAGCTTTTGGGTGGCAAACTGACAGAGCTGACAGACAATGCGGCGAATTGAGAGAACTTTTCACGCATTTCCACAAAAAGGCCCCCAAAAGCCAAGGGCAAAAGAACGAGCAGAGGCAAATGGACACATTGCCATCTTTTTATTTTCCCATCTCCGTAAATGGCTTTCAACTAATTTTGCAGCGAATGTTTGACAGGTGAGACAGCTGGAATGACCCACAAAATGAATGGATGTCAGTCAGTGCGTCAGCCCATCATCCATCCATCCATTCATCCATCCATCGCTCTCCGGTGCCAAACAATCGAAAGTGTCAATTAAAAGGCGGCCAAGTATTTGGGCTGTCCCCGACTGTGAAAGGCTGAAAATTTTATTATACCCTTCCAAAGGGTAGATTACATAGGACTAAAAGGGAGGAAATATATATTTGATGCTTTTAAATATTTACGTATACGTGATATTAGTCAGCATTTAACTACAAATCTTTATAAAGCTTCTGCTTCTGTTGATTCCAGCTAGACATAAGTTCCAAATTCAGTATATATTTTATATGCCATATTATTGAAGAGTACACAATTGTCGGTTTGCTGTATTGCCTTCATTCTTGTTATTTTATTATATTTGATTTAAGCGTTTCGAAAAGCATTCACACCGAGAGATCCCAGAGCTCCCAAACCACCCTCGACAGCGTCAGTCGTCGATTTGCGGTCAGCGCCGTAATAATGTTATTTTCGATTTTCGCTCCGAATCTGAATCGGAATCGGAATTGGCGTGGAATTAAAGCAGATGTCAAATGAGCGGTCATTGATCCATCCGCACTGGAGGCATATCGTGCAGGAGGGCAAGTGCTCTGATTAAAGTCTTGGGGGACCGAAAAGGCCTTCTGGACTATGTAAACAGTAACTTATGTTGAACTTCCTAGGAAGGTCCCAAAGGATGCTGTTCCGTCTCCCTTCGGCAGATCAATGAATTGGAGTTTACCAGTTTTACGCTAACCATAGTCTTAACATACCTCCATTGTTTACACTCACTCCGTTGATGGGTATGTGTTTATCTTGGAGAAGTATTTCTGTTTACTTAATGCCTCAAAAATATCCCAGCCTTGACAATGTTGAGACTTCGATTGCTTTGAAGTAAAACATCTCGATGAAAATGCATTGCCCCCCTCAAGGAAATACAATACAGGGAATGTGTCACAGATAGTTATACAGTAGATCAAACTATCTCCTTTTATAAACACAACTGCATGCACAGAACTGCATGTCTTAAAATTCTGTATATATTAAAAATAATTTCTATTCAATGCCTTTTAGGTATAAAAGTATATATCCCGCCCGCAACATAGCTTTTTTATTATTTTAACTCACTTACACAACTTTCATTGCCCATCTGTTTAAGGTCAATTCAGCCATTGTTCGTTTTTGTTTCGTTTCGTACAATTAAAATTGCTTTCGATTATAGATGCCATAATTAATGTGCAATAAAACAATTAAATCAGTTTTGCTGTTTAAATAATTGAATACTATATATTTGCCTTCGAAAAATGTACACACAATAAATGCATTTAAATTAATTTAGAAATTAAACTAGTATGGAAATCAACTGACAAAGCACACCGCAAAAAAAGATAACTTTAATGTTTTTTGCCGTGATTTCCAAAAGAACGGATAACCATTACATTAGTATATAATTTTTTTACAGTATACTCTTATTAATTTTTACAAAATGTATGTTTAACTTAATCTCTAACCGATTAATTTCGATTTTACGTTATATTAATTTACACAAGTCTTGTAGGTAGGTTCGTGATTTGTTTTTGATTGATAGTGTTGTTTTCAGTGGCGGAAAGTGTGCTTTTTGTAGTGTTGCCTTGTTGCATGTTGCATGTTGCAAGTTGCTTGTTGAGTGTGTGGATCGGGGGGGCCAGCTTCGGCAACCGTTTAGTACAAAGGAAAGTTGGAAAGTGAAGAATTTGTGCAGAAAGTCAAGGAATACAAACAGACATATCTCGGAGCCTAATACTTTAATACTTTAAATATTCTTGTAACTTTTTCTCTTATAGCTCGTTAATTCGTTAATCTTTTTTTGTTTTGTTTTTCATTTTGGTAACTATCTTAATTTTTTGTTAAAAACTTTCGAAAAAGATTGCACAAACATTTTAAATATTTTGTCCGTGTGTGTGTGGGGGTGTGATTGTGGGTGTGGGTGTGTATGTGCCTGCTTTGTTTCCTTATTTGTTCTACTGTTTTAACTACGATTTGCCGTGTAAGTTTGTTTGCTGCTGAGTGTCTCGACTGGTTTACCCTTTAATGCTATTTCCAACTCTCGCCTATGGTTGCCTATTTTCCTGGTTTTATAAAATGCCGCCAGTCGCAGCTGCTGCTTTATTAAACTACTATGAAGCTACTACGTTTAACTCTTAGTACGTTTTTCTGGTGATACTTATGCGCATTAAACTAAAAAGGAACATATACATGATTATCCATTAATATTAATTATAAATACGTTTTGTTTCGATTTAAATATTCATAGTGCTCGCATTTATAGTCAGAGTCATTTGTTAGCGGGTAGTACGTTTCCATAAATTAAGGTTAGCATTAAGAACTGAATACTCGCGTCTTGCGGGCCTATAAGTAGTTGCATATTGAATCACAAATCATTGATGAAAACTTCATTTTACTTGGTTTTAGGCGACGTCGCTCTGCACGCAATCTTGGTCCGTTAAATTCCGTTTCAATTTTATCATCATCATCATTATCTTCACACCTCGTTCGACCGTCTCTCCCCTAGGTAACTTTGCTAGACGCGGCGCTTCCATCTATTTAGCAAACAATCTATGTATCTCGACGATACCTCTCCTAGATTATACACAGAAATTTACAGTGGGGTCTTCGGTAGTGGGTCATATGAGTGTAGGCGTGTTTGGGGCTGGGTCTAGATAGATAGTTCGGGGCAGGTTCACAGGCATGTACAGTTAGCTTGCAGATGTTCAGTGTTCTTCTCGAAAAGGTACTACAAATCATTTGAACTTTATATGCTAGTTATTCGTATCGCTACTACCATTACTCATTACTCGTTACTCATTACAATATTTATTTACTTACCTTTCTTTCGTTTTATAAACAAACTATGTGGCTAAATTCTAAACCTTAAATTCGTCTTAATATTTTCTTTGCTCGTGTGCTTTTCTTGCTCGAGAGTTCGTCGTGAGTTGCCTAAGTTGCTTCCGGGGGCTCTTCATTAAAATTCAGCTTGCTTACTATCATATGCATGTGGTTCACTACCGATCGATTCCTAAACTCGGATATTTACAGGATGCTCCGGACACCATCTCCTTCCATCACCACCGCTACTTCGTTGGCATTATTTCGACTCTACTCTATAAATGATTGGGTAAGCGACTTGGTTACATTTCGATTCTTTTCGTTTCTCGTTTGCTCAGTGGGTTTAAGTGTTTGCGACGCTTTGTTTGCATTGCTTGCCGTCCCTCCGAACTCTGCAATTTGGGGAATGGGTCCAGCTTGGTGTATCTAACCTCTGCATAGAGTCCTTTTCCTGGTTGTTGTTGCGTTTTCATTTTGAGTTCAGTGTAGGGTTTTATAGCTGCAGATGGGAGATGAAGAAAGTACCAAAGATGGGGTTAATTGGAGATATAAGAATATCATTTTCACTATAGTTATATTAGCTTTATTAGGTACTTTGAAGTCTAGCAATAGTTTGTTTTCACTACGAAAGCTAAATACTACTTTATATAGATAGATATACAATGACATCTTACCTCAAATCCATTCAATATGGGGCTTTCATCAATGATACCACAGCCTGTTGTTCTGTGCCCTCATGGCACCGTTCGCCATTCCAGTGCTTCCGTTTCCGGACTTCGTCATGTTGCTCGAAGCCTCGCCGTTGGCAGTCGCAGACTTTGCACCGGCCTTCAGGTGCACGCCCACCGCCTCCTCGGCAGGCGATAGTCCTGTTCCGCCGTTGTGCCGCCGGTAGTCTGCCGCCTCAGCTGCTCCACCTGCTCCGCCCGGTTCGCCAGCCTCCCTCATCAGGCGCAGGGCCTTGAGGTGTTGCCGCTGCTGGTGACCTTCACGCAGAGTCGCTGCTTGCGGATTCTTGCCACCTCCTTGGGCATGCTTGTTGTTGTGCAGGGTCAGGCTGTATTTGGGCTTGCTACCGTTGCCGTTGCCATTGCCACTGACGCTACCGCCAGCCACGCTGCTGGCCAGGCTCAGGTGCTGCGGCTTCTTCGGCATGGTGGTGCTACCGGCGGGAGTCCGCTTTGGCACAAGACCGGACTCAACGCCGCCGCCCGCCGCGGCCACCAACTTCAGCGAGGCTTCGAACTAGAGGTTGTCGGGATAGCTGCGAAAGTTGTATGTCCTGGCCCGCTGGAACTCGGCAGCAGCTGCCGCAGCGGCCGCCGCCGAGCTGTTCCCGGTGCTGTATGGATTGATCATGGGGGCGGTGGACTGGGAGTTCATGGTGCCCATGCCGTCGTCATAGATGCCGCTGTGCTCCTGTCCGCTGTTGTGGCTGTGGCTGCTCTTGCCGCCGCCGCTGCTCACGGTGTTGGTGTTGCTGCTGCTCCCGGCGCTGCGCTCCGAGCCGGGTCCCTTGAGCGGCTTAAAGATGGCAGTGGTGGCATAGTACTTCTCCATGGGCGGTGGCGGCACAGTCGGCGGTCGGGGGAAAATGCTGCTTAGCGGCGGCGGTGGAGTGCGGCGCACGTTCACATAACCACCGGGTCCACCGGGGCCACCCACTTTCGACGAGGGCAGGTAGTCCTGCATGTGGGGCACGGCGTAACCACCTTCCGGCACATCTAGGGAGAAACGAGGGCGAGAGGAGGCGGTGCTTAGTCAGGGGAAAATGCCACAAGATGTATATTTGCATTAGTGGCCGGCGTCGCCATATTTTACGGCTCTCCGCGCGCCAGCCACCGGAAATGCGACGAAGGATTTACCGAGCTCGGTTGGTGGTTAAGGGGAATTGCAAGGAGTATATATGTATATATGGGTATACACACCTGTGTAGTCGGGCGTCATATTACATTGTAAATCATTAACCGCGGCGTAGCCATTCACGCCACTGGTGTACATATTCACATTGAAGGGTTCGTGGTAGAGACTGTTCTTGCCAATCGAGTCGTTATCGTCCACGCTGGCCTGAAGGGGGAAAAATAGGTTGCAATGGAAATAAGTTGGGTGCTTTAAAATGCGTATTGTAACACTGCATTTAAATTATAATGTAATAATTAGATCTATTTAGAAGTAATCCCAAACCTAAGGTCCTACTAAATCATGCTTTCCTCGCACTCGTTTAATTTGAGATTCGCCGAACAAATCCTTTATCTTAACTCAATCTGTTGCATCGACTTCAATCTGTATAGTTTCTGGAAAAAATTGTTCTTCTCTGCCTCTCTCTCCACTGTAGCACTCAAGTTTTCTGCAGACAAAACTCAGTATTTCCACTCGAGAAAAACTTCTTTAATCCAATTTCGCCGCAAGACTCGGCCCAGTCTCCTCCACCTTAAGTTGGTCGAACTTTAAAGTTTCCCTTTTGCTGCCCACTCGGACCTCTGGGCACTTAAGCCTGACCCCCACAAATCAACAGAGCACACTCGCACACTGGCACACACACATACTCGAGGACGACAAACGGCCGGAGTCGGGCGTTGAAAAGTCCCATTAAATAAATGCCGGACGGACAGACGGACGGACGGATGGAGGGTGCCTCACGTAGGACTAAGCAGTGTGGAAACTCCATGCTACATTGAACAATTATGTGGAAATGCGAGGCAGGAATTTGCCGCCCCCACGCTACGCACACGTATCCCCCATCGTGTCCTGGATACCCCACCGTCGCCTGAAAGTCACGTCACAGTCACCCATTACCCAATACCCCCGTTACCCATTACCCACTGCCCGCTCACCTTGATGCTGGTGCCATTGGGACGATGCTTGTCCACATTGCCGCCGAGGGTGTTCGGGTTGAAGCTGTACTGGAACGCGTCGAGGACATTGCTGCCGCGGGCGCGCTTCGTTCGGGAGACTATGAACAGGATGATGGCCACCAGCAGGATGATAATCGTGGTCAGGACCACGATGACCACGCCGATGAAGTTGGCGTCGTTCGGCTCCTGATCGATGGGGCGTGGCGCAATTACTGCAAGGGAAGCGGAAAAGAGCAAAGGCAAATTGAAATTTAAATTAACAAACGCGGGCGTCGAAACGAAATTAAATGTAAATATTGTTCAACTAAATAATTAGCCAACGTTCGAAGACTTGAAAAAACAAGAGGCCCGCCAATCGGGGGCCTTTTTGAGCATGAATGTAAATGTGAATGTGAATGTAAATGTAAATTGATGAGTTAATTGGATTTATCATTCATTCGTTCGTTTGGCTACTCACATTGCGGTCCGTTGTTGTATTTGCTGTTGCCGCCGGACTCGCCGTCCGCGGTGACCACGCCTCCTCCATGACCTCCGGGCGAGTTGCCTCCTCCGTTGGGCTTATTCTTGCCATGATTGTGCTGATACTCGTTGCTCTGCAGCGGATACTCGCGAGTGTCCTGCGCCAGTCCGGGCGAGTTGCTCCTCTGCTCCTGCTCGTCTGTGAAATTTCCCAGGGCGGGCACTGAAAAATGGATACAGAAACAGAGACACAGGGGAACGGGTTAGATTAAAATTCACTCTTCACTCTCCACTATCCACTATCCCGACGCTTTCATTCTCAGAAGTTGCCGCGCACAGCTGCGCTTCAATGATTAGTTTTTTCCAGTGCCGGCTCCCTTTCTTTGCACCTTTCGTTCCGCCTTAAATTGTTTTTCTTTCGCAACGCTTTTCCTTTCGTATTACTTATGGACTATAACGTGTTCATTTCCCTTTATCCCCCCAGCCAGGCCCAACGGATATGGTCTCTGAGGACCGGGCAGATGTCTGATTTGATTTCAGGGGCGTCACTGCGAAGCGCGTGTCTTCTGAATATGCATAGAGTTCCCTTTTTTTAATGATTTCGAAATGGTTGATCGGAGGAAGAGGAAACCCTACATCTTGGGTGAGCATTTATTACAGCAGTTACGCTCAGTCGAGCTAATCGAATTAGTTAACCTTGAGCAGGAAAAAACCGTGCACATTAAAGGTTTTCTTACATGAAATTGTATCACTAGGAGGAAAGGAAATCTTTTACCTTATGCCTAGCATATGTTGTGCCAAGATTATCACCTTGATATCAGATATTATTACATTTTCCTAGCATACTATCATATCTTCCATACCTATTCTATCATCCCCACAACTCTGTTATCCTTGGGCTTCAAAACGTCTCTCGGGTATGGCCTTTGGCCCTGGCTTACACTGATTAATAGCTAAGACCCTGGGAATACCTGTCCGTTCGTTCGTTCGTTCGTCCATTCGCAACGCTCGGTGAGAGCTCGCTTTGATCTCAAAATAATGCCATCCCGGCTTATGTTGGTCCAGAGTCTGCTGCCACTGCGGCATATGGCCCAGTGCTACGGCAAAGTGTTGTCATTTATCTCGCCAACATCTTGAAGGCATAACAAAGCGAAATGTTTCGGGGTGGGTCCTACTTTTTGTCCTCCCCTCAGAGCCTTTCTCGAAGTGCCCGGGGCTGGCCAAAAAACGTTTCCTCGAGTGGGTGACCCCGTTTCTTCAGACAGTAAATGGCGTAATTACTGTGTGAAGTTCTTGGCGACTCGCCGAGAAGGAAGAGGATGCGACGGCACGGAGGCACAGAGGTACAGAGGCACGAAGAGCTGAGTGGAGGAGTTGAGGCTGCTGTTTTGAGTTATGTCCCTGCTCCTTAGACAGAACGGGATGGGATATAATGGGATGGGTTGGTGGCTTTTGTTTCGACATTGCCATTGTCCTTCGGGTGGCTGGGTTTTTTCCCGTGCGCTTTCCTCCGGCAAAACGGGAGTATCTCGCTCCCATCGCCCGAGTGCGCTCTGTGGTCGCCATAAAACGTTTAAAATAATTAAAATATTTCGTGCCACATTTATCACACATCTAGAGGGAGGGACTCTAAGGGGTAATGGTGAATATACCGCATATCCTTTGCCACAGTTCGCAGATCTCGCCGTTGTTGTCGCTTGCCATTTATAACTAATTCTCTTTGTGTGTCCCTAGGGCTTTTCTCTAGTCCGGTCATTATACCCTGGCATAAGGGTTTATTATATAGAGGGTATATGTTTAAGTCAACTTTCTTGATCTTTAAGAGATATATTTTTCAGGCTTCAATCTGCTTCAGATTATAATACTACGTTAAAATGATCATAATAGTTTATCTCTGATAAAATTTTCATTACTTAATTGCCTTTAGAAAAGGATTAGTTTATCTCATAGCTAGCAGTATATATAATATACTTTTGTTTAAAAGACAACTGAATAAAAACCGACTTCAAATCCTATATAAATCTCTTCTGAACTATGTCAATTGAAGGGTATTTTGGGCTTCGGTCCCCTAAGCTAACCCTCCATTGTTGTTCTTGGCCATTGTATTTTTAGAGACCTTTAAAAACGTGTATGGCACTGTGACGACAACGACAGCAATCACCGCGAGCAAATCTCACAAATTGGGGTTAAATCTGTATACACTCGCACAGTGCCTGATAAAAATATACGCATACACTCGAAAGATGCGGCCCTGCCTGCCGTTTTGAACGTGCGTTTCTTTTGTTTACCCTTACCCATACCCTTACCAGCTCTTTGAGGCCTTCGCTCGAGTGGCACACAGCATAAAAAAGTATAAAAAACAGCTGGTTGCCACTGGGGTTCCTCCTTGCCTCCACCTCCACCCCCCAGAGCATAGTATTCCCCGCCCTGACATCCTCCTATATAGTGTATATATCCCATCCCATCCCATCTCGGCTTGTGTGCGTGACAAATGCTTCGTGGCGATGTTTTCTGTTTCTGGTTTCTTGCTCGTCATGTAATTGCTGCCAGGGAAGCGGGACACACAGCATGGGAGTTTTTTGGTTTATTGTGGTTTCGTTTTTGGTTATCCTTGCTTCTTGCTGCCCGCTTTGTTTGAACTTTTTTCTGCCTTGTAATGCTTGCGGCAAACTATTCAGGACTACTGATCGTCAGTTGAGTGCTATTCATCTCCCGTCTGGGTTCACACGAAATCCTTAAGAGCACTTTGGTAAGGATGCGAAGTAAGAACAAAGATCTTGAAGAATTCTGATAGCTTTATTTTGTGAAGGTTCCCTTAGCCATAATTGTTTGAGATTTCCTGTAACACAGGGTTTCTGTGTTCTTTACTTTATGTAGTCTTCCTATGTTCCTGCTCTAATTGACCTATAAAATCTCTGTTGCATTCGATTTATGATCAACTTCCCTTTATAAAACTATTAAACCAAGGATTTCCCTCCCTGTTTTGAGTCCCTCTACCATCTGCCCGGAAAATGGAATCCCTCTTTCGGTTTATATTCATACGGCACGCTCTATTTGACTCATCAATCAATTCTGCCTGTCAGGGGACTTTATCCCTTAGTCTGATTTGACACCTATAATTTTCAGAGGGGACTTCGCCGCGAAAATCCCAATGAATATAAAAGATCCTTGGTTCACAGCCGATCTGGCAATTTGTACGCAGAAACTAGGGGAAGTACAGCTGGAAAGTCTAAACATGTTCCGGGATTGAGACTGAGCCTAGCACTTGGTTCAATTTAATCAGGACATGTCAGGACATTCATAGGAAATGTGCTGGGAAGTGCAATGCCATGCTGCCTTGCTGGCTTACACTTATTCAGGGGTTCAGGGATATATCCCTACCCCTGGAGTCACAAATTGTTTACATTAAGCAAGGGAGAGAATGAAGGGGCCTTGGGTATTCTATTGACTTTATATTTTTTCCAACCAGAGCCGGATTTTCTCCTCTGACCGTTTATCTCTCGGCTGTCCCGGGTGGAAACACCCCTCCGTCCTACCTCATCCGGCATTGTTGTTAGCCAAAATGTTGGAAAAAGGTTTTATCCCCCTGTTAAGTGTAATGCATTGCTTCCCCAGTGCACCAGCGCACTCGAGAGTGAAATGAAGCTGAAAAATGCATTTGTACGTATGCAATTCCACTTCCTCCGGCTTGAGTTACTCGCTCATTCACATTTCTCGCATGGCAAATGCAATTTTCTGGCAATTTTATTCATCTCGTCGTCCTGGCATCGCTCACGTACTACTCACCGGATATAAAGCTGATCTCCGATAGCATAATCCATTTGACGGCAAAGTACAAATTGATTTTCAAATATTTGCCAACCCGATGGTGCAGCTTAATGGTCACATCCCGGGCATGATCCATTATAGTGTCGGGCATATATGAGAACTGTACGGGTTCTCCCGAGAAGTAACGTCCGCCGATACTAAAGAATACCTTGGCATGGACAAAGACCTGAAAGGATAAAAAAGGAATTAGTACAGTGGGGTTAATGGATAGGAACAAGACACAGCTTTATCCAAGTTGACAAGCAAACTAATTCCAGGATAAATCAATAGGGATTTTGTATATTTCATTGTTTATTTCCTTACAAATCCCTTGAATAAATATTGATTTCTTTGCTTTTGGTTTTTTAAAACCTTTTGCAACCACCAATCTGACTGAAACCCTTTGATAGCGATAGGGATGGGCACTCACCTGGACATCCTTGGTGAACATATTGTTCGTGTGCAGCACGATGGCACTAAAATTGCGAACCGTATCAAATTCAAAGACGATTTCCACCGGCTTGCCGAGCAGGCCCGGGGTATCATTCCGCCAGCCAATCCATTCATAACCTGAAACGAATAAAAAACCATCAGAATGAAATGAAATGAACATTTCATATGTCCGTCCGCGTGCCCGCAGTCGGGGGAAAATCAATAGAGCAGCCCTGTGGAGGAGGACTGACATGTAAAGCTATTTAAGCCTCCCTTTCTGGCAGCCCAATGGCACATTTGGGAGTGAAGTTTCCCCAAATGCCCGAAAACAAATAAATGCTCACGGCAGGCGCTCGGGGCTCGAGGGCCTGGGCCTTGGTCTGGGTTTGGGTTTGGGCATGGTTTTTGGGCGGGGTTAGACTCCGCATAACTAGAAATTATGGCCAATGCGACATTTAAGCCACTTTTTCTGCTGCTGCTTTGTTTGCATGGCCCTAATTTCGGTGGGGACCGGCGTCCGTGGGGGCTTACATACAGAGAACGAGGAGAGGGTTCTCCCCTGCATAAGTCATGCAATATTAACTGGCAACCACTAAGGCCGCCATGTGGTTATATGGGGCTGGCAAACAAGCTGTAAGCAGAAATTATACGCCCCAGACCGCTTCGATATTGATTCCACTTACAATGCAAATAAGCCGAGGACCAAGAAGGCCAAAAAAGGAAGCGATATGGGGCGATATGGTCGGGAATCCGACAATCCGAGAATCGAAATTATGCGCCGGAAACTTTCCCCATGATCGCATTGCATTGCTTTTCCGATTACGACTTGCGACTCCGTCTCGACTCGACTTTGCGACCGGGATGTCTAATTGTCTGACCGAACTTTTGCTCCTGCGTAAAGTTTTCAATAATTTCGATTATTGGCCATTTGCCAAATCCTCCAAAGAGAGGACTGCAGCAAGGCGATGAAAATGTGCGAAATGGTAAAAAATAAACTGGCGAGCTTTGCAAATTCCTCCAACTTTTGCAGCCGCTGGGGCGGAAATGAATGCCAGTGTTGCCATAAATTATCAAATATGCATAATGTTTACATTTTTACACTGGCAACGAGGAGCAACGGGGAGAGTGGCGCGGAACTGACTGCCATGGAGCTCTTTGGTCGGTATCCGGGCAAGTTTTACTGCGACGCCAGCAAATAGTCCAAAGTTATTATTATTTTTGTTTATAGTGTTGTGCTGGCGAATTATTTGCGAAAGCCAAAAACTTTTCTCCCTCCTCCATCCGCGCCATCGATGTTCAATGAAGTGAGCATTCGGCGAGCGGAATGGGGTCAGACATTGCTTGCGCTTGCCTTATGCTTTTTCCGTCGGCGAACTTTTGTAATTATTTGATATTAATCAGTTTTTCTATTGCCATAAATCTAGATGGGCCTGCACGGGCCCCCAAAAATATATGGTCGAAGTTTGGGCTTTTAGGGCCAAACCTTTTAACGCGAACTTTGCATGCAGGAAGCTGTTGGCCCAACTGCAGCTGGATTATAGTTAAGGATATATGTATGAAATTTAGAAGCTAGTGAAAACGAAAGCAGGAGCATTCTTCAAGTTAATATTTTCAATATACAATCTCACTTACCTTTGCCAAATCCATGGATGTCCGTGCGGAAGTTATCCTTGCCCTTCTGCCCATCAACCAACTGGCCAAGTCCGTCCACAAAGCGATCGCCCTGCTCATTGCCATCGTAGGTCTTGTCCGAGAGATCCACCTCCATGCCGCGTTGGACGCCCTTGGGAATGCTGTATGACATGATGCCCTCTGCAAATGGAAAGCGGAAAAGAGAAGGTTGGGAAATTGAAAATCCATTGAAATTTAGTGCGTCGATTCGGGGAACTGAAACAGAGACCTTAACCCCAAAAATAACGAAACATGAGACAGGGAACAAGGAGGAGGAGGTGAGGAGGAGGATCGAGGGAGCAGGAGTAACTGGTGGGTCGGGACACACATGCACACACACGTCATGTCACGTCACGTTCCATGTCACGTGATGCAGACAAACGACTGACAAAATGCAGAGTTTTGTGGCCTTATATGGAAACACTGAGGGAAAATTGTAAGCAAAAGAGTTTTTTAAAAGGGATATTTAAATTCCTTATTTAATAATATATACTTGTAGAACTATATATCATTATATCAAACTGGGAGAGTGTAATATACAAGTAACTAAACATTGAAATATAAAACCAGAACCGGAAGTAGCCTGCCTTATATTTCAGTGTAACAACAGCTCCCTCCTGTTTCGTGAATGGTATTTAAACTGCGGTAAATTTAAAGTTTCCCCTCTCTATCCTTCCCCTAATCCGAAGCGGAACAACTTAGTTCACAGAGTGTGGGAGGGAGGGAGACAATGGACCGAAAGGGATAGAGATAGAGACAGCGTTGGAGGATATTGAGTTACTGGAAACATAATTTCGTTTTGCGGGCACCTCAGCTCCCTGCCATTTGCCATTCGGTTTCCGTGGTTATTTTTAGCACAAAATCGAAAGGGGGAATGGAACTTTTTGGGGTATAGTTTTTCAATGTCAAAGTTAAACGTTTTCCAAGGGGGCGCCAAAGCTGATTGTGAGTCATGTTTTTGTGGGTGTGCCACACCAAGTATTTTGATATTTTTTGTGGTAAGTTTCTGGGGGATTAGGGGGTAGCGACTGCCCAGGAAATCCAAAAAGTCAGTGGGCCAGTCAATGCTCAAGTCCATCCCCAAATCCCACCAATCTGACGGCGGCAGGCAAACACCTGACACTAATTACCCAACTGAGCACCCTTCCAGCACCACTCTCCGTCCCCGAAAACAATTACACTTGGACTCGGAAAAAGGGAAAAACAACAACAGCGTTGCCAGGCACTCAATGTAATTGTGCCTAATGGTAGGGGTTCAGGATAACGGGGGCAACCCGAGCACACGTTTAACTAATTCACCAAAATTTCTATTTACACAATCGGGGCACGTGGTGTCCTGCCACCACACCACACAGGACTGACAACAGTCGAAGGAATGCTCCAATAATTACCAAAAATCACATAATTACACATAATTAAGGGACTCCCGTGGCCATGCACGAAATGGAACCGAATCCCACGCACTGGACGCAGATAATGTAGATAATGATGATGAGGCCACGGCGCTCAGGTGGGCAAATGACAGTTATCGATCACGCGAGTGGGCGGGTCCTTCGATTGAAAATATTAATTATTATTCAAGGCACTCCATGCAGGACGAACCGACCGCGTTTAATTACATGAATTACGGCGGACACAGAGTGTGGGGGGGATACGGGCAGAGAGATAAGTCCTCCGACACGATATTAAACCGACTGTAAGCGCTATATGGCATATTTAATTAACTGCAAAGACATTTAAGGCAGCGCGTTTTACAATTGCCCCGCTGTGGCAACACACACACACACGACTCTGGGGGCACCGTGGGGTTAACTGGGGGACACAACACACTCCCTGCCCCCCCAAATGTCTGTCTGCTTTGTTATTCGCGTGCCTGCATGCGATCATTATTTGCGTGTCGCGACAGTCTGAAACGGTTCCTCCGGCTGCCGAAAAATGAGCAAAATAAGAGCAGAGTCCTTGGTGGAGTGCGTGGAGCAGCAAACTGCAATACATAAAATGTAATTTTCCTCCATTTTCAAAAGGCGACGGCACGCAAGCCAACGACAGCGACAACAATGTCGACGCGCTTTTTGTTGATGAGTCAAAGTGAGGAGGAGTCTCAGGATGGGTTCTCCCTTGATGGAACTCGTAACAGGGACAGCGACTGGTAGATAAACTAAAATGTGGACAAAACAAAACACTTTTCGAAGTTTCCCAATCTCGAGACCATTTCACACTCTCGCTATATGTAGAGACTCCCACCTGGCGCTTTCAACTTTCAGTTTCCCAACCTCAAAGCCCGACTTCTTCAGTGAGCCGAAAGCGTCGACACAACGCCCAGAGTGCGCTCGAACTAATGCCCCTAAAATACCCATAAATTACTGGCCCCTGAATACCAGTGGGTGCCATAAATCCCCGGCTTAGTGCTAATCAGTTGCTGCATTTATAATGCACTCCACATCCAGAGCTCCGTCCGATTCTTGCTGGTTCGATTCCAAGGGCTTAGCCGTTGGTAAATCGTAACAAGCCCGAGTTTAGCTACGCTTTTGAAATCACAGTCGGAGATAATCTCCGGCCCGAGCCCTATTGGGTTACATTGCCAGCTAGTGTGCTGGGTGCGGCCCCATTTGTCCCTTTTGCCCCGTAGGTGCACCCAGATCGATTCGAATTCAAATGACGCCGGTGGCCAAAATTTATGGCCACAATCTATAAACAATTATGATTCGATTCTTGGCTCTTTCAAGGGGGATTAATGATCGGCATAAGGCCAAAATGAAATCGACGCGGCCATATAAATGGGATTTATTGATTCGCCCCTCGCCCACAGTCTGCCACTTGTCTAGACCCATCCGCCAACCGACATCCATTGGAGCCACTATTGCCCAACTGTGGGCACCATCTTATCTTGTTTAATTTGCATATGAAATGCGCCATGTCGAGTCCCGAGTCCCCCATATTCCCCGTGGCAAATCAAATGACATGGCCGCAAAATGTGAGCGGTCAGCAGTTTGCATGCCTTGCAACCCCAAAATCCTTCCTCCCCCCTATGTTCTAACCAGGAGAGGCGTGCCATAGTTCTGGGCGCGATTCCAAGCCCCACGGTTCCCAGAAACCCGGCCCAAGCTCTGCGTTAATTTACAGAATAATGTTCAACTTCCGCGCCCCTGCCTCTCCTGGCTTCAGCTCCCCAGAGTCCCTGCACTACAAATTGTCATTAGGCGCGTTTTGCTGACTGGATTTGTGTGTTATCGCTGCCAGCGAGACCCTCTCCAGTCCACCTATGGAAATTATAGAAAAATTTGTTTGTCCAGACTTGTTCCTGGCTCGTGCACTACTTGAAAATTGCGTGCAAACATCGACAACGTCAGAGTCGAGCAGCACAAAAGACCCAGGCCAGGTTGCTACAATACACTGAGAGAATGAATGAGATTTATAGGGGCTACTTCTTCAGCTCTATATAAAAGACATGTGCTGATTCTTTGTTCCCAGTGTAGAGTGTTGGTTTTCCGTTTCCCAGCTCTTTCAGACTGCACATAGTTTTCAGCCTGTCCGGCTTATCGTCGTCTGGGATTTCGATTTCGGTCAAGTCCCGGCCAGAGTTTGAATATGGGTATGGTATGAGATGTGTTTCCACTGTCTGCACGCGATATATTTCAAGTACAAGAGGAGAACTCGACAAGCCAAAGCCAAGGTGCGTGGCAAGAAACCCAGAAATGTGCTACAGTTCTGCAGAGAGGAGAAGCATTATGTTTTGGGGGAGCTTTATGGCGGGTTCTCTAAACATGGGTGCAGCAGTCAAGTAATCTGGTATAAAGAACTCATCCTAAAACTCTTTACTGGTTGGGTACCCCCTAAAGAAACCTTCTAACTATGACTATTCTTGTGTTTTACATAATTCTACCATCTGTATTTAAGTTATTTTTTTATTTACCTAACCAGGTTAATTCCAAGTCCCCGAATATGCCCTTTTAAGGCAGGTAAAACTCTTTAAGACTTGCATTTGAGGTATTTAGAGTACTCCAGTATCGCTCATGGCGAGTCGTGCGAGCACTTAAGCCGCTTTTGCCGCCTCTAATGGCAAACAGAATGCCTCCTCGGACGGCGGGATGATAAATTAGCGCTGACACTAAAACCCTGTTAGCCTCTCCGCACTATCATTGCTCATGTTGGGGCTTTAATCGCACTAGGATAGTTGCCCCTCAACCCATTCTACCCGCTGTACTCACCTTCCCAGGGACAGCCGACGATCTCGGCCCGCAGACAGACGGTGCGGTCGTACTGGCCATAAGGATAGATGCGTATCTTCGAGGCGAAGATGATTGGCTGCAGGGCATTCTCCACCTCGCTGTATGTGTTAATGTTGGCTGGAAGAATCTGCAAGAGAGTTGGGTTAGTTGGGGCTAACTTCGCAGCTTTACCTGCTGACACTTACCTCCTTGCCCTGGATATTCTTCCAGCGCTGCCACTTGTCGAAACCCGGCCGCCAGTACTCCAAGACATAGGCCTCGGTGTACTCCTGGCCCTGTCCTTTGCCGAATCTGCCCTGGGTGCGGATGGCGGTGATGACATGCGTTTGGAGCAGATCCACCTGCAGATAC
The DNA here is from genome assembly GCF_035046125.1 of Drosophila serrata. Lineage (NCBI taxonomy): Eukaryota > Metazoa > Arthropoda > Insecta > Diptera > Drosophilidae > Drosophila > Drosophila serrata. The sequence continues at coordinate 422,854 of NW_028256998.1, forward strand.
TCCTTGAGCGCGTTCGAGACCATGTGCTTGGGGCACCAGGCACCGCCATTATTATCGGTTTTCAGTCTGCAATGGGAGAGAAGGTTTGGGGAGGACTTTATTAATTAGGCTCCATCAACGGTAGCGGCGAAAACCAGTTGCATGGCCCCGTCGCCGATACATTTCTTATGAATTAATTGACACTAAGCGTACGGCACCGCACGGAGCCCCACCATATCGAACCCCAAACCCAGGCCCCAACCCCGCAGTTTGTGGTGCGCCGTCTGGCAGCCCGTCTCGTTCGTTAAGCTGTTTGCGGTTTTAGACACAGCAGGACGTTGTCTGTGTAATTAAGGATTAATTTAACCTACACCCGGATGGCAGACGGACGTGGCCTAACTTTAATCAATTTCCAAGCAGCGGAGGCTGTAAGTCGCATCGAAGGCATTGATATGTTGTTAACCACTCCCTCGCCGCTTTTCGGTTTATATTTCAATTAAGTTTTACATGCTTGATTGCGTTTTAGCCGCCTTAATGTCCGGCAATTACTCAGGGGCCTGCAAGCGACTAGGAGCGACTAGGCCTGGATTCACCTACCAGCGATCGGAGCGCAGTCGAGTCCATCTCGACTCCTGTCTCCGTTGGCTCCGTGGCAAATTGCTTCATTCGGTCGGTGGCTGTGCTGCCAGCGGGTTATTGGAATTGAATTCGATTGCGATATTTATCTAGTGGCCAACTTGGGGCCTTATGCTAATGTGCATGCTCCCGCGGAATTCGTTAATAATCTCTCCATGTCCCCGCCCCAGCCTGAGGCGGATGGCCATTTGTAATGTGCCTCTGCGTGAATTGAGACATCGTTTAGAGGCGCTGCTGCTGCCAGCCAGTGCCAGTGATGGAGTACCGAATTATCCAATTAATTCCTCGAACACACTTTCGACCTAGTCCGAATCTCAAAGTCCTTCACTGAATCCAGCCAAATTAGCATCCTTGGACGCTGTGCAATATTCATTACCAACTGCAATTACGCTCAAGTGCATAGATCAAAGTGGCTTCATCGGTGGAGATGGCTCTGGAAAATCCTAATAAGAGCGCTCCCACAGCCGGGCAAAAAAGGTCAATTTAATCTTCATAAAATTGCTTAGGTTCTCCTCCTTTCCTTTCGGTAGCCGGAGCAGAGTAAATAGCCAGAGGCCAGGCGAAACGAGAAACGAGGACTACGAGCAGGGAGCAAGGAGCGGACAAACATCATTTAAAATGCTAATATCCGCAGTTATGTGCATTTCAACTTGACTTTAATTATTGTTATTGCCAAAGTTAACAATCTGCGCCATCGTCGGCTGCTCATTTCCAGCGGCTGATGGACTGGCTAACTGCCTGACCGTGGTCCTGGTACTGGTCTCCTCTCGACCGATGGCTTCTAATCGGGCGCCGAAGGAGAAGGAGAAGGAGGAGGAGGTCTCGCATTTTTTCTCTCCTCTTGCTATTTGTAATATGTAAAAGGTTGTAAATTTAATGGCCTGACGGTTGCGGACGATGGGCGAGGTAATGAAAATCAAACAGCGCCAGCTGTCATTAAACTAATCTCCGTAATTCAATAGCCCCAGACGGGGCCACTAACCATCGGAGTAGTCCTCATCCCATGACATCCCGAGGGTCTTGCTTCCTCCTTGGTCGAATGAAGGGGTCTCTGCCTCTGCCGTTGCCTCTGTCCCGAAATGAGTTTCCGCGGAACTCTTCGTTTTTCGGGCTAGTTAGTCTAGTTAGGTAAGTGCGCGGCAGCCGCAAATTATAATGCTGCCTGCACTTTTGAACTTTGCTGGGGTTGGCCGGGTCTCCGTGAAACTTTCGGCTAAGCAAATTGCAGCTCGCCTGATTGGACCCGCCGCGGAGTCTTCGGGAGGGAATCGACAAAAGACAAAAGAAGAAAGTTGCCAGTGCTGCAGAGTTTCAGGAGTTTTGTGCCTGTCTGTGGCAGTGGGTTAAGTCCCTGGCCACCAAAGGGAAATTAGTTTAAGGTGGAAGTGGAATCGCGCAAAACTTTTGCCGAGAACCTCTCAAGTAGAGCACACTTTAATTAGAACTCCGAAGAGCAGAGACTTCAACTTCAACTCTAACTCTGAGTCCTTCTGTAAAACCTCCCTGAGACTTGATAAATACGTCTGCCGAGAATCCATTTCGCTTGCCATTAACTCCACAGTCACTTAGTCGCTCAGGAATCTCAGCCACACATCGCCTGTCAATCCAAGCCACTTGGTGGTTCCCATTCCCGAAACGACAGCCAGCATCCCACGACGATTCGCGATTCGTCGGATCAAAAAGGCCAGATCCAAGACGATCTCCATGGCTCCATGGAGTGAATCACACAAAAAAATAAGAGGAAAAGAAAAGAGGCTTTCTCAGGTGACTCTTCGCTTCGCTTTGCCTTTTTGGCTCAGCCTGCCCGCATTGCAAGCACATCAAATGTTAGTTGCAAGTCCCGATCTCGATTCCCCATTCCCTAGCCCTTTGTTTTAGCCTTTCTTCCATCGAGTCTTTAGTATAAATTCCGGTTAATCGCGGAAGGAGGAGAGCAACCAAGCAGACAAAATGTATTTTGTTTATCTGCGACGTGCTCATCACGCGTCGTTTTTGTGGTTTTACTTTAGTGCCGCCATAAAGGGTTAATGTTAATGATGCCTTTGTGGTGGTGCTGGTGGTGGTGGTGCTGGTGTGGTTCTGGTGCTTCGGTTGTCAGTCAGCCCTGCACTTGAGTGTTTTTTAAGTGCATGTCCATAAAGGCAGACAGCAAATTATTACGGGCAGAGCGAAATGAAGAAAGGCCAAGACCGGATCTTCGAGTGTGTCTGCATTGATTTCTGGCCCGTAACTCACGTGGTAATTGACATGTTTATGGGCCAGAATGGACTCCCCCAACCAGTGGGCATGAGATGGTGATGGTGTCATCCATCACGGCCAACGGCATGCAATTGCGAAACTTCCGCTTCAATCTCACAATTGCCCGCATTGCCCCACCTCGAGCTTCCTGTCCGCCGCTCAAGAGCTCTCATAAACTTTAATTCAAACGAAAATGCGTCAATAAAACGTAAACAAAAGGCGGAGAAAACCAAATAAAACTAAAGGCCTGCCAGAGAGCACCGCATGAACTCTTTGATCCACAAAGGGCAGGGGATAACCAGTTTGTGCATTTCAGAAATGGCATTTAATTAGCCGGCTGCCGGACTCTTTCTCCGACTGTCACATTCATTAAATGGCTGCCAGATCGCTCCGCTTGCATATTCTTGGATAGATACATAGATACATAGATTCATTGATGATCCCAAATAACCCTAAAGGGCGCTAGCCAAACAGCAAATATTTTCAACGCTGCTCAAGAGATATGCAAAACGAGTTACGCCGATATTTATTGAAATTGTTTATCTCCGCCGTTTTGTTTCTCGTGGATTTGGTATTTTTTCACGATCTAACTGTTTGTGTCATAACATAAATTTCGTTGTCAGAGCGGTGGCCAAAGTTTTTCGATTTTATAGACTTCGCCTTATCGGCTAATGAAGTTGTCTATAAAATTAGCAATTAAATGAACACGCCGGCCAGCGGCATTGCAGATAAGCCGCATCGCTTTCGTGGGGCAGCTGGGGGTTAAATGGTTAATGAGCCGGATGAGGCGGACTGAGTGGTCATAAAAGCTTCGCCTGGCCCCAAAATCTTTACCGCTGATCTCAGGAGATATCGATTGGTGGTGGTCCACGCAGGCTATTATATGCCCTCTGATTTCTGGGTTCTCTTTAAGACCTTCATTGGTATTTAGTAAACAATACAGTTTAAATTGAATAGTTAATCTATATATGTAGTCCGAGAGTGACGGCACATCTCTCTATTTACTCCGATTTCACCAGAACTTACCTTGCATGTTGAGGACCAACGAAGCCCGTATCGTGGGCTGAGCTCGCTGTGATTTGAGCATCTGTTATGGCCAACGACTCCATGCCCAGGGGCACATTGCATGTGGCTGAAAAGAGCAGAAAAATGAAAAAAATATGCTTGAATTTTAATTTCGTAAAAATGAGGCGAGCGTTAATTAATTACGATGGGAGCCACATGAAAGCGGACTGCACCATCCGCCCATCGAATCTATCAAAATAAGTCGAGCGTCAGTTTGAATTCCTTGACATCTGCCAGATAGGGAGACCCCGCGCAGCGTTTCATATTAAAGTAAGTATGAGGCCATGCCATTTGCCAAAGTCAACTCCTGACTGGCACAACGTCAACTACTTTGCTTAATTTATTGCCTACCAATTGCAACTGCTCCTTCGCTTTGCCTTTGAAATGGGAGGAGCAGTCTCCACATCTGACAGTCGCCTGCTGACATTTTCGCCAGAATCAACACTGATTTGACATGACTTTTGTTGCCCCGGCCCAGCAGGCCCTCCACGTACCAATCCCACTTTTGATCTCCACCAGCCCAAGGTGCGTGCATTCGTTTAGAAGTTTATAAATAAACACACACACACAGGGGCCAGTTTACCAGGAGGGAGAAGGTAGTAGGAGGAGAGCCTGGGGTAGCCAGTCAGCCAACCAATTCAAATTGAGCTTGTGGATGCGGATACTGAGCAAGTTCCAGTTCGTGATTCAGAGATGTGTTTGCAGCTAAGTGAAGGATTTAAGAATTGAAATCTTAAAGAACTTCAGAACTTTAAGCTTTTAAGTTGCCAGTTAGGAATAATTAAAAACCTATATCATATTAAAACCATATAAATTTACCATAAATTTAATTACTTATAGAAAACCCAGCAAATTATGAATGACCTATGCCTGATACGTTTTCTACTCTTTCTTGTTTCGATATTTTCCATCTCTGCTGGTTGTTCCTAGTGCCTTTTGCACTTGATTGGACTTGACAGTTGCCCAAGCTAAAGCCACTGAGACCCCAGGGTCCAGGCCTGGCTGGGTCAAAAGCCAGCAGACCCGAGATCTCGAGTACCACCAGCTCTCCTCACCCCATTGGATCTGGCTGCGACTGCGACAGTGCACTCACTGCATATTGCCAGTGCAGTCGCTTGGAAAATTGTTGCATGTTTTGCTAACTCAACTCGCTCCGATGTGTCTAGCCCCAGCAACAACATTGCCAGAGAGCTCCTTTGGCATGTGTTTGCTCTTCGGGGCGGAGGTGGGGCTGGGGCTAAGTGCAAATATTGCCAGCAGTCTGTTCTGTCCTGTCCTTCTTCGGGCTTTGAGTTTGAGTCCTCTCGTGCGGAGGCATCCGAAATGAACATGTTTATAGATTTGTATTTATGTATTTGGCTTGCTTGATTAACTATAAATATTATGGCAGAGGGATTTCACGTCTGAGGAGCAGCGGGCAGGCAGGCGGAGGGGCTATTGTGACAGATGAAGACGCCAGTGGAATGACTTCACATGAGTTCGACGATAAATATATTCATATACTTTTAGTCAGTAAAGCCCCGGCTTATTCACTCTTTTTTCTAACCAAAAAAAAAAAATGATGCCAATGGAATTCATTTCGGAAATCAATAAGCCAGGCCCTTCCAGTCCAATGGCCTCAGAATGGCCAAGTTTATGTACTTCCCATTCTAATGTAACTTCCTCTCATGCGGGCCCCACTCCCGGCAAAGGCCACCCCTGGGGGTCCTGTGTTGTCGCCAGAGAAGCCTCGTACAAATCGCATCGAATTTATGAACCGCTGACATGCCACGGCCATTGAAATTGGCCATAATCCTCAGCCGCGTTGCTATGGCTTCATTAAAACGTTCTCCCCAACTACCGGGCACTGGCTCTCTCTCTCTCTCTCTCTAGAGACGGCATAAAAATGTCAATATGCATATTAATGAGCTGGAGCTAAGTCCTCAGAGCCTCAGAGTCATGTGGGGGGACGAGGACGAACCAGGCTGCAACATGTCCGGCTGAGGGGCACCCTGGGGCGCACTCTTCTGGTTGCAGAACCCCAACTGAGCTGCCTGTCACTGGCCGGCGAAATGATGGGCCGCATAAAAATAGCTTTCAATGTCAATTAAAATAGATTTAGCCAAGTACGAGCACTGGTTCTCGGACTTCCCCCGCAGGCGACATAGACAAGCGTAATGATTGATTCGTGGTCCGACTTACTGACCCCACTCTTTGACCTCTCGACTTCCCGACTTCTCGCTTATTAAATCAATTCATCTCGCCCTTCCACTTACCAATATCGAAGGCTGCCGCTGTCGGCGTGTTGAGCATTGAGCAGCCACTGGCGATCATCAGCGCCCAGAGGCTAAGCGTCCATCGAGTGGATGCCATGGGGGCTGTGGAGCGGGTGGAGGGTCTCAGGCGGCCCTGGGCAGAGGCTGTGGGTGGTGGTGAGCGGGTTGGGTGGGAAAGGCACTGGCGGGAGAACATTATGATGCTGCTGGTGGTCGCTTCACTTGGCGACTTGAGCTTCATTTTGTGGTGACTCCAAGGTGGCAGTGAGATCTGTAAGGAGACAAAGATACAATGTTAGTTAGAAGCAAATTAAAATAAATGTACTGAATATGTGGTCGCTTTTGAATTAAACCCACCCACCTAAACCCCGCCTGCGAGTGCTGTCTGGTCAAGCAGAAAGTACACTTCGTTATCGCATCACTATGCTTTAACTGCGAACGAATCGGAAACTTAATTGACGCCGGATAAGCCAAAAACCAGCAGAATATGCAGCAGCCTGTCGTCATCGTCATCGTCATCGTCTCCGTCTCCATCTGCGTCTCTGGCTCCTTCTTCGTTTGACTTTTCCCTGGCCGACTCCTGGTCTGAATGAATGCAAAGTGAATGTGCGTGACGAGCAACAGCCGGGGGCTGGAGACCCGGAGGATGACTTTGTGCTTTTCATTTAGCATTATTTTGCAACAATTTCTGCAGTGGCAGACATGTGCGAGAGGAGCCGGGAGCGGCAAAGATGCCGTAGAAAGCGGCCAAAGCAAACAGCTCCACCCCCTCTCCCCCTCTGCTCGGTCTGGTTATCCATTCACCGACGACTAAGCCAGTTTGCGCTTTAACTTAACGCCGGCTGGCCAGGAAAAACCAGAACATAGAAGCAACGCCAGCTGGTGGAGCAATTTAAGGCAGAAGCTCCCCGAGAAAAACGTATTTAGCTTATGCAAAGCGTGCAGCGGAGTGGTAAAAAGGGACTAAAGGTGCGGCGCAAAAAGGCTGAGATATGATGAACGTGCCGCACACCCGCTCGCCCGGTTAGTCAGGCGGCAAAAAGGACATTCTAGGCTCTATGTTTGTGTTTAGTTTGCGAAATTTTCTTTTGATGTCTTTTAATTTTAATGAGTTGGGATGTGGACTAGGAGGCGGCGGCGGCAGCCCCAAGTAAAACTAATTAGAAGCGACAAGGGACTGAGGTGGGGTGAGGGTCAGAGGGAGTAGCTTGCCACTCCAGACTTCATTGTCCTGTTGGTGCCAGGTGTGCGGCATAAGAATCCCGCTCAGGTTACCAAGAAGCATACTTCTCCACTATGTCTCTCTGCTGATTTCCATCTAATAAATGTGGCCATATAGCGCAGCTCCTTGTTGTGTGTCTCTACATGTGAATGGGATGCCAAGGAAAACCCTATCCGGGCTACGAGGCATGCAAAAAACGTCTACGTCATGGGGCAATTTGTCACGCAGCTGCTGCTGCTGCTCCTCTCCAGTCAAACCACCCACTGCCCCACGTGTGCTGTGTGCTGCTCCATGCTCTTGTCGATAACTCAGCGCTTAATTGCTCATCTTTCAACGTCCAGCTCCGGCTTCAGCTCTGACTGCTGGCTCCTGGCTCCTGGCCCAGCGAGGAGCAATTATAAAAATTCTCCACGAGCTGGGAATGTCTGAAAAATGCTGGCTGTCATAGTTTCAGCTCGCTGCAGACACACGATGTAGGTTAAATTAATAGTGACACTTGGCGCTGCACCACCTGGCGGCGTCTTGGAACTGGCTTTCCCGTCGTCCAAGTTCCTGCTTTTCCGCCAGCGAGCAACTTTTGCCTGCACTCGATCGGCCGCGAATATTTCATAAATTGAAATGTACAGTTAGTTAATTACACGTTCAATTAGCTCCAAAAGAGTGGCATTAGCCACAGTTCGGAGTGCTGTCATTGAACGATTTATCGACTAATGGCTCATGATCATTGCAGGTTTGCTGGTTGCTGGTTGCCAGTTGAGAGCCACATAATAGCTGGCTTTTAAAGCGTCCCATAATCCGAGGCCAGTTGGGACCTTTAATTCCCTCTTAAGGTCCCGCACAATCTACCCCCACCCCACCCCGGGGCAGTCCAATTTAGTCAACTGATGGAAGGGACGCGGAGGCCATCAATCAAAAAAGTTTCCATTTTAAATGTCAACACATTCCCACAGCCCCCACTCCTGGTCGGAGCGTGGAGCGTGGGGCACGGAGGAACTTTCTATGGCCGCCCAGATTGGGAGTCTCGAGAACTAAAACAAATTGCTGCCGAGCGCTAAAATTTAAACATCAAACTCTGTATGTGTGTATGTGCTGGGCGGACTTCCTGATTAACCCGAAAAGGGAGAGGGCAGCAGAGATTGCCTGGCGCAGAGTAAAAATCCGGCAAATAGCAAAAATACCAGCAACCAAATTGATTAATTGACGGAGCACAGTTTTTCATGGAAAAGAATCTGGAGCGCGCATCAGGCGTACTCTCATCCATATAGACATATACATATATACATATGTATATATATATATTCGTATATAGTAGGCCACATGGCCCAACACAATTTGCATAAATCGAAACACAAAAGCGAACTGCGAGCTGCGAGCTGCTGCGCTGGAAATCGGGAGCGAAAGATATTTATCTTGTTCAGTGTCAAATTAAGTTGATCAATTAAGCAATTGACGTCGGAGTGAAAAATGCACAGCCAGAGTTTGCTGAAAGGGCGGTGTACAGAGCTTAATGCGACTTTTGAACACACACTTGCAACACCCAACAACACACACTTACAACAAGTGACGCAGATTGCACAGGATGGGAATGGGTTGGTGTTGGTGTTGCTCGTGTTGGGACTGGGGACTTGGGACCCTTGCTAGTGACAATTTCTGTCAATTCAGCGGCGCTAATCAAGCAAGAGACAGCCAAGCATTTAAATCGGGTGCAGCAGCTGGCAGGGAGAGAGGAGTGAGGCCACTAAGTTGGGACTGGGACTAGACAAATTGGCTGCGATTGCAACGGGATGGCTGGGGCAGGGACTTGCCTCAAAGCCAACGACATGCGGGCAGGTTCCGCAACGCAGGCGGCAGACAGCCAACGTCATATAATCCATCAACTCTGCAGACAGTTGCAACAGCAGCAGAAACAGAAGCAACGGCGACGACTCGCATTTCCCTCAGTTGTAATCAAATCAAATGACATTGCAGACGTACAGGCAGAAGAAACTTTGTAGGAAGGCAGCCATGGCCAGGAACCACCTCCAGAAAGGGGGACCCATTCCCAGTTCGCTTCTCCTCCGGCCATTGTCACATTTGATGGCCAACACTTTTGATGATTTAATAATGGCTCGGCCTGGAGGAGAACCGGGACTTAGTTGCGTGCAAGTGGACTAGAAGGGATTTAATGGTGTATGGGACAGTGAGAACCAAAGGAAATCCTCTCGACAAAACCCGGAAGAGCACAGCGTAGACATCAAGTCCCGACGGAACAAAAGGCCCGAACCATGAAGAACCATCGATATCCAGTCAGGCGGCAGCAACACACTGCTATATACCCCTGCCCGCTCCCACTTTAAGTCGGGCCTTCAATAAAAAATTTGCATAGCAGTCACAAAACCAAAGACAGTTGACAACTTTTTTATTTGCCCCGTCGTCTGGGTGAAAAGTCGCCTGCCTTTCCCCGCGTGACGCATTTGTCTATTATTGTGACAGGCTCGAAGGCTCGAAGAGCTCTCGACGATGCGAGACGCTTGAAGGGCCTGCCGGCGCGTCGGCAGAAGGCAGGAGGTAGGAAAGGGGGCCACTTAAAGCCTGTTTCTATCGATTTTCGAATGGCAAACATTCAGCCAAGTTCATTAAAGTCACATCAGAGGCGGAAGTACCAGCCGGGCTGCCGCTTTCGAAACCACAAATAGACACAGCTACAGCGGCGGGAACAACAAACAAACGGAGCGGCCACAAATCAACGCCTAACCGCAGGGGCGGTTGGGGGGCGGAAGGACCCCCGGCAGAAGGACCGAAAAAAGGCGACGCCGCCATTTTGTCTGTCCTCCGTCGTCGTCGTCGGCCATTAAATATGCAAAAAGCAACATGCGAAAAAAGTGTTGCATACTTTTAGTTGCTGCGTCAAACCGCAAAAAGGCAGCAGAGAAGCGAAGCGCCCAACAGGAAGCCGGAAAAATAAATAGAAGGAAGGAAGAGAAGAGAGCTGCCACCTTTTGTCCTGCCCACCATTCCTCCTCCTTCTCCTCCTCCTCCATCTCCTATTTCCCTTGCTTTCTCTCTCCTTGTCAGGATTTTCCTTGCCGTCTCGCTTTGGTCTCCTTCGCGAGCCATTCATTAGCATAGACATAGAGAAGCAATATTGAATTTCTATGCCAGTGTGAGTGTGAGTACCAGGAGGCGGGGGAGGCGTGTGAGGTCGCAAGGTTGCGAAAAAATGTTTCACGCTTTGGTGAGCTGAGGAAATCACAACGGGGCAGTGGAGCGTGAGAAGGGCAAGGCAGGCGCTGTACCAGGAGCAGAGATGGGTTTTGCTAAAGGGCCGAAGGGTAGAGAGGGGAGAGAATGGGGTCCTGACAGGCTCAAGCAGCGCCTGGGGATCAAATTAGTTGAGTTTTTTGAAAAGAATGCGGCAAATTCTAGACTTTATGCATGATAAGTGGCGAGTAAAGTGCTCGCTCGGCAAGGGGTTCCAGTCGTAGCAACGGGAATATGAGAGGACAAAGCTGGAGCTGGAGTAGGAGCAGGAGCTGAAGTAGCAGACCGACAGTCGTCGTCGTCGTCGTCGTCACATGTCAGTTAGGCAAACAGGAAGTGGAAAACGAGGAAGCGCAAGGATATTGACAGCAGCTACCCAGAGGAACGGGTAACGAGAGAAGGAGGAGCACATGACGAGAAGTGATCGGAGTGCTTTGGAAGCAATCACCGTAACAGGGAATCAATATACATAATTACAGAATCAAATTAACGTAGTAAGCAAGCAAGAGGCTTCTTTGACAACATTTATTTCCTCGTTATCTGCATCCAAAAATAATATAATGCCATCGATTAAATTCGCGACAAGATCATACAGAGGCACTTATCCCCACGGGAGGTGCACTGTCTACCTTTTCCGAATTCCTAAAGGCTTCAAAGGCATTCCCCTTGGGACGGAGGCAGGGGGCCTTGGTCCATCAAAGCGGATCTCTCTCGTCTGGCTGTCACCCCACCGCGGTCGGACCACTCAGGTCTGTCAATTGAAGAAGCTGCTTTAGCGTAACTTTGCCCAGCTCAAGGCACATCCTGTTACCCGCTTTGTCTGCGGTTTGTCATCGTCCACATTGTCATCGTCGGCGGCGTCGTGTGTGGGCCTCTAAAGGAATTTTTATGAATTATAAGCGAGGCTTCTCCACACAAAAAAGAGAGAGAGAAAAAACTGAACGGCGAAATATGCAAAAATGTTTTTTGAAAACATTTTCAGAGGAGGATGACAGCGACAGCCAGCGACATTGACAATGAGGCGGTAGTAAGTGGCTGCCAGTCGCGCTCAACAACAAAGCGCTGATTGACAGGAGGGCTCACACAAAGGGGTAGCTTCGGCTGGGGGCAGCCCTCCTTTCAGGGCGGAGGGTTGGATGCCGGCACACACAGATGCAGCCAGCAGCGAGCAGACAGTCGTTAGGCCGATCAACGGAGCGTGGCCAGGACATGTGGGCTGAGGACTTGAGCTCTCGCTCAAGCCCTATCGATTTTTCGTATTATAATCGGACCCAGCGCGGTCCGGGCTCTCCGATTTTCGTATTTTCGGGTTCAATGTGCAAATGCAGATGCGACTCGACGGGTTGGTTCGGTCAATCCCATTCCCATTCCCATGTGCAGGCATTGCTTTTCGGCTGTTGCTGCCGCCATCCAGACAAATTTAGCAACGCTTGATTAATTTTTACGACGCGCCCTGTAAGTGAAAGAAGCAACAGAGCTGGGGAAGCCCCTGGTCTCATCCGCCCCCGCCAGGTGAGCCCGCAGATGAGGTACAAGGAGCTCTGCTCATCAGTTGTTCGCTCGTTATGACAGACCCGGCGCATTTAACAAATGATTGCCATAACTCAAATTATAGTTAATCACGCAGTTGGACTCTGTTTACCTTGCCTGAATGTTGTGGGGGTCTGCTGCACGTGGCTCAATGTTTTTGTGGGGACTTCGTTTTGAAATCAGACATGTACGAATAGTACTTCCAGCAAAGCAATTATGTCACAGCCGCTCCATTTGGCCAGGCCGGGACAGCGGTTCTTTAACGGCACCCGGAACAGGCGGCGAGTTGAAAAACAATCGTTTGGGGTTCAGAGCTTGCGGGTTTTGTGGTCATAAAGCCGACCGACAGAGCTTTCGGGCTGCTGTTTGCCCCCGCCGTTGCAGGAAGCCTTTATTAGCCCTGGGCCTAAACATATCTTAAACAAGGTAATGGACATTAACCGAATGGGTCGCCAAGCCGGATAAGTGACTGCTACTTGAGGGCCAGTGGTTAGATTCGCATGGAGCGTAACTCGGTGAAGGCATGCGACACACAGCACACAAAGGGAAATAAATAAATAATTTATGTATTTATCAAGTTGGATATAGTGATTGCTACCAAAAAGTGACTATGCATGTTATTGAAACCAGTTTCTGAAAGGGGGGGTTAATTTCGTCTTGTATTTACTTTCTGGAAAGAGCCCAGGGAATTTTCCCTCCTACTGATAGACCATCGCCATCGCTTTTCAGCTCAATTACATTCTGTGGAACCAGAGTTCCCGCTTAACCCTTTCATCTCCCAGCTGCCGCTCACTCCCAAACGGGACGAACAACAACATTTACCACTTAACCCTCTGAAAAGAACCCATTTGATGCTCTAATTACGCCAACATGTTGTCCATTTGATAAAAACCCTTGATGCTAGAGGGTGACCTGAATGACAAGTTTGGCTAGCAGCATTTCTGACACCTGGCGTGTGGCCCTCAACGATTTCCCCAGGGAGCGAGAACGGGCTTGGCCAGCTCTGCAAAGCCCTTAAATTGGCCGACTAAGCGGGAACAAGCTTGGCATTTGCTATCTGAATGTGTTGACTGTGAAGAATTGAGTTGCATGTGTGACACAACTTTGTCAGCGAGCCCTGATTAATGAGCCAAGTCGAGCCAAGCCGGGCTCCGTTGCACATGAGTCCGATCTGGGTGATATTTACCCCCGCGATTCATGCATTTTGGCAACTTAGAACTTAATTACCAAACCAAATTATTTGTGTCGCATCTTCGCCTGAGCAGAGACTTCCCGCATTTTGATGGATTCGTGGGCTGGGCTGTGCTGGGCTGGGTTTGGCCAGATAATGGAACGGGAACTGGGGCTAGCCCTGGTTTCGGGATCGGGGCTAATGACGCTTCATTGCTTTGTGATGCGTAAAATATTTGAATGACGACGACGATGGCTAATTTCGACCCAAGCAAATGTCGGCGACTTGCTCGAATGCCTCCGGCGACTGAGTATTCACTCAAAATGCAGCTAGCGATCAAAATGATGATCAGACAAAGAAGGAGAAGCGCGGAGCATGCGGGAAGCCATCGTCAAGTTGATGAGCGGCTATTCATTTCCGCCGCTGTGCATTCGAGGGGCAACTTTGTCTTCAGAACACACACACACACACTCACTCACACACAGTTTATATGCTCTCCTCGGCTCGATCGCAATTTCGCGCAGTGAACTGTAACCGAGAGTTAATTAGCTCGACGAAATCGTCGCCATAATAGTCGCATCTAGGGGCACTCCAAAGTTATTTACATACAATACATATGGAAAGCGGAGAAGGTCGAGATAAGGGTCGAAGTCACAAGGAAGTCAGGCAGGAAATCACAATGTTTGTGAGGTCCAACTGGACAGAGAAGGAAAAGGGTTTGCCCTGAGAACCCATCGAAAAATGTTGATGGATCGAAGGGCAAAAGGGAGCCAAGGAAGATACATTTTTCCCATTTCCCTTTGGCCTTACGCTAACCCAGCTTTTCTTCCACAGTTTTCTGGCTCCTGACAGCTGGGAAATATTTGAGATACTTTAACACACACAGAACTTTTTTTATTTGTTTGTAACTAATTAGAGGCGGTAACATAGAAGCGACCACAAAGTTGCCTTTAAACCTCGCTATACAATAAAACAGTCAACAACAGCAGCTATAAGGCTGGCGCCTAGTCATTACACCAAAAATTCTCAACAACATGCCAAGCAGCTTGAAAACTCGCACTGGCCACGGATTCGGATACATTTGGCTACTTTGAGGAAAGCAACACTTGAGCGTTTGGTTTTTTTTTTCCTTTATTTTTCACAAGTACCCGAGCAGCCAAAGTTATTTTACAATTTCACACAAGCATAAGGCAGCACAAGAGGCCAAAATAAAAAACTAAAACACACACACACACCAGCTAAAAGACAATAAAAACAGAAACAAAAAACAAGAAACGGGAAAAAAGGCCACTGGGGGCAGAAACGAATTACATATTTCTGTTGGGAATGCCGCCAGGGAGGGGCGTTGCACAAATTGAAGAAATTGTGGCACCTGTGCGCCGTCTTTGTGTCCGTATCTGTATCTTTGTATCTGTATATTTGTATCTTTGTTTCTTTGTATCTGTATCTTTGTATCTGTATCTGCACAAGTATCTGAACTTGTAGCTGGAGCCGCCTTCGCTGGCGAGCCAAACAAATAAACTTGCGGCCAAGTTATGACAGTCGACTGCTGCCACTGTCGAGGGCCACAGGAAACATTATTCTTGGTTAGATGCTAATTAATTAGAAGACGCGGAGGAGGAGGAGGAGTGGGAGGCCAGCCGGGGGCCATTTTCGGTGGCACTCATGTGGGAAGCGACACACGCAGGAAAAGCGCCTAAAATGCAAACGAGAATGACATTTGCTGGGGCAGCTCCACTCCTCCAGTGCCTGTGACAGGTATAAATTATATTGATTGGGGTTTTCGTCAGCCTCCAAGAAATTAGGTTAAATGGAAAAGAAGACACTAATATTGATTGTGGCACCAAGAAGAAGATATTTTTAAACGCACTCTGAGGCATCACTTAACGATTTGAAATGCAAACAAAAACCACTACAAGTACGTGCCTCAAATATTTAACATGGGATTTCACAATTGCAAAGTGCATTTCATTAAACTGCATACATCGTTTAAAATATTTATAAGCCTAGTTTGGCAAATAATAAAATTTCATGACACACAAAACGGAATTTAATTGAATGTGACGGATTTGATTTGGCTTTGGCAATAAATCACAGAAAATTAAATTGTTTTATAAAGAAAACATTGTGTGTTTGCTGGCCATTACTCTGGCATTTATTTTTGCTCTAATATAAGAGAATATCTCTTCCAATTACATATATTTTCACTGAACTCCTTCCCCATCATCATCATAATAAAACAAGCAATTACAAGCCCCAACTTGTGCCAATAAAAGAAAATATCATAATCGACCACGAAATCTTTTCTCAGAGATATTACCATAATGACTGCTCCCCAAATGGCGCCTTCGGGCAGATCGAGCTCGATCCCAAGCCCCTTTTGGGAGACTCAACCGCCTGCTACCAACTTGTTTACACAAATTTTAATTGGTGTAATTATGATTTTTACACGAAATTAATTATGCATGCGCGATTGCGCGTCTGCATCTTCCATCATCCATCTCAATATCCAATGCCGTTTCTAAACAAGGGTAAAATCGTGAAACTTATTTACTGGAGGCAAAAGAATGAAGAGGAGGAAAGCGAAAGCGAGGCTGGGGAATTTTAATTGCCAAGCATATTTCCATCAATTACCCCGCTGAGCAGAAGCACTAGCAGCAGCAGCAGGAAAAATTATGAAATACAGGGCCGACCTCGTTGTCTGCTCAGAGAAGTGTGAAGTTTCCAAAGCCGCAAGACGATGGGGCACACAACTGCATCTCGCAGATAAGAATCTGTGCAAGAAAGAGATATTTCTTGGGGAATGAGATCTTTCTTTCTTCTAGCCTCTGATAAAGTCACGGGAAATGGGAAATTTTCTGTCTAGGTTTTTACGACCTCAGTGTTTGGTGCTGCCGTTTGTATCCATAAGATACAGCAGGTTATTTTGATTAGCCCAAGATGTTGACAGTTTGACTCTTTGTTAATTTGTGTTTAATTAATGATTTGAGGGGACCGCCACCGCTAGGGAAAATGGGTTAAACGCGTCGGGAATGCGAGCAATGCGGAGAAACAAACATCCGGAGAGAACCGAAACTTGTGATTATGTTGGAGAATTATTTCATAAAAAATCGGTCTTAATTTGAAATCTTTTTTCCTCAAATTCTTTTGCTAATTGACCGAAAAAACTTGTTTCTGTCGAGTTAATTGGTTTGTCTGCGACTGAATATTTATTTATGCAATTTTGTCTTTGGCATAATCCTGTTTATTTACATAATTGCCGTCGGCTTATCTGTGTCACTTTTCAGCGAGCATCAAGTGCAGCCGTAAATCGAACTTCATTGACGTTTTGTTTTTTATTTTTTTGCACAGCCTTTCACAAATCTACGAATGTCCGGGAACCGACCAAACACCTTTTTCCGTGCCCAACTCACCTAGGTTTTTGTAGTTTTAAATTCGATTTTTGTGCTGATTGTAATCCGCAGTGGGGTCGAAAAAGGTCGTGCGCGTTGGAAAACACTTTCTGTAATTTGTTCACTGGGCCACAAATCTGATCTTTGTATTTTTGTATCTGTTTCTTTTGCTAAGGCCACTTTCCGCGCGGCTGTTCCGGCAGCCTCTTTTACGCGGCACACTTCACCACACACATTGCCCCGCTTTGATGGCGCCCAATTGTGTTGCACAATTGCCGCATCCTGGCCACCTTTTAAATCTTCGTTCCGATTCCGCACTCCGATCCTTTACGATCCGATTCTGTTTTAGATTCTTATTCCGATACCGATACCGACTTCCGAAATGTTTATGTCTTGAGAGCTGAGTACTGAGAGCTAAGACCTGAAAGATACGCGGCGCGGTTGCAAAGCAAGAGCGTTGTTGTCGAGTGCCGGGATGAGACTGAAACTGAACTCGGTGGTGCGACTGAACGACTGAGCGACTGAACGACTAGATTGCTGCTTCTTGTAACGCGAACGAAGGCTGACGAGCGTTTGAATCGGGCCGACTGCTGCAATGGACTCCAGAGCCACCACCGCCATTGCCTGTCGTTCGGGTGCACTATGGGACGAGCAACCACTTTTTGTGCCAGAGACTATTATTTATACAATGGGTAAACTATAAATTGTACCTTGCGATTTTAAATATAAACTTTATTAGGACAAAAGACAACAAATATTAAAAAAGAGTATACCAAAGTGGTTGAAAAATAATACTAAAACAAAAAATGTTCAGACAAGTTTTAAATCTTTCTAATCAGTTGTCACGGTCGTATACGTGATTTTTTCATATGAATATTTGTATAGAAAAAGAGGCAACATATTTGCAAAACATTTATTATATTCTAGAAAATATTAGACATATTACAATAATTAAATAAAATCTGATTTGACCATAAATAGTGTTTTTTTGTCCCATAGTGGAGTGTGGGTTGAATGTGGATGCTAAGAGCGAAGGCAAAGAGCGCTCGGGTCAGGGGTTGTTTGTTACAGAGAGCGCTTCGTTGAGTGCTCCGGCAATAAACTCTCTTCTGTGGACTCTGTGTGGTTCGCATCTCAGGTGCATTGGTTGCACTTCTTAAAAAAAAATAATATATAAAGAATACAAATTCATGAACTTCACAATTTTGTGCAATTATCCAAGTTATGTTTATAAAATAATAAAAAAAAAAATTAATATACAAATGAAAAACCTGGCAAGAATCAGTCTCTCTAGCTGGCACTCCGCGCAGTGCTAGGAGAGTGGCAATCACCTGCCCAGGCAACTCACCTGTCCGCTTCAAACTCCATTCGCAACTCCTCATTAAGAGAGCTCTCTTTTGAAGTACACACTCTTTTGGAGTTTGGTATAAGAGTTTTCTTTGCCATGGCGTTTCATTTCACTGCCGGAACAATTGGGTAACGAGCGGAACACAACAAAGAGCAAATTTGAACTGTTGATTTGTTTTTACTTTCGCCGCGGCACTCTCTTTTTTCCCTCTTTTAAGGGGTTGTCACCTTCTCCAGGTTTTTGGTTCCATCACTTTTCACTCACTTAGAAAAATTATAATTAATTATATTAATTATAATCATGAGATAATGTATTAAATAATCATAATTACAGAACCTATTTATGATTAAGCCTTAAATAAAAATGTAATTGAGTATTCTTATTTAGTTATTATTTATTGATTCTTTTATTATTTAATGATTAAAAAATCAAAACTTAAATGATAAGAATAAAATTATCTTACACGAATAATTGGTCTATAGCTTCACAATATTTAATATAAAATAATATAATTTAATTGAAATACTTACCTAAAATAATAATCTAGATAGCATTCAAATAATCCTAATTTCAAATATAAATAAATGGTGTATGATTTAAAATGTATTTATATAAAAAAAAAACTCAATACTAAATTAATTGCTTATGGTAAAACTTAAGCTTATCCTAAGCATTATTTAAGGGCTTTACTTAAAGGTATTTGTGTGTTCCCTTTCCTATCATGACATATCCCACCGAGCTACAGATAAATGTTTGAGATTCCTTTGCCTCGTCTGATGAATTTCGAATAGTTTCGCTCGCATTACTCAAGATACACAGCCGGCGGTGAGATGCAGATGCAGATACATTTCGCTGTGCGTAACACGCACCGCAACTTGTCATAATGCAACATTATGGCCCAGAGACTTGGCCCGGTCGAGATTTTCCCGCAGAGAGGGGAAGCGTGGTAGGAACACCGATCTTGTCATGATTTATTGACGCCTCGGTTCGATGGTGCGATACAAGGTTCGAGAGTCCAAATCTGCGGTGGATTGGGGAGTTAACATTAATTGAAAGGGACTTGTAGATGGTATCGCAGGTCGGTTAATGATATCGCTGGCTCGCGCCTGATTGATTGGTAGCACGTTTGTACATAGCTGAGAAGGCTGCTAGCCATGGCCCTTTGTTTGGAAGTTGTTACTTTCGAATGCTTGAGATTTGGTGACACAGTTTTCAATGGTTCCACGGAAAACAATTGATTCCGCGCCTAATCCAATCTCAAATCAGAAATGCTTGAATCGAAATGCAGGCCAAAAATTGGGTTTTTATTATAATGTTTTGTTTTTTTGGTGTCTTTTTATGTTACATGTTGTTTGTTCTGCAAAAGTAAAGACTTTTAAATGTATTCTGGGAGTAGTATTAAAAAAAAGTCAATATTATAAACAAAGCTCATAGTTGTCTAAGCAGATAGATCTTGCTCTTTATTGCTTCCTTATTCTGATACAGTGACCCAAAATATCAAGAATTACTTTAATTATCACAATAATTTATTAATAATGTATAATTGATACTACTAAATAAGCTCTTATATTAAATTTTAGCTCCCAAGATTCTAACCATTAAATTTTAATTATTTATCGAGATGTAAAGACTAACAAATAAATGACATGTATCCTTTAGCTATTATAGAATCGCTTATCTAAAATCAAAGGAATTTTTAAGGTTATCAAAATGTTGAAAATAAGTTTTTAATCTATTTCTTACTTTTGATTTTCAGGTAAGTGCACATCCATAGCGTGAGAAGATATGTATAAGCCCAATTAAAGGTAAATAATAGCTAAGACGTCGGCTAACTAATATTAAACCTTCTTGATGTTATATTCCCAATTCATTTAAATAACTCAAAGAGATGGCTATCTAACTACCATAGCTATAAGGTCCAACTTCTTATCTCACAAAAAGAAAAATACCCTTCAAGAGGGTAACAAACAGTCCAGGCCAGATGCAATCTTACCGTGTCCATTCGGCCGAGGACAAACAACTTGAGCTGACAGCTAAATATGAAGAGCAAACAAACGGCGAGTATCTGGCTATCTGTGTATCTGACTATCCAAGTATCGGGATGATAAATTCATTGAGTCCTCGTACGCGCAATGTAAATATTCATTCATGATAACGCGCCAGTTGCCGCCGACTGTCCGCCGTTCTGCTCCTCGGCTAAATATTCCACTCTTGTTGCCCGCCGGCAATTTGTATATTTATCTGTCGAGCTGATTGCATTTTTGTGTAAATTCTTGGCCATAGCCACTTGGGCTGCCCATCCCCGTTACCCATCCAGACCCCATCGCAATTTGTTGACAAGCCGCCTGACAGACAGCGCATGCGCAGCGTTTTGCCTCGCGCTGAGTTATGGATCGAAGTTGGCAATGCTCCGGCTGTCTGCCGTTTGTTTGTCCACTCCGAGTCGGAAATGACAAATGGCCAGTTGACACATTTGGCGTTTCCTGCGGTAAGGAGTGTCCCCCATGACTTCAGAGCATGACATTTGTGAATCTCTATACAAAGCTCGATCGGTTATTATGCAAATGGAGGAAATCAAACTAAGCCTGGCCTAGGCATCACTTGTTCAAGCGAGGCTCAATAAACTTGTGTTACTACATCCAGCATCTTGAGATCTTTAGCGCGTGCCAGCTGCAAAAGTTTCCACTGACTCTTGGCCCACAAGTTTGGGCAGGTCTCCCTCCCTTCCCAGCGCCCGCCTAAAGCGACTCCCGCCCAGCGCAGCTCTGGCATCAAATCAATTGAAGGAGCTCGGCATTCAGATCACGTACACGCATATCAATTGTTACTGCTTCGAGGCTCTGGCAAATGACGGG
This sequence comes from Drosophila serrata, assembly GCF_035046125.1. Lineage (NCBI taxonomy): Eukaryota > Metazoa > Arthropoda > Insecta > Diptera > Drosophilidae > Drosophila > Drosophila serrata. The sequence goes on from NW_028256998.1 coordinate 443,785, forward strand.
CCCGGGAATGGGTGAATGAGTGAATGAGCCAATGAATGCGGGGGTGAGTGAGTGACGGGTTGCCTGCCACAGAGCTATAGCTTGTCTGGGCCCGTCTTCATCCTCAATCCGTCTCTATATGCATATTGACGGGCTTGTCGGCTGCTTGTTATTCGTTATCCAAGGCTCCAGCAATGCCGCCAAAATGCGCTCCCAGCCGAGTATCGTATATCTCATATCACATATCGCCCATCAGAGGCATCGAAAGTTTGCTGCACCAGCTTGATTGGCGAAATCCATTTAACCAAATAAGTGGATCAACCTCTCAGATGTGTGGATCTACCACAAATGAACTGACTCATAAACTTTGCCGGCAACCTGCAGCCAAATGGCAAAAAAGGGAGCACAGGAAAAGCAATTTGGGGATTCCACCCATAACTGACAACTACTTAACAGGCATGATTTCAACATTTGCAGCCAGAAACAACATTCCTTTAAGCTGTGCTTCTGATCAGATTTTTAAAAGCAATTTTCCCAACCATCAGTGGTAGGAGAAGGAGCCAGCTTCTGACCCATTCTAACCCATCCATCTCCGAGGCTCTCTCGACCACTTGCTAATCCCTCAAGCGCATCAACAGCAACAGCAACAGCAGCAACAGCAACAGCAGCAACAACAGCAGCAACTTCAACTGCAGAGGCAGCAGGAAAATGCTTCAACAAGCAAGTCAAATTCCCCCTTTTTTGCGTTGGCTAGTTTGTGATCCGACAGGACTCGGGATACTGTTCTAAGCTCGTTGATGTGTTAATTGACCAAAATTTCGTACACACTGGCTGCAGGCTGCAGGCTGCTGGTAACTGTAATGGAAACTGCAGATGGTCGATATTAAATCCCTGTAAAACTTAATTAGAAATTCCATTTTTGGCTTTTGAGAGCATAACACGTGACGCGTTACCAATTATCGACTAGACCCAGTCCGGTCCGGTCCGCATCGGTTACTCTGTCCGGGGTCCCTCGATTCCATTCGATTGGATTCGGAATCGAAATCGGTGCGATGCGATGCGATGCGGGAACTGTTGCATCTGCCTTGCAGTCTGCAACCGTACTGGGAACTGGCTCCGGTACTCGTATCCATTGCGTTAAGCTGCCGTACATATCGCCAATTAAAAATGCCTTTTGAATGGGCATTCGCAAAAATGATGGTAGCAGCAAAAAATAGAGCAGCTATAACATTTACCTGGCCTTAACAGGATAACTGCGGGAAAACAGTTATTGCACGGCCAATAGTGATGGTCACGTGAGATACTATTGATTTTAGAGATATTTGTGAGTTTTTAAATATGTTTTCTTGTTGGTTTAGGATTTCAATTACCTTTATAATACCCTTTGCAATACTCACTTATTTCATTCTTATTAACTGAGTGAACTATGAACTTATTTATCTATACCATTCATGGAATGATTGTAGATAAATTGTGATTATATAATTAAATATTCAAATCTCCTAATGGCTGGGTCCAGTCTCACGCTCTCATCTCCAATATCCTGGGCGGGTAAACCCGAAGGTAAACCCGATTTGAACTGCACGTACGGCTGCAGCGGAAATGCGTTTGCAAAATGGCGCCGACGTGCGTGCTAATGAACGTTCTACGGGAACGCCGGCACGTCAGGAGCCCAGCAAACAAAATGGAGGCATCGCCCCGGCGCGGCATCAATGTTAATTCGCCAAAGCAGATGCCATGCGGACCCATGCCTACGACGCCAGTTGACCGACAGACAGACAGAAGGCAGCCGCCCATTGCTCTATTGAAAAATCACAGGCCTGAAATTGAACACATTTTGTCCATTTTGTGGTTTTGGGGCTGCAGTGGCAAGGGCACTAGTGGCTGTGGCAACAATTGAAGCCACCCATCACGGTCTTCGGTGGTATCCAAAGGTTTTGTTTAGTATGCAAGGTAGCGAAATGTTAACGTAAAACGCAAACGCAATACAAAATTTGACTAGAATGCGTTGTGGGATGTTGGCTTTAGCTAGGATCTGTATTTGGGCTCAGGAACAGGGGACAGAGGACAGGGGGCTGCAGTAATGACAGTCAACTGTCAAAACTTCAAATGCATGAGCAGCATGATGAACAACAGGAGCAGGCAAAGGCCAGCGACAGCGGCTGTAATCTAGGGAGGATATTTTGGCGAAAAGCACAAAGTTTCGCACAAAATTAGCAGAATAGCGGTGGCGGAGAATATCCAAATAGACGGGGTGAAAACCAACGGAAAGTGGGTCCAACTAAGCAGGGTCTGGTTTTAATTCCCGCCAACATTTTCCCCGTCATTAATCATCGTTTCGATCATGACTTCCGTTCGCCATAAGCTCGACAATTCGGAATTTAAATATTATTACAGACCCGGCTGGCTGTAATGTACCGACTTGGCCGACACTTTACGCCAGCAACGTCACTCCGAACGGCCGACAGCCGTCATTAAATGTTGTGGATCCAGGTCCTATTCCCCCTCATTCGATGGCAGTAATGTTCGCTTTTTGCAATTAAATAAAAATGTCGTAAAACGGTTCCGAGTCTTTACGGCTTTCCCGGTGCCCTTAACCCGTTCCAAAGGTGTCAGAAATGTGCGTTGGAAATTGTCTAATTAGGAATTCATAAAAAACACAAAAACGGACGAACAGAAACAAGACCAAAAGAGGCGAGAATGCTTTTGGACGTGACGCTGTAAAACTCGAATAAACTTATTAAAATATTTTCTTAAGCTGTCGTCGACAATCACATAGGTATCGAATTGTATAAATGGCTTCTATTGCACAATGGGCCATAAATTCCGTGCACAAATCGCCGCTGCACGTTTCCATAATAACAGAAATAGAGGCAACAAATACAAGCACTGGTAATATCCGATAAAAAAGAATGTCCAACACAGGATGTTCGAACAATGTTCGAATGTCGTCAACGATTCGCTGACGTCTTCAAGTGCTTTCAGTCCTAAGCAATTTCTGTTCTTTTCAGTTTTGTTTTGATTATATGTGATTCCCGCTGCTAGTGATATTAGTTTTGAATAATTTTTCATTTGAGAGACACATTGTTTATAGAAAACTGCGTAGCTGGGACTGCGTGAGGTCAGCTTCCTATGAAATGTCGGAGTCGAAGCTTGCCTAGGCTCATAGTTACACTTAAAAGATTCAATTTCCAGTTTAAAATTGGAAAACAAAAATTAAATATTGGTAAATTGATCAATATAAATTTTCCCATTTCTGCAGAATCCTTAAGCTGGGATAGAAAGAATTACCCAAGGATTTACGTTGACTTGATAGAGTTTAATAAGCATGACTACAAAAATGAACAAAGTGAATATATACATCAACAAATGGCTATAATTATTTTTAATGTTGCATTAATAATATATGTTATATATTTAACTCAAATGAAACGTTACATACTGCGTATGAGTCGCCAGATACTAAGAGCTTTAATCAGTTGTACTATTAAAGCAATATATTAAAATCAATCTACTGTATCTCATACACTTCATTTACACACACATAGTCACCAATGTCATTTTCACTGAACATTTTAATTGTACAATTCCCAATAGAATGCATTGTATGTTCGCCTTTCCCTTCTTCATCCCACAGTAATACATTCACACATATAAATGTATCGCATTTTTCCCTGTTCCTGTACCCCCAAGGGCAACTAATTAATTAAATAAACTAAATGGGATACGTTAAAAAAGGCCATAATGCAACTTTATACCTGTGACGCCTAAAAGTCGACATTAACAATTTAACAACCGTACCACGTAGTGCTGTATGCTCTTTATGGCTCAAAGCAACCACTCAGACCGGGCCAAAACAGCAACAACTGGCAGGGCGACGGCAACAATGAAACCGCAGAACATAATGTATAATATGTAAATGCATTGTGCGGCCATTTTCTGTGTAAACTAAACAAATTACAAACTAATTTTCAGTTCGGAAAAACGACTGAAAAAGGCCATATTCACAGGAGGCCAGAACCGAACGCTGTAACCTGGAAATCGGAATCCTGAAAGCGACCGCGTCAACACGCCATCAACCACAACAACAACAACAACTGAAAACGGTGGCATGCCACCCCCCATGTTCCATGGACCTTTTTGGCCGCACTTCATTTATTACATTCCATTTATCCAATTGCACCAAAATCCATGTTTGCGGTTAATGGAAAAATTATTTATTTAAATAAAATTTATTCGACACGCCACGGCCAGGCAGTTCACAATGGGAGTTGCCAGCTCTGTGTGTAAATTGTTGCTGACATCAATTCCATGGCAAAATAGAGGCGTTACCACGCCCCCTCCAGTCTTTGTTCACCGCAATATATATGTGGTTTAACATCGTAGAGTCCTTTTCGTCCAGTCCTTTGATTGGCAGCAGTGCCTAATCGTTCATAGATGCTAAGGCATTAAAAGGGTTTTAATAAGTCAATAGATCATCGATTTCTGGAGTTAGTTAATATCGAAAAGGTTTTCCAAAAATATTCATCTTAAAGATAGGCGGAAAGCCCTTAAAAACAATAAAGACTTCAGCAATAAATATACAGTTCCATATGGATCTCCTTTCTTATAACAGGGCTGACCATTCAGAGAAACCGAAGGACCTTAAGGCTCAGTAAACCTCCCTTCTAGTTTCCATTGCTCTTGCCTTACTTTTGTGCCTTAAAGTAAAATTGTTGTAACATAATAGCAAAAGTTTTCAAAATGAAAAAAAGAAAAAGAACAAAATTAATTTCATGCATAATCCCCTCTAATTTTCCAATGTTCCCTGGCCTCTTAACCGCAACAAGGAGCGGAGGAAAAGCGAAAAACTCGGAGCATATTTTGCGGCGCATTAATAACGAAATGAAGTGAAATTAATTAGGCAGACATCCAAGTGGGGAAAACCAGGAGCAGTGGCAGTGGCAGGGAGAGTAAAGAAAGTGAGACATGCCATAATGGTATCGTATTATTTAGCATTACTTCTCCGGAGACCCAAGAATAAGCATGTCTAAAAAATGAATAACTAAATGCTGCGGGAGGATGACAATAATCATTAGCATATGGATACAGCCGCTCTGTCTGGCCGGGACTCATTAAAAACGAACTCCCGCCCATCTCAGTGGGCGAAAGCAAAAGTTTTCTTTGTTTTTCCGCTGCCGCCGGACCATCTGCCTCGTTGTGTTGGGTCCTTCCTTGAACTCCCGGCTTTCCCTCGGATCCTAACTGAAGTGCTTAGTTTTAATTAAACTCTCAGTTTCTTTCGGGTAAAAACTGCGAGCGAGCAGATTTATTAGAAAATGTGACAGCTGTACAGTGGTCTATCTTGAAATTTACAGAGACTAAACACTATATTTTAAATGCATTATACAACATCGACATCGAGTTTGAATAACTAATTTTAAGTTCTATCTAACTCCTAAAAAAATCCTTAGATCTAGGTGCTTAGGGTGCTTATATAGCGTGAAATTATATTTTATTAAAGTTAAGTATTCAATTACACAAATTTTCCGAATTTGAAAAAATTATTTAACTGTTTTATGCTTGACTTTAGAGTCATAGTTTTAATTCGATGATCATGAGACCACAGTGGCAAATAACCATTTTGTGATTTAGCACTCACGTCTTAGCCCCTTTGTCAGTGTCAATGGTTGGTTCTTTAGCACCATCATTATTCTTCATATAATTTGTAAAAATCTTCAACAATTCGAGTTGCCTTAAAATCATTATAGCAATTTATAATAAAAATATCCTTTACTATATGTAGCTTTTTGATGATAACTAATTGCTTATATTTTAGCTTTATTTTCATTTTTAAATTCATAAACAACAAGGCATTTCATTTAATTTAATTGCTGCATTACATATTTATTCATTTCTCTACATTTCAATCTCCTGTCAAAAACTTAAATGTCCTTCAAAGGAAATCATTTACTCAAATGTAATCTTTTGTTTCTTTCCATTTTTTTTTTTTTTTGTTGGTACTCCGGTTTAAACTGCTACCTTTTCAAAATGCAATCTCATGCAGAAACCGCCAACTAGCCATCCAAAATAAAATAAAGAACAAAAAAATGGTTCAGCCAACCGCAAAGTAAGAGAAATGTCAGCCAAACTTCACATTCCCGCTTGGCAAGGGAAGTGTGGAAGTGGGGCAGAAATTGAGTTGCAACTGTCAAAAAATTGAGGTGCAAGTTGGAGCTCGGAACGCATTGACATATTCATGCACTTGTCGGTTGTCGGTTCTCGGTTGTCGTTTGCTGGCATTTGCATTTCGACATTTGCATACTTCACTACGGATTTCTGTCGGTGCACCTCAACCGAATGTCCAACTATGTCCGTCTATATAAAAATTCCATTTAGCAGCTTACAATTTCATAGCCCACATGCAAATTCTTCGCCGAGTGGGACGCATTCTTGTCCTTCTTCTTCTTCGTCTCAGATCCATGGCTCAGTTGCTGGTGCAACCAGTCGCAATTGAATTAGATGTTATTTGCCCGGACAAAAAGTCTTTCATGGGCTTCGAAATTTTGCATTGTAAATGAGTGGGGGAAAAGCAGTGCAAGTGTTCAGAGCCTAATAACACTGACCGCCACCTGACAAGCTGGAGGAGTACAAAAAAGAAAAAAAGAACAAGCCACGCTCATTCGCAAAAGTCAAGTGGAAATGAAAATTGAGAACGGAAAATGGCAAAGTTGCTCGCAGTTACCCACACACAAGCGCCGCGAGACCCACACAAACACAGACATTTGGGCATAAATATTTAAGCCGAATGCGTTTTCATTCCACAGACATTGGCAAATAAAACAAACTGCCAATGAATTTCCCTCCGACGTCAGTGAATATGTGTATGTGTGTGGAAAAGTGAAACAAAGCGACGCGACGGTTGCGACGTCAGTTGCCATTTTTGTTCGGCACACGTTGCGTATGAATAATTTATTTAATGAACTTGTAGCTGGAACCTGCCACGGCTTCTGCCGCTGCTCCTGCCGCTGCTGCCGGCCATTGTGTATCCGGTAGCTCGGGTATGTATCTTTGTCCCTGCTGCAGACATGTTATAAAGTTCCTTTTGTTTTTCTTCTGTTTTTATTTCGGGCGATTTGTTGCCGGCGAACGGTACCGTACAGGTTTCCTACGTTCCGATAGTTTCTTTTTCATTCTCTCACCCTCTTTATTTCCGCTTTTCTGACAGCCCAAATATACGAATACTTTTTTGGCATCGTGTGTGGGACAGAGAGTAGTTAGCAAAGTATGCGGGATTTTATTTTGTTCAGGATAAGTAGATTCAGCAAATTCCTAAAATCGCTTAGGAAATTGAAGAAATCAAAATTGTGGCAAAAAGCTAATTAGTTTGGTTGTTAAATTTATACATTTTTCTTCAACCTAATCTTGTCACTGTGGCGTAGATAAATATACAAACTATTGGTTTTCTGTAAGTTTTTTTTCATAATTTACAATCATTTGTTTCTAGCTTTAGGTGGCTTCCATGGGCCTTAATTTTATAAATATTCTATTCTTCTATTTGGCATAGAAAAATAATTTTATATACATATATTCTGTCTCCTATTTGGCTTAAAAAACAAAATTCAGTTTAATATTTTGACGCATATTCTTTTCAAAACATTTATGTTTTATACATTAGGATTTCATTTGCAAATAAAATTCCATATGAGTTATGGCAATCATTGACCTTTATGACTTTATGACTTTCGTATACTTCTAAGGAAACCTAAAATATGGTATAATAAATAATTTTTTTATATGCAAATAATGTAGGTAAATCAAAGTTATTAAAATTTGATAACTAAGCCGAAAATGCATTAATTTTGATTCAGATTGCTTATCTGTGTTCGTTTTTGCAGGGTTAACAAATCTGCAAATTTGGTTCTTAAATTACAAAAATTAAATATTTTGCCAAATTATGACAATTTTAATCCCTTGTATTTTTTGGAAAAATTTGAAAAATTTTGTTTTTATCTTGATCGACTAAGCTATCGATGCTGATCAAGAATATATATGCTTTATATGGTCGGAAATGACTCCTTCACTACGTTACAATACTACTATATACTATATCCTGCAAGGGTATAAAATATATGAAATACAAACTTTGACACAAAAACCTTTTTGCTATGTATGATTTCTTCACTAGCATATTACTTATATATAAATTCACCAAAAAGATTTACCTGCAGCTAATTCTAAACTTGTTTGTCCACCCTCGCGGGGTGCTCTTCACAATGACCTCTGAACATTGCCGGTGTTCCTTCTTCTTTCTAGCGAGGGAAATTATTTATTTATAGTTCATTTGCGAGTTGGCATTCAAAGTTGTAATGTGCAACGTGGATTCGAGGTTGGAGCAGGGGAGGACGCAACGCTGGCTCAGGACTTGGGCTTGGACCTGGGGAATTTATGTATGCGACTAAGTACAACGACAAATTGACTTTGGGCGAGGGTCAACTGGCGAGGCGGCGTCGGGGTGGAGTGGGAAACGAACAGCAAAGAACAACAGCATCTGATAGATACTTTTGGGGCGGCAGGAGGACTGGGGAATCCTTCAAGTAGCACGGCCATTTAGGGTGTAACCGAGCATTAAACAATGAACCAGCGCAAATTGGAGACTCCACTTGCTGCCGAGCTGCAGGCCTGGGCTGGCATTAAAATTGCATTTCCCTTGACGAGGACAATTATGCAGGCTAACCGCAGGATGTTAGAGAACTCTTGCTCAAAGCAAGCCACTTAATTTAAAATTTTAAAATCCTCTTAGGCAAATTCCATCGACCGCACTAAAACACACACAAAAGTCGCAAGAATCTGCAGCCGTTGACGGAGTATCTGGGTATCTGGATATCTGTGTATATGGGCAGTGCCCACTTGATTTGTCAGTCGAGGATACATTTGTATCTCATTGTGTGCACATCTAACACACACACACATGCACAGCAACGACGGCCTGTCGTTACATTTACAATATCCTTCAGAGTTTAGTCAAGCCCACACAGAGAGTCGACAGGAGCTATTGGGCATTCTAATGTGTTTTGTCTCAGCTTATTTGTTTTCAAGTTTTCTCCTGTCAGTTGGATCTGTATCTGCAGCTGCAGCACTTCATTATCCACACAAATACAGAGACACAGAAAAGCTTGACATGTCCTGGCCCGGACAGCCTCAAGTGTCCTGGCCGAAATTTGGCATATTAAATTTCATTTCCTGCAGCCCACAAAAAAAGTCAAGCATATATCGGATACATTCAGAGACCTGGACAATTAATCAAGTGTGTATTGGCTGGCTTTTGGGTCAAGTATATAGACCGAAGGGCCTTGACAAAGGTGAAGAGCATTCCTCTGAATGTTGCCCTTCTTGAAGATCCTTGGATATCACCTGAAAATCTTTGGCATGTGAGTTCGATCCTCATTGTTCTCGCCTTGTCTTCGACTGCTCCACTTTGGGCAAAGCCATAAATTGTAGAATTCCGCGAAATCAATGCAGCTCGCATGCAATGGGGACTCACGGTTCAACGAACTGTGGTACCTCCCGCATGCATACTGTCCCTGGATACGGTGATGTTTCTCACACAGCCAGCTCAGAGCACTGAGCTGAGCAACAAATCATTAAAAATGTATTTTCAATTTCGTCGCAACTGCAAGCACAGACGAGGGAGACTCTGAGTAAGAAAACCCGAAAAAAACAATGCGGACTGCAATTTCCTCTCGTCGTCGCGACGTCACGGTGGCTTGACACTCTGTCGCCTGCTACAAATAAAAAGTGGCAAACCATTTTCCCCTCGCTTCCAGCTCGGACTCAGGACCGAGCGAGGACTCAGTGTGGGTGTCCTGCAATTGGAAATGAGTGAGTCTAGTGATGGCTTCCCTGGCTCGGCTCATCTCCTCAGGATTCTAATTCGCCAGAGCCACCTGCATCAGAGCCACGTCCACGCCCACCAGAAAGCGGAATCCCAGTCGGTGCAATTAATTACCCGCAGCCTTAACTAAGTCTGCATCGCGCCTCAATCAAACGCATCATCAACAGGAACGAAAGGCTGGACATAGTGGCCGAATCTGGGGATACTCTTACTGATGAAATATTTTAAGGGAAAGAATTTATTTTATTCAGAAGCTAATCTTGAACATATTCATCATCTTTTGTAGATTTCGCAATGTTATTTATTCTTTGTGTGACCTTCTTGGGTCTCTTAGTGTTCATATAGTTCATTGGCAATTAATATTATCTCAAGAGAAAGTTTTCTTCAAGCTCTTCTCTAGACTTGATATCTAAAGATTAAAAACCAAACAAGTCGGTGCACTGATAATACGATAAACAATTTGATAAATAAGAATCTTTAATGCGAAACAATGAATTTCGGCTCTTGAGATGCAATTGAAAAGCCAAAAAGAAAGGGTTCTCATATTGATTTTTCACGTTTTAAACTTCTCCTCAAAATGATTGTAACCTGTGCATAGGTATAAGAAGTCGAGGCCGAGAGTCTTTTACTTTAGCAATCTCGATGATGATCTCTCCGTCCGCTTCTCTGCCTTTTCACCCGCCCAACCTCACGGATCTCATTCGCCGGCTCTTGAGTTGTGGAGTAAATTGCATGCACGCCTTTTTAACCCAAATATGAAGTGCCCTCCTCTGGCCACCGCGGCCTCAGTTGGTTCCGCTGATTGTCACGGGCTGATAAGTCGGCGGCAAACTAAAGATGGGATCGTGAGGCTATCGTGACTTTAAAGGCAGATTAAAGTTAACTTTTTGTAGAACTACAAACTGGTGAAGATTAATAACAGTTTCAGAACCTATGTGAATTGTTTTTGAACTTTAATGAATGGGAAATAAAGATCTAGGTTGTCTTGTTGTAGGTTATCTTATCACTCTTAAATTTGAATCAAATTTCCAACCTGAAATCAGATTTTTTGTATTATAAATATATAGCTAACCTGATCTGGTCCATCGCTTCAGAGACAACTATTCGCCAGGCAGCAGCACGGATTAATGAGTCGCGCTGATCAGCGATCTGAGAGAACGGCGGCTGGAAAACGTTTACGTGACTGAGTTTTCAATTATTTTTTATTGCACTCGAGTGCGGAGGAGCTCTTCGGGCTGAGGGGGAGGCACGGGGGATCGCTGGACGACCGACTTTAATTGCAGGAAGTCGCATTTTGAGTGTGCAATTTATTAAGAAATTATTTATTGCGAAGCAAAATTGATTTAGAAAGTCGTGTGACTGCCTCAGAGCGGGTTCACGGTGTGTGGCAAAGTGTCCAGGTAATTATTGGTAGCGATCTTCCAGTCGCACTCCAAGTGTTCTAACACCTAGCCCTCCTGCGATCCGCAATCCTCAATCCGCCATTCGATTTCCTGCCACACCCACCCACGGGTGATGGAGGGCTGCTGCAATTATTCTGCAAATGCTGAAAGAAACCTGGGGAAGCGGCTCTCTAGCTCATTGCCAAGTTTGAGGAGTGCATGGCAAACTGGCGATGAGTAATTGGACTTGCTTTTGATCTCCTATAAATAGCAAATGGCACTTTGAAGTGCATTCGGCGGCTGTTTAATTAAAATCTGCGCCTAAGAAAATAAACAGATGCCCCAAGTGTCATGCTGGGGAGTCAAAGGGGAGTCTGAACTAACTCGATGTACCTTTTACCTAGCTAGAGCTGGAGTTCCTTGGCTTTCATCGAACTGGGTCAGTGAAATTCGATTTTAACAGTTTCCCTGATGGCTCGCGGCCCTCCGCTATCTCGCCCATTGCGCCTCATTAATCAAATTAAATTGCTTGAGAAATGCCGGGACGTATCTCGGCAATGGGGGCATCATAGTCCCTGGGTTAGCGGAGGTCAGTCGATGCGCCCGCAAGTAGGCAACGTTGCGATGCGATGCCCAGAGCAGATAGTGGAGAGAAGAGGTTGGAAACATCCCCTGCTTATGTGGAGCAGGAGCAGTGAATCGCAAAGATTCTGACACAACTTGGGTCTCTAACGGCCTGTCACTTATTAAAGAAACATTTACTGTGTCAAGGCCCTTCAGATGGCACAACTTTAAGAATATTTATAAAGATATATCTGTCCTAGATTTCATAGAGAACTATAGATTCAGAGCTGCTTGAATGATTTCATCTCCTTCCTGCAAATTGCAATTATTCGCTATATAACCAACTTGATTTTCTCTTTCCATTACTCCATTTCTTACCTAAAGTCCTCTTTATTTACCTTCTCCGAATGAGAACTAAATTAAGGCCTTTGCCACCTACTGTACCTGCTCAATAGCCTTGTACTGGTGTTGCTGCTGTCTTGGCACTTTCCTGGAGAGTCTCTCACTGGCTTCCACTCCCATTAATGGCGTTAGCTTGCCAGCTCCGAAGCGAAGTTCCTCTAAGATGCCACCCGGGTGTCAATTGCTAATTGCTTTCGTTTGGAGCGTTCTTGCTCTCCGCAGTGCCAGCGCGCACTCGAGACTTTTAATCAACTTGGGTGAGCCGCCGAGGAACCTGGGCTATCATTGAGCGGGCTTTCACTGGGGCAGCAACAACATATCATTAATGCAATCAACTTGAAGAGCCCGCCGTGGAAACTTCCAAGCAGCCGGAGCTGGGTCGTCCGACAGGTGGCGCCATCTACTCCTTAGCCTGACTTCCTTCGCTCAATTAGGCATCGTCTCTCGTCTCGTCTCTCCTCCCCTGGCAGCATCTAGCTTCACCCAGCATCTCGATTGTCTTTGCCTCGGCGTTCTGTCAACGTGTGGTTACTTGGAGGGACACCTCCTCCCCGGTGGAGCAGAGCTAGCTGCTTGCCAGGCACGCGCGTGTCGCATCGATTACAAAGTCTGCCGCCATCGCTGCATCCCAGCAAACTCGACATCCCAGCATCCCGGCAACCCAGCATCTTGTTGTGTTTTGCATGTAAATACTTGTAATTTGTCATTTAAGTCAACCTGTCACGCCCACCTTTTGTGAAACGCCCCTCTCCTGACAGGTTTCCTTCAAAACGCGACGGTAAACAGCTTTTCAATGGGTCATTGAGTATAGGCAATGGGTGGAGTCAGCGGGAAATGAAGTCGCTAGCTGAAAGTGGGTAAAAGGCAAGTCTAAAGTAAAATAACCAATGAACGTGCAATAAGCAATTATTGATTGATGATTTTGACTGATTTTCCAACAGGTTTGAAAGTGACTTAAAGTCTATCAACTGGAAATTGAATAAAAGTAATGCTTAATCAAATAATAAATGGTAGTTTCTAGGTAAATTCTAACAAGTTTTATATAAGTTTTCAAAGTGCAGCTTTAAGTGCTGCCTGTAGTACTTGGTATGTATTTTCGTTTAAAGAAAAAATCTTGAGGCATTTTGTAGGAGTTTTCTTCACACACGCAAACTTTTAAATCATTTCGCCGCCACGCAACGTCTGCCACATGTGGCCAAACCCCTGATGTTGCCCCGCCTCCGGGCAAAGACTCTTTGCCACCCTACTCACAGCATTGGCATCTGAAGATCGCATGCCACTGAGTGCGAACAGCGGGGACTCCGACCCAAAACTCCCCTTTGGCCTGCAGTGTCAAAACATGCCAAATAAGAGTGGAGGCACTGGAGAACGACATGCTGGCAGGGCCATGGGCTTCATAAATTCCCGCTGTCCGCGCGAATCGTATCTGTATCGCATTTCTTCCGTATCGTGCCAGCAAAATATGCTGCTAATTGAATTGAACTGGCCCTTCCACTCGTTGCCACAGTTCGATGAGTTGCTATTCTTGTGATTTTCGCTGGGACGAAGTGAATGCCATTTCTACTTGAGTAGACAATGCCGGCGGAGCAAGTGCAGTATCAGCCGGAGACTGAAGTTTCCCCCCAAATGAAGGGGCGGGATAAACATGCCTCTTTCAGTTCGCAACCAATTAAACCAGTTTCCTGTGTCGTCTCGTTTCACAGAATCACATACGTTGCTGATTGTGATGCCCTGAAAAAAGGAGTGAGACTTTCCCTCATAATGATTAAGCCATTAAATTACCAAAAGTATATGAAATTCACTTGGTAAATAGAACTACGTTTCATATATATATTTTTATATATACATAGTTCATATATTTAAATACTGCAAATATCTTACTCGAAGAGTATTTAAAAGTCAGCTTGCGATCGCAGCCTGGTGAAATAACAAGGCAACATCGCAGCTGCGTGCACATCAGTGACGCCCTCATAATCAAAGGGGATCCCCACTCCCAAGCCAAGCCAATCCTCCCAAGACTCAGCTTTTGCGCAGTCGCAGACATCGCAATCAACACAGAGATGAAATTGAATAAAAAAAGAGCCACAAAAAAGCCAGCAGCACTTAAACGAAAATTATTTAACGCAAAACGTGCGAATGTTTATTTAAAAGCAAAAAGCAGAGCAGACGACAAACAAGAAGCGAGTCTGCCAGCCAAGTTCAAGTGGAGACGCCTGATATATGGAGATACAGATATAGATGTTAATTGGACAGAGTTCAATTCTTGGAATACGATGGGGAGAGTATTAAAGCCTCGATTTTGGAGTGGAGAGACATCAAATTGGAGCTATATTGTTATTTATGTATAAGCTTGAACGAAATAACTATTGGGTAAATTCACAATTACACCAATTCAATATTAAAAAACAACGTGATCGAATTAAGACTACATTTTTAGTCAAATTTTGACAATTTTAACGATAAATATTTAATAGTAATATTCATTTTAAAGGCAGTGCCCACCAAGAACCAATGAACAAATAAGCACTTTTTAGGTGTAAGTGTATTTTTATTATAATAAAAGTTGCTATATTATTCATTTGTTTGTATGGTGCGTCTGCGTACTGGTCCGAATCCTCGTCCGCGTCCTTTTGATGGAATTTGAATCCAATTTGATGTCATCGGTGCGACTGCAGGGATGATGAATGTTAATGATTTCCCGCCTTACTTGGTTTTCTCTTATTAATATTGTTTACTTAATATTGTATCCTTTAGTGGCCAGCACAGCACAAAAATATCAGCCGGCTAAGAGGGATAACTAGTTAGGGATATTGTAGGAATAGGGATCATCGGTCTTACCATGTCTGGGTAGGTGGCAGATAGTTTTTTTGAATGGTCATACCCGTTATATTGTTTCATAAATATTCTTTTAATTCTGAGAGGGATCACTTGTTAAGGCTTTTGTGGGAATAGGAATTATCAGTCTTACCGTCTTCGTTCTTCAATGGTGTGTTTCTCAGATACTCTCTCGTCCTAAGAGCGCAAAACTTAGAATTAGAATCTTTAAATAAAAAGGTATTCCAAATATTCTTACTTCTTTTTTGGTGACTCCTTACTGCTAAATGAAAATATGTATAAAGTGTTATGCTTAATGCTAGAATAAAAAATTATCACTTTATGCTTAAACCTAGCCGAGAGATATTTTTATATAAATATATTATTTTTGTACTGAGCTGGGAACTGTTCTCGCTCTAGAATTTGGAATTGAACTGAACATTCCAAGCAGCGTTCATAGTCAAGTCGAATTTGGTGCCTATTAGAAAATCATGGACTACTAGTTTTCTTATTTATAAAAAAGCAAGCAAAGAAAGTCGAAATTCTGTACCCTTGCAGTGAAAATCCATCATAACTCAGTCAAAAATTAATTTATTTCCAATCGGAAAGCTTTTCTATGTTTTTAATAAGTTAATAAGTTAATCTGCATACTCAGTTTAAAACCTAACGTTTTTGCAAATTTTTAACAATCTTAACGATGTAACCCCTTATAAAATTTTCAAATTTATTTTCTTCCGGATATGGCTAGATTGACGCGTCAGTTGATGCTGATTTTTGGGGTCGGAAACAACTCCTTCATTGCGTTGCATTCTTTTGACTAAAGTTATAAAACACTTGCAAAGGTTAATATGTTGTTTTACTATTTTTTTATATTACCAAGTCCAATAATTTCATTTTTAATACAAAGATTTAATATAAATAGGAAAAGACCGAAACCATAACTCATTCAGTTAGTCCCAAACTTGTCAGAGCATCATAAAGCGTAGCCATTGGGTTGGAGGGTCTGTGTTGCACGCAACTAAGGGCCAAATCTGAGGGCAGTTTGATAACTGTTGACCAAAGTAAAGTAACCATATGTCCCACCCCTACCCCTCTCCCTTGACATAAAGATCCCCCTCACTGCACCCCCCCGCTTTTGGCTTATTTCAATCAAAATCAAGTGCAGATCTCCATCCGAGCCGTGTTCGTGGCTTGCATGGAAATTACACGCACAAAACACACAAACTAATTTTCCAACAAATTAGACGCGCAAGTAGATGCCACACCCCCTGAACCGCCCACCCCCTGCCAGCGTGCAGCCCCTTGTTCATAATTTATTCGCCATTCTTCTCCGCTTGCTTTCTCTTTTTTTTGTGAGCTTTTTTATTGTCCAGCGCAATTCGTGTGCGTAATTTGCCTCTGTTAAGTTTCATTCGCTTTCCTTTTGCCTGGGAAAACTTTGCTTTGATGGGGTGCGAGGGAGGTCAGTGGGGGGTTACTCCGGCGGCATGCTGATTTTGGGCGCTTGATAATTGCCTGGGAAGTGGGCAAAAGGACCTCGACCTACCCTCGCAGATGTCGTCTCTGGGCAAATGTGCGTGAACATGCGTCGAGACTCTGGATTTCTTTTTGGCCGAAAAGCTGCATTTGATGCGAGAACATTTTCCGGGAGCATGCATGGCCGCACACCCAGGATGATGGGGCCTCGAGTGCAGGCCGGGTCACGTGACCTTAATTAGACCTGCCAAAAACCAAGAAATAAAAAAAAAAAATACAAGAAGAAGGGAAAACAACAAATGCTACAGTCGCAGAGCTCGGTAACCCTTCGGCCGACTCCAGCGTTCCTTTGTGCCGCCTTGCGGCATGGCCTCCTTTGTGCACTTTAAATGGTTAAGCACAATTTCCAGGCGAGTTGCCTGGACTTGAAGCTGGAATTGCCTCCAATTACGGGTTTATGCAATTAACTGCGACCAGCCGCGTTGCCACTGAAATCAGTGGATGCCATCACAATCATTTCATCGAGCTGCGCTTTTCGTCTTCGCTCGCTTTGTGCACCTCCTCCTGGAGAGGGCACTGCGAAATGTAATAAATTTCAATTATTTACTTAAATGCACATTAAGCTAAATTGCCACCGTCTGTCCATGTCTGAGTGGCGCGGAAATGTCTGATAATGAAAACTGCGACCGGTTCAGGCTTCGAGCTTATTATTAAAAGGTTATTTGCATTCAACGCGGCCTGGGGGCAGAGCCTGGTCAAATTGGAACATAACAAGTTCATTAAAGCTAAAGGGGAATACGAACCTATAGTTTGATCGAATTATAAAGTAAATACTATCAGTCTTTCCTTCATTGCTATTAAGCTATTTTTGAACTATTTATTTAAAACAAGAAAGTGTTAGTAATCAATATTCTTAATACTTGCTAATTGTGAATATCTAAACTTATTGACTATTACTAACAAAGTTACCAGGTTACCTGGTTTGGATTAAATTCGAAACCCTGCTCTTCTATTTTCCATTTTCTCTATCCTTTATTCTTTACTGCGTAATTCCAAGGACATAGAAGCAGATTTACGCTTAATCACACACGAAGGATGCAGATTTTTGTGGGCCAACTGAAGAACTCATTCGGAACTAAAGTACATTGGTGCAAGAATCCCTTTTACTTTCCTCTGGAATCTATGTAATAATCGAATAAGAACATAAGTTCTAAATATTTCTTACTAATCAAAATTAACTTCATTTTAAAACTAGAGATATATTAACGTTCCTAGAGGACTCTATGCCATGTTCTGTCTTGAGTTTTTTTAAATGGCCTTCCTTGTTTCTAACTATAATTTATTTTTATAAAATCGAATCTAAGCATAATATTTTTCAATGTTGGAACAAACAAAAAGTGTAATTGATTTTTATCCAGTGTTCGCAGGAACCATGCTGTTTGCTGGCAGGACGAGGTCCTTACCTGGTGGAACGGTTGCTCATTCGCATGCACAAACGCAGACGCTGACTTTGTTCATTAGAAGCTCCATAAGAGCACCATGCTTAACCCTTGTTTGCGTCCGTGTCCGTAGCCCGTAACCACCGAAACGCTCTCAGATTCATCCGTGGTCCTTGCGGTGCTTACAGTTTTTTTTTCTTTTTCTGGGGGTCCTGCCTCTTTTTCGGGCACGAAACGGACTGCCTGCTGTGAGCACTTGGGGCTTTCCCGCCCGCTGTGTGTGTATGTGGCCCCATTAGCCAAAGGATTTATATTACAAGCTCACACATAAAAAGCACCGCAAGATATTTTATTTTATGTGAATTTAATTGTAATTTTACTACGAAAGACGGAGGTTACTCAACATATTTCCACTTGGCTTTACTTCCTCAATCCTTACAGTATATTAATAGGAATGCGCTTTTCATAATAAGATATTTAAGCCCCAAGTATCAGGCAAGGGAAAAGTCGGTCATAATCGAAAAAAAAACCAAACACAAGAAATCTACCAGGAAAGGGTCTCCCAAAACACATCTATAAATTGAAGGGTTCAAAGGATAATTACATATTAAACAAACTAGGTTAGATTAACGAAAATAGTACTGTTTTCTTTTAAATATTTAAAGGAAAATCGGACAACAAAATGAATCATTTAATCTTCTAGGTGCAAGAAAATACAACACAGCAATAATTTTGTTGTTCAATTTCTAATTTGTCTAATGACAGCTATATAATAAACTCCACTATTTCGAAATTTCCATCTATTTAGTTTAAACACAGAGAGAATAGCTTTCTTAGCAACGAAGATTATATATAATTTTCTACTGAAATGTATGGCTTTGTGCAATGACCACTAAATGTTTTCATCAAGACCTACAATGAGTAGAAAATATACAAGTAATAAGGGGTCAGAAAGAATTTTTTGCATACACTTCCGGTTGGTTCCCTAAGCACCCTTCAATGTAGTAAGAAACGACTTATTTACTTGCTCGATATTTTTCACAATAAATATATGTATGTATATTCTAAACTATTTTGCCGAAGAAAGTTACTGCCGGTTACTGATAAAACCACACAAGTAGCACCTGTTTCTTCGGACAGTGAATTTCTTAGAAAAACTTTTTTATAGCAGAAAAGGAAAGCTTGGAAAAGTTTTTGAGTAGAAATATCAACGGAAATATGGAAAACGAAGAACCTCCCTCCTTCATCACAGCCACCCACAAAGAGGCTCAAAGTGCGCACATCCTGCTTAGCCGGGTTTTTGTAATGTGTCCTCGTTGTTGTTCCTGCCGCTCTCAGGACTCTCACAACCACACACACACACCCACACACAACCACGTGGAAAAGGGACAATTTGTTTAAAGGTAACAAACAATTTTGGCGCTCCCAATTTTTTGCGGTGAAGAGAAAGGGAGTTAGCCCAGGGTACAGTCGGAATGCTTTGCATAAAGTTAAGCTGCAAAAGTTGAAAATATTTGTTGCCGCCGAGATATATACAATATTCATATACCCTCAAATTTAGCCTAATGCAGCAACAATAACAAAAGGCAAACAACAAAGATAAAGTTCAAAGGAAATGTGGCACAGGAAAAGGCAAACTGAGAGAGTGAGAGTGAGGGCAAAAAAGAAAAAACAACAAAAGAGGAAGGAGATGAAAAGTAAAACAAAATATTAAGAAAGTTATGCCAGCAAGATGAAAAGTTGTCCTGTGGCCTTAACTTTTCCATATTTTTCGAATGATAAAAACGCATCAGTTGCACATGCATTGGGTCACACACGTGTGGAAAATCTATAATTTAAGGAGACAAAGATGTCCTTTCGCAGAGCTAATTCAAATAACAAATCATATGATCAATATCCTATTGTTCACACATCAATAGAATATTTTCAATATTATTGTGAGATATTACATTGTGTTTCCCAATTATTTTCTCTGTGTATATTATGTGCCTTCATTCACAGTCTTGATTTCCTTCCATAAACAATTAGTTGAAACCCAGAAAATGGCCAACATAAATATTTTCACTTCGCTTTCATTCAACATCTCTCGCCGAGCTGAGTAAATAAAAATCAAGACAACAAAATAATTTGCATATTTTAGGGCGGTATTTTTGGCGCGCTACTTTAAATTGATATTACAAGAGCAATTTGTGTTAGCCGACGGGGAGGAAAATCGGTGGAGCAGGGAGGAGGAGGAAGGGAGAAGGGGGAAGTACATGAAAAAACTGTGCCACGACTCTGTTTGTTGTCGCTGGCGCAGCGACGATGTTATTCCCACTTTTCGTTTCGTTTCAGTCGCTGGGGCGTGTTCATTCATTTCCTGTTGCGCCCTAAGTTATGCAAAGCGTATGGCAAAGTGAGCCAGGATGCGGATGTGGATGTGGATGTAAATGTGCGAGAGGATAAGGCACGGGGAGAACGGGCATTGCCGCCGGATGAAAGCGGAAATGGATGCGATAACATGGATTTTATAGCAACGAGATCTTGGTTAAGGCTTAAAGACAAAGATCTTTAAGGTTGTGGAATTCAATATCAGAGGGTTTAATTTGTTTGTTTTATTTAGTCGGTACGAGTTTAAGGTGATTACAAATCACTGGTAAATTGTAATCTTTTACTTCATTTTATGGGTATATTTCCTCTACAATAGATTGATTTACACATCAAATTCCCTAGTTCGAAACGCGCTCTTTCTTTAAGTGTACTCCTCATTTCCAGTTATGATTTTTGAAAATCTGGTTCCCGGTGAGAAGCTTCTTTGCTATATTCCTGGTCATGATACTGCTTATGGTATCTAAGGCTGTTGAAATGATCAATTTTGGTTCCAATCCCAACAAGAATTCCTACTTACAAGGAATCTTTGCTCTCGAAGAAGCACCATTTACGCATTCGTCCATTAAACTACATATGCCCAGACGGGGAGTAAAAATTCTTCTGTAGGAAAGCTCCTCCGCCAGAGGAGGAACAGGCGCAGTCTCGTGAACTTCAGGCTGACTTTCGGCTTCGTCCTCCTGTTCTTCCTCGGAGCATTCTCCACTCGCATCCTCCTTGAAGAGTGGCATGTAGATATCGACTGCACGTCGCAGCCCCCGAGAGGTGGAGCGCAAATACAGTCTTGCCGGTTTCACATTTGCCGCCTTGGCAACCCGGGCCGCCCTCTTCTCGGCCTCGAGTGTGGAGGGTTTGCGACCCATTTTAAAGCCTATACCAGTTCCTCCGATGGGAGAGTTGCCCAGTGTTGAAGCTGGAGAGCTCACCTTCTTAATCAGGCCGAGAAAGGAACTCCGCTGGCTGAGGACGTTCGGACCAAGGGAAGAATCCATATTGGGTTCAGAAAGTGTAACAATATATTTAACTGGACGATTTTCGACTGGGCTAGGTAGAATTATAAAACTTAATGATACATATACAATTTTGAGATGACTTTTGAGCGCTGATGTGCTTTTCAGATTTTTTAGGAGCCTAATTTTTAATAACATTTTCACTGAGTTCGTGATAGCTTCACTATTGTTATGTTATTTTTACCCACCACATAGTCATACAGTTTATCTCCGTGTAACGAAACAAATTAAACTTCCTGCGGCCCAGGACAACATTTTGTAAGCTAGAAAAAATATGTCATAGTTGATACCCACCAACTAGGAAATTAAAAACCATTAAAATGAAAGCCATAACAATAATTCAAAAGCAGAACGCCCTCAGAAATGGCTGACAGACCCATCCGATCCCCTTGATTAGCATACGGCGAAATCGCAATAATAAAAGTAATTACTTTGATTACATTTCTAACGGACGCTGTGTCAGTGGCTGACGGTGGGAATGTGAACTGGAGAGAAAGGGGGAATTCCAGGACCCTCAAAATTCAACGGGAGAGACACGGACGGGCAGACAGACACATGTATAAATAATAAACACGGCGGCAAAATGAAGAAGGAACAAATGCAAAATGAAGAAAATGTTTCCGCAGGCGGAAATTGGGCGGAGAACACTCACACACACACACACACCCGCCGCTCGCATCAACATTAAAAATGTATTTTAATGTGTCGCCTGCTTTTGCCCATTTCGACTGCCTGCTGTCGGCGTTAATGTCTTTCATTTGGCAGGCAAATATTCCAGAGCCGCGATGGATGGGCGAGCGACCCCACCGCCGACCTCCAAAAACACCACCCACCTGTCAGGCAGGAATAACAGACCATTAGGCCAACAATTTTCATTGCGTTTGTAAATCATAAAATGCTGTCAAATTCCTAAGCTCGCCCCACCCCCTGCCTTTGTGTGTGCTGCCGCCATGTTTGCCTTTGACTTTCAGCTAATTACTTGTGATTTAATTTGAAATTGTAATTAGCCAGCAAAATGTCATTTTTTTGACGGCTCTGACAGGCGGCGGCGTGGCAGTCGAGGCACTGTCTCATATGTTTCTGGTTTAACGCCTCGAAGTCTTTTAATTAGACAGCCACAACAAAAAAAAAGGGAAAAGGGTCTGCAGTGTGGCAAGGATTTAATAAAAGGATTTCCAGAATTTTCCGCACGAGCAGCAGCAATTTCTTGATATTCGATTCGTGCTTATACAGAAAGTTATTTCGTTTCCATTTTGTTTTTAATAAAGTTACATTAATTTTCCGATAATGCTGTTTGTAATATCCTAAAATCAGAAAGGAAGGGTCTGTCTTTGGTTCAGGACTGATAGGAACGCATCAATCGGCAGGGAAAACAAAACATAGACTATGGTAACGGTGCCGCATTGAGACAGAGTCCTGCCAACTGCAGTTGAAACGCCATGGAAATAAATTTGACTTCCACCATGCGATTTTACTGACGAAGAGCAAAGTCCCTTGACGTGCCTCGCCCGAGGCAACAAAAGCACAGCACGAGCCATCGGCTCCTCCCAGAGAGGAATGTGCCCACCTGGACCCCCATCCTTCGGGTCCTCGTCCGAGATAGAGCCAAGCCAAAGCTGTTGATAAAGCGCACATTAAAATATATACGTATCTAAGTATCTCAAAGATACAGCTTTGCTCAGCTCGGGCAGGTGAGGCGGCAGTAGAGCGTCCTTCATCCGCTGCTAGGGGGGAGTAAGGGGCATGAGAAGCATTCAAATAAAAAACCGTGAGAATCAAAGCAGCAGACAAGTGGAGCGGAAAGCTTTCAGTGCGTGGCGTGGCCAAGGACCAAGGACCAAGGGGAAAGCCAGATGAAGTCTGTCCAAACCAAAAAACTGTCGGAGGCACTGAAGCACTCCGGCGATTGTCCGGCGAAGGAGCCGGAGTCACCGTCGTTCGTCCTCCTGTCTTCTGGCGAGTTGTTAAGTTTCGTCCTCTTTCTCTTTTACGTTTCATTTATTACGCAGGGGTTTTCCTTTCGTTCCTTTTTGTAAATTAAGAATTTCCCTGCAGCTTTTTACAGCTTCTCAATGACTGACTATGCCCGTCCCATCTGGCCGCTCATCCCGGAGTCTCTTAGCTGACTGTTGGCGTTATAAAAGCCCAACGCTTCATTGCACAAACATAGTCGAGGACCGGAAGGCAGCCAGGCGGGCATCGTCGATTCCAAAGGCCTAAGGGGACTGAAACAGGAGCAGGGTGTAGGTAGCAGGGAGCAGAAGCGGGAGCGGGAGCGGGAACGGGAGCAGAAGTGGCGTCGGGAAGCGTTCACCACTTAACAGGGCACACAACTTGGCCCACAACTCGGCTCAAGAGTTGGCGATATCGTTTCTGCGCACGTGAGCATAAAATACTTCACGGAAGCCTCTCCCCGGAGTCTGTGGCAAAGACAAGAACTCAAAATGAAATTAATTAAAACAATATAAACAATAAGCGAAAGACATGCGAGCGCTCCCGGTAAAAGCGAAGCGATGAGCATGTAAGGCAGACATGGTGCCGTGATTTCGCTTTACCACATCTTCAGGTTACGTAAATGCCTTGTTAAAGCCGAGTCAATATAGTTATAGAACTTAGTTTAAATGATAGGATATATAAAATTCAAGTTGTTTAAAGCAACGACTGTTCGATTTACATAATGCTTCTCCAGTATCCCATCCTCTAGTATCCCATCACTCAAGCAAAATCAAAGCAAATAAAATAAGCAAATTATGAGCGAGATAAAATAAATTCAGCTTGGGTCTGGCCAAATTGTTGAGTGCAGAAGATTGGACATTGATAGCCTACGTGGTCAGCCAGCTAAGGAGAGGCACGCTGGAGAGACAGGACCAAAAAGGCAGTGCAAAATATGGCAGGGTAAATATGCTTCAAATATTTATGCGTCCATTCTGCCCTTCACCTATTTTTGTGCGGATGCGAGCACTCTTTGTCTTCGGCCTGACAAAAGCCGCGGGTCCCCACGAAGGCTCAGAGACCTCCTCCTTTTGTTGGTCCTTGCGGTTGCCACTTCCATCAGAATGAAGGGGAAACGTCGCCCGAGACACGTTTTGGCAATGAACACGAGAAAGGAACGTGTGTTTATTTTTATTTGTGGGCCCACAAAAGGTGAACGCCAGAGAAAAGGTGTGCCGGAGACTGCGATGTGTTGGCTCCCGGCGCAAAATTTATGGGACAGCCGGGCTCATAAGCGCCACACAGTGTAGTCCTTGCCGCGGAGCAAAGGATACGTGGAAGCTCTGGCTGGGCTGATTGAATTTTCCAATGCATACTTGCGGGCGGCTGTTGTAAATTCTTTTTTTCCCCATCTAATTGGAAGCCTGAAAGGATCCAAGGTGCCGCCATCTTATTTTAAAAATAATTCACTGAACGACAGAACCATCTGAAATAGTTGTCAATATTTGCATGAAGAGCGGAAAGAGATTTTTAATTTTCTGAAGAAATATAAATATTATCCTGTTCAGTACACTTATATTTAAATTGAAGATTTTCCTGCCATCTGTTTGCTTAAGGAATTTTGATTACATTAGAAAAATAATCATTTTGATTGGATTTTTCAAAACTATTCTAATTTAAAACTAAATAGGACTTGTGCGGTAATTTTTATAAATACAAATGAAACTATAAAGTATATATTTTTTAACCAAATAAAAAAAGTTGCTTCCTTATTTTGTATGCTTGCTAAACCTCTTCCTTTCTCAATGTTTTTCCTTGCAAATATTTGCTCAGGTCTCCGGTTACATGTTCACTCACCGACCGAGGATCTGTGCACATAAAATGCAAAGGTAAACAGAATCATTAGAGGCGAACACACCTGAGAGCTGGTTAGGGTTCCAGGGCTTGGGATCGCTCCGCTCGAGCAGATGCGGGCTATTAACAATGTTGCCACTTCATTCAAATTAAGCACGGACCCACGACTCCTTCGTGCCATTCCCCCTGCCCGTTGGCCTACGTGACGGTTACCGCAAAACGTCTTTTGCCTTTCGCCTCAATGTTCAAATTTTAATCGCATTTCTTGGTCGTGGCTGAGTCCTTTTCACTTGCCTTTCCTTTGGCTTCGACACTTGAACGGGGACAGAGCAGCAAAAAAGGGGTTTTTCTGGGCCTGTCCTGTCTGTCCTGTTTCGTCCTTTGGCCCGCACCTCAGTCAGTCATTTGTCTTTGCCCTTGCCGTTTGCTGCGTTTCCCGCAAAACGAAAATGGAAATTGGTTTTCTCTTGGTTACTTACTGTCCTTACCAGAAGCAAAACCCACCAGCACCGACTTTCCACCCAACACCCAACACCCACTCCTACTCCCACCGTCAACGGCCACAATAACATTCATTTAAAATGTAAATAAAGTGACAAATTACCTGAATTAGTGACACAACGTACAGCGCGTTTACGCTGCTCTTTTCGACTCGTCCTGCCATTTCCATTCCCACTTCTTTCTGCTTCCTCCCAAGGTATTTACTTTTGTTTTTAATTTAAGGCTCCCAATTTAGATGTTGACTTTGGTTGGTGAGTAAGTGAGTTGATGCCGTGAGAGAGCTAATCGGCGGGGTAATCGAATGCAGAATCCTTCGGAGGGAATGCTGCGTCGAGAATCTGTGCTGGGGCTTTAAAGAAGATCCTACCTCATCATATTTCCCGCTCAGCAGAAGGGAAGAAACTTTAAAGCCTTTGCCCAGCCAGCTATTAAATTCAATTATTGCCTCAGCACAATATTGAATCAACAGCAGCCGCACCGACGGAACTCTACGCACTTTCGGATGGCGCCCGGGCCCGGGTACGCTTAAGTCCTTCGCACAGCTGTCGAGTAAATATTTAATTTACAAAATTCCATAATAAAATTTTCGTTCAGCACCGCCGCGTCTTGGCCCCCGTCTCGTTCGTCGAGTTTTGTTGTTCTTTAAGGCAGCTGGGTTTTCATTTCGCATGCCAATTGTTTGGCAAGTGTCAAAATAATAACAAGCCACCCCCCCAAAAGCAAGGTGAAGTCCCAGTTGCAACCCCCTTTGGCCAGGACCAGAGGAGGTGGTGCATACCAATGCCAAGTGTCAGAATATTTTGACAAATTTTTTATGTTAATTTCGTATTAATAAAATAAATATTAAATCAGTGCGGCAAGGGATGGCGCCGAGGGTGGCGATGACAAATGGCAAAGGCATTCGGCCCGATGACTATATTAGAGGGCAAAACCACTAATTTATCCCCAGAGAGTGGAGATCCCGGCAGCTGTTACCCTCATTCCAAGGCTGAATCTGAGCTCGTTGAACCCTCCACCAGCCCGCCGTGTTGGCTTTAATTGGAGCTTTGGCCAACTTCTTTCCCTCAGCCGGCATCGGTTTATATTTCGGAAATTTAAAGACCCAATTCCGTTATTATATTATTTAATTTTACACTCTCGACTCGTTGATTTTTATGGGATCTGCGGCATTTTCCCTGCTCAACTCCTTCATCTGCCACAACTGGGAAACCCTTTGGCTAATTATTTGAGCTTAATGCCGTCGCCCAAAAAAAGTTGTTCGACCATTAACAGAACACGAAGTTGCTTTTTGAGATGTGCTTTAAGTATTATTTCCGTTTCCAGGCGGTGTTTAAAAATGTATTTAAAGGCATTTCCATTAACAATTATATTTAAAGCTCAATATGTTCCTATGACTTGGTTGCTACCTAAACATGATCTATGAAATCATAGAACTAGATAGTTGTATTCCCTTGAAGGCTGTTTAAATTTGTATCTGATAAAAGATGTTATTCACCTTTAACTCAATTTAGAAAATGGTGAAGAAAAGTACAAATAGCAGGCTCTGATCGAAACGTCAAAATGCTAAGCATATGAAGTGCTAGATCTATACCATTCAGTAGTAATTTTTATCTGGAGCTCTCAGGTCTTGCCACATAGAACTGAAAGTAAAAAACACCTTCCAACAAAATTTCCACCTGAAGCTTTTTCTTGGCTTCTTTTTCCGTGAAGTTTTGGTGAGTGTTTAAAGAAATCCTTTTCGATAATGTAAGTGTAACATATTCTTTAAAGGACCAACCGACCCAATCATGTGTGGCAGCTTTGGCTTTGGCTGTGGTCCCTATGGCTATGGTCCTTCAGGACCCTGCGGACCTTGGTGCGGTCCGTGGTGCGGTCCCTGTTCGCTGTCACTGGGACCCTGCGGCTACTCGTGCTGCGGCGGACCCAAGGGCTGTGGGCCATCCGGGCCTGCCTGTTGGCCCTACGGTCTGTACACCTGCTAGGCTTCAGAAGGATTTAAGGAACACATCAGCCATAACCCCAGGTGAGGTGTGGTCTTGGGGGGGGGGGGCAAGGGGTGGCAATAAAAATTTCATTCGCTTCCCGTGGATGGATGCTGGTGCGGAGGGTTATCGCAATTCAATAACTGCACAAAGCGAGACGGCGGCTTCGATTGTTTGGCTCGATTGTAAACAAAACTCTAATTTGAATTCTTGAGCCAAAGAGAGGAAAGTCGCATCAGTTGTGCGAGTGTGCAAAGGGGGGAAAGAGCTGATTTCATTTCAGAGGCCTCACCCGGCGTCAGGTGGCGTTGCCAAGAGGAAACCAACAGGCAAGCAAAAGAGACTGGGGACTGCCGTGTGTGTTGGCTTTATTACAAAATTTTTCGTGCTTTTGCCTTTGTTTATTTGAACTGCCGTTCGGCATGCGGCCCGCCTGCAGCGCGTATGAGGCCCATCATCCAATTTGAAGCCCCCCATTGGCTGGGCCTAAATGCGGGAATGTCGGCCATTCCGAAATTTGCAATGTGCACAGCTTGAAGGCTGGGTAATCTCGTACATTAACTTTATTTCATTTTCTTTGCAGGTGGGTCCGTGATAAGCATATGGAAGGAGTGAAATTTGATTACGCAGTCATGGTGCTCATTAAAATTTGGAGCCAATCCTAATACCTAATACATTTGTGTGCTTCCTCGGAGAGGGGGTTGGGAAACTCATTGGCGCCTCTAAATGATCCCAGCCATGAGCAAATTTGTCGCCTAAGCCTTTAACGGCTCTTGGGAATCCGAGGTCTTAGCGTGTCTGTTCGTTTTGGGGAAAGCCAGTAGGCATCTTGCCTTTCACCCCGTAAACCTGTGTACTTCCCATTTGCAAACATGTCTCGGCAAATGGCTGCCGGCTATGACTTCTCTCCCTCGCCGCCTACGAAAAGTCTAAATGAAAACCGAAAGTCAGAGCTTCTTTTGCTAGTAGAGGAAGTTTGGTATCCTCTGTTTCTTTGTAATGTGTCGCGTTATTTACGAGTTTTTCCAGTCACTGAAAACTCTTTCAGGTATGTCGACTTGACGTTTTTAATTTAACGCAAAAGGTACTCCTTCGGGTGACGTTGAGGCACATAGGCTCTAGGTAAGCAGTCGGCACAGCACCGGAATGGCACAGCCTTTGGGATTAAGCAGGCATTTTATGGGCAGGCACAGACATTGGTATCTAATCCGAGGCCAAAACTATCCCCAATTTTCCCACCAGGGTCCAGCTCTTCGATAAGCCTTAAAGCGCATTGTGGTCAGCTTTGGTGCCTTCTGCGGTCTGCATCACATTGCTTTGAGGTCCAGATCTTGATGGGATGTGTGGGGGCTAAAGGGATTCAAAAGCCCAGGTACCGTTGTGTCATATAATGTTGCCAAACATGGGTTTAATATAGTAACCGAATTTTTTACTAGAGCACAGGAATACTATAAGTTTGGAGTACAAGAATTGTAAGTAAGAGGCAGAGGATATTTTCAGATCATGATAAGCATAAGCAGATTGCTTATGTTTACCGACGCCTCAAAAAGTTTAAATTAATAACAATTCAGCTTTGAGAAGTATAGTTCAACCTTCGGACTGCGTCGATCAACAAGAAGTTGGTTAAGTTAGAGAACAAGTACTGCCATCCTGATAAGGCAAGGAGAGTTTACCATCAAAGTTTTTGCTAATTGGCATATGAGGATTACCAATTCCCTATGACGGTCTCAAAGATCCTTGATTTGCTTATAAGAGAGATCACGAATCCCTTCCTTGTAGAAAGCACTGGATCTCAGGCAGATCTTTAGGATGTAAACACGGTTTAGGCACTCCACCTAAGATCAACAGGATCAACTACTAACAGTGACCCTCGGTCCTACTCAGGCTATCAATTCATAAAACATTTTAATTTTTATAGCTTGTATTAGCTTTTGCTTCTATTAAGACATGGTATAAAGTATAATATTTTAAGACTCGATCGCACACACAAGTCAAGGTGGGGTAAGGTGCTCAATCTAATGGTGTTTTTCTCAGGAAATCCGATCCGTATTAGCTTCTCTTCTTTACTTAGGCCTGGGGCTGCACGCATCGTGTGTTCTCAGGCAGATCGCAGATTCCCTTAAGCGCGTTGAAATACTTGTCGCCGCAGCTTACCTGCAGTGGTTTTCCGTAGCGGCAAACATAGTAGTCGGAGCAGCTCTTCAGCGAAGCCAACATGAAGCCGTCGGGCTTATTACGGCACACATACTTTGTGTAGGTGGCGATGCTCATCTCCTGAGCCTGAGGGGCAACCAGCTGAGCGGCCTCCACTAGGGGTCGGGCAGGTCGGATGGGTCTAGCTGGACGCACCTTCATGGATGAGACCTGAGCCTTAGCGGCAGAGTTTCCGCTGCAGGGAGTGGTTACTTCACAGGGTGTCGTAGTCTCGACCGGGCCACAGGTTGTTGTAGTCTCAGCCGGAACACAAATTGTCGTTGTCTGAACGGGACCACAGGTTGTTGTAGTCTCAACTACTGCTGGAGAGCATGTTGTAGTAGTCACAACTTCGGCTGGAGAGCATGTTGTAGTAGTTACAACTACGGCTGGGGAGCATGTTGTAGTAGTTACAATTACGGCTGGAGAGCATGTTGTAGTAGTCACAACTTCGGCTGGAGAGCATGTTGTTGTAGTCACTACTGCTGGAGAGCAGGTTGTAGTAGTCACAACTACTGCTGGAGAGCAGGTTGTTGTAGTCTCTACTGGTGCAGGAGCACAAGCTGTAGTTGTAGCGGTTGTCGTTGTGCAGGTTGTCGTTGTGCAGGTGGTAGTAGTTGCGGTTGTAGTTGTGCAGGTTGTAGTTGTGGCGGTTGTAGTTGTGCAGGTTGTAGTAGTGGCGGTTGTAGTTGTGCACGTTGTAGTTGTAGCGGTTGTAGTTGTGGCGGTTGTAGTTGTGCAGGTTGTAGTTGTGGCGGTTGTAGTTGTGCAGGTTGTAGTAGTGGCGGTTGTAGTTGTGCACGTTGTAGTTGTAGCGGTTGTAGTTGTGGCGGTTGTCGTTGTGCAGGTGGTAGTAGTTGCGGTTGTAGTTGTGCAGGTTGTAGTTGTGGCGGTTGTAGTTGTGCAGGTTGTAGTAGTGGCGGTTGTAGTTGTGCAGGTTGTCGTTGTGGCGGTTGTAGTTGTTGCGGTTGTAGTTGTGCGGTTGTAGTTGTGGCGGTGGTAGTTGTCGCGGTTGTCGTTGTGCAGGTGGTAGTAGTTGCGGTTGTAGTTGTGCAGGTTGTAGTTGTGGCAGTTGTTGTTGTGCAGGTTGTCGTTGTGGCGGTTGTAGTTGTTGCGGTTGTAGTTGTGCAGGTTGTAGTTGTGGCGGTTGTAGTTGTGGCGGTTGTCGTTGTGCAGGTGGTAGTAGTGGCGGTTGTAGTTGTGGCGGTTGTCGTTGTGCAGGTGGTAGTAGTGGCGGTTGTAGTTGTCGCGGTTGTCGTTGTGCAGGTTGTAGTTGTGGCGGTTGTAGTTGTGGCGGTTGTCGTTGTGCAGGTGGTAGTAGGGGCGGTTGTAGTTGTGGCGGTTGTCGTTGTGCAGGTGGTAGTAGTGGCGGTGGTCGTTGTGGCGGTTGTCGTTGTGCAGGTGGTAGTAGTTGCGGTTGTAGTTGTCGCGGTTGTCGTTGTGCAGGTTGTAGTTGTGGCGGTAGTAGTTGTGGCGGTTGTCGTTGTGCAGGTGGTAGTAGTGGCGGTGGTCGTTGTGCATGTTGTTGTAGTCTCTAGTGGTGCTGGAGAGCAGGTTGTTGTAGTCTCAACAGGTGCTGGAGAGCAGGTTGTTGTAGTCTCAACTGGTGCTGGAGAGCAGGTTGTTGTAGTCTCTATTGGTGCTGGAGAGCAGGTTGTTGTAGTCTCAACAGGTGCTGGAGAGCAGGTTGTTGTAGTCTCAACAGGTGCTGGAGAGCAGGTTGTGGTAGTCTCAGCTGGTGTAGGACCGCACGTTGTCGTTGTCTCTACAACACCAGGAGCACAGGTTGTCGTAGTCGTCGCTGCTCCGGGAGCGCAAGTAGTAGTCGTTTCTCCAGCACATGGAGCCGCAGATTCTCCGGCAACTGCAATAGCCGAGGATGAAGGCTGAACCTCAATGCAGCCTGTGTTGTAGTTAACACATCCCTGGACCTTGGAGTCGAAGAAGCGGGAGCAAGTGTTCACAAGGGCCACTCCGGACTGACACTCGTAGTACTGGGAGCAACTTCCCGGGACGAGGGCGCGGAATCCGTCAGGCTTGTGAGCGCACACATAACGCCTGTAGAGCTGATTGTTGATTGTCTTCACAGCGGGCTGCACACTGGCGGCACTGGTGCTGGCCACCAAAATGGCGACACAGGCAATTACTGCAAGAGGAACACGGGTTAGTCTTGGTTCGACCTGGAGGGTCCGAAGTCCTTGGGTCCATACTTATCGCACTGTTCATTCTGTCGGCAGCTATTCCTTTGGGTGGCTTTTTGAAGCTGCGTTAGACTCGTAGGGAGCAATGGGCTCGAATGATTGTTTCGCAAGTGTCGCTGTCTTTTATATGAAAGGTATTCTCAGATGATATGTACCATTGACTGGTCTTATCAGTACTTCTGATATATAGAAGGAACACTAACTGTGCCTTTGGCGGCGACCTTGATTTTGTCTGGGATGCTGATTTGATGGCGTGCGCTATCTCTTGGATACGGATGTCGGCCCCAAAGATTTTAATTTCTTTAATTGTTTGCGCACGTCGGAACCGGCAACACGGGGAATTTCGTACACACGTTTCCCATTTCCTTTCATTGATCATGAGATCTTAATAGAGTTCGCCACTGGCATATAACATGTCAGGTAGCAAAATTTGCGGTAAATGTGCAAAATCAACTTACTGTGTAAGAAGGAGATCCAGCTTCCCTTCACACCAAAACCCAACCAACTCAAGTTCCCATCTCCTTGGAGTACTATCACGCGTATTTGTGTGCGGTTGGGCCTGGTGACGTTAATTTATCAAAGGCATTTACAATTGTTTAATTAATTAGATGCATACTACAGATGCACAAAGGCATTCAATACATAGACAGCGTGCTAAGCAACAAATAGGGTAGCCATGTTTTCAACTCCACATATTTGACATCTCCCTTACGTTGTCCATGACTGTTTCTGCACTTAATTTTACTTATAGATATATCAAAACTATCGCAATGTATTAAAATAATTTAAATGTAAATACTTTCAAAGTGCTACAAGTTTTGGTAGAGGTTAAAGGCTATCACTCAAGGTTAATTTTCTTCAAAGAAAAAATCATCATTTATTTAAATTAATAAAATTATATATCTGACTGATCAGAAAAGTCGGAATTTGTAGTACTTCCTGTAACATTCATTGTACTCAAACTGCTATACCCTTTTACTCTTTAAGACTGTCGATAACAATCAATGCAGTACTCATACAAACAAAATTTATATACATACATATGTATATACATGACACAACATTTAATTTTGATAATGAAACAAGTTTAAGTGCACGTGCAATTTCGTGATCATATCAATTGTGTGTCGGAATCCGTGATAAGTATTTGCATCCCATGTCAAATGAGATACAATTACAGAAGTCAATAACCTCTTGGGTTTTATAATTCGATATTTGAACTTGAATAACAACATCAAATAATAATATTTAATATTAAATTAATTAAATTTATTATTAAAAAACAAGTCATCAGGCTCAGGCAATAGTTGAACATAAAATTCAGTTTCTTGTTCTTAAAGAATTACACCATATAGTAGTAGTTTAACGAATTAAAAAAATAATTAATTAAAAAACAGAATAAGAAATATTTATGGTGGCTTGGTCACCAATCTTGAGAAATTCTTTGTATATATTCAAGAACTTACTTTTGTCTTTCTTGAAACACCGATTAGTTGGTTAAGATTAGAAATAATGTAGGTATCGCGGATAAGCAATCCGTTGTAGTTATTGATTTCAAATTAGAACTTATTCGTCCCAAAATAAGCTGCAAATGATTAAAAGGCCATTAGCGTCGTCAGGAAAATACAATCCAGTATAAATATTTTTTATAAACAATGATAGAAAACTTGTTAACCTAGAAAATGCGTTGCACATTATTTTTCACAATACTTTTAATGTAAAATAATTTATTTGCTTGGGAACAAACCTTAATACAAAAACTCCATATAAATGTAAACATATTTATACACATCCATATATTATAAGTCTTCAGTGAATAACTAATAATGTTTAAAATGTTTCATGTGTTGCAAAAGTGTTTTGGCGACATTATTTTACACTTGACTTCCCAGTGAAAAAGACAAACAAACAAAAGACAAAAAATTACAGAAAGCAAGAGGAATCCCTTAACCCTTGAACGATCCCGACAGATGCGAAATTGACTTGAATTATCGAATTTCGGGCTTAGTCAGGGCTGCGACCCTTTTACACAGCTTGAACTCAAGTTCAGTTGGCAGAATGAAGCGGAGTCAGGCTAGTCCGGGGCTGAAATCAAACGGAATATAAATCAGTTTAATGATTTCTCTGCCAACAAAAAAAAAATACCAAAGGAATGTAGGGAGACCTTGGGTTTGCCTTCTGGCTTGGCGACCGGAACCGGAAGTCGGCAAACTGTTTGGCAAAAACATTGAAACAAATATAAAAATGCTGCTTCTGCTTTAACATTCCCGCAATCTGGAAATCTGTCTGCAAGCGACAGTCTCAGTAACACTATGGCCCCCAATTAATTTCCTGCACTTGCAAAAAGGTGTCTTGTATTATTTGACAAGCATACAAGTTGTTCCAAATATCAATTATTATTATTAAATATTTGTAATATAATGCTTATTATAATAAGTAATTAGTTTGCAGTGTTTCCTTTTACTAAAATTAAGTTTTATCGCATTCCTCGACGTCCTAACTTACTCAAAAGATATAAATAAAGTGTGATAAGTTATCGGAATTGTCATCCCAAATATACTTAGAATCTTTTGATTCTGATTCTAAAAATAACTTTAGGATGTTACAAATGGTATAGAAATCTGAGATATAATTTTATTTGATTGCTAAAAAATTCTAAAACTTGGACAAACTAACATATGTTTAACCTTTTTGTCGAATTTTCTACATTCAATCATTTTCATGATTTTTCCTTCGCTCTAGCTTTTCCTTTTTCCTCTGCACGTACCGCTCCCGTGCTGTATTCCACTGAGCTAGTTTCCGCTGGCTGTGTTCTTTATGGACATCTACCTGTTTCCTTGTCCTAAGCTCGTGCTTTCGTACCTGGTTTTCAGTCTGCACACAACAAATGCGACAACTTCGGCGCATCAACCGCTTCAAATTGAACTTCTTTCTCCTTTTTCTTAGTAGTTTTTCTTGCTGCTCTACAATTTGCTGTCGATCGGTTTTTGTTCTGAGTAGCCGCTGTATACCACACATAAACAGGATTAGGATGGCAAAGATGGCAACGAAGGCTAGGGCCGTTTTGACCTGGTCATCAACTTCCGGGACTTTCCATTCCCAGGTCAGTTCCTCCTTCAGGTTATGACAGTCTGCGGGAGTAACGAAATCCATATCCAAATAGATCGCCGGGGTATGACAAAACCACCCCATCGAAAGATCTTTCGGTGAATTACTGCCAAGGAGATCTTTACACTTGTCATATGCCTTGGTCATCCATTGCTGGCACTCGGGTCTGTTAATAGGACTCATTGTTTGCAATCCGAGTGTTATTTATGAGTTTTTTAGAGCAAGGTGGGTCTTATATATGAGTGATTTCCAACATCCCACTGAGTTTGATTGGTATTATTATTTAAAGTAAATTGAAAAGATCTGAGATTAGGAAATTAAACATAACCTTCCACCAAATGGGAACTACATTTTTCGGGATAACAAAAGTTCATTTAATTATAATTTGTGGTGAATAAATGCAGTGTCCTCTTTTAGAAAGTTGTAACACCGGCTTTGATTTAATGATATTGTTTAATACATTTAACTGGTAACTTGTAACTTAATTCAATCTTAATTTAACAAAACGTGGTTATCTTAATTTAGAACGTCCAAGCAAAACGAGATTCTGGCGGCGAATGCCTTTGCGAGGAGATGCCAGACTTATCTGCAATCGATTACTCCCTTTCAGTATATTCTATCGAAGGGAATCAGAGACTTAGTATGTGAGTCCGCTTCTGGTAACTTTAGGCACCCTACCAACACTACCGGATCCCACATTCGGCCTTCCTGATGCTTGATTCGACCCGAATGGTTTCATATACTCTGCAACTGTCTTAGTCCTATATGGCCCTTCTCCTTGCCCTATTCTCTCCACGTCGTAACGTCCGTGATTATTGACCTTGACTACTTTGTATGGTCCTAAATATTTTCCTTTCAACTTCAAGCCTGTCCCGTATTGGGTGCGTTTAATAGCAACTAAATCATTCAACTCAAACTTACGTTCTACCTTTCTTTTAGAGTCGAATGCCCTTTTATTTTTTGTTTGAATATCCTGAATATTCTGCCTTGCTATCTCTCGTAGCTTTTCCCTTTCATCCTGTAGCTCAGAAATCAGACAATCTCCGATAAGTTCTTTCAATTCCTGATTACTTGAAACACGCATATCCAATCCAGTTAGCAATTTGAACGGGGCGACTTTCGTGCTCCTCGGCTCAGTGTTGTTAATCGCCTGTTGCACTCTGCCTACCTGCTTATACCAGCACCCTGGATTTTCCTGGCTCAGTTTCGATAGCAGCGGGACCACTATCTGATGCATACGCTCTACCTGTCCGTTACCCCTGGGAACTCCTGTCGCGATTAGCAAGTGCTGTATTTTCTCCTTTTCGCAATACTCCTTAAACAGGTGTGAAGTGAATGCAGCCCCTCGATCTGACACGATTCTGTATGGGTTACCGAAAAGAACTGATTGGCGCTCCAAACAACTCAAAACTTCTTCAACCCCAGTGCTCCGTGTAGGGTATAACCATACATACTTTGAGAAAGCATCAACTATGACGAGAATGTGGTTATAGCGCTTCTTAGTTACTTCCATCGGGCCAACATGGTCAATATGGTATGTAACCAACGGCTTGTCCCCTTTGTCTATCGGAGTTAAAAACCCTTCCTGCTTTCCAGCTTTTGTATTCACTAAAATGCACTCTACACAGCTCTCAACAATCTTCGCTATCTTCTCTCTCACCTTGGGAATGAAATAAGACTTCTCGACCAATTCTTGCGTCTTTTTTGATGAAAAGTGTCCTTGCTTGTGGGCGTTTCGTATGATTTCGTCTTCCATAAGCGATGGAACTACAAGCAACTCCCTATTCGGATCTTTGAATAAGATTCCATTTGATATATAGAAATCTTCATACTCTTTCGTTTCGACAACACTCTTCACGGCCTTGGTCCAATCATCTGATAGCTGAGCTGCTCGCAAACGGTGTATTAAGCTATCTGTCACAACGAAACAAAACACCCTGCTCAACGCATCTACATGTCTCATCTTATTACCTGACCTATGTTCAATTTCATAGTCGAAGTCTTGAAGGTACATTGCCCAACGCGAAACCCTGAGCGGAATCTCTTTCTTTCTCATAGTCATGGCAAACGCATTGCAGTCTGTGACTATTTTAAATCTTTTTCCAAGAACGTAGACTCGCCACTTAACCAAAGCTCCAATAACTGCAAGCACTTCCAGTTCATAAGAATGGTACTTCTCTTCGCACGGCTTGGTCTTCCGACTCATATAGAAAATTGGGTGCCACAAGCTATCTTCCTTGTCACGCTGAAGCAACACAGCTCCGAATCCAAATTTTGAAGCGTCAGAATGAATTTCCGTTTCGAGTGAAGGGTCATACAACTTAAGAACAGGCCCATTGATTAGCGCTGTTTTTAATTTATCAAACGCTTCTACTTGCTTTTCTTTGAACTCAAACTTAGCTTCTTTACGTAACAGATCGGACAATGGCTTAGCAATCACAGCGTAATTTTCTACGAACCTTCTGAAATACGAAGTCAAACCTAAGAACCTTTGGATTCCCTTTTTATCTCGTGGGATCGGAAAATTTGCAACCGCTCTTGTTTTCTCTTCACCTGGTTTTATTGTTCCCGACTCCACGATATATCCTAGGAAATTTACTCTGTCCTTCAACATCTGACACTTGCTCCAATTTATACGCAAGCCACTTTCTTCTGCCACTTTCAATACTCGCTTTAATTTCTCCAAGCCCTGTTCTACACTTTTGCTGGCAATGATCACATCGTCCATGTATACTACTGCATCATCGTTTCTTATCGCCTCTCGAAGAACAGCCATTATAAACCTGGTAAACACTGCTGGAGAATTTGTGATACCGAAAGGTACAAACATGAACTCATACTGCCCATTCATGGTTACAAATGATGTGTACTTTTGAGATTCTGGAGACACAGGAACATGAAAGAATCCATTTGTCAAATCCAAAGTTGTGAAAACCTCTCCACCTTGAAGTTTTTCTAAAACGCAATCCATGTGTGCTGTTGGGAAATTATCTCTGACAATCTTTTCGTTCAGTTTCCGGTAATCGCAGCATAAACGCTTCTTCCCATTCTTTTTATCTACCAAAACAATTGGTGAAGCAAACTCTGACGTACTTGGTTTGATTATTTTTTCCCTAAGCCATTCCTCCACTTGATCATCTACAATCTTTTGATCACAATAGGCCAAACGCCTTGGATGTTGAAAAACCGGCAACTCGTCTGTCAGCAAAATTTTCATTTCTACAGGTGAACGATGGTTTTTCATTGGTTTGTAATTTTCCACCAACAACTGTACTTCAACAGCGACATTTTCCTTTAAATGATCCAATTCCAAGCCTGACTTATGATCTTCGGTACTAAACATACAAAGGCTGCCAAATTCGTTCATAAGCTGCATGCAGGAACTTTCCCTTCCCTGAACCTCTGCTGGCTGCACACTTTGAACTCTCTTTGAAAACACGGTTCCTTTCTTTGTGACCATCATATCTACGTTTTCTAAAATTGTAGTGCCTAAAATTGCATCAAACTTCATGTCCTCATCTGGAATCACGTGGAACTCGATCCACATTTCTATGCCATCGATACTAACTGGTGCTTTGAAACTGCCAAAAGTCAGCACCTGACTTTCTCCAATTCCAGTCAAAACTCTTTGCCTGCCAATCAAACTGCCAACGCCTATATCAAGTTTTAAAAATACACACCTACGCATCAAACACAACTCTGCTCCGGTATCTACAAGTCCTTTGAATTCAACATTCGAACAAAATACGGACTTTACTTCTAAACCACAAGATGTATGAGAATGCTTCGGAATTATTTTCTCCGCCTGAACCACGTTAGTTCTTTCTTCCGTTTTGACTTGAGTCCCTACTTTACACTGCGCTGCTCGATGCCCTGGCTGATTACACTTGAAACATTTCGATTGTACTGGACAGTCTCTCTTCATATGAGACGGATCTCCGCACCTAAAACATTTCCTAACCGACTCTGTTGTCTTTTCGTTGACCGACTCTTTAAATACCTTACTGCTTTGGAGAGTGTACTTGTTGTCTGGCTTATACGAGCTTCTTGCCTTCTGGTATGCTTCAATCTGCCACTTCAACTCTTTCAGATTTCTAGCCTGATATAACATCGATTTATTCAATCTAGCATCTGGTATACCTTCTACGAAGTACTCGAGTAGACTTTCGTCTTCCAACCGTATAGGCTTAGCTATCTCCATTAGGGCATATAAATACTCCTGTAAAGATTCACTTTTTTGCTGACGACGCTTTCCTAGCCTGCGATGAATCTCGGCTGTAGAAACCTGCACTCCGAACTCTTGTAGGAGAGCTAACTTCAAACTTTCCCAGTCCTTAATGTTCCTCTGGCTACGTACAAACATTTTGGCTGCTCCACATAGTAGCTGTTTTGCATAAACATACTGCTGCAAAGGGCTCCACTCTACGGTAGCCGAACAATCTTCCATCTCCTCAATCCACAAATCTATATTTGGGACACCTGAGCCAGAAAACTGAGAAACACTTCCTTCTACATCTTTCAAAGTAAACCACGATCTATGTTGGGAAACTTGGCCATGTTGGTTGTCTACTCTGTTGTGGTGGGTGGTTGGTGTGGCTACTGTTGACCTAAACTGTACGGGCTCACCCTCTGTCTCCGACTCACCCTCATCCATTAACCCAAAATGAGTTAGCAATCGTTGTTGTAATTCAGCTTTCAATCCGGTTGTATTCAACTGCAGCTCTGACAGCATCCGTCGCAATTCCTCCACTCGCAATGCCAAGATCTCGCTTCTCTCCATTTTACAAAAATATCCTGTTGAAAATTACAGTTAATATGATGACAAAATTGTGTTTTAACTCTAATCTTTCTCGATACAATTGTAAACAAACTAACAGTCCTGCTTTTGCTTCTTCACACATACATACAATCAGACTGTTACATAGCCTGCGACGACCCTGTTTCGCCTCGTGCTGTCTCGCTTCTTTTCACGTCCACCGCCTTCTGTAGCGTTCGCCTTCTTCTTCACACATACGATCAGACTGCTACTTAGCCTGCGACGACCCTGTTTCGCCTCGTGCTGTCTCGCTTCTTTTCACGTCCACCGCCTTCTTCTTCTTCACACAGCTACCTACTACTTCGCAATGCCTCCAATTGGAATCCAATTTCTGAAGACTTGCAAAACCATGTGCCTTTGCTATGGCCAATAAGGTTCTGCTGATGTTCTACTGCTCCTGCTCCGCACCTTATCCCGCTTCGCCTCTGCTTGTCGAACTCCTGATCTTCTCTAGCTTGATCTGCTGCTTGATCCTCGTGTTCCAGCTCTCTTCCTCCAAGTCTGTGTTCCAATCTTGACATGCACGTTCTTGTCTGCGTGTTCCTCGAACGCCACCAAGTGTCTTGCCTTTCCTCGCCTTGCTTCTATTTTCTCCAGCCAATCCGCTGCTTCTTGAATCTTTGCTCTTTACCAGCCTGATTCGATGCAATCTACATTTAGACGCTGCCACTCGGTTTCGTCGTCGTCACTCGCTGCTTCCGTCTCACTCGCCCATGTGTGTGTCTGCTTTCCGCCTTTCGAAGAATTTCCTTACGCTTTGTGATGAAATTCTTTGCGCGTCCCTTGCTGTCTCTGTCACTCGTTGACCAATTTGCGTGGCTTTTCCGAACTCTTAACCAGTTCCAAAATGTTCTAAATTTGTCATCCACCTCACTGCACAATGTTTCTCGTTGACCAAATTGCGTGTCTTTCCCGAACTCTTAACCAGTTCCAAAATTTTAATTTGTCATCCACCTCACTGCACAGTGTTTTGTTAATTATATTTTATTAAGGTTCAAGTTGTCAAATGCTGGGCAATATCCTCGGTCGAGCCCCTAAAATTGCAGTGTCCTCTTTTAGAAAGTTGTAACACCGGCTTTGATTTAATGATATTGTTTAATACATTTAACTGGTAACTTGTAACTTAATTCAATCTTAATTTAACAAAACGTGGTTATCTTAATTTAGAACGTCCAAGCAAAACGAGATTCTGGCGGCGAATGCCTTTGCGAGGAGATGCCAGACTTATCTGCAATCGATTACTCCCTTTCAGTATATTCTATCGAAGGGAATCAGAGACTTAGTATGTGAGTCCGCTTCTGGTAACTTTAGGCACCCTACCAACACTACCGGATCCCACATAAATAAGTTATGAAATTTATAATTTGATAAAGTCACAAACGTAATATACTTGTAATATAACATAACTAATATACAATTTTGAATCGATCTATTGATCCAATATAACACTTCTTCGTTTCCTTCTTTGTAAAACCAATAAGATTAATCGTTTTGAAGAGGCTTGAGTAGACTCAATCCTAAGATTATTTCTTCTTTACACATCTCTGAAATCAAACTTGTACTCAAATTTCAGGTACATGTCTTCAAGTTCTAAATACTTAATAACTTTCTTATTTCTTTGTTGGAATAATTAAAGTATATTCAGTAAAGGGAAAACGGCTTTACAAGCGACTCCAACTGACACGGTAGCATGAGAAACAGACGTGTTTGAGTTCCAGGTTAATTTATTATTGAAACTAATGTTGTCGTCTATCAGGGGATGGGGGTGGAAAAGGGAGGCAGGCGCAAATTATGAAACTCCACTTGACAAATGTCAGTGACATTAATTAATCGCTAAGATATGACAGAGAAGGGGAAGTACCACAAGGTGAGCTCAGGATCTGCACAGTGTCGGCAAGAACACCGCACATAGTGATTAGGAAGTTACTTTAAAGTTAAGGGCGTTACATTAAATGTGCTATGCCTCAATATTCACAGTTTAAAGAGATAATACCTATTAGGTATTATCAGGGAATCTGAGATACTTCCGATTTTCTGGGGTGAGGTTGAAGGTATGTAAATTATATTTTTGATTTCAATTGGTGTATAAATAAAGTTACTTAGTTAGTAAATTATACAAATAATGGTACTATTTATACTGATATGGGTTCGCTTCTTAATAACTTTCTTAGTTTTTCCCTGTCATAGTTAATTCCACTAAGGAGGAACTCTATATTTTGTGTCCTTCGAAACATTACTGCTTGATTTGCGTTTGGCAAACGACATTGGCCATATGGAAAGGTTATGATTTATGTCAGGCCAAGCACAATCCATATAAAAACTTATTTTTATCATCCTCTCTCTCGTTTGGAGTCATCAGCATTTTGAAGGCACACAAAGCAAATCCCTTGGCAATATCCGAACCCAAAAATTCAGTTCCCCGCATCCCTAAGATATCCCACTCAGCTTTGCTGAGAA
This sequence comes from Drosophila serrata, assembly GCF_035046125.1. NCBI lineage: Eukaryota > Metazoa > Arthropoda > Insecta > Diptera > Drosophilidae > Drosophila > Drosophila serrata. Next base: position 486,136 of record NW_028256998.1, read on the forward strand.
TATAAAAAACATGCAAACCCATAAAGCCGGTAAGAAACGTGCCCATACGTGAAGGTGTGCCTGTGTGCGAGTGCATAAAAAGTAACACCGAAATAAAAATAACTGAAATATGCGCAGAGGCCCGCCTTTACGATTGCTGAAGGAGTAAAAATTGTAACGGCCCCAGAATGTACAGTGGTGTGTACAGTGTGTACAGTGGAATTTACACGCTAAATGCGTCCCAAAAGAGAGCAAGCCAAAGTCATTAAATGCTTGTTGGCCAGGTAGGCAAGGGGGAGTTACCAACCACGGGGACTCCCCCGAAGACACACTCGTAGGCTCCCGCAAAAAGGTTTTACATGTCATTGCGGCCCAACACCAGCACACACATCCACACACACACCCGTTATAGTGGGGAGCCAGAAATTGACATAAATACATAATGAGCCACAATTTCGTCCCCCACCAACACATCTGAGCAAATCCATGATGGCCGGGCCTGAAGTGCGTGGCACTGTACACGATATGTCTGAGGCTAAAAAGCGTACTTTTACTTTAATTTCCCGCTGGAATTGACCAAGAAACCGAGGCAGCCCACGGCGAAAGTACAGACTAAGCCAAGAAAGCGAGCTGTCAACATTTTGCCATCAAAGCGCCTAGTTGTATGCAATTAATGTGCTTGACTTCAGGAGGGTTTGGGAAACTACCTTCCAAGATGGGCTATATATGGGCCCAAATAGCACGCAGTTGAACTCAGAATACATCGAACTTCAGAGGCCCTTCCAGAACTCGCAAAGATCGTGTCCGACTAATGTGAACAGAGTCAAGCAATTTATTAAGGGAAAATCTGATTTTTATATTAGCTAATTGAGCTGCAACACCGACCTTATCTTATCGAATCAGAAACTTACACCAAAGAAGCACCGCTCAGATCGATATCTGCTGAATCGAAATATTCATATCAGCATTGGTGCGCTGGCAGCATTGCAGATACTTAAGTCGAATCAGGTTCTTCGGTGGAAATACCCTGCTCGTGTATAGAGTACATACCGCCCACGACGACACGGTTTTGGCCTCTGCTCTAATATTAGGGACAAGTTGTTGGCAGGCAAAGTTCACACGAAGCCAAAGCAGCGAACATTCCCGTGAGACATTTTCAATTATTTATTATTTATGCCGGAGCGGGGGGCGGGGGCTGGGGGAGGCGTACTGGCCATATGTGTCGTGTCTTGTTCTATGTGCCCTGTCAGTTGACAAATTTGCAGCCAGGCACTGACGAGCTTTAATGTGGTCCAGGACACAAGGACCTAAAGGTCCTGCAGACAGCCAGACAGCAGAAACGTGGAAATTTCGTTAAGAAAATTATTTACATTTGCAAATTTTATGAGCTTTGTTCCAACTGGAAGAGGGCGGGCAGGTGAGCTCCAAGCTCCAAGCTTCCAGATCCCAGCGCCAAGCTGAAACACGTCTGCATGTTTAATTTAATGCAGTGTGCGAGCGAACCCCACACCGCCTCGGATTCCTGCCATGCAAGCAGGAGATGGAGATGGAGATGGAGATGCTCCTGGCGCCCACTCCACACGTGTGTCGTGCTTTTTAACCGTATTAAATAACATCCCTGTTGGCGTTTATTAATGGCGCAAACTTTTAATGAGAATGTGCATATTTAATTGGAAAGTCAAGAGAGAGTCAGAGAGAATTTTGGCGCTGCCCTAGCAACCGCTAAGATTCTTTTTGTTTAGCTCGGCGGGGTCACCGTTGCCCCATTTCCTCCTAGTGTGAGCTCTTGGCTTACCTTGGCGCACCTGGGAATGGAATGGAAATAGGAGCCGGCGGGGTGGTGCTACCAGTGGGAGAGAGTATGAAATGGGTTCTGGGAATGCTACTTAGCGGCAACATCTCATCAGCATTAATGTGCCCTGGTCGTCGTCATAATCAGCGCTGAGGTCGCAAACCCAAATTGCCTTACCGTTTCCCTGGCTTTTGTTACGTTTTTTGAGGCAGCTGGCAAAAAATTTAAAATGCGAACTAATTTGAAGGGGATATTAAATCCCAGCGAAAAGGGGTTTCATGCCAAAAATGGCAGGCGTGCATATTTGACACAGTTTTGGGTTAAGGTTACACTTAACTGAGTACACTTGGAGTTAGGGGTTAAAGAGTATGTCCTTTTTAAAATGCATGTTTTGAAAACTTTCAAAGTGGCAGATCAACTAGAAATTTCACTTGTCAAATTTGATTGCCTTCGCAATTAAATTAGATATGACAAAAAAAATGAACAGACCGTATTGCTCGAAGTAAAATGTACTAGTTTTATTAAAACATTCTGCCACGAACAAAATCAACTCTCAGATGAAGTGAAACCCTAGCTTTTAGTTTATTTATAGTTAGCCAAAACTATAATTAATCGAGCTGCAGGTAAAACATTTCCCCCTTACTTTGCTTTGGCTTTTTTTCGTTGGTAAACAAAGTTTTGGAAACCCTAACAACACAACACAACATAACATAATTTTTAAAATTCCTTAAATGTTTCGATGTAGCAAATGAAAGCGCCAATCAAGTGCACAGCTGCAGCAAAAATACGTTGCGGACGACGAGGCGTATACGTAACATTTCAACAAATTCGTTCATGAGTTGTGTTAGGTCTGCTCGGGCACTCACAAAAATAAACTGAAATTGTCAAAAAAGAAAAAAATAAAATACAAATGTATGTATTCAAATTCAAGCCAGAGCAGGGAGCGAGGGGGAGCAGTTGAAAGGAGCCAGGACGAGGGCCGCGGCAAGTATCGCGTTTCTGCTGAAAAGTATGCAATGGTAATGGACTTTTAATGTTTGTATTTTTACGATGCTACGTACTGAATACTCCTGCCTGTGACGGTCGGTCGGTGGTTGGGTTAGTGAAGAGCAACGACTCGCTTGACATTATTATTTTTGTAAAAATATAAATTGTAGAATGGTTTGGTGAGAACCTGGTTGCAAAAAAAATCGAGTACTGTACTTGGGAATATTAGAAAATCAAGCTTGTTCTGGATTTTTTCATGCGATTTATTTGGAATTTGTGATGCACTACCTTCGTATTTTTTTATATCAGAAATCTTCATAGCAATCATTTAAATACTTTCTTGGCTAAAGGAAAGTACTGTACGCATTACGGAGTTTCTTAATAATACAATCCAGGTTGCTGGTGAATATATTTAATTTAAAATTAAGCAGAAGGTTAAGCTGCTCTAAAAATAGGTATTAGATAAATATTTAAATATTGAATGACTGAAATCTAAAATTATATTTTCAATTGCTTAATACTTGGCAACAATTTTAAACTGTAGAGTACGCACTTAAATATTATACGTCTCTTAGCGGATTTCTTCTAAGAACTGGAGCTCAATAAAATATCATTAATTAAATAACATGACCTTCTTGTTAAAACCTAAATAGTATTCATCATTGTAGTATAGAAAGATATTTCGAATAACGTATAAAATAAAGAAATGATACGATTCCATGAACCATTCTTTTAAGAATTATGTATGTATCACCATAATCTTTCTTCACATGAGGGAAACCCCCCACGTTACGCTTAATTAAAAAGCACTTGGAAATTTAAATACCTCCATAAATGATACTCCACCATCACGGATGTCTGTGGATATAAATCCCAAGTCGGGCATGCAGACAAATTACGGCCCTTTTCGACCCGCCAATTGTCAACTCGTTTCAACAGCTACTATTCAGAACCCGAAACGCATCCCGGCCTGAACTCATGTGGCATGGCATTAACCCCACCGGCACCGACATCGCAGACCGGCAACAAAAAAATTGTTTGGCAGCAAAAATTATAAACCACTCGAGCATATTTCGTAAGTCCAAAGAGCAGTCACTTCTCCCACCAGCTTCACCCGTTCCGCCAGAGCGAAAAATGTTTCACGAAAGGACGACGCGAAAAATCGAACGACCAAAAAGTTGCAACGGAAATGCGAACGAGCTAAACGGATCTGAGTGAGGGATATACATAAATATATATATTTTTTTGTATGATGTTTGGTTTTTATATAACTGCGATGCATAGTCCAGACCGCGTCGCGCCAACCGATAAATAAAAGAAATGTGGGTCCACCGTAATTCTCTCGCCCGAGAGCAGCAACAAATTTCCCTTCCTCCCCCACCGGACTCGCTTCGGTATTTGCGTTGGGGTTTTGGTTATTAAACAGTGGGGGCGGCCGACTCCCAGGCAGTCACTCTCGAGACTAAGGGAATCCTTTTTAATATATGAGCATACTTTTTGGCTGCTGACAGCCACAGTGCGCCGGGGGACCGGAAGCGAGTGGAATTATTTGTAAACGCTTGCGCGGACCAGCCAGTGTGTGTGTGGGAGCAGTGCCCGTGCCCGCAGAATGTAACGCTATATTACGAAACAAAAGCTGGAAAAATGCCGAACTGCAGCGCCAAGGCTGGAGGGGGGACGAGACGGACGCCTCAAATGTCAGCCATTTATTAAGTTGGCTTGCAGAGCTCCAAAGGCAAAACGCAGTAGACGGGCAAATGGCAAAAGGCAACTGTCATCCCTAACCAGAAGTCGCTATCACTTAGACGAGACGAGTCCAGTTCAGAGACATTTCTGGTTGAAGCCACCGACAGTCTAAAGATACTTACTAGGGATAAATTCGAATACTACAAAATTTAATATTACTAGTAATTAATGTAATCCTTTAAAAACCAACTACTAACAGATTCAAATTACTCTATATTCTGACAATAATAAATAAACAAATAAATTTTTTAGGTGTAAGTGTATTTTTATTATAATAAAGTTGTTATATTATTTGATTTTTGTTTATTGTTGTATTGAATCAGGAATTAGAATATATAGTATCAGGAAGGTATATCAGGAAGGTATATCAGGAAGGTATATCAGGAAGGTATATCAGGAAGGCTGAAATGAGATATCTGTCAGAATATATCCGTATTAGAGTTGAGGACTTACACTTTGTGTCAGTGTATTTTTTTTATAAGCTGTTGCTGCCAATTATTACAGTTTCAGGTGTATTGATTATTAACTTCCTCCATCTGCTGGATTTCGAATCCCGATTATATTTATTTTGATCATTCTGATCTATGAATATATACATACTGTGTTTGTCTCGATTAAACCTTTATTTTTTTTAACGTCTGGACCCGAACCTTTTTATTTACGAATGCTAAAGAAAAATAATATCAATTTAAGTATATTAAGCGAGTAGGGATAATCGGTCTTACCGTTTCGGTGGATAATTGGTGTATACCAAGATACCATTGTAACTTCATTCGGGATCTGAATTAGAATTTGAATAAGAATCCAACAAAATACAAATGTTCAATATAAGCTTACCTGTTAATTTCTTGTATTTATGGTCTGTAAATTGATTACGACGACAGAGCTTGTTTAAGGATTTATTCTTTACTTGTTTAAGAATACTTTAATTACTTGATCAGGTTTCTTTACTAATTATGTTGGCTATTTTCAAAAATAAAAACTATAAAAAATTTGTTCGACTATTTTATTTTCACTTTATGCTTAAATCTAGCCGAAATATAAATAAATACTTTTAAATGTTTTTGTACTGAGCTAGATGTGCTTGCTCTGGAATTTTGAACTAAACTGATTATTCCTGGTACTGTTCAGAGGCAAGTTAAATTTAGGGACGAATAGAAAACCACAGACTACTTAGTTTTATTACCTAATTAAAATAACATATTTGAAGAGGTTATATTTCTAAAGCCGATAAATAAAATAGCAGGGCTCCTGCAAATGTTACAAATGAACACACGTGAGGCAAAAATACGGTAGAGCGACAGGAAAAAAGTAAAAGGACTGAATTTGATTACCAGGGGAAAAACTTTGGAATTTCCACGAAGTTATTGTATGACATTTCGTATATTGCAAGGCATTTAAAAACAAAGAGTTTGATATTTACATAAAGCAATAAGGAGGACTGACTGAAGTCTTGGTTTAAAAAACTACTCAAAACATATTTATAATGGCATAAAATATATGATAACCTGCCACATAAATAAAACAGCAGGGCTCCTGCAAATGTTACAAATGAACACACGTCAGGCAAAAATACATGTAATGGTAAAGCGATAGGGAAAAAGTAAAAGGACTGAAATTGATTACAACCAGAGGAAAAACTTTGGTATTTCTACGCTTCTTTCGAATAAAGTACAGACAGATAGTTTTTCTGCCTAAGTTCGTACACGAAGTTATTGTCTGACATTTCGTATATTGCAAGGCATTTCAAAACAAAGACTTTGATATATTTACTCAAAACATATTTAACTTGGCCCAAATTCGGATTGGCGAAAATGAAACATACTTTCATTGGATAAATTAATAAACTATTTCTAAATAAATAAACCGTTGTTAGGTGTAGGTGTATTTTTATTATAATAAAGTTGTCATATTATTGTCAGTTACACTTGTATGTTTTGTGTGTATCAATTGTTAACTTCCTTCTGGAGTAATTTTGATAAGCCGAAAGCATTCAGGAAAACTGAAATGAAATATAGAATTATATCTGTCAGAATATATATAAATAAATACATACTTCAATCGTTGGTCTTTCTTAATTTTCTTTTTTTTTCTAACAGATGGAGCTATAACAGATTAATTTAATTTAGAAATATCCATTTAACTATATGAAGTGTGTTGGGATCAGTCTTACCGTTTAGGTGGATAGTTGGTGTAAACCTCAGGTGAAACTTGTGGAGTCTATCTGGATCTGAATTAGAATTTGAATTGGAATCTCTTACAATAAAGGTATTTTATATAAGGTTACCTGATAATTTTTGTAATTACGGACTGTATATTGATTACGATGACGAAGCTTGTTTACGGATTTTTTCTTTGCTTGTTTAAGGATTCCCTCATTGGTAGATTCTTTCAGGATCTGAATTAGAATTTGAATTAGAATAAAACAAAGTAAAATGTGTATATAAAAGCTTACCTGTTCACTTTTTGAATTTATGGACATTTAGATTGATTACGATGACGATGAGCTTGTTTAAGGCTTTCCTCTTTTCATATGTTTTGTGGTTCTTGCTATGGTTTCTTAACTAATTGTGTGAACTATTTTCTAAAAATGAAAACCTTACTCTAAGAATATAAAACTATAAAAAAATCGGTTGACTATATATTTTCACTTTATGCTTAAACCTATCCGAAATATAAATAAATACTATTAAATATTTTTGTACTGAGCTAGTAGATGTGCTCGCTCTAGAATTTAGAATTAAACTGAATATTCCTAGCACCGTTCACAGGCAAGTTAAATTTGGGGACGAATAGAAAAAAAACCACAGACTACTTGGTTGATTATTTAAATAAGAAGTCAAGTTTTCTATCATCGGGTCAAGTGATAATTTTTAGGTTTTTCGGAAATCTTAGGAGTTTATTAAAAATTAGCTTTTTGTGATCATTTTTTATAAGATCGATCGCTGTAATCGATTCGGAGAGTCTGAAATATATTTATCATATTTGTTGTTAACAAAGTCAGTAATGACCCATGCATTTACCACTGATATGTATGAATCAAATTTTTAATTTAATTAATTTTTTAGGATCAGACCATTTGTTAGGACGAACGGGTCATAGTTTCATAATAGGATTCAATCTATAAAAATATTATCAAAGTAAATATATATTATAGACCATTCTTGTAACTGTATCTTATTTTGTAATATTATTTTGTATTGCATAAATTCAAGCCCATTTTTTTCAGTTAAATAATCAGGAGCTTGATTTAAAATCAGCCTTAACGGCTTTGGGAAGTTTTTTTTTTTTTGGGTTTAATAATGGGGGGGGGTTGAAAAAATAAATTTTCGCTGGCCAAATTAATTGAAACTTTATTTGGATTATGAAATTAGCACATGGCCAGTGAGTTCTTGCAGCATTAACCGGTTTTTAATTAGGTTTCACTTTTTTCCAGCGGCTACCGATGGGTCGACGGGGCCGGTGGCTTTTGAAGTGGATCTTTAGGATGAGTGCGCCGGGTGGGGTGGCTTCTGAAAAGTCTTTTTCTCAACTTGCGCCAGGCTTTAATTGTGCGGAAAATGTTGGACTAGAGAAAGCAATTGAGGAAATATAGAAATAAAAACAATAATCAAATTCAATTAAACTTTGACTTGAAGGTAATTCGGATGCCAAATCGAAATGGACGGCACAAGGGAGCCGGCAGTCGAGGCAATCAACCGAAAAATGTAAATGAAAATGAACAGAATGGCAATGAAGTTTCCTTGGCAGAACAAAAATCACTTATGAAATTTGATTGACTGCATCAATGAGTATGTGACTTCAACCACTGACAGATGAACCGAAACTCGCAGGGAAAAAGTTTCGTTTTTGTGGCGGAAACATCCTGACAATCCCGACTCAACTTTTCCCACAGCCGAGCGTTCCTCGGTCCTTGGGAGCCCCCCGCCTGCCATCCTAGCGCTCATGGAAATTGACAATCAAATTGCAAATAGCTTTATCTTGTAGTTTGTTTATTTATTTATATCATTTCGTACACTTCCTGTGCACGCCAGGCAACAATGAGCAGGGCCGAGGGGAGTGCCGGCGTGCCGGAGATGGGACAGCTGGCGGCCATAGTTGTTAAGCTCGTCCTGGCCGCCATTTTGCTCGGTGGGGGTGTGGGGGTGCGAGCGGGTGTGTGATTGCCTGTCCTTTTTGGCCTGTTATCCTTGGCTTATGTTTTCAATTAAATTTCCATACAATTTTCATGACATGATGAAATAGCCAGGGCCAGGAACACACATCCAGCGCCAGATCTCGACTCGACTCGACTCAGATGTGACTGACTGGACAATTGCGACTCTGTGTGTGAGAGTGTGTGTCAGTCAATTTATTTAATAACAAACGCACTGCTTGTATGTGTATATGGGCAGTCAGTCACAGGCTGAATGTTACAATAACCCACCTCCGATCCCAATCCTGTTGCATCATAAAAATCGCTGTGGGGATTTCTGAATATACATACATATATCAAGAGCCAAATATTTTATTTAATTTCATTTCATTTCATTTTCACTTTAATAAAGTATCCGAGCAAAAATTAAATAAAATGAAGAATGCCTAGGCAGACTAGTGTACACTGATCAAAAGTGGAAGAGTGAACCACATTTAGTATTTAATTAAACATATATTAACTTAAAGGTAAATAAGTCTATAATTCAGAAATTTAGTGAGCATCCAAAGGATCTTCCGTAAACTAAATACAACTAAAATCAGTTATATGTTGCTAGGAATAATAAACTATTCCTACTTTTATAAACAATAATTCGAAAGCTAAACAATGTTTAAATTTATTTCATTGTCACTTGTTCATATTTTTATTTCTTAGAATTTCTTATTTCTTTTGATTATTTTTATGATGATTTTTAATAATAATATTATTATTACCTATATTAAAAAGTTTACATACTGACCTATTGTCAAAGACTAGAACTAAAGGACACTGAAATCTTTATCACCTATATTTTTCTTCGGTGTATGATGCTATTGGTTAAAAAACAGTTGACTAATAATCTGCCCACTTCTGTGCGAATATTTAAATTTCTTACTGATAGACCAGCTTCTTAAATCTTTAAGTTCCCATATATTTTATAGGCAGAAAATAGGAGTTCCCACTAAAAGAAAAATTCAAGCTCTGGCTTACAAAAACCAACCAAAAATATCCGACTAAATAATAACTATACTCTCAACCAGGAAAAATATGAACTCGGCAAAGACGTACATATCTACATTTGTCAAAAGGAATATAATCTGAATTGGACATATTAGAGTCTTAGTTTTGATGTTAACACATAAGAGTTATTTCAGACCGGAACTGGCATAATAATAAATTAGTTAATACAGTCTCAATATCACCCTTTGAAAAGGCTATTGCAGTTCGATACTTTTGATTAACTTAATTTAGTTTGTTATTTATGTCAATCAACTTTATGAACACCATTTCGGCGTCAAAGGCTTTTCTTTACCATCATACGCGAATTTTTCAAATGAAAACGTCGGAGTGGGAGTGGCAAGCTGCTGATTGACAGACAGGCTTAATAAAATAATAAGCCCAGGCATGTGAGTTGGCCAAAACCATTATTAAACAAAGGGCAAAATGAAAATAATTGAAATTGCAAAAAGTTAATTTCACTTATCTGAATCATTTGACTGTCAAGTGGAGAAACTTTAATGGACGAGGCAGGCAGAAAAGAATCAACCGGAGGGAGTCTCCGGCGGAAGAATGTGTCAGGTGAACAGCCCCTCCTGCGGGTCTCCTGGCCGAAGCATCCGAAGCATCATTTCAATCAAATGTTCTTGTTTATGACAGCCGCAACGAGTATGAGGCCGAGCCATGATTTATCATTATGCGACTCTGCCCGACCCGGAGTCTGCCACTCCCGGGCCTGGCTCTGACCCGGATGTTATGCAACATAAGTATATGTTCAATATATAATGGCATAAAATATATGATAACCTGCCACATAAATAAAACAGCAGGGCTCCTGCAAATGTTACAAATGAACACACGTCAGGCAAAAATACATGTAATGGTAAAGCGATAGGGAAAAAGTAAAAGGACTGAAATTGATTACAACCAGAGGAAAAACTTTGGTATTTCTACGCTTCTTTCGAATAAAGTACAGACAGATAGTTTTTCTGCCTAAGTTCGTACACGAAGTTATTGTCTGACATTTCGTATATTGCAAGGCATTTCAAAACAAAGACTTTGATATATTTACTCAAAACATATTTAACTTGGCCCAAATTCGGATTGGCGAAAATGAAACATACTTTCATTGGATAAATTAATAAACTATTTCTAAATAAATAAACCGTTGTTAGGTGTAGGTGTATTTTTATTATAATAAAGTTGTCATATTATTGTCAGTTACACTTGTATGTTTTGTGTGTATCAATTGTTAACTTCCTTCTGGAGTAATTTTGATAAGCCGAAAGCATTCAGGAAAACTGAAATGAAATATAGAATTATATCTGTCAGAATATAAATAAATATATACATACTTCGTTCGTTGGCCTTTCTTAATTTCTTTTTTTTCGAACAGATGGAGCTATAACAGATTAATTTAATTTAGAAATATCCATTTAACTATATGAAGTGAGTTGGGATCAGTCTTACCGTTTAGGTGGATAGTTGGTGTAAACCTCAGGTGAAACTTGTGGAGTCTATCTGGATCTGAATTAGAATTTGAATTGGAATTTCTTACAATAAAGGTATTTTATATAAGGTTACCTGATAATTTTTGTAATTACGGACTGTATATTGATTACGATGACGAAGCTTGTTTACGGATTATTTCTTTGCTTGTTTAAGAAATCCCTCATTGGTAGATTCTTTCAGGATCTGAATTAGAATTTGAATTAGAATAAAACAATGTAAAAGGTATATATAAAAGCTTACCTGTTCACTTTTCGTATTTATGGATTGTATATTGATTACGATGACGATGAGCTTGTTTAAGGATATTCTCTTTTCATATCTGTTATGGTTCTTATTATGGTTTTTTAACTAATTGTGTGAGCTATTTTCTAAAAATGCAAACCTTACTCTAAGAATATAAAACTAAAAAAAAAAACGGTTGACTATATATTTTTCACTTTATGCTTAAACCTAGCCAAAATATAAATAAATAAAATGTTTTTGTACTGAGCTAGATGTGCTTGCCCTGGAATTTGGAACTAAACTGAATATACCTGGTACTGTTCACAGGCAAGTTAAATTTAGAGACGAATAGAAAATCAGGCTACTTAGATGCATATTTACAACCACAATTTATTCTCGTATCAAACGGTGACGATATAAAACTCAAGTTTTTTTACCTAATTAAATTAACATATTTGTAGAGCTTATATTTCTAAAGCCGATAAATAAAACAGCAGGGCTCCTGCAAATGTTACAAATGAACACACGTCAGGCAAAAATATATGTAATGGTAAAGCGATAGGGAAAAAGTATAAGGACTGAAATTGATTACAACCAGAGGAAAACTTTGGTATTTCTACGCTTCTTTCCAATAAAGTACGAACAGATAGTTTTTCTGACAAAGTTCGTACACGAAGTTATTGTCTGACATTTCGTATATTGTAAAGCATTTCAAAACAAAGAGTTTGATATATTTACATAAGAAAGCAAAAAGGAGAACCGACTGAAGTGTCTTATGCTGTACAAAATCTACTCAAAACCTTTTTAACAAAGCCCAAAATCCGATTGGCGAAACCATTTTTAAAAAAGAATATACCGTTTTTAGGTGTGAGTGTATTTTTATTATAATAAAGTTGTTATATTATTGTCAGATCCGCTTGTACGGGTTCGGGTGTATCAATTGTTTACTTCCTTCCAGAGGAATTTGGATAGGCCGAAAGCATTCAGGCTGGACTTCCTTGGAAATATAGAATAATATCTGTCAGAATATACATATATAAATATATACATACTTTGTTTACATCGTTAACCTTTATTAATTTTGTTTCGAAGAGATGGAGCAGAAGCAGATTAATTTACGAATGCTAAAAAAATATCCATTTAATTATATGAAGCGAGTTGGGATCTGTCTTACCGTTTAGGTGGATAATTGGTGTAAACCTCGGGTGGAACTTGAGTCTATCGGGATCTGAATTAGAATTTGAATTGGAATCTCTTACAATAAAGGTATTTTATATAAGGTTACCTGTTGAATTTTGTTTTTATGGGCTGTATATTGATTACAACGTCACAGCTTGTTTAAGGGTCCATTCTTTACTTGTTTAAGGATTCTTTCTTTTGATATCTGTTCTGGATCTTGTTGTGGTTTCAAATTAATTATGTGAGATATTTTCTAAAAATGAGAACCTTACTCTAAGAATATAAAACTATAAAAAAAATCTGTTGACTATATATTTTTCACTTTATGCTTAAACCTAGCCGAAATATTAATAAATACTTTTAAATATTTTTGTACTGAGCTAGTAGATGTGCTCGCTCTAGAATTTAGAATGAAACTGAATATTCCTAGCACCGTTCACAGGCAGGTTAAATTTGGGGTAGAATAGAAAATCACAGACTACTTGGTTGTTTTATTTAAAACCAAAAATAAATACTCGTATTAAAAGGTGACAATATAAAATTCAAGTCTTATATCTATTACCGAATTAAATTATTTGTAGAGCTTCTCTTTCTAAATCCAAGAGACTATTAATAATAAGCTCGGGTTAATTTAACCACAAAACATATTATGATTTACATTCAAGCTAGGGTGTGACGAAACGCTCTTGAAGCTTAAACTGCCTCTGGTCTAGGCCAGACCTGGTCTTGGTACAACAAATGCCTTCGTTACTTAGTCGAACCCTGAACTTTGACATGTATAGCTTAATTACGTAGAGTGGTCTCAATAAAATCAAATCAAATGTGATAGAATCTGAAGTGAAATTAAAAATCAACTGGCGTCGTCAATTAAAAAGAGCCAATAGATAAAATGAAACTCCATGGCAGTTCAATGGTCAAAAGGCAAACCTACAAGTGGTGAGAGCTCGGCAGTCAGCCGGACAGACGGGGCCATTCGATGGATGGTGTTTATCCAGGATTCAGATGGAATCAATGGCCGGCGCGGCGCGTTTATTGAATGAATTAGACGGCCATCGCATAGAGTAGCCATTCGAAGGGGATTCCATTGACTGGTCAGCCGGCCCGTAAGCCTAATGTAAACCCTCCCCCCGTGCTCCGTCGCGCCGGCAGATGTCGTTGGATCTACACAGAAAACGTCCATTAGCTAAGCAGATTAATTGCTAAAAGGTATTTAATTCGTGATTCCTTTATATTTCAGCGCGCCATCCTCCGCCTCCACCGAGGAGCACTCATCCAGTCATCCATCGCTCCAGCCTGACGCATTTTTCACTCTGCTCCGCTCAGCTTTTCCTTTTATTCCGCTCTACTTTATTTTTCTGCTCCACTCCGCGCTGTGCTTTTTTGAGCTCCTTGGAAATATGGCGTTAAGAATATCCCTGCTCCTGACTTTATTTTTTGTCACTTTTTAATGCTTCATTAGCTGCTAATGGATTCGGGGTTGGGACTACTGAAGGTCGGGGAAAATGTGGCTGTGGCTGTGGCTGTGTCTGTGATTTGCCTTTGTGTGAAATTCGTTTAAAAGATTGTTCGAAAACGTAGCAATACAATGCGGTTTTCCGAACAATTTTTATACATACCAAATATTTGAATTAAAGAAAGGTTACATACCTTTCTACCAATGACATCTGTCAGTGGCACGAATCACAGTTTCGCAAAAGATGTACATACATCTACATAGTCTGCCCATCCATACAAGACAAGAAAGATGGTAAAAAATAGAAAAAACTTTTGTGATTTATGTGCAAATAAAACAGAAAAGCTAGTTTTATGCCCTGCAAAAGGAAAATGAAAAGAGAGGGAGTGCTATTCAGGTGGCAATGAAGTAGGACATCAGGTAGAAAATGAAAATTACCGCTGCAGCTGCTGTCAAGGCAAACAAGCAGAACGGCGCTGCGAGGACAACATTCCAGGAAAACTCTGCAGGCAAGCTCAGGCGGGAGAGCCAAGTTTAGAGCAAAAAGAAAAGGGAAAAGCGTCAGCTGCGCCTAAAGTGAAAGCTTCTCGGCCAAAGTTCGTCAGATTTCATAAAGAAAAAGAAGGAACTATAAAGTTGGAAAATCTAGAAAACAAACTTTTATAGAGTAGGCACAGATGTAAAGAAATAACTGATATAGTATTGAAGTATATATAGTAAGGCTTGAAAGCATATTATTTAATAGATTTATTGCCACAAAAAATTTAGTAAACAGGAAAGCTTGTCAACTTGGTTAGTAGTTTGTATTATTAACTCTGTTTATGGGGTATGTGGTTCGTAGTGCAATCTGAGGCTCATCATATGACATTCTCGTACATCTTTGGATTGCGCTGAATATTCTCTTCCATGATCTTCTTTTGCTGCACATCCAACATCTCCAGCCTGAGCAGGACATCCGGCAGGACCTCGCGCACCTTCAGGCGACTGAACTCCGGGCCGTCACGCATGTCCACATTGGTTCTGAAGTTATAATTGGGCGTGTATCCATTGATCTTGAGGAAGTGGTCAAAGTAGAAGGGCACAATCTGCTCCTGCATGTTGTCCGCAACCAGCAGGGAAGTGTGCGTTCCTTGGTCACCGCTAAAGCCGTCTTCCCTGAAGGCCCGCACAAAGTTCTTTGTATGCTCGGATATCACAATCTCCTCCTTTTTCGGCGGAATAACCCTCTTCTTAAGATAGAGCCTGGGCAGACGTCCTTCACGCTTAGGCTTCTTGTATGGCGGCTCGAGATTTTTGCGTACCTTTTTCATTTCCATTTCAATGCGACGTTCCACCTGGTAGGCCTGGGCCGATATCTTTTCGCGGTAACGTCGCCGCTTGCGCAATTGGGCCTCCAAGGATCGCACCTTCTGTATATCCAGATGCTCGAACTTGGACAATATCTCCATGATTACATCGCTAATGGCGGCCACCATGTCAACGGTGTTGGGCAAAACGTCGCTTGTGCCCCGCACTGAGTCGGGGACCACGCGACGCCACACCTCGGCCAGCACGGCACGATGCTTGTTGTAATCCTCATCAGCAATGGTTTCTTCAATGGGTTTTCCCAAATACTCGTGAACCCTATTCTCCATATCCATGGCACGGTCCTCCATGAAGAACTTCTTGGCTGACTTGCGAGCGACGTAATCCTGCTTCTCCTTTAGGTCCTTGGTGCACCAATCGACAAAGGTCTCCAGGCGGCCCTGTAGCTCGGTGTGAATGGAGAGCGTGAAATGCATTTCCAGCAGCAGCATAAAGGTCTTGGTTTTCAGATTTTCAAGGCCTTGCAGGAAGGCCTCTGCATCGGGGAACACCTGTAAGATTGGGTGAGTCTTCTGCATATAAACGTCATAGTAAAAGGCTCGAATGGCCCAGGCATCGTCCTTGTCCCGCACACGAATATTAACAATAGATCGCTTGGCAATGGATATATCGTACGGCTCCAGCTCCATGTCCTCCTCGTCCCCTTCTTCGGGCGCTTCAGGCTCCTGCTCCTCGGAGCCCTCATTATCGCTGCCGTGACGCTTCGATTTCGGCACCAAATGTATCCAGTCGTGCTCAGCACGCCAGTCCTGGTCCCCCATCAGGTAATGGAAATTCTGCAACATAATGCACCGGATCCAGTGACCCTCGATGAACACAATGTCCATGTTAAGCATCATTAGCTCACGCTCCAGATTACGATACTCCTGCTTCAGCTTGTCCGTGGTCTCGTAGTACGACTTCACCTGATAGACCATTGTCATGGCCGCGTTGTACTCCTTCTTCTGCCACTTGGCAAACAGAGCCTCGTACAGATTCTTCGTGTTCTTCATATCGATCCAGTGACGCTCGTTCATCCGATCATAGATCTTGGTGCGCACCATTTGGCCCTGAATCAGCAGGGATTCGTACTTCAGCCGCATGGCGTCCTTTAAGAGCTGAATGCTTGTCTTGAACTTGAACGGCTTAATGGTGGCGCGACTCTTTAGCTCCTCGATGTAGTTCTCATCGAGGTCCGTGATCACAGCCCCGTAGTATTTGCGAGTCCCGGGTCCTAGGAGAGTTTGGCGCACATCCGGTACCGGCACTTCGAGTCGCAGGCGAAGGGTGTTTCGCAGACGCGTACTGAAGGTAAAAAACGTATCCTTGGGTCCCAGCATATCGGCTTGCTCCTTGTGCTGACCAGAAAATGGAAGCATGCGATAGGGATCCTCGTCCTCTGCATCCACGTCAATTACGGCGGCATGAAAGCGTCCGCGTCGCATCTCCTCGAATGGTACCAACGGCTTCCGGATGTAGTCCAGGGGCAACTTTGTCTTCTCTCCGATTACCATATAGCTGCCACTGTCATTCGATAGATCTGTGCAAGTCGAGCTACTCAAGGAGCTGAGGCAGTTCTCAATACTCTTAAGATCCTCCTCTAGATCGGCAACTACCGCCCGCCGGTCCACCAATAGTCGCTCCTCGCCCGGATCGATGTCCTTCGTCTCGTAAATGGCCTCTCGGGTCTCTCGCAACAGCTCCAAGTACTGCCTTCTTCCGGGAAAATCCAGTTTCGCCAGCTCCTCTGGATCCCGAGAGTGGAAGACAAAGTCGTAAGGGTGACAAAGGTTATGCACAACTTCGCCAGCAGCCTCCTTGTTGTCGGTCCGGGTGACGGCCAAGTGGTCGGCTATCATCTTATTGAAGTCATAGCTGGGCATGGTCAGATCCTTGTCCACATACTTGCTGCTGGGGGGATTAGCCCGTTCGAATTTGGCCACTATTCTAGGTGGCTTCTTTGCCAACTTGGTGATTTCAGGGACCACAGTCTTTGGCTGGTACTGCACATGCACATTCTTCACCTGAGTCGGGGCCCAGTGATCGTGGTGGTGACGTGCCTCCAAGATGTCCGTATACGGACGCTTCTTGGTACGCACATTAGCGAAGCGGAGTTTCTCCGGTTCCGGCTGCTCTAGCAGTGGCAATGTGGACGTCTTTAAAACCTCGTTGAATATGGCCGATGGAATTCGCTCGGCGGCATAGTCGCGCTGTCGTCGGGGGTGAATCGTTAGGGTCTTCTCACGCTCCTTGGGTGCGGGCATATTTCCCCGATAGCGGGCAGGCTGGATCCCACCACCTGCACGGAATCGTCCACGAGTTTTGACTACGGACCGCTGAGTGATCGGAGATCGGGTGAAGCCATGAAGGCTTGGCGGAGCTCGGTCGCAGCCAGCCTCTAGCCGCTCACTGGATTCGGCCTTTACCTCATCCTCCTCCTGGCCCTGGTTCTGGCCCCCATCGTAAGGAGGCTCAGGAACGGGCACCCAATCCAGGTCTAGCTCCTCCTCCGGAGCCAGACATGGATCAGCCAACCGTAATTGCTCCTTCTCGATGCAGGGCAGGCCAAGCAATTGCATGCGGGCCAGCTTCTTCTTTTGACGCTTTGAGTTGGCCAATTGCTGCTTGAGATTAAGGTACTCCAGCGTGGTGCTCACTTTGTTGGCGTCGAGCACCTCCATCTCCTCGACCGGCACCCGATCATCGGGCACCAGAACCTTCTCGGGAAACACATATCGGATGAGATTGAACTTCCTTACGTTGTAGGCCGGCTTCGGTTTGACGAGCTTTAGGTTCTTGCGCAGCCTGCGGTTGTAATGGAGACCCAAGCGCTGATCAATGAACTCTCGCACTGCACTCTGGCGTTCGCGCCGTCTCATCAGCAGCGGCTCGGGAGGGAAAAGGTCCAGGTTGGGATCGTCAGGATCAAGAACCTTAATGATCCCACGCTCGACATCCAGCTTAATGGGCTCCTTGTGGGGCACCAACTGATTCAGCCACTCATCCCGCGTCAGGCAGCCCTTAATCGTCCGCTGTCCTTTCATGATTTGGTGGCGATGTAGCTTCCCGCGGAGGCCGTCTCCGTGCTTAAAGTGGAAGCCGCGCAGCTGAAACTTGTCACCGATTTTGCCCACCTTCAGGTAGTCCTCATCATCGCTGCTCTGCTCGCTGGGCGTGGAGCCAACGCTGCCTTCGATGCTGTCCTCACAACGCAGCTTCTGCTCCGCGTCCGGCAGGTACTTCAGTTTCCCGGTGCGCTCCAGGAAGAACTGCTGGGTGACCTTGGCCTTGTCGCGGCGCACACAGTCTTCGCGGTGCATTTTCGTCTTTAGGCGCTCCGTCTCCGTCAGCGTCTTGGGGAATACCTTTCGCTTCCGGATGACGGGCTTAAGCTCCACATGCTTCCGAAAGCTGCGCTCAATGGCGTCGTCGATGACGGCTACATCGTCGCGAAGATCCTTCTCGGCCACTGTTCGACCTTCGATTTCTTTGATGGCTACCTCCTGCTTGCGTCGCTCCTGGAGCTGTTCCTCCTCGCGTTGTTTCTTTCGCAAGTAAATATCCTTGTAGCGTGCCGCCCGTCGCTTGCCCTCCTCCTCGATCTTGAGCTTGTTGGCCGGCTTGTCCGGACTGCGGTACAAGTACACGAGGCGAGGGGATCGCGGCGAGACCCGCTCCTCCACTGGCTGATCCTTGATCGTGGTATTGAAGCGCTGCGGCACCGCCAGGCGCTCTTCCCTGAGCTCCTTCTCCACATTTACCTTCGTGTTCTTCTTTGCCTTGCGACGCGCCATGTACCGCTGGACACGCCAGAAGGTCAGGGCATTCTGCTCCTCAATCTCGTCCTGCTCATAAGTTGTCTTGTAGTCCATGCCATGGAAGTCCAGGCCCATTGGGTTCTGCAGGTCAATAACCTCGCAGATGTGCGTATCGGAGGTCTCCGATCCTGTGCTGGCACAGAGATTGTCCCCATGCTTGACCAAATTGCTGATCAGGTTGTATTCCTCCTCCTTCGTCAGCGGCTTGTGACGCATAGCCACTGGATTAATCAGACAGTAGGTTTTGCGCGGATCCTGCGTGAGGAAGAACTTCTTGCGTGCCGGCGTCAACTTGGCCAACTGCTCGTAGTCCTTCGGGCAGCGACCGACGCGAGTCCGATGAGCACCAGCCACAAAGCTGGCCGAGCACGGGCGATTCCACTCATCGCCCTGGAAGTTAGGTGGATGGGTCGAAGGCTGATGAGCCGAGTCCACCAGCTCCTCTGAGCCCGGCGCTCCAACTACCATTGGCTTGAAGCTTTGCTGCTGAAGACTTTCGGCCCGCGACTTGTGCGGCGTACTGGCCGCAGAGCAACTGGTCTCTTTGATCTTAACCGTCTCCACTCCGTGCCTGAAGTGGGAATTGCTGGTGCTTCCAAAATCTCGACCCCTGTCCCGGACCACAGTCTTGCCGCACTCATCGCGCTTGGTCAGTTCAGTGCGTGGGATGTTGGCATCCGGAAACTCAAGATTCTGGACCGTCAGTATGTCGTTGGAGTCACGATTACCAAAGAAGTCAATGTTCCGGAAACTTTCAATGGCTCTCTCCTCCTTTGCCTTCCGGCCCGACTGCTTTCGCTGTGGGCAAACCCGCTTTCCAGGGACCTCGTCCTTGGGCTTTGGACTATGCACAACACTTGCGCTATTTGCAGTTTGAAGTTCAGTAATTCTTACCGTTGATCTTTGTTTCGCAGTGAGTTGTGAATTCTTAGAATATCTGGGGTTTCCAGAGATCCTCTTAGTTTGCGACATTCTGAGATTTTTATTAGGATTTTAGATCTAATAAAAAACGAAAAGAAGCTTCATTAAATGGATTAAGCAGAGAAACCAATAAAACTGATGTCTTAATAATTACCTGTAGCTATTTCTTCAAATTGCATTACAAAATATAATACAGTAGCACAGGGACGATAGTTACAGGGAGGGCACAGGCTAGACAGCGCTAACTTGTCTCGGCCTGTCTTTTGACTTGGACTTAATCGGTGAAATCTAATGACATGGCTACTAGGTTAAGGCTACTAGCAAGAAGAAGAAGTGTCAAAGATATACTGAAATTTAAAACAAGTATAAAAGTTAAAAGCTACATGTAAGATATAAATACTACAAATTAAGGGAGAAAGTGGCAATCCAAGCGCATCTCCGGACTTTGACAGATTTTCTAATCTGAGCAATCAAATTCACTCCAAAATCGATTGTTTTTAAAGTAAATTGAAATTAGAGATGAAATTTATTGTTTTATCCATTCCATTTTTTACTTTAGTATCCGAATTTACTTCAACTTTTAGACGACATCCACATTAGTTTTAATATTACATACTAAACTAATCTGTAAACAATTTCTTTACTCTAGCCACAGCCATGTTTTTAATTATTTATTTACACATCAGTTAGCTATTTAAATTGCTTTACTTTTTTTTCAAATATTTTTTTACAACAAGTTACGTTTTGAAATGAATAAAAAACAATCTTAGGTATACATACATATATCCATTCGAGCTGGACAGTTTGATTTACTTTCAGAACCACTACTCGCCACTCATATTGTCGCCCGTCTCTTTGTGGTTGCTTTGCTACTAAAATTAAATCAGGGGAAATTGCCTGGTCTGAGCAGTGGCAAATTTACGTATAATGGAATTTGCACCGCCAATTGCATTGGCCAGTAGCCACACCGACAGGCAGCAGCGATGACAAAGGACCCTGTGGAGGTTATACTTCCTGGGGACATAAAAAGGGCCCAATAGGGAGGATTGCATTGCACTATGGAAAATATACAATTTTACTGACATTATTTATCTTTCTGTATGCTTTTTGAACTACAAATATTTCGTTTGATAACTATGTATAACTGGAGCTATTAGTTAACGTGAAAAAATCTGTTTTTAATCAATTTTTCCGACTCTGCTATATTTAGGGCTCCTCTTTTGTTTTACAAAGTTTTAACCAATATGGAAGTGTCATGGATTTAACCATATACATTACATTTTGCCCATAGTCTGGACAGAAAATACTAGCCGTCGAAGAAGCTTCATGAAATGAAGTGCAAAATGGACGTGACTGATACGATTTCATCATCTGCTTTGTCCGGGTTGCATGAAAATATAATAAACCATAAAAATTACTAAAGACACCGAGTGTCAAACCACCAAAAGTAGACAGAGGTATTTTCAAAGGGATGTTGTTAGAGTGCAGACAAAAATATTTACTTCAGAGTAAGTGCAGACAAAGTAATGCATTATATATAATAACTATAAGATATATTAGATTCTAGTCAAGTTTTTAATATACAAACAACAACGTTGCCTCGCCTTAGGAGCATGCATTCATATAAATAAATAAAAAAACCCAAATGGTTAACATATCAAAAATATTTATTTTCGATTCTTTACCAGAAAAGAAAGCATATATACTCAAATTCCACATTCCGAAAGTTTAACAGGATTGGTGAAGCTCCAGGAACCCATGTGTGACCAGTGCCTGCCTGGCAAGTACACGCCTTCGCCATGCTCTGTGGCTACTGACCAGCCCCAGGACGACATGGGGAGTGATCCTGGGTGGGTGACCAGTGCTTGGCTTTTTGCAGCTGTAATCAATATGCAAACAAACCATTTGCGCAATAATTACAAAGTAATGCAGCCCCAACGCGAAATGTAAAAATAAACGGCAGCTGCCAGCGATTCGCTTGATGACTTGACCAAGGCTTTAGTCAAATGGATGGCGTCCATGGAAATCAGAGCGGATGGGTGGATGAGGTGGTCTGGTGTGGGCTTGTGGCATGGAACATTGAGGCCATGCCATCACAGTGTCTGTTCTGAATGACGGCCAATCGGTTGCCAATGATAAAGCAATTAATTTGTAATTAAATCGATGATGCAATTGCAAATACCATAGGCTAATCGAAACAGGCAACTGTAATTTAAAAATAAAGCACAGAAACAGAACAGGGTGTTACAAAAGGAGTAATAAAAGGAATAATCATTAAACTAATAGAACGTTTAATTGAATATTCTTGATGAAAATTAGTGTTTTGTGTTCTTACTTACTTGAAAATACTCCTGAATTTACCTATAAAATATTGTGCCACTTGGTAATTAATATTAACGTTAAGGAATGGTTCTTTCACGTTTTTTTATACCAAACCGACACTGAAAATCGATTAGTTTTGAAGTCATTAAGACTACCTACTAAAATCTATGCACACAAAAAAAAGAAGGTAAAAACAAAGCATCAAAAAATTATAAAGTAATTATGGATATCAGTATGTTACTAATAAGTTCAATTTATCTTTTAAAGGACTACATACAAACATTTGCATAGGTTATATTATTTTTTATACATAATCAATATTAATATATATATTCAATTTTTTTTAACATTTTGGGGCTTAAGAAAATGTATCTAATATTTCGTATAGTAAACTTTATTTCATGAAAACATTATTTATATTTTCATTTAACATATTGTGTTTTGTCAGTGCATGAGTATGTGGGCGGTCAGTTGTTGAATCGATTTTCCATCAACTTTGGCGGTTATTCAATAAAAAATTACTTTATTTTGTAATTAAATCGTTTATCGGGCCTGGACCTACAGCTGCTCCTGCCTTGTCCCGCCTTCTTCTGCCGCCGAAGGCTCCCAGTCAGCTGTGCGCCGCCATATTGGTTTCGCTGATGTCCTGCCTCCTCCGATATGATGCGGCAACTGTACTCCATAGTTTTGTTAGGAAATCGCTTGGGTTGCATTTTAAAATGCAATTTGTTAGCATGACTTTGTTGTTATTGTTGTCATTATTCCCGACCGCTCCTCCGATGCTCCCCCTTCTAGGACTCTCTATCTCTGGTGGCTGGCACATAAATCACGGCAATTTATTTATGACACTATTTACAGGAAGCCAAGGGACCGGGCGGACGCGGGTGGGGCGACTTGGAGGGGTTGACAACAGCTGGTAGTTGCCGCTCCCCATTCGCTCGGTCGGACTCCACGTGCACTCTACTTAAATAACAATTTCAATATATTGAAATTTACTTTGTCACATGAAAGCTAAACAGCTTGAACTCTGCGGCGTGGCGCAGTCATGACGAAGGAGATCTGTGATGGCATTGGCACTGGCACTGGCACTGGCACCCATACGGCCACGCCTCCGAATGCCACCCGTCCTTGGGTGATGGGTTTTCCATACCCCACATGCCCCTCATGTATGTAGGTATTGGAAAAGTGCTACCGTTGCATGCTTTCATTTTATGCTATTTACATTTTTATATTTTTGCTCTACGACACACCGCAAACAATTTTTACTGCCACTTTCTGGGAGGGAAGGTATAACTGGTTAGTCATTAGGTTTGTGACGTTAGGGAATTAAATAAAAATTTATAATGCGTGTTGGTTAGCTCATTTGGCATTAATTTTGTTTTTAATTACTGTGTAATGTAGGTAAAAATACTTAAAAACTTCAGGTTTATTAAAAGTTAAGTTAAAATACAAAAATATAGTCTTCTCAAATATAGTTTCAATCGGTTTTTAGGTCGTTACCTCTAGTTATCTTAACTTCTAAATGAAACTAGAAAAATAACATTGTAATGATAAACTTTATTTTTAAGTAAACCAGCAATTTGTGAGTGCACATTATTTTATTTCAAAAACTAAACAATCAAAAAGTTATAAGTCTAACTTCTGTTCCTAAAAAACAACCCTTACTTCACCCAAAAGTTTATGA
Organism: Drosophila serrata; assembly: GCF_035046125.1. Classification (NCBI taxonomy): domain Eukaryota; kingdom Metazoa; phylum Arthropoda; class Insecta; order Diptera; family Drosophilidae; genus Drosophila; species Drosophila serrata. Next base: position 510,265 of record NW_028256998.1, read on the forward strand.
TAAATATTCTCCGTAGGGTATTTCCTCTTCTTTATATAAAAGCCTTTATTTTGCTTACGTTTTATTTTTCTTTTTGCAATTTGTTTTTCAATTTTGTTATGTTCTGTTCCCCTCCCCCTGAACGGCCGTACCTTTTTCAGTTTTTGTACCCATTCAGTCGCTGTCTGCAGTTTTTAACATACAAGACTCCATCGTGGCCAGTGCCAGGAAAGGAGCCTGGGTAATGTCGGGGAGCAGAGTGGACTGGTGTGGAGTGGGTTGTGGTGGGTGAATCGTGTTACCGGCATGGGGTCGGCATCCTCTCAAAAAGACATCAGGTGCTGCACGTTGTGCAGCAGCTTATCTCAAATGATTTATAAACTACCAACAGTGGCGAGGCCAAAGCCATTGTCATTGCATAAAATATGCTAACAATACACCAACATCAGCTGGGGGATCCGAAAGGAAGAATTCAAATAGAGATGAGAGCTGAGGAGAAGAGGGAAGTCCATCTAGGCCCATCGGGGAATACCCGTTTCTTTCGATTGATGTGGTAACTGAATATATATTGCAAGTACAAGGATCAAGATCCTGCAACATTTAAAAAGAAAAACAATTTTTCTCATTCTCTAAACTCTTAAAGATACAGTAAGTAACTCAAAAGAAGCTGTTCCATTATAAAAGGAATTATTTATGTTGTTCAATGCAGGGGTCATATACAAGGACTCATGCCATAAGAAGCAGGCATATCATGTGCTAAGCAAGTGAGGCATCTTCAGGTAGATTTACCTCCACCAAGCCTAGCACAGCACTCTCACCACTCTCCAATCTGTAATTGTTACCGAATTTTAATAAAAATCATTTTCATGACGGAAGCTCCTGGCATCCAGCATCCGCCTGTGAAACATAATGCCCTGTCAAATATATTTCAAAGGACCTGAGTTGGTTGCCGTTCGAGATGCCCCCACCAGTCGGAGCTCCTGTTCCTGCACAGTTTCATTTCCCTCTTCAGCCATTCCCGAGATGGTAATGCAGGCGATGGAGTCCTTGTTGCCGATACAGGCTTCGAATTACCCAAAAGAAAATGGCGACAAAAGTACATTTCCACATACAAACTCGACGAAAAAAAATGTGGAAATTGAAAACAAGTCAACACGACTCGCAAGGGGGGGAGTCTTATATATTTTTTTCTTTTTACTGAAATGAAAGTCAGTTAATTTGATTTGAAAATGTAGAATGCTCAGTTGACAAAGTAGGCCCAGAATATAGCTGGAAGCAAAGAGGCCACTAAACAAGGTTGCTATTGTCCCTCAGGTGACATTGTTACACATATAAATATATATTATGAAACATCTAATAGGAATAATATTATTTAAGTAAAATATAAATCCTTCTTTGTTCTCTAAAACTCAATAACATAAGGTATATATACTAAAAGTAAGGCAGCCCGCCCACAAATTTCAATTTCAACTAATTCTGTTCAACAAATTTGCAAATCCACTTAATTAAATTAGTGCTCTGTCTCTGGCTAATTTATGTCAGCACTCGTTGTTCGATTTGAAAGCTTCGTAAATTACAATTGAGTATTAATTGATTTCGAGCTTCAAGTACAGAGGGCACTCGCATGACTGATAAATGCATTTTTGGTTTTGCATTAACCCATTACAAATTATCTCGACAAACAGGCAAACACAACATATGTATGTACATATTTGTGAGTGCATAAATGCCAATTGAAATGGCATCCAAACGAAATTGGAATAAATTCGCCACAAGGAATTATGATGATGGAAATAGAGATGTCGGCTGCATATGTATGGCATTAAGGGAGGTTGAACCGAGTCGGATAAATTGAAGCCATTGCAATTGTTATTTCAATTAATTTTCAATTAAAAATGGGCTTAATATTATATGATCGGAATATTTCCAGACAGGAAAAGTGGGCGGGTTGTGGCATGCGGAAAACTATGAGCATTGAAAGTGGGAGTGGATTTAGAGTGCGGTACAGTTGAGTTTTAAATGTAAATATAAGAAAAGAAAGCTGAAATTTATACAATTTCAAGTTGAATTAAACCATGGGTTAACAGCATATTAACCCTGCAATTGCCAGTCCTTACACATGTTGGTCTGCTCGTCTGAAAGCAGAACTGACCACAACAATGGACTTTGCTTTATTATGCAGAAGCACGACAATAAATGTAAAGAGGCTGCACAATGCGAGAAACAGGGGAAGTTGCAATGGCGGATGGCGGCAGGACCAACTGGATAAGTCAAGAAGAATTGCAGCAAGGATATTCTTTATCGTTCCCATGCAGGCTTGAGCTGACAGTGTCGAAAGCTACAGCTGGCAGGGATGTAATGTGACAGCAGATGGGATACAGCCTGCGGAGAATACACTGACCCAGTCACCTTGTTTGTGCAGCATTCATAGCAGATCCCGATACTCATAATGCGTCCACCTTTAATGGCACTCGCATCCTGATGAAGACCCAATGTGACGCAAACCACAATGCCAGGACTCTGAGCTTGCAGTCAGCTCAGGGTCCATGGGATAACGCAGATCCTGCCGGGCTGCTTTCTGCCGCTCCTTTCTCGCAATTTTCGCCCAGCATCGCATATTTCAGTTGTCATTTTTGCTGTTTTGTCAGTTCTGCTTTTGCCACAACTGGCGATGCAAGGTGGGTGGTGGGTGATGGGTCCTTGAGTCCCCTGTATCTCTGTGTCCAGTGCAGCGGCATTTCCGCTGGCAGGCAACGCAGCTGCGGTGGCAACTGCCACAAACAATTTTGACATTGCCATGCAGAGAGTTTCGGAGTGCAAGCCTCGGGTCCGGCGAGCGGTGCCGCCAGTGCTTCGGACAGGATGTGCAAGGATATTGTGAAATCAACGTAATGGCGGCACATTAACATGGCTGCTCCAAGAGGCAAGGCATGCGGAATCTGCAAAAAAAAATGGAGCCTATCCCGCCTCAGGTAGGAATAACCTAGCCTTTGCTCCCATTTTTTGATATCCTGTGAAAGTAAGCTTAGCTCAGTATAGCAGGATACATGATCATGACTGTAGATCTAAATGAAAACTCATATTTGTAACTTAAATTTAAAGTTATTATCATTTTGTATATAGTTAATAATAGCTCATACCGATCGAAATTTTCCATCAAACTGATATCCTTTATACGAATTTTGGTTACAAGTAAGGCTCACTAGAATTTTTTCTGCGTCCTTACCTGTCACTCTGCTGCATTTTTCAATGCGCTGCAAAGTTTTTAATTGAAAGTTGTAAGCCTTAATTGGTGGTGGCCCAGTGCCGCGCCTCCAGCGCTTGTTACACGACTTCCTTTTTGCGAGTCCTGCGAATCTCTGTGATGATGGAGCTCATCTAGACCGCCGACGCCCGGCAGTGCCTTTTACAGCCACGAAAGTGTGTTAGCTTATGGAAAGCTCTTCAGTGCCGCGTATTGTGGAGTGAAAGGCAAATTTACCTTTTCGGTCCAGGTATAAAATAATTATAATTTGCAAATTTCCCCCTTAGCTCGGAGGTTGTTTAATTTTGTGTGCAAATTGCTAAAAGTTCGCTAAGTCGCCCCGCCATTGCTGAATTATTCTTTTTTTGAATTTTTCAGTCCATTTTTTTTTAACTGCCACGCCCGTGGAGAGGAAATCTCTGGCAAATGGGGGCGGGAATGCATTCCCGAACATTTATTTTTTGTGGCATTTATTTTAATTAAATGAGTTCACAGCTCTTGTGCAGAGCCGCACTGTATGGTGTAGTGTAATAATAACAATATATAAAACTGTTGCTGTTCCGCAACAGAACATCAGAACACCAACAACGTAAACAACTTTTAATAACCAATGATGGCGACGGTAGCCGAGAGGTGAATGGAATTATTAAAAATTGTCTTTCATTCATTTGCAGCCTTGCAAATGCTCTTTTTTGCGTATTTTATAATTCTATTCGATCTATAATTACGTTAAAAAATATATATATATTAAAAAAAAAACATAATTCCTTTCCTGTGAAATTACAATGATGGAAAACTGGGCTAATCAAACAAAAAGGTGTATCTGTTGAATATTTGTAACACTTTTTTGCATTGGTCGTTGCTATTATCTGAAGTGAAATGAAACGATGTCAGAGCAATTTAATTAAATTTAACAGGGGTTAAGTTTTAACAGCCAGATTTATAATTAAGATCCTTAGGTTTATCAAGGGAAAATAAGTATTCAGACTTGGCTGGATAAAGATAAAGAACGCTCCTTTCATTGTCGTACAGACTTCCTGTAAAAAGTATCTTATAATACTTTTTGCAAGAGTATAATTATTCATTATTTTCAGGCGAACATATGTATAAACAAAATGCATTCACTTGAATATACAGTGGCGACGAAAATTATAGCTCTAAAGAAAGCGACTGCATATTGAATTTATTAACATGTTATTTAATGATTAAAAACTTATAAAGTAAACAATAACATCACAATACTTAACATGTTATTTAATGAATCTAAATCTGAATGTAAATATAATATCAGACATTAGTAAAATCATAATAATTTTATTATATATATATAAATATTTAATAATACTTACTGGTTGTTCTAATACCAAAAGGTCCTTTTGGTAACATACCATTGCAGGGTGTTAGAATTTTAGTCAGCAGCTTCAAACGCAGTGAAATAGGCATTTCCGACCCTATAAATCATATATATTCTTGATCAGCATCAACAGCCGAGTTCAACTAGTCACCTCAGGCAGTAAAAAAAATTTTCAATTTTTTCGAATTTTACATCATTAAAAATGAAAAAAAATGGAAAAATTTTAAAATCACTTAAATTTAAAATTGAATACGCAGTTTTGTTAACCTAATAATAAGTAACATACAAAAGCTTTCCGAATTAAAATTAATGCTTTTTTATAGTTATGAGTTTTTTTAAACTTTGATATCCCTATCGATGCTATTATTTTTTCCACATTTGTATAATATACATTGTATATACATATATGTATTTATACGCTTACTTTCGTGTTGATGTGAGAAGGATTTCAGTTTTTAATTAAATTGTTATTGAAGTGCGTCGCAATATGCGGAAATGCTCAGACATTTAAAAGCAAACGACATGAAAAACCAACAAATGGATGACCCACAAAGATCCGCGCTAACCTTTTGCTGACCCCATATCGTCAACCTATTTTTTAAAAAATAAGTCTTCTTCAATGGTATAAAAAAGAAGACCTTTCTTATATATATTTATTTTGTAACTGCCTTTAAAATACAATGCAATTCTTTACAAGATTATATGTAGTATCTCCTTCCAGTAATTTTCTTGCAGATCCAAAGATCAACAAAGTAAGTAAATATATCCGAATTTACATTAAAAACACCTGTTTTAGTGACTAATCTACTTTGATAATGCCTCAAGAGCTTACAAACATTAACTTGACATTGTGTTCCTTGAACGTTTGAAATAATACTCACAAAATGTCAGATTTCTTTTATTGAGACTCTTTCAAAATTCAAAATTTTAGAATATGCTTTCCTTTCTATGATTCTTGGGCACGGCATCCTTTTGAAATATTAGCTGCACACTGGCGAAGTTGCAGAGTAGCACTTTTTGTACCCAATTAAATGGCGGCAGCGCCAAAGCGAAAACCCGAAGGCGAAGGTAAATACTGTAGCGCATCGAAGGCATCACTAAAACGCCCCACGTCCTTTGCTAGTCATCGGAGCCAGCTCATCTCAAGACCTCGTCACTGACCAGAACTCGGGTCGTCGCCAGGAGCAGAAGGTGTACACCTTTAGCGACAGGCCGCAACAAAGGACTTCGTCGACTAGTGGTACCTTAACCAAGAACGATGACAAGACCAAGCCGCAGAAAACTATTCTCGAGGAGCATGGCATCATTCTGGGCAAAGTGATCGGCACGGGAAACTATGCCAAGGTCAAGATCGGTTTCTCCGAGGAATATGGCAAGCGGGTGGCAGTGAAAATCATCTCAAAGGTCAAGGCTCCATCAGAATACACGCAAAAGTTTCTGCCGCGCGAGATTGAAGCAGTTAAGGGTCTTCATCATGAAAACCTAATTACCTTTTACCAGAGTATCGAGACCAGTCACAGGTGAGTCTGTCTTATATACTCTTGAAAAAGGATCTAGCTAACACCTCTTTGTCAGAGGATCTTCTCTATTTCTTAATCTTTATTTATATTTAAATTCCTGGCTCCGTAATTAATCCACATCCATAGGGTTTACCTGATTATGCAGCTGGCAGAGAATGGAACACTGTTGGACTATGTGCGGGAGCGCAAGTTCCTGGATGAACCACAGTCACGGACGCTTTTCAAGCAGCTCATGAGTGCAGTGGAGTATATCCACAGCAAGGGTGTAGTGCATCGCGATATCAAGTGCGAGAATCTGCTGTTGGATGAGAACTGGAACCTGAAACTCATTGACTTTGGGTTTGCTCGCAAAGATACCAGAACCTCCGACAACCAAGTGATCCTATCGAAGACCTTTTGCGGGAGTTATGCTTATGCCAGCCCCGAGATTTTAAAGGGTAAGTATTTTGCCCACTTTAGACTTAATGCTTTAAACTTTGATCTTATTAGGCGTGGCCTATGATCCCTTCATGTCGGACATCTGGGCCAGTGGCGTTGTCTGCTATGCGATGGTATTTGGACGTCTACCCTACGATGGCTCCAATGTGCACATCCTGCTGAAACGCATCAATCAATCGCTGGTCTTCCCAAAGACACCATCAGCTTCCAGCGAGTGCAAGCACATGATCATGCATATTCTAGCGCCCGTCAAGATTCGATACAATATTCCACAGGTGAAGGAAGACCCTTGGTATTCCATGAAGTGATTTATTTGGACTAGTTTCATGATGATGTGCCACATTCCAAATTTAGTTTAAATTATTACACTTTTTTTCCTTTAATTCAGAGAAATTACAAGTTTAAAAGACTTAAGCAACCGTCTCTAAAAGTAATTTTTTGGTCTAAACAGTAGTTCATAGAAATTAAAGCGTTATTTCAAAGCGTTATTTTTGTACTTGCAAAACAGTTAAAAAGAAATAAATATCGGAATTTCGCAAGCTAAAATGTATACTGTTAATTTTATTTAGAAAAGATAACAGATCTTCAGTTGTGGCAGGATTTAAAGTCATAAAATATAATATCCCATAATTATAATTATTATTATATTAAATATCAGGCTATATCCATTTCCCATATGATACTTAGAGGTTATTCTGTCTCTGTGAAAATGAGAAAAGAAATTAAAGTCCTAGACCCACCACCATCCTTAGACCCTTTGAACCAGTTCTCGTACCGGTTGAGTTGGCAGCTCCCAGCCCTGTTGTCGTCCAGGTTACGTTGCCAACGGACAGGTGCCAAAACAGCCAAAACAACAAACCGAAAACTTTACTCTGACTGTCAATCGAAACCTATTCGGTTAGAAGGTATCATTTGGGCATCAAGCTTGATGAATTGATGGCGGAGGTGCACATAATCGGACAGATATTAAAAGCAGTTGACTTTGCCGAGCCGCATCTGTACTGCAAGTGGAGTCTGCAGAGCGGTAAGTGCAGCACAATGCACCTGACCACAAAGCACTTACCCCCGAATCTCTCTCTCCCTCTCCTGGAAGGTAACGCCTGGCGCCTAGTTCAGGGAGAGGTGCAGGGTCAGAGTCACGTGGGCTCCCACCGGCTGCAGAACTGCTCTGACTTTGCCCAGCCACTGGACATTCACCTCAGTGCCGCATCCGTCCTGGGCTGGCCCCGACTCCTGGTGGAGGTGTACGCCGTCAACGTCCTGCAGCAATCCTGGCCGGTGGGCTACGGTTTTGTGCACGTGCCGACCACGCCCGGGTCTCATCGCCTGGAGATTAGCACCTGGAAGGTAGCGCCTAACGGCTGGTGGCAGTCGATTCGCGAGCAATTCGGAGGCGGAGGAGCGGCTCTTAGCAAGACGGATCTACTGTACTCGGGAGTCGAGCGGTAAGATGTGAATCCAAATTAATATATATTTTTTAGACTCTATCTCTGTGTTCCTTAGTTACAAGCTGCACACTCTTAGCTCAGGAAAAGTAATCGTTGATCTTAGCTTAATCTTTAGGAAGTTTGAGGATTACGGTGTGGAATTTAAGTAACCATGAAGAGGCTTTTGGTTATAGCCATGCTGAGCATGGTCACCTTACCCTCACTTACACTTAAAATAGGAATTTCTCACGAATCAAATCCTACATCAACCTCACCACCCACAACTACGGATTTACCAGCTACCACGATTGCCGGCAGCAGCGATTCGGCGAGCTCCATTAGCCCCTTGCCCGAGGTGGTCAGTACCTCTGGAAACATATTTCCTCCCCGCCCCAGGGCTACAGAAGCACCAACAACTACCACAACATCGGCTCCAAAGGCGGAAGTACAACCCCTGAATGCCACCGAGGCTCCCGCCCATCCGCTTATTTTAGGGGAAAACCCAAAATACTATTGCTCCTGCGATCTGCAGACGAGCAAATGCGATCTAAATTGCTGCTGTGACCGTGACTGCCCGCCCGAGACTTTACGGGTCTTCGATTGCCACTCGGACTCGGCTCTGCCACTGCTTCAGTCCAGACTCGAGGACTTTCAGTATATCCACGGTCTGCCCACATGCCAGATCAATGACGGTTGGCTATGTGTCTTTCGCAGCAATACGAAACCCGCCAAGACTCCGTCACTTATTGCAAATTTTGATGCTTCGCATTATCGGAGATGGCCTGACCTTTTGGAAGCCTACGAAACAGATTCCCCTGCGCAGGCTGCATTCCCGGAACCTCATTACAAATTCAGGCAGACATTGCAATTACTGCAGTCAGAGGGCAAACAACTGACAACCTTTGACCTGCCCACTGCCTATGAGGGCCCGCATTGCCAACAGAAGCAGTCCATTCGTCACTTGCAGCCAATGAGCAGCAACTGTCTGATGAGGAACTCTTTCCAACTTCAACAGAGTCTCTGGAGCATCCTCAATCTCACTGCCACACACGAGGTGTTGCCCAAACCCTATGATAGAGACGAGCGGGATGTGGCAGGACTAGCCATTGAGGTGTGTCCAAAAGGGGAGGATGGAAAATTCCATTGCCTAGAGCGGGAAAATGACACACAGATAGATATCTTGGCGGAGAAAGTGGAAATTCAGGTGACCCACAATTTCACAAATATCATAGGGGTCAAAGTCTTGATTGAAGGTGAACTCTTGGCGGGGGATGACAACGAACCCCTGTGGTTGCATTATAAAGTGAATTTCATCGCTCAGAATGAGTCATATGCTAAACCCACTTCAAGTCCACTGGGATACTTGCCAGGCTCGCCCGTAATCATCTCTAGAATTCTGCCACAGAACAACAGCGAGGAGCAAAAGCAATTAAGCTACTTTAATGCGCTACAGAGTTTCGAGGACTTTCACTGGCTGCCCCTGCTCACACGGAAGTCTCGAGAAATGTCCTGTCAATCTACGCTAGATCAGAAAGAAGTCCTACGACTGGGTGTAGATATTGTAAAACAGTGCCAGCTACACCAAGCAGCGCCTCTTCTCCAGGAAAATGCCAACCACACTGAATACTGTGAGAGGTTGCAATCCCAAATATGGAGCCAGCTGTTGCCCTACAATTGCAGCTCCCTGGAGGAGGTGGGCCAGGTATTTATCTCTCAGTTAGGCAGACCCCAGCCGGAAAAGTGGTTGCCTCTGCAACTGCACTACCCCGAGAAGCCCAATGAAACTCCACCATCGGTGCTGGGAGTATACGATAATCTCCAGCAGAGCCTAACCTGTCGGAATATGTTCTTAAGCGTCAGATACGAGTTCCATGTGACGGATCTGGCTTTGCTTGACGGAGCAGCCCCTCATCAACGGGTTCTGCAAAGCGCACGCTTAGTTTTGGGCCATAGGCATGACCTAGAGTTCGATGCTTCCGAGCAGCAGGTGGCCTTGCCCCTGAGCGTCTCTGCCATGTTTTTCCAATTAGAGAAAAGGTCACTAAGCCAGGCATCGGGAGTTTCCATTACAAATCACATAATGCTTTTCGCTATTCTAGCGGCGTTGCACTTTTAGTTGTAGTCTTTGAATTCCATTAAAATATGTGGAGAAGAATTAAATTTCAATTTTTTTTAAATGAGAAATAAACAGTGGCAATAAATTTTATTACATTCTATTATTATCGTTTATTTATTTAAATGAAATTAAAGAAAAGTTTATAGAGTTTAAAAGTATAAAGTTTAAAGCTCTTTTTAGTCAATTCCATAATTATATTATTAAACATAAATTTTAAATTATAATGTTGAATATTTTCTATTAACTACAAAATGTGCGACCAAATTATAATTTTCCAGTCTGCGGACTTTCTATATTTTAATAGGATTTATGTTTTCAGTGTTAATAACTCAACAGGCAATAATAGTCATAGGCAGTTGTTTGAATATAACACCCTTATGGCGGAAAAGCATCGATTCCCTATCGACTTATCGTAAACAAACAAAGACTGTTAAAGTCTGGCAGCGCCAGACTTAAGTTATTTTGGACGAGACGATTATCTAATTTTAACGCTCTATTCTGTTAAATGATCTGCTCAGCGTAAGTTAACAGCCTTCCCCTTTATGGACGGGAGCAGATTGCTTACAAATTTAACTAACGTTTCAAGACATGAATTCTACCCATGTATCTGTAACAGGGTAAAATTGTACACGTGTAAATTTATTATTATACTGGAGTCTTAGTGTGCCCAATTGCCGTGAACGCTGAAATATGCGGTTTTTGTGTACAAAGTTAAACATTATCAACAGAAAGTACGGCGGGCACAATTTAAAGTTTTTTGAGGTAAACAAACCCAAAATACGTAAATACTTCAGTGTTTTCAAGGGAAAGCAAGCCAATATAGGCAACAACTCAAGACACCGCCAGAAAAAAGTGTCCTCCATGGCAGAACTTTCAGGACAAAACCTGAGCACCAGCATGTGCGACATAGAGGAGGATAACGATATGTCGGCATCGCTGCTTAACCACAATGTGAGCTTTAACAGCACCATGGTCACGTCAAGCATGGACATGTCGATGCCCAAGCTGAGTATAACACTCTCGGATGCTGAGAAACTAAAACTAAAGCTACAAGCAGAAAACGCGTCTGTAAACACAACCAAAGCTATGGGGACGAGCCTTTTGGAGGAGATCTCGCTGGCAGACGATGACGAGGACGAGGCAGATGAGAGTGATCGCATCATTGCCATAGAAGACACTTTCGATGCCTCGACGGCAAATATGCCGGCGTCTGCAGAAGGGCGGGATGCGCAGGCGGAAGAGTTAGTTGAGCCAGAGGCAGCTCCTTCTCCAATTGAGTATTTTCAAAGCAGAATAATCGAGTTGGGGCGGCGCTGCTGGACCTCGTCTGCAGATGCACAGCAATATACCAAAGGCTGCTACTGGTCCCCAGACGGAACGTGTCTTCTAGTGCCGGTGCATCTTGACGGCATGCATGTTATGGAGCTGCCCGCAGATCTCTATGCCACACCAACGATGCAGACGACGACACGCGATCTGTCGAAGCTTCAGTCTGCAGTGCACGTTCCGGAAGGAGGAACTGTCTACGACTGTGTATGGTACCCACACATGAACAGCCAGCAACCAGAATCCTGTTTGTGAGTAGTAAACCAGCTTTTAATCCCAATATTATTAAATAACAACTTCCGTATGGCTTTAGCTGGCTAGCCACGCGCCAACACGAACCGATCCACATGTGGGATGCCTTCGACGGGACGCTGCGGTGCAGCTACAGTGGGTACGACGCAGTTGACGAAGTCATGGCAGCCATCTCGCTGGGCTTCTCCGCCGATGGGCAGCGGATCTTTGCGGGCTACAAGCGCTGCATAAAGATTTTCGATACGAACAGGTAAGCGCCATCCACTGGGCCATCTTGCATCGCCTCCTAAATCCTTGACTATATTCCAGGCCCGGCCGAATTTGCGACGATTATCCCGTAAAGTTCGCCATCTCGTGCATTGCGCAAACCAGCGAAAGTCCAAACACCTTGACCTGCGGCAACTGGCACGGCTACATTCAACACTTTGACCTCCGCTGCAGCCCCAAGCAGGGCCCGCTCTTTACTCTAGGAGGCCACAAGGGCGGTATCACCCAGCTGCGATACGCCGAGGGTGCGCCCGGAGAGTGTTATCTTTTCAGCGGAGCACGAAAATGCAGTAAACTCTTGCAATGGGACATGCGAAACTACAAGGCACCGCTGGCCGAGTTCCAGCGTAACGTGGACACCAACCAACGCATCCAGTTTGACTTCACGACAGGTCATAGTTGGATGCTTAGCGGCGACACGACAGGTGCTGTTAATATATGGGATCTTGGTGGTGACAAGGAAGCAACCTCACTTCCTCTGCACACTGATTGCTGCAACGGAATCGCCTTGAATCCAACCCTACCGATTATGGCTACCGGTTCGGGACAGTATCACTTTATCGGTAGCGATGTAGACGACGATATAACCATGAACGGCACGGTAATCGTAGACGAGGCACGAACGCCTCCAGAAGAGGATAAGCTCCGGCCAAATAAGGAAGTGCTTTATGAGAACGCCGTAGTAATGTGGTGGATTGGCCCAAGTACTCCCAATTGAAGACGATTCAGTTTGGGTAAAATACATAATAAAAAGCCGTCTTTATTCTTGAATCCGATATGGAAATACTAAATGCGTCGTAACGAGCCGCCGATTGACCTGGAATGTACATTTGAATGTTTTAGTACATACCTCCAGAAGCCGGAAAGACTCACCTAGAAGCGCTTGAGGAATTCCTCGGCACAGGTGCGAGCCCTGGCGTTGACTGCCAGCTTCATCTCGCTAATCTCCTTGTCGATCTCTTCCATAAAGCTGATGACAAAGTCGACCAGCTTGTGCTTGTACATCTGCTCCGTGTGGAAGTTGGTGATCAGGAAGCTGATGTCATACCCCTCAATGGGCTTCCGTCTCAGAATGATGAAGGATTCGGCGCGGCGCATCATGAATCGCGTGAACTTGTGGCACAGAATGCGCTCGATCTCGTCCGCCTGCTTCACCGCAATGCTAACGCGAACCGAGTTGATCGAGGGCTCGATCAGCACCTTCTCGCGCTCGTTCCGGGAGACGACGACGGGCGTGAGAACCAACTCCTTGCTGGAGCAGATCTCTACCTCCGGCTTGTTGTGTCGCTCGACCACCTGGGACGGGAAGTCTTGCAGGCACATTGCCGCAGTCAGCGAGTGGCGCACGGCGGTAAGGTAGGGCTTTAGGGTGGCGGCCATTGTGTTGTGTATGTGTGTAAGGTGTTTGTTGTGCACTTTTTACTTAATTTTTAACTTTTATTTTGTGATTCACAATTTATCAGGCGCAGTGTAACCGTGTTGCCATTTTCCGAAAAATACCATGGTTTCATTTCGATTTTCCGCCTTGTTGTTCCATTCCGGCATTCCTGTATGGAATTTTACATAATTTGACACTGCAACTTTGACATTTTACAAATTAGTTTTGTCGTTGTAATTTTAGTGTGACCCTTGCTAACAATCCATTTGAATTCAATTTTTTTTTTCGTTTTTTGGTCAATTTTGAAAAATACTGTAATAACGGTTTTTTGTTTGTTTTTTTTTTTTTTAGCTAATTTTCGTTTTTAGTTCTCACCTATTAGCTTAATTTGAATTAATTAAAGTAATCAAACAGAACCAAATTGGTTGCGCCTTACCATTTATTCTGTATATGGGCAATTCTCCAGAAAGGTCTACCGCGGCCAAAAACTTAAAATTGCTTAAAAACGAGTATTTTTAACATGATTACATAAAAAAATGGTCAGGATGATCAAGACTAAGAGAATTTTTCATTTTCTAAAAAAAGTTTAAAAAAAATCGATGTCAAACACGCGCAAACGCAAGAAAATGTTGTTTTTATAAAAAAAAAAGGCATAAAAAATGGCATGTTTTGTTTTGATGCCAATCTCTTAAACCGAAGCATTTTGCTTCGACTTTTGGTTTCTAGTATGACATAAAAAACCCAAAGAGTCAATATAAAATGCAAAAGAACATATGCGATTACCAATAGTCGTACAGTTTTAATTTAAATTATCGCTTTCCAAAATGTCGCGTGCGACCGGGACTAAAATTGAATTTAAAAAATAACTACTTAATATTTTAAAATCAAACAACATACATTATTAAGAGAATTCATTGCGTAATTCATTAAAATGTATTGTACTACAATTTTTCATCACGTTTCGCTGAAATCCGAGCTTAAGCTTTGCAAATGTAACTTCTATTTTTGTCGCGTCCGAACGCAGTACATTTTAGTGAATATCTTGAAAACAAACAAGGGTTCAAAATCGACCTTAGCACCAATTATAGTGCTAACCAAGAGCTATTCGTTTCAATTTGTAGTTTTTTTTTAGTTTGAATGCGTACGAATGTCGCATTCGACACCAGAGAATTGCCCATATATATATATTATAACCATCTTCCGTGTATAAGCGAATGTATGAAATAACATTTTTAGGCATATTTTTTTCCATCAATTTATAAAAGTTTAAATTTGCAGTTCAAAGACCAAGTAAAAAGCCACCACAAAAACGTTAAAAAATCAAAATTGCGAATGATTTATATACCAATTATAAATATCTCATTTATTTATATTATGCAGTTTTATTATACATTTATTATAAGAGTTTTTGCTTGCTTATATAATCATTTATTTGTTGGTTGCTTATGTAATCTTAATTAATGTTATGCAAGCAACTTAGAAATCAAGTTTCGTAAGCAATCGAATTTTACTGGGTTATGTATCGAGAACATCGATGTGATAAATGTAAACACAAACGTTTTCATTTTGCATACAAAAGTTTTTATCGGCTTAAATATTGCATTTGATTATATATATATATATAAATACATAGTAAATTGAGTAAATATCGAAGCATTTTATCAATTGTATTGATTCACTTGCAATGGTTTACCTTTTTTTCTCTTTTCAGAAATGTTATTGGGAAAGCTTTCACATGTCTTAGGTAAGTGGTTTTTCGGTGCCTGTGCGTGTAGAGTTGTGTTGTGTTGCGAATGCCGTATTATATATTTTATTTTGGGAGAGAGCAGTTTGCGTGGGGTTATTCAATTGTATTAGCCATATGTAGTTTTACACGAATACACAATTTATACGGTTTAAGAGATATAAGCTTAAGCTAACCTGGCAGAGCCTTCAGGTGGCGAAATAAAAACGGAAGAGCTCTCAGGTCTTGCGCCAAAAATTTTGCCTAAATGTTCGTCTTGCTTGTTCTTCAACTTATTCCCCACTAAATTTTGAATTAACCCATAATGCCGAGGCCCAAAAACCCTCGCCTCGCCTTTTTTTCTAAATACTTGACGTTAGACAAAATATGCATTTTCATATATTTTACATATATGAATATGTTTGTAAGTATTTTTATTGTATCGTGTTTTGTTTGTTTATATTAATGCCTAATACTTAATGCTTTTTTGTAAATAAAACAAAAATGCCTTCTGTTTAGTATCTTGTATTCAATTGTTCTGTTTTTATTTAATTTTATAAGCATTTCTTATGTATTTCCTCAGCATGACACTTATGCATTTATATGTAGATACAAAATGCGAACACATAAAAAATATATACGTTACGTTTGCTTATTTTGATTGTTATTCTTTTTATTTTGTGAAAATTAATAAATTAAATTATACATATACTTCATATAAATGAAAGATCAGATGAAAAAATTTCCTTGCAAAAGCAACTACAATTTAAAGAGGCAATTACATTTCAAGTACACATGGCTTTTTGGGCTTTCTTGCAAATTATTTCAAAATAAATTCATATCGAACATCGATCAATAAAGCAAAAATGAACTATAAATTTAAAAATGAAAATCAATGGGAAAGCAGAAAAGTTTTAACTTTAAAGGAGCAGAACAAAATAACATGAAATTTAAAGCGAATTCATGAAATTAAATGGGCGGCTCTTGATTTTTTTCACCAGGCCCTTCTTTTTTAAGTGTTTAGTTGTAAATTTCCTTTAATAAATGTATTTTGCATTAATTTGCAGTATGCAATAGTTTTTCTTGTGTTGCTTTTCCATTTGATGTTCGTGACTCCCAGCACGCTTGTCGGGGTCTTGAGCCTTTCCACTCGTCGCCTTTCCGTTTCTCTTTTTTATAATACTTGAAATTTTTGTTGAAGCTTATTTGTTTCTGCTTAAATGTGTTTTTGTTCTTATTTTTTTGTTTGGGAAATATGTTTTCGTGTTTGCAGTGTGGTTGTTGTTGTAGCTGTTGTTTTTGTCGTAGTTGCTTTTACTTGCAGTAGTAGTAATGTGGATCCATGCTCAGCATAGCTCTCTCGGTGCATGGCGGCCTGCACTCTAACCGGAGGAGGCAATAGGGCTCTGCTGTCCGTCCACATCCTGGGCCTGGGCCTTATTCTGGCGCACCAATTCGGCGCGACGCTCCTGCAAAGATAAAAGAGAGTTTAAGGTAAGAATTATTTTGCAAGTAATGCAACAAAGTTTGCTAATAAGACGTAGTCCAAGGAAAAGGTTTAATTTTGTAGCAGAAACGTACTAGTTTTTGAACTTTTTCAATTTTTTTCTGTAATTCCTGTTCACGCTTCAGTTCGGCGGCGAACAATTTGTTCTCATAGAGGCGTGCCTTCTCCTCGAGCTTTTGACATTCCAATTGATCGTTCTGCGATTTGATTTCGGCAATTTTGATTGTGTTCTAAATGAGAGGATATAAGAGAAATGAAACCAAATAAATGATATGATAATGAGATCAAACATAAATATTTACATCTAGAATATACACAAACAAACACTCATTAATATGCTAATTATGTTGTTAACTGAAAAATTGTTTTAACTTTTTTGAGGGATGTATTTTTTCTATATTCAATTTTTCGGCTATTTAAATTTTAAACAAGAGGATGTCACGTCTGTTTTTCAGTTTTTCCTACTTGCTATTAAAGTGGAGTACTTAAATATATCATAAAATATGATATTTATTTATTTATATAAAGCTAGCGGCTGGTAAAATATGATATATATTTTCAAAAATATATATAATAATGTTATTGAATTTATGAATATGGATTTTTCGTACACCTATTTTAAAGATGTAATACCGATCGTATATAGTATTTCGCTTCCAATATCGAAATAGTATTGATTTTAAGTTTGAAGATAAATTCTTCGAAAACTTTGACCAGTTTTTAACTCAATACCTATTTAAATTAAATTAACATGAATAAAAGTAAGGTAGAAGCTTTAAATATATAATGGGTGATGAATATGAAGTGGTCTTTTTCTTAGAGACTCACATGCTCCTTTAGACGATCCAACATTTTCTTGATATTCTCATCGCGCAGCGATTGGGCAATCTTTAACTTCTCCTCGATAGCCTTTTGCTCATTGGCCTTCTGCTGCTCTAAAGTTTCACGCGTCTTCTCAATCTCCTGGGCATGGATCTGCAAGAAAACCAATTATTATAAATAGCAGAGTTAACTAATAATACAATGTACCTTTAGTTTCTCCTTCATATCGCTAATAATGGCTTCTCTCTTCTCCACATGCTGTTCCATTTTTGACTCCAGTTGCTCCTTGGTCTGAGTGATGAACTCATTAGTGATTTCATCCTTTTTGCGAGTGGCCTCCTCAACCTTGGCTAGCTTATTCGAGATATCGGCCATTTTCTTGGCCTCCAGAGACTGAAAGATAAAGTAACATGATATTTCGTTATTATTCCTAAATGCAAAACGGTTTTGGTGTAAGAAAAAATAAGATAACAGAGAATCATTTATATGTATATACTATATGTACTTACGATGCGACGCTCTTCGGCCGCCTTTAGCTTTTGCTCAATCTCCTCAACGCTGACGTTCTTGCCGGGGGTGACCGGACGCTTAGGCACGGCAACATTGGGTGCCGGTTCGGCCAGGATGACCTCATAGCTCAGGCCTCCACGGGACTTCTCCTGGCAGCGAATTTCAGTGGCTGTGTGGCGAAAAGAATAAGAGATGGAGGCTTGGTTACAGTAATTCAATATTTGTGCATTGGGGTGCCGCCTTGGATAGTTGCGGTTGAGGGTGGACGGTCTTTGGTTGTAACCCTTAGCTCAGCTTTTTATTTTTTTTCCCCATCTGAGCACAGTGACGTCATTTTTGCAGTTTCGTTATTCCCTTGCAAGGGGTATGATGATATTAGTCACGAAGTTTGCAACGCAGGGAAGGGAGATTCATAAAAAATATATATATATTTATTTTGGGAGCATCAACTATTATATGCAAGCACTAAGCAGCCGTTTTTGTGATAGTACTTTTTGGTACTGTTTGACACCTCTATGTATTTCTTGCTTAGTGATGCAAGGCATTCTGTCTTTTTTGAAATGCAAAAGAAAGTCAAAAAGATCTTAACACTTTTCTTATATGACTACAATCTAACAATCGTGTCTTAAGCTTTTGTAATTAGGAACCTTGACCTTATTCTACACAAAATTATATAGTAATTATAATAGCAAATACATCCTTAAGGAAGACATGTATCATTTCGCTTCCTGGCCCTTGCAGAAGAAGAAACCCGACCCCTATTGCAATTGCTTACACTCACCCTTAATGTCTTCCCCCGACAATTTCTTAACACTGGCAAACACAGCCTTGCCCTCTCCAGTCTCCGGCTGGTTTATGACCTCCAGAATGGCCAGCAGGGCAGGACCATCAGTATGCTCGCCGTGCTTCACTGTCACATGCACCTGCAACTCCTCACCGGTGAAGCCCATCTCATCACAAAAGGGGCAC
Organism: Drosophila serrata; assembly: GCF_035046125.1. Taxonomy (NCBI): domain Eukaryota; kingdom Metazoa; phylum Arthropoda; class Insecta; order Diptera; family Drosophilidae; genus Drosophila; species Drosophila serrata. The sequence goes on from NW_028256998.1 coordinate 529,097, forward strand.
TTATAGCTCTGCGGAGCTTCGCCATTCTCTTGAATTTCGCCATGGAAGAATAGGTCGAAATCGGGCTGACTGTAAATGGCCTTCATGGGATGATAGTACATGTGGTTGAGCGTCGGACTATTGCGGCCTTCGTCGAAGCAGGGGCCGCAATAGGTGACCTCCGGTCCGCACAAACAGCACTCGTATCGGCGCCCCAAGCCTTCCTGGGACAGGCAGCCTAGGCACCTTAGTTGCAACGCCGGAAAATTGGAACTCATTTTGTTCAACAACAGAGCACAAAACAAAAAAAAAAAAGAAAACTGAGATACTGGATACTCCGATAGATATTTTTTCTAACAAGCTTTAACGATCAATATCGGCGAAAACTTTTGATAATATAAACAAAACACAGCACTGCTGGTTGAATGGGAAAAGCTCTGATGACTTGATTTCAAAAGTAGTATTTACATTTAAAAAAAAAAGGTTGATCGACCTGTCTAATATCTTGGAAATCTAGTTTTAGGACATTTACAAGGGAATATATGGGTTTTTTTTTGGCAGTCGATGTTTTTATTATTATTATTGTTTTTATTCAAATTACAAATTAATTCTTCATTCTGTTCGTGACTGCGCTTTTAATTGGATGATCCTTCAGTTTTAAGTACATCAAAAATCGATGTCATCGTTGATGATGGCATCTATGCCCTGAATGATACGGGCCATGGTCAATTCCAATACTTCAAAGTCCGATCTAGCTTCTGGAATTTCTGGGTTGACTCCCGAAGCCGATTCATTCGCGTTTCCTTGGTTACCAGCCCCATCACCATCCCCATTCGACTCGGCAGAGTCATCCATGAATGAAAATTGATCATTATTCGAATTGTTGGGCTCCTCTGCAGTATCCTTATCCTTATCTGCGTCTGTCGAAGGATTTAGATTATCCATTTTGTTCTTGTATACGTCAAGGGCCTTGTAAAAACGTAACATTTCATTCATATATGGCATCTGCACTGGCAAATTATTTGTCACTGTGCTTTGATGTGGTTTCCAGGAAATGATGGTTAATTTTTTCTGGCGCTCCGCATCCTGACTCTTCAGATCACCTAAGGAAAACGGCTCGAATGTCGATGGACCGAGCTCTTCATCTGCCAGCATTGAGCAAAGTAGGGACTCAATGAACGTCGTCTTTAGCTGAGTGTTGACGACGCGGCTGCGGTTTGTGGACTTGTTGCCCACCAAGAATTTGGAGCAGAGAAAGCGATTCTTGTCAGAGGCCTCAGTTTTCTCCTCATGGTCTTTGGTATCCTGCGAGACCTTCGGGTGCTTTGATGACCCGAGGGCTTGGCGATATTTGCCAGATCCCACCACGCCAGGAAATTCAGAGTCTTCGTTGATGATCAGTGTGCGACTGGTCTCCGAGGATGTGGCAGGGGTACGCACTGTCTCTGATCCATTGGAAGCGGGCAGAACGATCATTGCACCGTTCCGTTGAATTACGCGCATGGATGATGTGCGACTAAGACGTTGACGGCGCTCGCAGAGACCGGCGGCCACCTCATGCTCAATTAGATTAACATATTTCTCCGCAGTCTTCACAACATCACGACCACTCTGCTGCGATTGAAGCGAATGGGCCCGCTTCAGGATGTCCACACAACGAATGGGAAAGTCTGGGGCAGTTAGATTAAGCATTTTCAATTGCACCAGCAGCTGAGCCATGGTCAAGCCATCTTCGCAAAAGCCCCTGCGGGAATGGGTCGAGCGCCTTGCCTGCTCCGGCGGCAATAGAAAGTCAACAATAGCACGGCTATCTTGCGAATCCTGCTCCTCATCCTGCAGCGAGGCGGTCGGTGGCGTCATGGAGTTTTCAGATTGGTTATAGATGTACACCATATCGGCGTACTCGTTATAATCCCGATGGGAACGATGATACTTCGAGAGATGCTTGTACAATTGGCCGCTAGTCAGGCCACGGACATGGCACAGAGCACATTTGTAGCTCTGGAGCGAGGGGTTGTTTATGGAATATCTCTCGGTTTCGCCATTGAAGTACAGCTGGAGTGCGGTGCGTGTGTAATATACCTTTAGAGGATGGTAGTATAGATGATTGTCAACTTCCGGGCCAAGATTGGCGTCAAAGCAATCGCCACACAAGTTGTACGTTGTGCATACGGCGCAACTATAGCGGCGACCCGGAAAGTTGGACGCCAAACAGCTGAGGCACTGGAATCCAAAGTGGCGCTCCGGAGGAACTTGCTGACCGCTGGCCATTTCACTGAGGGGGGAAGGAAGGTTTAAGAAGCTATCCAAGCGAATTCTAAAACAAGTGCAGGGCGGCGTAGCACCTCTTTTAAGCTTGACAAATTTTAGCAGATTGGAAAAAAGGTACTTGACATTCGATAATCTTTACCAGAATGTGTATGTACTTACATATGCACAGTATTTAGTGAGAAATTCAGAAAATGGATGCCCTTTTCCAGAATTTCTGTGTTTACGAAATGCGATGCGATTCAAAGCCGGCAAGAGAGAAAAAGCTCTTGCCCTGCCTTTTGCACTATTTCTTTAGATTTATTTACTCAACTTACATGTATCGGAATAAGCCTTAGATAATGTAGGAATATATTCTTCAACTAACAGAAACTAGACGGCGGCCTTTTTAACAAATATTTTATGAAAGCTAAAGCTGGGCGCACAGGTTTGTATTTTCTTGACAGCGGTGCTGCCAACTCCGTTCGTTTTCTGATCGCGAAAATCCCAAAAAATTAGGGAGTCTTGCACGTGGATATTTTGGATTATTAACTGGTCGAATATTGTGAGTTTCTTTCAAAGTTTTGCCTGATTTATAAAGCAAGGCATCTTAAAAAGTGCTTTTAGGAATCTTTATGTTTACTTTTTAGAGTTGATATTAAATTTATTAACCAGAATTTGTTAGATATTAATACATATGCATTTATTTGATGAAGAATAATATTTTGCATTATTTATTCATGATATGGTTTTTCAACTTTATAAAAATGAATAAAGTTCGATGTCAGAGTAATAAAAATGTCTGCCTTATCAAACAAATGATGTTTGCGTAGTAAAGGTATTAATAATAATAATAATATGCTGTTTTAAAAAATTTTTGAGCACATACTTGACTTTTATAGGTTTCATGGAAATCTGTAACATTTCCACTGGAAGCTCGTGAAACCTACAACCGCAGGCTAAAAAAGCAAATTTGTAAAGAAATACATGAAGATGCAGGCCAAATGGAAACACACTCCGTTTTTATACATAGTATAGTTGGAATTGACATATAATGGATTTGCACAATTTTCATATTGTCAATTTGTTGCATAAAAACTTCGCCTTAATTTCAAAGCATTTATGAAATGTTTCAGCATCAAACATACTTAACATAAATTTAGTATATACCCCTGTACTCGACGAGTACCTGTAAGAGCAGCAGCATAAAATTCGTTCACATTCAGACCCACCAACACACAAATTGTTGACCTCAATTAAACATTTTTGCACCTTTTTCCGGAAGAAAAAGCCAGAAAGCGAGTTTTTATGCCACTTGTCCACAAAAGCGGAAATAATATGAGCAGTTGACATTTCGCATTTTTTAATTACAAAATCCTGACCAGAACGTGTGCCAATTCAGATCAAACAAGCATTTGGTTGGGGATAACATCCAAAATGACTCCTAAGGGGTTTGTTTTTGAATAAAACTATTTAATGGACCTCGAATCAAAAGGGGGAACATTTTATGTCATTATATATGTTTATACATAACATGTATAGAAATATAATCAAGCCTACGTATGTTATTTAGGCTTGATTTTTAAATCAGCTAAGAAACACTTGTTTTAAATGCTTAACTCTTTTAAACTTGCAGGGTATTATAAGTTCCGTCAGAACCTTATTACGCTATGAAAGAATCATTTCCGACCCTATAAATCATATATATTCTTGATCAGCATCAACTAACGAGTCAATCTAGCCCTGTCCGGAAGAAAACAAATTTTTTCCATTTTTTTTTAATTTTATAAGGGGTTACATCGTTAAAATGTTCAAAGATTGGCAAAATCCTTAGGTTTTAAACTGAGTATGCACATTTGTTAACCTATTAAAAACCAATACAGAAAAGCTTTCCGATTGAAAATAAATGAATTTTTGACTGAGTTATGGTGGATTTTCACTGCAAGGGTATAGAATTTCAACTTCCTTTGCTTGCTTGCTTTATAAATAAGAAAACTAGTAGTCCTTGGTTTTCTAATAGGCACAAAATTCGACTTGGCTATGAACGCTGCTCGGAATATTCAGTTCAAATCCAAATTCTAGAGCGAGCACAGCTCCCAGCTCAGTACAAAAATATTATTTTTATATAAAAATATCTTTCGGCTAGGTTTAAGCATAAAGTGATAATTTTTTATTCTAGCATTAAGTATAACACTTTATACATATTTTCATCTAGCAGTAAGGAGTCACCAAAAAAGAAGTAAGAATATTTCAAATACTTTTTATTTTAAGATTGTATTTCTAAGTTTTGCGCTCTTAGGACAAGAGAGTATCTGAGTTACGCGTCATGGAAGAGATAAAGTATCGGAACGAACACGGTAAAACCCAAAAGGAGAGTTCTCTAGAGTATCTAAGGGCTACACCATTTAAGAAGACGAAGGTAAGACTGAAAATTCCTAATCCTAGAAAGGACTTAACTAGTGATACCTCTTAGAATTAGGAGAATATTTATAAAACAATATAAGACAAATCGAAATAAGAAGAAACATTCAAAAAAAAGAAACCATCTGTCACCTACCACCCAGCCAGAGTAAGACCGATGATCCCTGTTCCTACAGTAGCCCTAACTTGTTATCCCTTTTAGCATTCTCCACACTTACGGATACAACATCAAGAAAACAATAATAATAAGAGAAAACCAAATAAGGCGGAGATTCACTCATATTCAACATACAGGCAGGACAGTCTTGCCAATGTCGGGTTCTAATTCCAGCAAAAGGACGCGGTTGAGAACGCGGTTGAGGACGCGATTGAGGACGCGGATGAGGACGCGGAAGAGGATTCGGACCAGTACGCAAACGCACCATACAAACAAATTAATAATAATATAGCAACTTTAATTATAATAAAAATACACTTACACCTAAAAAGTGCTTATTTGTTCATTGGTTCTATGTGGGCACTGCCGTTAAAATGAAAATTTCTATTAAACATAATTCGTTAAAAATGTCAGAATTTGACTAAAAATGTAGTCTTAAATCGATCACGTTGTTTTATAATATTGTATCGGTGTACCTGTGAATTTACCCAATAGTTATTTCGTTCAAGCTTATACATAAATAACAATATGCATAGCTCCAATTTGAGGACTCTCCACTCAAAAATCTAAGCTCTAATGCTCTCTCTCACCATCGTATTCCAAGAATTAAACTGGGTCCAATTAACATTTACATCTGAATCTCCATATATCAGGCGTCTCCACTTGAACTTTGCTAGCAACTTACTTCGTTAAAATTTACAAATATTGAACACAATTTTAATTACACTTTACGAGATAATAATAACGAAAAGTTTTGATATCACTTCCATTTTAAAATGTATGTAAAAAAGCATATGTAAAGCCAAATTTTAACTTAATAAAGTATGCAATAACTATTTTCATTATTTAGCATTAAAAACTTTTCGTTGAAACTCTTGTGTGTTCGTAAGAGCAAAAACTATAAGAGCCTTCTTCTGTTGCCACTTAAATAATTTTCATAAAAGCATTTTAATTTATATTTAATTGCTTTTATTCGTCTGAGTCAGCAGAGTTGTGATGTTGTCGTAGAAAGTGGATGGATGCATGGGCGTGGTGCCAGGCCAACTTCCTTCCACCTCATTATCCCCGTTTTGGAGAACATATCAAGGCAGAGAAACTTTATTGGTAGTACCACGCAAGCTCTGCTGTTGGCTCGAAGGTTTTAATTAAAATGTGCCAACGAAGGAAATTTGCTTTACAAATTCCAGAAGTAATAAAATATAGACTATCCGTTGTGCAGCAGAGCAGTTAGATCGATGTCTGGTTAACGACTTTACTTACTATTCAAGTTCAAATAGATGGCCACCATTTTGGATCACAGGAAAACCGGAAATAGTTGCTTATTTAGTGTCGAACTAAGCTGACAAATTGTTAAATCCTTTCAACTTTTTGGGGCTTTACTTTTCCTCTTCCAGTAAACTGAACGAATAGAGCAACTGAGCGGAAGTGAGAAGGACTTTGCAACTGTGATGCCGGCAACGGACTACATCCAAGCGACACAAAAAATGAATCATGAATGCCTTGGGCCGTTTCTGCAACGTGGTTGTCCTAGCTAAATGTAGTTTCAATTTTTGTCGCGTAGCGTGTCCTTTTTGGCATGCGCTGCAAAGCCAATATCAAACGGTGGCTGCTGTCGCTTTTAGGGTAAAACTCGTACTTGTTTTTCCCAGTTTTCGGCGACAGTTTTACGTCTGGCTGGTGGACATACAAAAAAACACACTCAACATCCTTCAGTCTTTTTGTCTGCCTCGCCTCGAAGCGAGTCGATTTGTGGCGCTTAATTGCATTCGGTTGCCAGTTGAAAACAACAATATGGCCAAAACGAGTGGATAAGAAAGGAAATTCTAAGAAAATCTTAGGCATTTAGCCTATTTGCACAAAGACAATCTACACATTCAGTTATATATCATGGTAGAGAATCATTCTAATGAGAAATATAGAGAAAATTCTATCATTGTCAAGTCATTGTTTCAATTGAAAAACAAAAGAATACATGGAAAAACAATTTATAATCCTTTACTTGGCATACCCAGTACTCAATATTTTCTTATAAATATAAACTCTACACAGTCCCTATACCAACAGTGATCTATGTATATTTGAAAAGCTGTATTCTTACACTTGGGTACTATATCCACAAAAGTGTGTGAATAATTTAAACATTAATGCAAATAGAAGAATTATAAAATAAGTATGTACATATACACTTCAATTTAGATCACAGTAGAAGTTACTAATCATAGTAACAGTCTATTTTTTCTTCACAATAAAAATATTTTCAATACATACAACTAGATGCCACCATAAACACTCTTGTTGAGATAGTTTTTAAAGATTTTCAGGTGCCTCTAAGGGGTAAACTTTCCCAGACCTTTGATTGCGAAAACTTACCTGTAAAGAAAGAGAAATAAATCAATAATTAGCAAGATAAACCAAAAAAGGAGGAGATAAATTGGAGACTTTACACAGTAAATTAACGATCTTCTTTGAATTTGTATACATTTTGATTAAGGAGTAAAGTTAGTTAAATCTTAGGTGGTATCTTAAATATCTTACAGCCAATCTATTATGGTTTTATTTAATTAATTTATATAAATGTATACAAAACTTGTATAAAATAACTTTCTATTGAGCATTTCGATATATTTTTATAATCTTATTTTACAGGAAAAACATTTCTTTTCCATCGGTTTGTTGCCTGTGACCTCTTCCGCTCTAGACACTTACATAACCAAATGGCAGAAGAAACCTCCTGCCGTTTCAAGCCACCTTTATTGCATTGCCTTTCAACACGTGACTGTGCAGAAAGTCTTGACTTGGGCTAGACATAATCAAATCGGAAATATATATATACATATATCTGTACTTATGTACATATATGCAGGTATATACTCCTTTCTTTTCGACAACTGCAAATGACGTCGTCTCGTAAAGTGTTTATTTTTGGCGATAAAAACCTGCCAACATGAAAAGTCCCTTGAAGGCCTGAAAACCAAATTTAAGTTATCAAGTCTCCTGGTTCGCCACTGCAGTATTTCTCCTTGGGAATTTGGCTTATGCGCTTTACAACTACATCCACTAACTTGGCTGTAAATGCATACATACTTGAAATAGTTTTTTTTTATATATATGGAAAAGGTCATAGCACTATTGATTTTCCAATAGTTTTCGCAGTTGCTCCATTGCACATTTCCTTGCCGGCTTTTCTGGTTTTACATGGATTGTAAACGTCGCGACGTTAAGTGAGCCCTCTAAACAGTTGGATTATTTGTTAATTAATGGAAGTTGTAATGATGTTAATATCAGTCCTACATTGAGAAGAGAGCTTAAGCTCTTCTCCCATATGTGTATCAGAAATCCATTCCATTTCCGATTAAACACACTCATCTCTTTTAGGTTTGTGGGTGAACTAAGATCTCTCTTTAATCATAAAACACATATTTCCTAAAAATCCACAAATTTCCTTTAAAATTGAAGCTTTATCTATACACAGCAACGAAAACATAACGTCAATGCCCTCGTAACCACTTGGGGAAGCCAACAAACTTGCGGGCTGGGCAAACAACAATCCTGTTTATAGGGGGAAATCCGCCCCATAGTTTGCACTGCTGGCAGCTAATAACAGTATCAAACCAAACAACAAAACAGTGCAAAGAACACAAGTACAAGTACGCAACTTGTATTATTTCCTACAATTCAGCAGTTGAAACGAAATTAGCAACAAAGCAAGCCCGCATTTCACCAAAAGTACAGAATTATTTCTGACGAATGTAAGCACGTGTGGGGCATTATTAAGGACAACAAATGGGCAAGGATACGCAAAGCAGAGTGGAAAAATTTAAGCACACTACAAGCGTCTAAATGAAGAAAACGGAACAATAGCACCCATTTACATGCTGTTGTTGCCATAAACGGAAGTAAAAGGGGGAAAACAAAAAAGAAAATAGGAAATGTGAAAGCTGAAAGCTGAAGGAATTTACACGAGCTACGCCCCAAGACTGAAAACTTAATTTCTGTTGAATGTGTCGCCGCCGGTTTTGGTGGATACACAAAGGAAATAAAGATGAAACGCTTGGGGAGGTCGAAGAAGAACAGCACAGAGAACGGACTAGAATTTTTTGTAAATTACCGTATGTTTTTAAATGTGTTTTACACAAAGATAAAATGTGTTAAAAAAAAGTTTTCTAACATCTGAAAGTTTTTATGCACGGGTATATCAATCAATGCTTGCTGGTCTATTGAAAGTCCTTAAAGATCAGGCAGGTCTGTACATATTCTTGATCATAATCTTAATTCTTATAAGCTATGTTTAAACTAAGAGCTAGGGCTTGGTAGCTTTGTAACATTATAATGTTTTTTAGACGTTTTGTATAAATTTTAGTGAGATAAACATAAATGTTACAAAACAATCTTTAATCTCGAATCGAATATTAGTCGCTTTCTGAATTCATAGTTTGTCAAACGATGTTTGCCGAGAAGATATGACAAGATCCCATATAAAATATAGACAAATATATCTCGCTTTTGAATTAAAGTACAGTTTGATACATTGAATATCTCAAAGTTTGATATATTGCAAATTTAAATATCTGATATTTTAGGTATATTTAGAATCAAATAAATCTGATTGAATTTTTCAAGCTTAGTTTTGGTAACCCCTTTTATATTTGTATAAAATCTTCTTTGGCTGAGTCCGATATATCAAACGGAATATAGATCTATCGTATAAATATCAGGTAAAAAACGATTTAGTTATCGATAATACAATGTCCTTATATACAAATTTTTGTCTGTCATCTTTGCTAGTATATCATAGCAAATGTTCAACTCCAATGGAACTTTTTTATTAAAATCAAAAGCAAAGTGTTCAGACAACCTGGTTCACCTATCTTCTGACTAAAACTTGATGTAAGTGATGTGTCATATAGTCTAGTCACCACTTCTCTATACTAAATCAAACCGACTAGACCTCGATTAAGCAAAAAACCCCATATTATTTCTGCTGGCGTAGCTTAATACAACTTTGTTGGAAACACAAAAAAAAAACATCAAAAATTCAGTATTCAGGATAACTACCAGGGCTCAGACAGTTAAGATCCGGTGTATATTGTCAATATATCCAGTGCATCTTAGTTACGCCTCGGGGAAAACATTTTTTTTGTTGCTTTGTTTTATAAGCGTTTAAATTAGTTTGTTGGTGTAACGCTTGTTGTTGCCTTTCTTTTTTTGTTGTGGTTGTCATCGCCGATTGTTGCAAACCGGTTCAGCCCTTGTGACCATGCCTGAAGGTCCTCTTTTGGTCCTCCTCTGCGCTCTATGTGTGTGTGTGTGTCCGTTTCCCCCCCTCTTGGTACCAAGATTGTTTTATGGCCAATAGCAATTTAGTTTATTAGCCGCCAACATGCAGGTGAAGTATAAATCCTCCCCCAGAGCGCAGGACTCAGCCAGGGCAGGCAGATTGTGTGCGTGCCCAAGGGGTGTGGTGGATTGTCGGTGGTAATTAAACCTGAAACTATGAAGCCTTATAGTGGAAACGTTCGTCAATGTGGCGCCGCACGTTGATATTTGCCGCAAATCGAATGCTTCATACTTCCGGTGGATTTTCGATGACGAATGAGCTCACCCAATGCTAGACTTGCCTTTAAGACAAACTCTACATATTATGTAAAAGGACATTTTTTTCGAAATTAAAATTTCCTAAAAGTTTTCTCCAAGTGCAACAAATTCTGCAGTAACAACGAAACCAGAAGAATATAAGGCTTAAGGGAGATATGTAGCTGTCAGAAAGGGGAGCTGCAGGCAGACCGCTTTTCAAAAGAAGGAAAATGTGTGAAAATCATACGTTCAATGAAAATATTTGCCATCATCACACAGGGGGGCAGGAGGTAGGATTCTAAAGCTGGGAACAAGGGAGAATGCAGATGGTGTCCTGCCCTTTAGCTATATATGTACATATATATGCAGAATTATGTTCCTCTGGGCTTAGACCAACCGCAATGCAATTTTGCGGTAACACACACATAGACTGTTGGCTTACGAGCAAGGACTCGTTCGTAGCAGCAGCTCACTTGAATGCGATAACAGCAGGAAAAGGTCCTTGCCATTTCCGTGCGTGTGAAATAATCAAGAGAATAAGAGCGCTCACATTTAATATTAGAAATAACTTTAAAATTCAGCAAAAATATATTATCTCATTCCAAGGAACAAATGAACCATTTTCAAAGAGAAGCAAAATGTAAGCACTTTATTATTGCCACAAAAACCCCAACTTTATTTCTATTATCAGGGTAAAATCAGTAATAAGCATTAGCATAGATAATTTCATCAGTCTGACCCACAACAACACATCTGAACACTCCCACACTGACGATATTATTACTATTCAATTGGCGTTTTAGCAAATTTTCATATAATAAAAGCAAACTCAGCACCAATTTGCTATATTTTTGGTATGCCAAGTTAGCCTCCTGCACTTCCCTCTAACCATATGCTCTATATCCTATATGTACAGCATATGCAAATGCCAAACTGCCCAGAGAGAGAGAGAGAAACCAGGACCAGTGTCCAGTAATCCTGATTGGGGGGGGAGGGAGATTGGTTTTGCTCTTGATGTTATCCTGGCACAAACATCCTGCCATGGCTTGGATAATTTGTCAGTCCAAGCATCATGGCAAGCTTTTTAGACCAAACTATAGCCCCTCCTCTGCTATCCTTGTTTCCCCATTTCCTATGTACCCATTGGCACTCTTAATGCATAATTGAAGTTTTCGGTGGTTCGAGCACAGAAAGTTTTTGCCTGTGGCCACACGGAAATGCTCCCCCAGAACAAACAGTTCCAGACAAATACAACTTTCAGCACTTGAAATATAAATATATTTCCTGTTTCTGTCAGAAGATTTCTATGGCTGAAGCTCAATGGAGAATGCAATTCAAATGCTTTAAGGTTATAAAGATATTTCATTTAATGTAAGAATTTCTATCAATAATCTACAATTACTGTTTAAAATCAATATATACAAATAATCGATATATTTCTCCAAAGGTTAACTATTTTAATTCGTTCCCCGCTGAAACCCACTGATTTCTATTTATTTATAACGCACATCTGACCTTCTTCTTTCACATTTAATCGCACGTTGGACAAAGTTTGCTTTCTTGATTAGATCTAATAAGGCATTGAAACTGTCTGATAGACAATACGTGCTCTCCGAGCAGACCAGGACAAGAATAATATATAATTTCTGGAGTAAATGAATCCAAGGCAGGTGAAAAAAGTAAGGGGCGAAAACTAAAACGTGGAACCACGGCACTGCCGACGGTACCCGAAGGACCAAATTGAGTCATTCTACCCACACTCTTATTTTATGTTATTTTTTGTGTGCGTTTCAGTTGTTGCTTTTGGCTTTTGTGTGGTAATAAAATGTCAAAATCGTCTGGACGGCGTCAGGGATAACGAAGTAGACTTGGCCAAAGCCCTTGACTCCGGCATTGGTTCCCCTAGGAACCTAGGGCGTATACGTGTTAAAATTTGTATATAATATTTTCCCTGTGCTGAGATTTTCTTTTTCACACTTAGGAATGTGTATCTAAAGAAAACCTTCAATGTTATACATCAGTAAAAACAGGGGAAAATATTTTATAACAAATGGAAAACTTTGATAAGTTTACCCATATTTTGAATATTAAATACAATCGCCTTTAACATTGATGTATCAATATTATAAAAAACAAGAAAGGAAACTAACTTTGGGAAGCCAAAATCTATATACTCCTGCAGTTTACAGTTAAATTTGCATTCTTTGAATCGATATTTATAGATATTTTTATATGACATATCAAAACATAAATACCACATAACTAAGCCAAAAGTGCATTAATTTTAATTCGGAAAGCTTTCCTATGTTAGTTTTTATTAGGTTAATAAATTTGCATACTCAATTTAAAATTTAAAAAAATTAAATTTTTTGCCAATTTTTTTAAATTTTAATGATGTAACCCCTTATAAAATTTTCAAAATTTGAAAAAATTTCGAAAATTTATATTTTGGCCGAACATTCCTAGATCGATTCAGCTGTTCATTCTGATCAATAATATATATGATTTATAGGGTCGGAAATGATTCCTTCATAGGGTTACAAGCGTTTGGCTGAAATTATAATACCCTGCAACGGGAAAACAAAGTGTTGAATATATGTTAACTAAGTTAACCTTATCATTCACTTTATTTAATAAACTTATTAATTTATACATGTGTAACATTGATAAAATATCTATTTATTTCTTGAATTTTCCTTCTTTAAAAGATAGTCCAGTTTTTTTTTAAGTACGATATTAAGATTTTGCTATTATATTTAGCATTTTATAAAATGAATAACCAGGAACTCCTTAATATGAGGGTAAAATACTTCATAAAATTAAATAAAAAACTATCTAATTTTTCCACCTATTCGAGTACATTTCAGGAAAATTTAAGGCTGCTTTTTTAAATTTGTATCGTATTCGTATCTAATACATTTCGGTCTTAGAACAAACACATAATTTTTATTTCATACTTACTTATAAATTTGACCTTTTTGATGAGTCGCGGCTGCTTAGAGCGGATTTTATTATTTTTCTTGATTGGCGCAGATCTTCTTGAGACTATCACAATATTTCAAAGTTGAGGAAAGCATGTATAGAATGTAGATAATATTATTATAAGGGTGATATGCTAAAATAGCATTCGAATTGGTAACAGTTTGAAATTTTTCGATGAAGACACAAAAGATAAGTCAAGGCAAGAAGACAACAAAATATTCAAAAAACAAAGAACTCAAATATTTAAATTAAAATTTTAAATGTTTAGGATATAGAGATTTCGATGTTTGCTGAGGATGAACACAGTGTAAACCTAATTTGTTTTTACATGATACTTTTATACGTTGCAAGGAGTAAACTCTACTAGTTATAATTAAGATCCATCTTTAAAGATTTATATGACGTTTTGTAGACCCTACATTATTCTATAACTTCTATATATTTTCCTAAATATTTTCCAAGCCAGGCAAGCAAGAATCTTTTCCACATTTACAATAATGCCGTCGACATTTGCAAAATGTTTTAAGGGTGATAAGAAAGGGTTAATGGAAAATCATTACACAAATGGAGGATGCTCATTTTAAACAGCTGTTGATGGTTGCTTTTTGTTTTCCTTTTAGCTTGAATAAGAAGATAAACATTTTTCTTCTTGTTTGTTTATTTCTGTTTTTTGCTGTTGCAACACAAAAATGAAGGGTATGGCTAACCACAAACCAAGGTCAAGCCAAAATAGTTTGAACAATAACATTTAATTTTTATTAAAAAGCTGGAAAAGGCAATCTGCCGAGTGTCCTTTATGCGTATAAGCTTTTATGCTAATTACATTGAAAGTGGTTTCACAGAAGATAAGGCAAAGTGAGAAATGAGGACGCCAGAAGCTAAAAGTTTCGGTGGTCTATGAAAGCCACTTGGGTACATCAACATTTCATGGTCGAAGGAAGAAAGTCCTTTTAATATTTGTACTATCTGCTAACAGCAGAAAAGTATGCAATGACTTTGTTGGGATATTTGTGAAAGTATACAAATCAAATTATAAGGGAGTAAATTTATTGCATTTTTCAAATAAATACAGAAAGAATCCTAGCTTTTGATCTGAGAACGTGCCCAATCTAAAAATATCTCTGAATACAAAATGTGTTTTTTGCAATTTACAAGCATTTGAGGAAGGGGGGTAAAAGTGCAGTCATCAAGCATTTATATCCAGAGGCCAGCATTGTGCCACCATCACCATATACCATGGTACGGCAGAAACGAGCGCCATATGCGAATGTCAGTGTCATTGTTGAAGTGTTTAATTTCTGGCTTGTCATGGCAAAGCCAGAGGGGGAGGAGGATGTGGATGGGCGGCGTAATGAGAGTGGAAAGCATGTATGAATTATTTAACAGCCTCCAGCGGAGAGGAGAAGGTAAAACATTTGACATTTGATGGGAACTAACTAACCCAACTAAGGTACGAGTAATTTCTCTCCCCAAAAAGGATAAATGGAAAAAAACCTAGTGTAAATGCAATGTACACCCAAACAAAGGAGAACAAAAATGCGAAATAATAAACCCAAACATAAGACCGAATGCTATAAAAGGGAAATGTTCCTGAAACAGTATACCGAAAATGGGGGTGCTAGAGTTGAAAGAAAATTGAATTAAGGCAACAGACGGCGAAACAGAATCACGTAGGATGCCAGGGGAATACAGACATTGTTCCCTCCAGAGGAAACTCCAGAAAATAAACACGTTTTGTCTGTAGAATATCTACCCATATCAGAGCTTAAACAACACATCAGGTGGAACTGTCGTCTCGAGTCACAAGACTCATTTAGTGTCACAATAATAGTCTCTCATAATAACACAAAATACCATAAGTTTAACATTCTCACTCCTCTGTATTGTTTGATTGACTGATGATGACATATAGCAATAGAGAGATGTCTCCTCTGTCCACTTCCTTGCCATGTTTATTGACCAATCTTTCATCACATTATCAGTACATGTAAATATTCAAGGAAACAAAAGTTCAAGTCCAATATATATTGGCTTTCACTGGGCTCACTGTCGCTGAAATTTGAAATTTGTAAGAGCAAAGGCGAAAGCCTGGGAAACCAACAAAATAAATGAAAATTAAGTTTCGTTATGTATGCGTCTGTTACGTGAGTAACATGCACAAGCCGCCGCCGGCGGAAAAACAAAAGAAAAGCGCAGGAGCCTACTGGTGCTGGGATAATATGGAAAAATGTTACCCAGTACGTGACAGAGTGTCCCCACATAATATACTACCACCCAGAGGATGCTGTTCCAGGAGCAGCAATGTGATCAACATATATCCCGCAAACCGAGTTAAAAAAGTTGCTCGGAGGCTTTGCCAAGAATACAGAAACTAACTAAATAAGATTACGTTTTCTGGGGCAAGTTGATGGATGTGGAAGCAGTACTCCAGAGTATCCAGTGTTTCCAGAGACTCTTATTTAACATTGACCAATAATTACTGGATAGAACAGATGGTCTTTGCCGAATACTTTGAGTGTTTTTGTAAACTTGTTTCATCTAAGTTTGCATATGCTTTGTGCATATTTTGTGTTTCTTCTACATATGTCTTTCAGTCTATTCAACATACTTTTTAAAAGTATACCAATTTCCTATATAAACACCTTAACCCTATTCAAAAATATGAAAAAATGCTCGACTTAGTCATCATACATCCGAATTGCTGCTTTTTTATTTGAAGAATGGCAAGCTTCAATACATTAAAAAAAAATCAATAATGGATCAATATGTCTATGCTGACATCTTAGACCTTCCAGCAGGAAAACGACCAAGGAGGTAAATGCCATGGATAAGGACGCAGCTCCCAGACATAATCTCTATGGAAAATCTTTTAAGTGCTGTCGGAAAATATGACTCCAAATCCTATTGTTCACGAGCAATGTAAACTTCTTTATGAAAAAATACAAAAAGGAAGAATGCACGAGTTTGATGAACTCAAAGACTAGACGTTATGCCGCATTTGTTGCGACAAATATCAACTTTTATGTAAAGATGTAAAGTAAACTCAGCAATTTAGTTTGTGAATTAAATATGATTTGTTTAAGTATTTATTAAAACCTAGAAAGCTAAATTTACCTATAGTCCTAAAACGTACAATTGCCGGAATTAATTAACGAATCCTATTCCCCGCTTTAATCTCACGAATTCATTTATCATCAACCCTTCTTGGTTTCATGATTTCAAATTTAATTCCTTTTTACAATATTTCTATCCTCGAGCCTTTCATCATTAGGCAGAACCCTTGATTTCGTATTCGTTTTGCACTTGCGATGCCACTAATTGTCACAGACTCAAGGGGGCATGCCACACCAGCATATTTCTCCCCTTTATTTGTGGGGGAAAACACTTAACCTTCTATATAACCCCTCTTTTATACCTCTTTCTGCTCAATGTTCTAGCCTTTTTCGCCTTTCGTTTGGAAAATTTGATTTCCCTGCTACGAAATTGCTATTAAAAAAATTATTTTTTTTTGGCTGCTGCTACTTCAATTTGTTGGCAGCGGAAAGCAAGCCAAGTGCTGAAAGGAAATTGGGGGGAATCCTTTTTTTGTATATGTATTCACAATTTCTACTGGTAGATTGCCAAAAAGGAAATTTTACTTTTGGTAGCAAATTCAATAAAGAACCAGGAGGTCACGGTTTTAAAATTAATGTATGAGAACACGAACGGTTTCTAGTTCTCATAAAACGTAAAAGTAATTAAAAACTGACGAGTTATTATAGCCAGAATTACGTGCCTTTTATTAAAAGCTCTGAAATCAAATTTCATACGCTCTTTTGGAATGGCTTTTTCGAGTTTGTATGTACATATATCTTAATAAAGATAAATTGCAGGGCAGAAAGGACAATGAAATCCAGAGTGACAAATCAACTCAATGTGACATATGTGAGAATTTAATGTGATTTATTTGGCATGCTGTTGCCAGGATCTGAATGCTTTTGGGTTGGAATTTTCACTGGCTTTAGAAACTAAATATAAATGCATTTATCTAATAAAGATATGTGTCCCTCATTTACCAGCTGCGATAATTAATAGAATATCAACATTAATTCTAATCAGTATTTGCAGAGAGTGACACCTGAATAGCTTTCCTGGTAAAAGCAAAGTAGATTGTACACAGGACCTCCTGAACTTATCTTCTGACAAAAAGGATATAGTATAGTTTTGATTTATTTATATTACATCGAAAAGGAAAATCCCCGAAAACTACAATTTTGCGTGCATAGTTTATTATCGTAATTCAGAAAACGTTTATCTTAATTGGTTTAGTACAAGGTTTGCGCACTTGATATATAATTACAACAATTTCAAGGTATGCATTGTACCCAGGCACCTAAATACTCGATGCCCCATCGCCTTCATCAAAATAATAGGCAAATTCTCAATTTTTTTCGCATTTTCTTTTACCACTAAAGCACCGGTCTTTACTTGACGCTTTTCATTGATACCCTTTCCAGGGTGAATAAACATTAGAAGGACACGTTCGTAGTGTTAATAAATAATAATAGTACAAAAAACACTATAATTCATATTATTTTTTACTGTTAATTAGGCAAACTTAACTGTCTAGTTTATCATGTTCCGTAATTAATAAAAACTCTGGAGCTAAATCTTTAATACATTCTAGCTGCCATAGGAACAATCTATATCATTTTATTGACCAATTAATTGTTCAACAAGGGTACCAGCACTTCGGTTTGAATAAAACCTCGTACTTTTTTTTCTCGTTTTTATATAAGAGGCGGTTAATAAATCAATAAATGCCGTCCTTTGTCGTCACTTTGCTTGTGTGTTCGCTGGTCCGTGTGCATATTGCGCAATCGTATCGCTTAAAATGTATGTGAGTATGTGTTTGCGATTGTTTGCGGCGATTACTCCAGCTTTAATATTCCAATAAAATACATATAAGTAGGTAAATCCAATCATTATTGAATGCTCTCCTTATTAAGACATTCCAAAGGCATAAAGTGCAGCAAGGAGAGGGCTTTCTTTCGGCTGTATTGTGTGTGACGACTACACTTCAATTTCATGCCTAAATAAGTTGGAATCGTAGACTCCCAGCTCCGACATTGGATTTCAATGGTGACTCATCGGTTGCCGGCTGACTGGCGCCCCATGCGATGTACACACGCCGTGTAACAACGCAAGCAAAATACCGAAAATAGTCTAGTTCCCCGGCTGGTGGGGCAAACAAAATTATTATTGCCTACTTTCTAACGTTTTATATAGATAGTTTTTTATCCTTTGATTCAGCCAAATTACAAAAATGTAAATGGATTTTATATCCTCTTAAAATGTGTCAAAAAATATAGATTATGAAGAGTATTTTTTTATTGAAAATGACTTTGTAGCATCATTCTATACACTGTTTCTATTGTTTTCACGCCCTCAGCAATTTATATCTAGTTTGTTTTTCAAGCGAAATTGATTTTTCGACTGTCATAGATGTTTGTATTACATATTAGTGATTCACCGATGACTTAATTTATCTCCAGGCAAGCTGTAGAGTGAGGTTTTGAATGATTAATGAGTTGATTGAGATGTTAATGTGGAATAGCTGTTGGCCATAAATGTCTGACAAATAGGAAAACAGAAAATCAAGATGAAATATGATGTGGAGCAGTGAAACAATTTTCATGATTTATTTTTGAATAATTAACTTTTGCAACCAATTAATTGGAGTTAAATATCCTTTCAAACTGAACAAATAATAAACCAGAGTAAAATAAACACAAATTTTGTAGCAAACAGGGCTCACAAAGTAAGATTTCTGTGGGAAAAACCTTTGTACCAGGCAAGGACATGCTAAAACAAATTTGTTTTAGGAGGAAGGAGCAAAGGAGTAACAGAATGTTGATTGGTAGCAAAAAGGGGTTTACTATATGGGATGGTATATTCATTAGAAGCAGAGTAGAATGGGTTGACCATGACTTTTAGGTGACCCTTAATAAACCACAAATGAAACAAATTTGCGTGACCTCTTCCTGCAAGGATATGCAAATAGAAAACAAAACTACAGAAAAGGAGTTTCAAATTAGCAGATATGCCGTGTTCTGGTATACCTTTAATATAATTAAAGTAGAAAATAGTAACTAGATAAGAAAATAAGACAATGAAATCATACTCTTAATACATTTCATTTTAACTATTTTTCCCTCAAACTGTTACCAATTTCGAATGCACAAACTTGGGATGCCGAGTGCTTACCTGCTGGCAGAATACCGGGTGCTCGGCACGTATGGCAGAAGCACTGCATCACCGAATCGCGAACTAATCCAATCAGCATGATGATAATGAGCTCTGTTTTCTATCTTTTGCTAAATAAGTTGTTGTGAAACTCTGGTAGTGGATGGCTGGGGATATGTTTGGATTAATTGTTGGCTTTCCGTTTTTGCTACTTGCAGCAAAAAGCAATCACTCGCTTTTGCGTTTCAATTCGGACTTTTTGGAGGGGGCGGGGCAACCACTTGCTGCTGTATTGTATATTTATGAATATAAAACTCGTAAGCAATTCAGCAGTTCTGTGTTATGGTTATTTGGATGGGTTCTTTTACGCGGCGTAATTTGTTTGTATTGATTTAGCAGTGACTACTTTTCTTGCTGTTGTTGTTGTTGTTTTCAACGAAATCCTTTTGAAAATGGATCAAGGCACCGACGAAATGTAACGAACGCAGCGAACGACAAAGACCAACTAAATAAATGTCGATGTTAATTTTTCAACAGTACGCGAACGACTGACAACCGATATCGGGCTCCAGCTCCATCGCTGCGCCGACGTGAGCGTCAGCGCCGTCTCAAGGCAAGGACAAAAAGCACATACAAAAAAGGACATGCCCCGCAACGGGGGCGGTAAGTCAAAAAGAGAGAGAGAGAGTCGCAGAATGTGGGGAGCGTTACTGTTATTTTAGGGGTTGACATTCGATATTCGGCAGTCAGCAAAAACAAAAGAAATGCAAAGAAAATTATAAACTTGACCACAAATAAATTTTGAGTTTCTCAAAGGGTTGCATATTCTTATTTCCCGTCTTGCTTTAAACATCTAATTTGGCTCAAAGTTTCATGTCTTGCTTATTTAAATATTTTACTATTTCGATAAAGCCGATTTCGAATTTCGACGACTGCGCAGTGCAAAAATTGGGGAGCAGCTTGAGAGGCAAGAATGAGGAGCTAAAGAGTGGAAGAGCTAAAAGTGCATTGAATATAGCCGGCTGATTTCATAATACCGGACTATTTGCACCTTAACCCAGAAGCAGGGCCAAAAATATTCAACCAAATAGAGAAAACTATAATCTATTAAACATAAACAAAATATTTTTTTTATGAAAATATTTAAAATGAAAAGGTGCTAAAGTAATATTTCTAAACACAAACATTTTGGGAACGTTATAGATTAAATAATAAATAAAACTTTTGCGTATTTTTGACAATTTATGCTATGTCATTTTTCTAAATATAATGATGGGAATACAAGCTGTTGAACCCCAGTACTTAATAAAAAATATTAATTCTGAAATATTCTAACAAAAAATATTTAACCATTAGTTTATATTTTTGACATTAACACTATTCGTTTAACTTTGTCTGAGGAACGTAAACTTTGATCTGGCAATGCCGCAGACAGACAATTGAGAGAGATTCGAAAATCCGTTTTCGAAAATCGAAAAACTATTAACTACAATTAAATGAGACGCGCTAAAAATGTCTGAGAGAAAGTTGCTACTAAAAAGAGAGGGAGAGAGAGGAAAAGCAGAGCAGCTGTCAAAGAATAATAAATAAAATGGCGATGACTCAAAAAGCAGTCAAAAGCCGAAAACACAGCAAAACGGAATCGAAGTCCAAAGCAGTGTTACCAATTTAGCTGTTTTTCATCTAGACCAAGCTTTTAACAAGGAAAAATTCTTTATAAAATATAAAAAAATTTATGCTATTAAATCATTTTGAAAACATCTTTTATACTTTACAAAGTCATACTTAAATGTCGCTTAACAAGGAACTTTCACTGAGACTTTTGCTTCTTGTTTTAATAATATGGTTACTTTTTGCTTATTTTAGGAGCCAGCTTAGCTTTTCTACGGCCCAAAGAGTTGGCAACACTGTTCCGGAGTCAGAGGACCGGAGTGTGAAGCTGGCGACGCGTCGGGTTCCGCTGGCACCCAGGACACGGAAAGGGGACAAGGATATAGAGCGGCAATTTGAATAGCAGAACGGCGCCAGCTGAACAAACCGCACTTGGAGTCACCGATGAGTCACAACATGGCCCAAAGGAGGGAGAGGAAAATAGTAAAATGGGCAGAGAGGCAGAGAGAGGCCCAACGTAGAGGCCTGCCGGGAATTGCTATTGTCCCTCCGTTTCTGGTTTGGTTTAAACAACAACAAAATGTTGGGTCAAATACACGGAAACACACATTTAAAATGTGCCAGCAATAACAATAAATATTAAACGTTAGGGAATTAGGGCTAATTTCTTAAAACTGATCCTATCATTTTCTAAAAAAAAAGACAGTATTTGATTTATTTTAGTAAAATTAAATCGAAGGTCTCTGAACGAATGATTAATGATTTCATGGAACAATGAGTTTATATTAAGGATAGAAATATATGTGTGTATATTGGGAAAATGATTTCGATATGATGTACCGGAAAAAATATCCTGCAAAATATGATATATTGAAATGTTAGATATATGAATAAATAATAATAATAATAAATTGGTTTTTTCTATTAGAGATATTATTGTATAGAGATAGTATTTTATTGTATTATTATATTTTTATTAGAGAAATTAACCTCAAGCTGATTACCTTTCTTCAGAATGCAAACATCGCTAAAATATTGATAGTCATAATATCTAAATGATCCATAGATTCCCAGTTCCTTCAAAGCTTTGCAAGTTTCTGGTTAAGATTACACCGGTTAAGATTACACCTGATAAAAACCAAAATATATAAATCATAGAGCCGCAAAATATAATTTTGATATCTGTGGAAATAAATTTAACGGATAGATATGCCTTAATGCGACATCTGTTTAACTAAACAAAAATGGTAAAATGGTTTACAAGACAGCTACTGAGATACTATCAAATATACATCAAACAAATATCTCTCGTAATGCAAGTATATATTTGTATCACTCAAAGTTAAGGTAAGGAATCCATTAAAATTTCAGAAAATATTTCCATTAGGATTTCAATAATTAATAAAATTATAATACATTTTAAGTCAATAAAGTCCCCCCAGGTCTTGTGTATTAAAGAAAAGCCAACCCCTACTTATAGTGAAGCAGGTACACATGTGCAGGTATATTTCCGATGCCTGTTGCAGACTTTTTTTCGTCAACTTCTTTTTGTATGACTCACAGCCTTAGCCTTCCTTCTCCCATAACCACCCTCAAAGGAAATGTTGACTAAAAACAATCTTCACCGTTGCACAGTGGCATATTTGACCCCAAAAAAGGGCGGATTAAATAAGGGGAACGCAATGTGAGCAAGGATATTAACCCATATGGAAAATGGATATGAAATAAAGTAATCAAATTATTTTACAATATATTTATTTATGCAATGTATTCAATAGTTTTGTAAGAAAACATTAAAGAATATACATTATTAAATATTTATATTAATTTGTTGTCAGTTTTTAATGGAAGCAAGATACAATTTGACAGATTACTCTGCTTCTTTATGTTGGCAAAGATAATGCTTTCATGGAATTTACCCAAACATTTTGGGGTCAAATACCCCACTGTGAGCGACGTCTTTGTATTTGTAGTCTCGTCGTTGGAAAATGATACCGACAACCCCCAGGAGAAGTGCACCTACTAACCTCCCAGATCGGATTTCCAGCCCCCCGTGTACGAAGAGCTAAGCCAAATGAACAACAGAGCAGCGGTTGAAGTTCGATTATACTGCAAGTAGATTTACCATAAATACACACGACTTTGTAGACATTATGCATGTCTTGCAGTGCATGCATTAAGTTTGAATTAAATTAAAAACTTCTTGGTTTTCTCTCAGTATTGTTTGCCTTTTACCTGTACAAGATCCAGTCTTAGTTTAATTTTATTTAAATGTTCCTCAACTAAATCTTCTATTTCAAATTTTCACTTAAATATATTTTTATAAAAACTTCATTTGTATTTTTTCTTTTCACCAATCTAACAATAATAAAGGTAAGCTTTTAAAATGGAATTTTCTACGCTCAAAAATCACTTAATTCTGACTGCAATTAAATCCCAAAATCATCTTATTAGCAAAACAAAACATCCCCAATTCCAAAGGCCTTCACTTTCACCTCCTCATACCCTCCACATAAACTAGAACATAACGTGCTACAAATTTTATAAATTAAGAAGCTTTGCCAGTTTAATTGAAATTATTGCGCTTCTTGTTTTTTTATTTTGTTAGGACTTGGGCTTAGTTTTACTAAGGGATGCTGCCAGTTTGTTAGGGATTGTTGTGCCGTAGTACTTCCGGCGAAAGAGCAGCCCGGAAACGGAAAACAGAAACTATGAGGAACTCTAGGTTTGGGGACCTCGACACCATTTTACACACCTATAGGTATGAATAAAAAATCAACATCCTCAAGAGATTTGAGTTGAAGATGCAGGACGTGTCCGGGAAAAAAAGAAAGGGAAGCTGGGGCAAGCAGCAACAATTCAGTCAGGAGTAAAGTACTCTGAGCTATAGCAACTCCGGCTATAAAAGTTCTTTAATGTTCCACCTTCTACGTCTGCGCCACCGATGACCATACACATATAGGAGTCAATGGTACTACGTCCATGAGTATTCGCCGAGCAGTTACCCTGGGTTATAATATAACGTGGATTTGAAAAATATGCTAAAGTTGTATTGGAAAGGCATGAACCTTTTAAAAATCTTAAAAAGCTTACGAACCCAAATTCTTAGAACTTTATTTAAGGGGGAATATGTACCCACTTATTTTTTTATAATTTGAATTTAAGTATTAACTATCGTCTAACGCAACTACTTGTAAACACGTGACGCATTACGTGATATGCGTTCCATACCGTGCTTGGTGCCCACACATCATTATTAATGCATTGCCCAAAGTACAGAAAGGGGAATGGGTTTTCTGGGGGGAAAAAATGGATAAAGTCCCCTTCAACCCCAAAAAGCACTTGGTCTTTTAACCGATAATGCGCAAATATACAGGTTGGGGCCTCAAATATCATACATTTGTTTTGACCAAATAGAGACTTAAGAATAACACACTGGACTTTGATCGAAATTTAATAAAATAAACCTTAAATTTTGTATTTTGTTCATGGTCTTATATCATTTGCCCTAAAAGTTGGACTTCAATTTATAAAATATGATTTATTTTAGTAAAAAATCGTTGTAAATTTCAGTCAAACAAGCAATGAACATCCGTAATAAAAAGCACATCCTCAACACAGAGCCCACTGAAGCACTTATGTTTCTGGTCTATGCTTCAGTTTTATATATACATATTTGTATTTATATATTTACACAGTACATGACCACAACAAAGGGGTGTGTACAACAAACGACAAGTACCAGCAACTACACCACAAAATGTCCACTTTAATGAAAGTTTCGCAGAAACTCTTTTGCACTGCCTACTAATGCATGCATATGCGGCACCCATAATTATTGAAGGCATGCAATGTGAATATTTGTCAGTTTAGCCCCACATTATTTCGGAACATATGTTTGTAACAGCTATGTGGGGGATGTCTATTCTATTCTTTTCTGCTTGATTTGGATTGCATGTTTTCCATTAACTTGAAGGAAAGGAAACAGCAACTTCATAATGTTAGTGCTTAAGCTCCAGAGAATCATATGGACCAAAATTAAGCAAGTCTGAAGAAGATACATATGCATGCATATATATAGATTTAATTTTGTTGTTATTTAACTATATATATATATTAACTTAAAGAAAGTGTGTCCCCAGTTCGACTCTCCTCCTTTCCTTTTGCAATTTTTCAGCATTTTACAGAAGGAGCCTACGCGTTCAACTTCCAGTTCAATAAACTTTTGCGAAAAGCGTTTGCCTACATAGTTTGTGGCTCAGCTTGTTTATACACTTCCACAGGGTAAATTTTGGAATGAAATTGGAAAATCAGAAAAGAAAATATTTTGGTCCCTATTAAAAATATAAGCCAGATCAACTGATGAATCGATCTAAGCATACGAGAATCTTATCAAATATGAATTGTGTTAAAAATTTACTCAATAAAACTTGGATACAATCTTTAAAAAATTTGTATTATTATTATATATTATTTAATTAATATAATATTATTTAATTAATCCCATAAACAGCAGGCAAAAAATATAGGTGTCCGAGAAACTACGCTCCTATTTCCTATTTTTTTACTATCCCCTTTCTTTCTCCTGCGTTATATAGTATTATATATATAATAATAACGATTTTTCTTTACTGCACTTTGCAGTTGTATATACGAGTGCTGTGTGAGTACAACTGACGTTTATTAACTCGTTTTATATATGTAGAGGTCCTGGTCGGACAGTGTAAGTTTGTAAGTGCGGAAAAAGTTGTACTGCAGCGTTCCAGGCGACTTGTAAAGAAAAGGACACCAAGGAAGGCAGTCGAATGATATGAAAGGTCCACTGACCGCTGTTGGTGGTGTGGCGGCAATAGTAATTGTTCTTTGGCTTTTAACAAATCGATTCCCCATTGCCACTAGCCGCAAATTGCAGCCTTTACTGCCTGCATTGCAACAACTGAAAACTGAAGGAATTAACAACAAATACTGAATAGTTGTAAAAGACTTAATTGCCGGAGAGAGGTTCCCGACAAAGATTGTTGCAGGCATTTAATTTCGATCCATATTCAGATTTAAACAACGACCATAAGCACAAGTAATATGCAGTTAAGTTAAAATGAGGAGTTAATGAATACTATTTTGATGGAACTTATATATATTTAATATTAAATAAACTAGAAAAACTAAATAAACTATAATAACTTATTTGATAAACGAATAACACTTACTGTCCTTTTAATATATAAACATAATTCTTAGATGTCAAGTTTTTATATTACTTTCTACTCAATTTTAATTAATTTGTTGCTTCTTACTATTCGACATCCCATTTGGATTCGTTTAAAATTATAGAGAACCAATAAAAACAATTTAAAAATAAAATATATTAAAATAAGAGATCAAAATAAAAACATACCTTCGCCATCAACAGTATTGTTAACCATTTTATATTATTTTTCGGTGGAATTTAAAACCGAAAAATTTAAGAAAAATCACATAAAATCTCTGAAAAAAACAAAATGAAAAAAGATACAAAAATTAGGTCTTTAATTTGCAAATAAAAGAATTACATAAAATACAAAATTCTATTATTTATTATTTGATGGAAAGTTTTGTGAAATTGAAGTCATATAAAGGGGTAAAACCATGGACTATATAGAAAAAGAGCTATAATTTTTGCCTTATATTTATTCAAGTATTTCTATGACATCGAGTCCGATTCGAATGTTAAAATATACATACATATGTACAAATACCACTTAAAGATGACATACATTCGAACACATGTACATACATATGTACAGAAGAAATTTAAACAAATTGAACTCTTATTTAAGTTAATTTACGACCTTCAACCAACCTGATTTCTTTACGCTGATTGAAACTAATGGCGACTAGAACCCCAAGATGCCATAACTAAAATTTATCCTCTTTATTCTTTTCTCTCTCTCTCTCCGTGTTTTCTTGCATGTAAAGTTCCTTTTTATACCCTTGCAGGAAATATTAATATTAATATTATATTCGGAAGCAGAATGATTTTTTTACCAAGTTTCCTATAATTAAATATTTACACATACATATGTATATTAAAAATAAATAAATTCAAATTTGTTTTTAACTTTCTGATCGGATAAAATATCCTTGTAGTTCTATTATTTCTACCTCAACTGTAAGTGCATGCATACACAATTGAATATATGTATGTATGTATATGTATGGATGTATTTTGCCACAAGCTGTGTCCCAGAATTGGCATGCCCTAAGTCTCCCCTGCTTTTGCCCTTACAGAGGAACAGGCTATGTATGTACATACACACATAATGTATGTACATATATGACATATGTGTAAGCAAACAAAGCATCATTCCAATAAGAAAGCAATAAAACCCACGCAGCTTACACACATACATACATACATATAGCGAGCACATCATTACAGCAACAAAAAATACAGTAATAAAGTGCAAGGGCAAAAAGCAGCAGAGACAAGAAGAACGCCAAGTTACTGTTGTTTGGCAACTGCGCAGTGGGCGAATACAAAAAAAAAGGGATCTTGCACCGGCGCAAACCGGATTCAAAGAGTTTAAGCGAACTTACCGACAACAAAATGCTCGCACTGAACGCCGACTGCAGCGTTTGTTGTTAATAACTATATAGAACACGGAAACACAAAGTTTAAAGTATTAAAATGTTAACAAATCGACAAATTGAACAGATCTTCGGCCAGCGGTGCGATCGCGTCGATGAAAAAAACACAAATGCGCCTGGAAGCAGCACAAAGCAGAAAGGAAAACGAAGCAGCGATGTATCGTCCGTGCAAATGTACACTGAAAGAAAAATGTTTCGAAATTTAAGATTATTGATTATAATATTGATTAAATAATATAGAGATAATATTGGTTAAAGTATTGTTGGCTGGTTTTGCTCATTATTTAAGATTTTTATTTTATTTCTTTATATATATTTATTGTCGCCTAAATCGTTCAGAGCCATTTAACATAATCGGCCGTTTAGAAGATGGGGAGGTGAATATGCTACACATGGGATATTTCCAATTTATGGACAATTTAAAATTAATTACAATCTTATTGTACAAAACGGGTGGAGTCTCTTTAACCTTCTAAGAGGTTGCAGGAAAGTCATTCTAAATTCAATAATTAGTACATTCTAAATGAATATTTAAGCTTCAATGAAAACCAATAAAACAATATGATAATAATAAGACATTGAAATTCTTAACATACAACTGTTTTAAGTCATTTAGTAAATAAAGTTATTTGAAAAACTAAGTATGGTTAAAATTGCATTCTTATTAATAATTTTTGATCTTATGTTGGAAATAAAATTTAATAACGCATAAAATCTTATATGGTGACATTATTTTTATCAGTGCATATATCAATACATACATATGGACGTCGCGGTCGGTGGACACCAGCTGTGCTTTGTTGTTGGTGGGAAGCTGCGCTTTCGAAATGGGAAATATAACAGCTGTCGATATGTTTGTATGTTGCTTTTTGGCGGTTGCAATTCAAATGACAATTTTAAACTGAACGGCAGTTTATCGGCAAGCAGGTTTTGAGGCGCCGAAAGTAAAGCCAAGTCTACCTAACCCAATTGAATCATTTCTTTCTTCTCAGCTTGTTTTCTTTGTTGCGACTTATTATTAACTCTACACTTAGAAATTTTTTATTGTATTAATTTATTTCTGAATTTTAATAACGCCATTTAAAGGTTTAATTCAAGGCGGATCGATTCGTATTTCGGCAAAGCTTAAAATGAATTAAACATAAAAATAAAATTACATAAAATATATACAAAATATAAAAAAAAATGGTATTGGTTTGTCAACCCTTATCATGGTTGTGTATTGTATGTATATATACATATAATCGATCCGAATCACCGATGAGTCACAAGCACTTGAAGAATTTTTTTTTTTTCTTTAAGTGTCGGAGCTGATATCAATTAAAAGATCTTTAGAAAACTACCTGAGCTCTGATGCGATACACATGTTTAAATAATAAAACGCTTAAGTGTAACTTATAAATTATACAGATTATTGGTGAACAAAACCTTTATTAAATATATAAGTACAAATAAAAATCAATGTAAGACTGGAAAAACTTTGGGAAATATTACATTTTATTCAAAGTCTTCAACCATTGCATCAATAAATTTCCCTTACGCCTTTATCAAAGTTTTAAACCCTTCCTTATAACAGTTGAAGTGGTTCCATTCCCAATTCGTATAATATTGTATAAAACAGAATTAGTGAAGGAACATTTTCGATATTTAATAACATTTGAATAATAGTATATCGATGTTAACTACTAAAACTTGTTAATAACAAAACTGATGCATTTTCTGCTAGTTCAGTAAGCAATGATGTTTTTTTAAATAAATGATAATAAATCCATGATATTATATACAGAAACTGAGACAATAAGAATGTAACGATATAAATATTTACTTATTTGATACAACCTATCGGTATTGGTATTTTGACACGATTGCCCATCTCTAATTAAGTGTACGTGGATTTTTGACTAAACGCTCGGCCTAAAAACAGAGACGGTACAGGTGCACCTTGAAGTCCCTTGAGTAGAACAAGCTATGAGGAGCAGTGACCACTGAGCGGCCCCCACCAGCAGTGCCCAGCCAGCGTTAGCCGGACTTTGTCAGCGCCTCGACCCAATTAGATGTGCCCGCACCGCCGCTGCTTCAGCTGATAAAAGTCGAGTCCCCGTCCGCTGTTCGTTCGGTCGATTGTCATCCATTATTGATAATAATGGCCCCCACCCGTCGCCGTGCTAGCGACGGCTTGCTGGCCCGTGTAAACTTTCCCCTGTATGCCGTCGATATGCTGACCAGCCGCCACATCCTGGTGGCCGGTGGTGGCGGCTCCAGCAAGACGGGCGTGGCGAACGGCTTTGTAAGGATAACCAAAACCACTCGCTGGGCGTTTCTAATGACTGATTCTCTTGCAGGAGATTTACGAGCTGTATCACAACGGCAGCCACTTCTGTGCGGAGGAGGTTCTGCGCCATGAGACCGGCGCCAATGTGGTGATGAACTTTGCCGTGAGTAACGGCGGCCGAAGAGGCTATCTATGCGCCGGCCAGGAGGCTCACTGTCAGATGTACTACGTTCAGCCACGAGTGGAGTCCGAGGAGGATGCCAACGGAAATGGAAAGCCGGCCCCGACAGAACGGCCACATGAAAACGGAAATGTGCGACAGCGCAATGCACACTCGGGTGTGGAGCCAGTGGCCAACGGACATAAACCGCCAGCCTCCGCGGCCGATATTCTGCGGCAGTTCCAACGCCTGCGCTTCGACATTCAGGCGGCGGATGTGGTGCAAACGGATTTCTTGAAGGGCGCCGAGCCGCTGCAGCGTGTGGTGCGCATTAGTGGCAATGGACGCTTAATGGCCACCGGCGGCACAGACGGAAAGCTGCGTGTTTGGACTTTCCCGCAAATGACCCTGGGCGCCGAGCTGGCGGCGCACACCAAGGAAATCGATGACCTGGATTTTAGTCCCGACAGCAAGCGCATTGCCAGCATCTCCAAGGATGGCCAGGGACTGGTGTGGGATCTCGCCAGTGGAAAATTGCAGCACAAGCTGCAGTGGCAAACACCCGAGGGGGCCAAGTACCTGTTCAAGCGATGCCGTTATGGAACTGTCGAGGCACAAAAGGATCAATACCGCCTCTTCACCATCGCCAATCCATTGGGAAAAGTTGGAAAACAGCGGGGATTTCTGCAGCATTGGGACTGCACTAGTGGCGAGTTGCGTCAGGCTGTGGCCATCGACGAGAGTCTGTCGTCGCTCGCGGTCCGGGATGACGGGCGATTTGTGGCAGTTGGCACGATGTTCTCGGGCAGCGTATCCATGTACATAGCATTCAGTTTGCAGGTGAGAATCGGACTTCGAAATGTAATCCGCTGTATACTCACATTTCCATTTTGTAGCGCGTGCTCCACATTCCCCATGCACACTCCATGTTCGTGACGGGTCTTCAGTTCCTGCCCATCACCAATGAGGAGGGGCCGCCCATCAGCAGCGACACGGAAGCAGCGGTGCTTTCCATCTCGGTGGATAACAAAGTTTGCATTCACAGTTTGCCCCAAAGGCGTAAGCAAGGAATCTCCAAAATTAAGGAAAAACTATCTAATTCTCCCTTTATGATCTCTTGTAGGTACAATTCCCGCCTGGGTTGCCATTATCTTCATTGTCGTCATGATTTTCGCCGTATTTGTGCTGTGCTCCTACGTTGGAATCTAATGAAGATGATGATGATGATGATGATGGCGTCTTGTCTCTCGGTGGCAACAAGTTTAATTTGCATTATTAGTTTGTAAACTCGGTTTAGTTTCTTTGTCTTCGCCCCTTCCCCGACTTACTCATTTGTTAATTAATTTAAGGGTATTGTTTGTGCCGGCTGCCTTATCTCTTACACTAATTGCACTTATCGCTTAGTTGTACCATAATTTGCCTTATCTCTCTATAGCCTCCCTGTAGGCCGTCTGTGGCTTGAACGAATCGTCATTTGTACATGATTTCCCTTGCTTTCCCTTCCCGTTTAAATATATTGAAAAGAAAGAACAGGTTAAAGGACAGGACGTACCGGTTCTTTAAGTCAAATTAAATATATGTAGAATCCTTTTTATAATAATAAAAAAAAAGATTGTTACCAGAACTATGGAACAGTATAGTCACAAATGAATGATTTGTAAACAAAAAAAATAGACAATTATATAATGGGAAACAAATTATTTAAAAGATTTTTTCCTTTAAATAAGGTTTACAGCTCAGGGCATTAACAACTGCTGCAACTATGCTCAATTGGTGGAAAAGATTCCAAGATAATGGAGGGTACTAAGAGATTGAGTATCCTGGAAAATATTCCTGTGCTGATGGGTCAATTTGGATCGTTTCCTGACACAGCTGAGTTGGTCCCCTAAGATGGGAAAACTTTGAAGAACATAATGGGGCATCGTGAGCCAACAGAGCGGCGAGTTTTAATAGAAGAGTGGAACTTTGGGTTGACTTTTATGTCTTATAGTATCCAGAGCGTGACTTACATTTCCTATAGTATCCACAGTATCAAAATTTACCATTAAATATACCATATATTTGCTCTCGAGATTAACGTTCCACCATAATAAGTGATCAATTCTTGTAAGTATATATGTAGAGATTATTACACATTTTTTTTTATTGAATTTCATATTTGTTTTTGCATTTTTTCGTTCAATATTTGATGCTACAATTTAGGCCTAAATATTAACTTATACATTAACATAGCGTTTACAAAAAATTATTATGTTTTGACGCCAATAATTTTAATTGTTATCTTGTTGTTGCTTTTTGCTTATCAGTTCAATATTCTCCGTATTGTAAAATGTTATATTTATGATTACCGCTTCTGTTTTTGTTTTCGTTTTTTTGTGTTTATTTTTATTTTGTTTACTTCTCAATGACTTGTTTGTTTAGTGTATGTTTCGTATATAAAATATAAAATGCATATCAAATGGCGGATAGATGATGTGGATTGATGGTGTTGGGGAAGAGGGTTGGAGTTTGGCGAGCAGGATTCTCATTTCAGTAATAAATAAGTGTTATAGTTATCATATATGTATATACATATATTAAATGCCAATATGGCCTTACATACGTTATTTCATTATTATGCGCATTAATTAATGCACGTAGTGTATTATTGTGTACGGTTTACGGTTGGGTCTCATTAAGTAAAAATAGTGATGCAAATGCTTAATACCCATTATAATGCCAATCGTTGCAATTTGACTAAAAGTGACAACACAGGGAATATACATAGGTATATCTACCAAATAATAATGCAAAAAAATTTACATACAAGGTATAATTTCATTTAAAAAAACAAATCATAGATTTAACAAAAATCGATTCAAGAAATCTTGAGTTTTAGGGAGCAAAAGAAATTTTTAAAAACAAATTTTCTCTCTCTTTATAATACTTTTGGCATTTTCTCTTTTGCTGCTAAAAAAATCCTCTCACTCTCTTATCTATTCTCTTTCTATGTAGGCCCAACCTCGAACCTCGAACGTCGAAAGAAGTAACTAAAACTAATTTCAGTTAAAATTTGTTTGGACAGTCTTTATGCTGGTTGGGCGGATCGACCGGACCCATTCACGAGGCCTTTGCAAACTGGATAACCGAGCTCATCCTCATCACCTTGGACCCCGATCCGGTCCCGTCCCCTACGCCAGCTGTATCGTTGATGCCGGACGACGCGATTGCCTCATCCCCGCCAGATCCCAGACCCTTGTCCGTCGCCTCGCCCTGGCTGCCTCCATCGCCCTTGTTCATATAGTGCTTGCGCTTGCGCAACGGCAGGGTCATCACATTGCGGTCGGCCATCATCAGGGAATCACTCTCCGGCGAGGAACTTCTCTCAGGTGACTCCGTACTTGACCGCAGTCCAATGGCAGCCTCCACGCGGCGCACAATATCCGGATTGGGCAGGGCGGATCTGTAAGTGGAAAAAATATAAGAGTTTAGTAACAGTTTGAGTTAATTAAATAGAAATTCATCAACTTACTCGTACTTTGGCACCGGAGCGTATCCCTTGTGCAGTCCATGACGGGCTAAATCACCCCGCTTAAAGTGCTCAATCAGTACGGTGGCCTCATGGGTGTCATCATAGTTGGCCGCCAGGTCACTGACGTGCAACGTGGGCTGTTGCTGTTGCAGCATCTGAGGTGGCATCTCCTGCTCTTGGGGTTGGGGAGGCGAGGCCGCATGACCACGACGCAGCTGCATCATTTGCCAGGCAGCGGCATGCACGTCCTCATCCTGCACCTGATGATCACCATTGTGATCGTGATGACGACGCGCCATGTTGGCCGCCTCAAGCAGCGCTGGATTGATCGTGAGACCAGGGGCAGCATGAGGCTGCAGCTCCAAAAGACTGGGCGCCTGCTCTGGGTAATAGCTAGTCTTCACCTGGCTCGGCGGCACCTGACTCTGGCCCTGTTGTTGCTGCATGCTCAGGTCCGTGGGCAGCTCCTCTTCTGGATAACTAATGTGAGCTGTCGGCTGGGCACTTGCCACTCCACTGTCCCGACTCCGAGCATCTGGTTCCACGTGTCCGTTCAGATAATGAGCCGAGGTGGGCGGTGGCGAGGCCAGGCTGCTGGCTGATGGCGAGTACGTGGAGCTAAGGGAACTGGGCGAGAGTGGCGAAGAGGAGGCGTTGACAGTAGCTGCTGCCGCTGCTGCTGCTGCAGCTGCCGCTGCTTTAGCTCCACGTGGCTGACGCGGCTGACGAGATTTTTTCGTGGCCGGCGGAGATCCTGGAGGCGAGTTATTGCTGCTTTCCGAATTGCTGCTTACACCTTGCGAGGACGGAGAACCGGCCGAAGAGGAGCCCGTTGATGCCGTGGCCGCTGCTGCTGCCGCCTCCACATCATCGTCGGGTATCTCATTGGCGTGACCCTTGATATGGGCCTCCATCTCCTTCTTGTTTTTAAATGTCTCGTCACAGATGGTGCACTTGTAGCACTTGGAGCCGTAATGCTGAACGCGATGCAGCTTCAGCACATGATTGTAGCCAAAGTCCCGAAAACAGATGTCACAATGATAGGGCTTCTCGCCCGTATGCGTGCGCGAGTGCACCTTGAGTTGCTTGGAGCAAGTGAAGCCCTTGCCGCAACCGGGCTCCGGGCACTTGTATGGCTTCTCGCCGGTGTGCGTGCGCATGTGGATCACCAGTTGGCCGGACTGTATGAAGGTCTTCTCGCACACGGAGCACTTATGCGGTCGCTCGCCGGTATGGATGCGCATGTGACGATGCAGCTTCCCGGAGTGCTCGAAGGCACGACCGCATACATCGCACTTGTATGGACGCTCTTTGGTGTGAATGCGTCGGTGTACCTGCAGGTTCTCCTTGACGCTGAAGAGCTTATGACAGAACTCACACTCAAAGGGTCTCTCGCCGGTATGGGTGCGGTAGTGTCGGATCTGGATGGAAGAAAAAAGGAGTTAATGCATGCTTTTTTTGGTTGCTTAGTTGGAAACTTACCAGCCTGGCAGGCACGGCGAAGGTCTTCTGGCACACATTGCACTGGTAGGGATCGGCACCGGCAGCCACATTGGCCAGTGGCTTGATAGTTGGACTCTTGGGTATGCCCACCGGCAGACCAGCCTCGTTAAGCTCAATGGCCGGAGAGGATGACGATACAACACCGGCAACCAAGCCACCGTTCAACGACAGCTCAGCGTTCTTGGCATGCGACTTGGTGTGCGATGTGTGTGCCGACTTGCTGCCAAAGGTCATGCCACATTGCTCGCACTTGAACTGTGGCTTATTGGCGGCAGGCTTGCGCTGTTGCGTCGTCGTTGGCGCCGTCGATGTGGTCGGGAATCCAGTGACCGGTGGCTCTGTCTTGATCCTCTGAGCCGCCGTGGGGGAAGCGGTTGTTATAATACTTTCGTGTTGCTGCTGCTGCTGTTGCTGCTGGATGGTCAGCTGATAGCTGACGAATTGTTGCTGCTGCTCCTGCTGACGATGATGTTGCTGCTGCTGCTGTTGCTGCTGGAGTTGCAGCTGTCGCTGCTGTGGGGTTTGGAGGAGTTCATAGTGCTCTGGTTGGGCGCCCGAGGAGGTGACCATGCCTGCCGCACTGGTGCTCATTGCCGTCAGCGGAGGCGGCACTTGGAGGCAAAATTGCGCCTGACTGGGTTGCTCCGTTTTTATGAGCAATTGATTAGCGGGATAGTAAACCATGTTGGTTCCGTCTGAATCTGAAATGAGGAAGAAGGAAAATTAAATTTACAATTCAAAGCATAAATTTTAAATAAATTTAAATTATATCTCAAGTTTTGTTTAAGTCTAAGTATATATTTATACAGATTATACAGATACTCCCTTAATTATTATAATAATATACATAAGTTTATAGAAGACACCTCACCTGCCCAGCAGGTTATCCTGATCATGATCCTGCGTCACGGAAAAGAAAAAACCAGAAACAAACAACGAAAACCCCCCAGCAAACCTCAAAAGTTAGATACGGGTGGATGGGTGGAAAAGCCTCGCGTAGAGGGGGTTAAGGAAAAACCCACCCCGGGAATTTTTACTACTACGCACTTTCTGTTATTGCCGGCCGGAGTTTTCCGAGGAGACAAACTTATGGGAGAGAAGGAAACGGAAATAAAGGGAAGGGAAATTCATTGAGAGATACGCTACGCACTTTTTGAATTACAAAGAATTTCCCTTTAAGGGATTTTCACCCAACCCAGCGAGAGCTTTCCAACCGGCATTTCTTTTCCCACTTCCTCTCTCACTCTCACTCTCTTTCTCCTTAAGCTGATATAAAACCCCCAAAAACCTCCCCCCAAAGCCCAATTTTCGTATACCAAAACAAGATGGCGTCAAGAGAAGAGGGGGGAGTTTGTATGGAGTTTTCCGGAAAAACATTCTCAATTAGTTACCTTTTGCAGGCGGTTTCTTGACTGCACCTTTAGTCTTGGTCTTGGTTATATCCATCAGTTCAGTGCCCGATTTATTGAGAACATCCTTAATCCATATTTGCTTGGTTGTCCAAGTCTTGGTATTATTCCTACTCTCAGTCATTTTGTTTCCTTTCGATAAACTCAATGATTTATCCGTTTTGATTGATTAAAATCCAGTTGCATAGAGAATTGTAAACATTTCCTCAAGTTTTATGGGAGATCTTGTTGTGTTGCTTAAACTATAT
Organism: Drosophila serrata; assembly: GCF_035046125.1. Lineage (NCBI taxonomy): Eukaryota > Metazoa > Arthropoda > Insecta > Diptera > Drosophilidae > Drosophila > Drosophila serrata. Next base: position 566,023 of record NW_028256998.1, read on the forward strand.
AGTATCTACTAGGCTGATTAATCGGATTTGGATTGCAAAATCAGACTTTAGGAGAACATTTGTCAGTCCCTTGAGTTCATGTACATCTATAGGCAGCAGTCTTAGGATTAATATTGATTCAGTACTCAAATTTTAGACAAGAATTTTCATTTGCCGTGTGATCTTCTCCTTGATCAGATTCTTCTTAATGATTTTGATGATTTTCTTCAAATCCTTGGATTGTTGCACGGGATAGGTGTGCTGATAGACTTGAATATTTTGCGGTGGCTGATGGCGATGGTTATGGTATTGATGGTGGTGACCGCATTGACCCGATCCTTTATTCATTCGCATTTTTCTAAACGATCTTAAGATTTCGTTCATTGAGAAATCGGTCATTTTCGAGCGTACACACACACATCTATCTACGCACAACACAACACACGAATTACACACACGAGTGGCAGAGTTACGGACGGCACACGAGGTTCTATTCTGTTCGATGGTGCAACGGAGACTGGTGGGTGAGTTGTCAAAAATTGGGCCTCAAACCCAGGAAAGAGCATGGGAAAACCAACCACCATCAACAACTCCCCCCAATTCGATCTGAAAATTCCCTCAATGGGAAATTCCATTTGGAAAATGTTTGAGCCGAGGGAATTATTCGAGTGAATTTCCGTTTGAGTAGTTTTGCTACTCTAGATAAGGGAAATTATACCGTACATCATAAATTCCCTTTGCGCGGCAGAGTAAAGCCCATTCTTATCAATGTTTTATTTGTGGAACTTTGTTAGTCATGACGAGTATGATATTTTAATCAATAGAGATATATACAAATATATATGTATATATGTATATTCCCACCAGGCATTTCCGAACTAAAATAAATATAGCCCGTAATCGCCTTTAAAGATAAGCTTTTATATTTTCAACCGACATACCTAACCAAATATGACAGTAGAGTTGGAGGGATTAAGATAAATTGTATAATAAATTTATAATATAATATATATGAACATATTTATGTATAATAAAAAATGTTTTAATGTTTTAGTTAAATTTTATTTGTATAATTAATCTCGAATATTCAAATATTCCACGCTTCTATGAAACCCAATCCCCACCCTTAAACTATTCCCAACTATATAAAACAAAAGGCAAACGCCAAAAACACAAATGTTAAAATACAATATTTTCCATGAAGGCAAGTTCAAAAAACTTTTTTCGGCTTGTTCTTGTTGTTGTTGTTGTTAGTCTTCCCAATGTTTATTCGTCAGAGCGTTAAACTAGCACAAAAGTTCATTAACATTCGACACAAAAAAATAAAAAACTATTTCTGTGTGAGTGTTATTGTGAAGGCGAAGAAGAAGTGAGAGCAGCGGACGCGTTCTCCTCTGGGGGCTACCCAACTAAAAAGTATCTGAAGGTATGGACAACAACAACAGAACAAAAAAATGAAATGTTTTCGGGGGAAAACACAACACAACACAACACATTTATCTATTATGAGGTCAAAAGCATGGCCGAGCTTAGCGTTCGGTCAATGATCGTGGTGATTTCCGAGTGCAGAGCACGACGGATAAGTCGAAACACCGTTATATTGTTGGGATAGCTCGGAAACTGGTCTCTGGTAAAGTGGTTAGAGATCGAGAGAGATCATGTTTGGATAGATCAGTGAGGTTGCTCTGGGGGAGGCCATAACCACTCAGTTCTTGGGGATATCAGTAATAAAGAGGTATTTATTACTGATTGGTGTTATTAAATTTTATATTATTATTTAGAAAATATATATATTCCCATCTCCTTCAGCCTGTTAAATACCAGGTATAACATCCTCCTCTATCTATTTATATCCTCATCCATCCACTTAAGCTTTCATAAACAACTCAATACACCATCCCATATCTCTCGCCTCGCACTCAACTCTACCTTTACCTTGCCCAGATCCAGATACAGATACAGATTTATATAGTATGTTTTTTCGGTGGTGCTTTAGGTTTTGGTGTTTGCTGTTGGCGTCTTCTTTCGTGGACTTTCTTGGAGGTCAATGAACATTTAAATATAAGCAAAGTGTAAGCTTTTCTCCCTCACTCTCTCCCTTTTCTCAAGTTGAGTGTTTTCTGCTCTAATATCGGTAATATTATTTATAGTAGTGTCTGGGTAGAGTTCTTATTACCTTTAAACATTTCCTAAAAAAGGAATACACGCTAAAATTTAATTCAGACATTAGATATTTAAATAAAATGTGGCAATAGTATTTTTTTTTTTTTAGCTTAAGGTGAGCAACGCGCGTGGCTTACATTTGAAACACATTTAAACTCTATTGAATTTATACTCCACGTGTTTGAAATATATTAACCTTTTCTATTTCCTAATTTGAAGGATCAAATGTAGACCAAGATCAAGAATAAATCAATTTGATTACTTAGTATTTGTCTGAAAAGTATTTGCCAAAAGCTTTTCAAAACAGGAAACCCAAACAAGAACTATTAAAAGCGATAAGATACGTTTACTATTGAAATTAAAGCGTGTTGGAAATTCCCAAAGGGCAACCTATGCTTACAGGAAAGGCAAATAATTTGGCGGAAAGTTCCATTGCTTTCATTGATTAAATTTTGTTTAAATATCATGACGTATGTACATATTTGAAATGAGACTGATTTGCGGATTGTGAAAACTTTTGAGACTTTTTAAAATTCTCCAAAATAATCATGAATTAATGTATTATATTCCTTGTGTTCGGTCTCCCAAAGGCTATAGTTTGCTTTTTATATACAAATCTATATTGCGAAGGTCTAGACAAGTTGTCGAAGCGTGTGCTGCTCTGCCGCTGCCGCTGTCTCAGCCGACGTCAACGTCTACGCCAAGGAGCACGCACAATTTGCGTGGGGAGGCAACGGCAGCGGCGGTGCGGTTAGCCTAGGTCAAAAAGCGAAAAAGACAGAGCGTTGTCAGCGAGTTACAGTTGAGCGAGAACGCACACGCACATACACTCATACTGCTAATGACGCAGTTCTGGGTTCGGGGTTGGGGGAAATTTGCCAGCGTAGAGATACCGCGCGTGCAAATGATATAATACGTAAAGTACCAAATATGGCGTAATCTTCTCAGCTAGTGTTGCGCTAGTTGGCGAAATTAAATACTTGCGGTAAAAACAATGTGAGTATTAAAGAGTCGTGTGCAGAAACAGCAACCCCCATGACGTGTTTCACTTCTCTAGCAACATCAAATATGTATATATATATGTACATACATTAATACATACTGACATCTGTATGTATATAAATGGCGCAGCAAGAGCACCTTCCCTTTCGTTTGACATTCCACCCCCCACACCCACACTCGCTGCTACTGCACTCACTGCAGAGAGCAACACAGCGAGAGAGAGAGAGAATGAGAGACTATGAAAGAGAGAGGGTGGGTGGGTGAGCGAGTCAGCACGCGCATTGATTGTGTGGCTGTCGAAAACCGAGGCACGGCCTCCTTATGGCAACGCTTGGTATAGTATCGCACTGAGGCTGTCGAAAACTCATGCACGCCCTCCACGTGTAGTTCAAGTTCAAGACAACAATGAGAACGAGTGGATGCGCGAGTGTGAGAGTGCAGCACTGTCACAGTCGCTGCCTGCGCTGGCGCTGCAGTTGACGCTGCAGTCGGAAATCAATGTGCGTCTGTGTGCGTGTGTGAGCTTGCTTTTTGCCAATTTCGCATTGCATACTTTTTTCGAGCCCTTAAAGAGATTGCATTCAATCAAAGAGTTCGAAGTAAAGTTTCAGAGTAATCAAAGGGCCAAATATGGCTCTTTTGCATTAATTACAAATACTCAATGAGAAACAACCGCCATCATTAAGCGGCAGCAACGACGTCGCAGAACAACCTCAATCCAACAAAAGGGTCAACGAACTACGAAAAAAAGCTCGCAACGATACTTTTCTCGAAAAGTGTAAAGAGAAGAAAGAAGAATTGAGTTTATGTGTGTGTGTGTGTGTGCTGCGATCGCAGCAGGGGCAACGACAACAACCACAGGCACTCTTAATACATACAATTTGTTTTTGGAAACCCCAAAAGCAAATACAATAAGTAATAAAGGCGAAAAAAGAGACAACCAGCAGCAGCAGCAGCAGAACAACAAAGGGGGCTGCATGCACAAGTGTTTCTTTTTTTTATGTTCCGAATTTCTTTCTTTCGCCCTCTCTTTCTCTCTCCGGGCATATTGTATAAACTTTACATTATTTTTTTTTTGTTCTCGAACAATATCGAAATACATTTTTACGGCGACTTAAAAATAATTATAATCAGTCACTCGGACTCGGGTGAACTTTTTCTGGGGGAGTGCCGCCAGTCCCTTTGGTTCTGGAAATCTTTGAAATCGCCTTCAGGCAGAAAAACGAGTTTTTCAAAAGCTTCCGGTGACAATATATCGAAAGGGCGTTTTCCGGGGGCGTGTTTTGTGCAAAAGTGGTTCAATTTTCGGCTTTCAAAATGCATTTCCGCCACACATTTAATTTTACCCGATCAAATACTTCCTTGCTGCGAAAGTATATGAAATACATGTACAGTTGCTTCAATTACAAAAAATCATGTCCTTATCGAGTGATATTTAAACTCTAATTTATAAACTTTATTGTTAAATTAAAATTTTTACTAAAAACCATAATTAGAAAACTGTTTCTAAGTAAGAAATATAACTTCCAAAATATGTCCTTGTAGATTTAGAAGTGAATTAAATTCAAGCGAGGACAAGAACCCAATGAACAAGTGAACAATTCATTTTCGTTTCTCAACTCTGTATATATTTGGTTCCGTTGTCGCTCGCACAGAATTGAGCTAGCAGAGCGAGTATCTTGCAGATACCAAACACAGAACGCTTTATGTACACAAATATGTAGTTTTTATTTTTTGGCAAAACACGTTTGACAGGTTGCCTGCCCGCCAGCAGCGACCACTAGCCCCGCAAAGCCTGAAAATGTTAGAATTATTCCGTTCTGTTTCCAATAAAATCACTGACCAAACGTAAGCAACAAAATGTTATCGGCTGATTTCGCTAATTTAGCAAAATTACTGACTGGCCTTCGTGCAGTCCGGGGAGAGATGATACTGAGAAAATGAATAGCAACGCACACACACACTCAAATTTTTAGTGAGTGAATGCTAATTTCGCGCCAGAAAGAGATGGCATTAGCATCACGACGCCTTGAACTTGAATTTCGGAGAGAGGGAAAAAAAGTACAGACCTTCAATCGAAGCTCGGTACAGCCGAAAAATTGGAAATTTAATAAAAAGCATAACATAACAAGGCGAGAGCGAGAGTGGCAAAAGGGAACTTGCAGCAGGAGTGCAGCAGGCGCTCAATATTTCGAGCAGCGAGCAGCAGCAGCAGCGGCGGGCAGCATCAAAGTGACGCGTTGCCTGCTGCAGCCTTGTCCTTGAACTTGGCAAACATTTTTTTGTTGCTGTACCTATGTATGTGTATGTTTGTATATTGCAAGTTTAAGGACACAAACACACTGGCAATGCGCTTTCAAACATATAAGTTGAGAGCTGCAGCTGCAAAAGCTGGCAGAGGGCACACTTTGTTCATATAGGGCTTCATGAGTAAATGAATGCATATGTACATATATATTCATATACTTTTATCGCATTAGCTACATATGTACGTTAATACATATATGGATACAGAAAGCAAGACGCCATTTTTGCAGTTGAACTGAAAGAATACGAGATCCTACAGTAATTTCGTACGATCAAATAGCTTTCAATTAGCAATTAGGTACATAATTGCTGTTGTAGGGATTCGATTTTACGATTTTCCGAATTATCAAATTTACACCATCAGCAAGACTAGATTTAGTAAATTTTATTTTTATTAAATTAAATTTTAAAATAATGCAATTAAAAAAATCAGATTGCTGCAACAAGAGCTAATGTTAATGATCAGGCTTAGGATCGAATCGAAGCCTCTGTTTTACGGGTTTAATTTTTAAATAATTTGGTACATTACAGATGTACTAAATATTTTTCAAATCCCACCCGTATAGTCGGGTTTCAATAACTGACAATAACAGAAGATTTATTTATACCCTTTGCTGTACTTGCCCCATGACAAACGATCTTCGTGTGATCTATGTGATTTAAGTTTTTATTTATAATGAATTTTTATAAAAATATAGATTTAAAAAATTATATATACTTATCTATTTGAGAATATTTCAATGGCAATTTGGCTCTGGTATATTTTTTTAAACGGTATAAAACGAAATTTTTTAATTCAAAATATGTTATAATAAAAGATCTATAGATCATTAATATTTCTTGTTAAAATGGTGAAATTAAACAGTGAACTAGTACCTAAATTTTAAATTTGCACAAAATATTTGTAGTGCTTAGAATCTTTTTGAATCTGATCGAGTCATTAAACCAAAAGAAACAGAACAAAACAAAAAACAGATATACAGACGGATTGTTAACCAAGGTCAAACGTTTTTATTTATAAAAGAATTTAATAAAAAAGAAACAGCAAATTGGAGGAAAAAGAAGGAGCGCGAGAATGAGAGAGGTGATATGGACAACCATTAGATACATAAAGACAAACCAACAGACATACGAGTGATTATACAATTTATATCAAAGATACCTTGATAAACAAACAACAATTCTAAATAACGTTCCAAAGCGTCAGCAACAATAACAAATTCCCAAAAAAAATATGGATGGTGGATTTTTTGATGCGCCAGAGGGTGGTGCTGCGGGGGAGTGTGCTTCTACAGATACAGAACTTTTTGGGCGCACAGCACACAAAAAGATACAGATACAAAGGCACGCACACCAGTGGCTTGGATTTTACGCATGTCTGCGAACCGGCTTTTTTGCCTTCTTCCCTATCATTCCCCTCCCGGAATTAAACATTTGCGTTAGAATAAATACTTCAGCAAGCTCGCCGCCAGAATGTATCTGTATCCCTCTCAATGATATATATCCAAAGTGGCAAAAGTATCTGCCGGCCGTAGTTGTTGCTGGGGCGTTCCAATACGAAAATTACTGGGGTAGGCAAAGGGTTGGTTTCGTTGTTCAGAGGCATATATAAATCGACGATTCTGGCTTCTACAATGCTCACGAGTTTGTCATGTGATTTTTTGTGTTCTTTGCCGCCGATAAGCGGAAATTTTGTGAATAGACTGCAAAAAAATGCCCAAAAATAATGCGAGTTCTTTGCGAAATCGGAGAACGGAGAACGAAGAAAAGGCTGATAAGGTTTTAATTGTATTTTCCCACTTTTAATTACAGTGCACACTGGATATAATGAAACTAACTGAGTTTTAGTTAATAGAATAGAATATCTTAAACATAACATAAGACGGTTTTATTTTAATACAAGTATTTGTAAATAAATCTTTATTTTGGAAACTATATTTTCTTGTGCTCATATATTCTAGAGTCTACTGTACTTTGCACTCTTTTATAGCAAATAACACCTAAAATTCTTGCTGTGTTGTGTTCTATAAATAAATATCGGTTATTTGCCTTACTGCAAAAAAACCAAGTTGAAAGTACTAAAAATACTTGACTTGGCAATTATCGAGCATAAACGGGGTCCAAAGATGAATACCTGAACGATAAAGTAACAAACAAAAGAATAAATTGCATCATTAAGTCGTTGTCATATGATATAATATGGATTATATGATCATGCATACGAGTGAAGGCAATTTTCTGAAATATTTTAAAGAAAAATTCGAAGAAATATTATAGATGCCAATGTGAGATACTTTTAAGCAAAATTGATATGAATTTAACCAGAAGTTGGCAAGATAGTGAAGAAGGTTCTCTTTAAAGGGTCGAAACAAGATCAATTTCGTGAAATAATGTTGCTACCAAGGTTTAGTTCGGCACTTAAGTTATCAACTGTTGAATTTCCGCCTTTCAGTTATTGCTTATAAATCAGTTTACAATCATCCCGTTCCGCCCACCACCCTACCGCCCTACCTACCTACCGATGAAGAATTATAATTTAAGCACGGCTCCATTCATTAAAGCGAAGCGAGATAAACTTGAGCGTTTTCCACTTGAATACTCGAACATTTGAATATCGCCCAGAGTGTGATAAGAACTCAGTTGGCTTCGGGCTCCGATAAGTGGCAACAGGTGGAACGTGAATGAACGCAGCTACGACAACGCAAGCTAGCGCGACCCGAAAAGAAAAGCGAATCAAATCAACTTGCCAATTTTTGCGATAGCACCATTAACGTTGTTCATTTTTTTTCTTTTGTTTTATAATCGGTATTTTTTTGCTTTTGCGCCCACCACGACAACAATTTCCTGTGCACATAAATACCTCAATATCAAGTTCCAGAGATTAAAAAACAAAATAAAAAAAGAATGAATTCTTTTGCCAGTTAAAGTTCTTTTCTGATTTCTTTCGGTTTGTTTATAAGTTTTACCCACCGCCGCCTGACGTTGGCACTGACCTTCGGACACGAAATAAGCGGCTATATCTTTTTATAATGCAACAATTTGCCCGCTACAATGTTAAAGGCTCGTGTCTTACTGGATCCTTATCTGGTGGCCAAAATGACAGATCTTAAACTGATTTCATTTATAATCGAAATGAAAGTCAATTGAGTTCTGTAATTGTTATTATATAATATGCATAGTATGGGTTGACCTTAGAGTGTTATCAAAAATTTGTGTGTGGTCATGATTATGAGGATTTCTGATGAAGTCCTGCCAGCACCACGGGTATCATTCCTATCTGGTTTCTGGTTAAGAACACCTGTTGATACCTACATATGTAGATTAGCTAAATGATCCTTTCAAGTGGCAAGCTTTTATGGGTGACTCACCCTCGGTCAGTGGTGACTCACGACTGCGTAGGAAACCCCTCTTGAAAATCGAATCATTATCAAAAACGGCGAATACCTAGAACAATATAATATTGGACTATTGTCATGATGACTCACTAAGCTCCCTGATTTCTAATTCCATTGACTCATCATTATTACGACTTGAGAACCTGGCCCAATACTACCCAGGGGGTGTGTGTGAGTGTCCTGGCCTGTCTTTTTCACTTTCCAACCAGATTCTAATCGGTGAAATACCTGTGTGATTTTTTTCCTGATGGCGTATGTGTTTATAGATCTGTTTTGATATTTTTATGAGCTAATCATTGACGTAAGGGGTTGGGTGTTGATTAAATTATATTTGTATTTATTTATTTAATAAGGGGTTTTTACGTATGCGTATGTATATTGTTGTAATACATTTAGGGGTTGGACTTATGTATAACAGAATTAAAAGGTTTACCTATTTTATAAAGTTTATACTTTAATAACTTTAGTTGCAATAATATGAGTGCTGAAGCTTTCATTTGTATCTCTTACTATATATTTTTATTACTTTAAATGCTTTTAACGTATTCCCAAAATTAGTATTTTTAATAAGATATGTACATATATATATTTTTGTGGATTTTTTGGATTTTAAAAGGGCTTTCCTATGCATAAAAAAATGATCGCTTTAGGTTTTTATTTAAATATACACATATATAATATATTAAAATTACTTTACGGACTTTTAATATAGTATAAATTTTATAGGTTTTAAAATATGGTTCCTTTGAATGCTATATAAAATTGGATGACTAGTCCACGCATTTCATTAGCTTGTCAGAGAATGAATGATGAAATCATAAGTCTGATTTGTCAAAAAAGCTTAATATTAATCATTTGATATGTAAGGATTAAATTCTTAAGTTCAAGGTACTGTTCTTTTTAAAATAATAAATTAGCTTATTAATCCTTTGTTACCGTCTAGCGTAAGTTTAGAACTTATACCTTACATTTCAGTTATTATGAAAGATTCAAATATTTTTCAGTTCCAACAGATATTTATTTGTAAGACCTTAAGAGTACTTCCAAATTCGATCAAATTGCAGTTTTTTTTTTTGTTAAAAATAACCTCTTTATTTAAATAAATTATTTTGCTAAATTTCTAATTAAGTTTATAAAAAAAAAATATTTTAAAAATTATGCACATTATGTTAGAATTAGTTAAAACTGTATTTTAAACTCACCATAAAATGTAACTGCAAAACAGATCTTCGAATGCAATGTGTAATCCAAATGGGAGGCTTGTGATACTTTTTGCCGATTGCTTAACACTTGTTGGGTGGCTGATTAGCTTGTTGTTCTGGGGGAGTCGCGCGTCTAAACACGCGCGTCGACCAGCGGCAAGTGTTTTCCGCCGAAACTGCGAAACAGACCCGTAGCCGTATCCGTACCCGTACCCGTTACCCGTAATCACAATTGTGTTGCGACAATTCTCTCGCTCTCACTCGCCCGCCGATGACCAATTACAAAATACACACGCCGTTAGAACAGGACCACTTCTGTTTTCTTTTTCTGTTTTATAAGTTTTCACTGTTTTCTGTTTTCTTGTTTTTCTGGTAGTGGTTCGGGTTGGTTATTGTCGTTGTTGTAGCTGAAGAGAGCTGCTGCTGATCGGACAGCGGACGATCGTACGTATACGCGATGCGGGCCCGAAGCTTTCGGGTGTTTGTTCGGGCGTTCGGCTTTTCTCGTCCGAGCTTACTCGCCGTTGCCAGCGGAGGCAGCGCAGCCTTCAATATATATTATAAAATTATTATTTTCAGCTTTTAGAATCGTGCTGCTCTCCGTCCCGCTCTCTCTCTTAGGCTCTCGTCTCTGCCTTCCGATTTCCGTGTATATGTATGAACGGCTCTAATCACGAGTGTGAGTACAAGTGTATTTGTGTGTGGGCCTGCTATTTATTATCTAGCACTCATTGTTGTCTTTGCGCACATTCACACGCCACTATAAACAATATTGACCTAGGTTGTTTCTGTATGTATGTACATATATGTATGTATGTAGCGGATATTATATCTAATGAAGGTTCACGAACGAATATGTTATCGCACTTCTTGATTCTGAGCAATTTTCCACGAAAACACTGCTTTTTGATTTTGCCTCAGTCAGTCTTTAGTTGAAAAAAAACCACAAACTCACATACACAGAGTTAAAAAATTGCACTTGGAACTAAACTTTAGTATTGTTGTTGCTCAGTGTGATTTCAGTTAAGGCAAATGAGATCAATTGGTATTATGTCGCGCACTGTATGTGATTTGTTCCTTCTTCTGCAGGGAATATAGCTTTAGCGTTAGCTACTCGAGTTTTTTTTACGTTTAAAGAACGTGTCCGTCCGCGTCGCCTGCTCGTCGAGAAATACGAGAACCGAAAAATTTGCCGAGAACAAAGCTCACAGTGGCAGAGCAGCGACGGAGGCGGCAGCGACTGAGACAGCGACGCCGACTGCGCGGCATTGGTGCAGAATGAAAGTCGCTCGGAACGGATGTCTGTGTGTGTGTGTGTGTTGTGTGAGCCGGCATTTGCCGCAGCTGCCTCTCACACAGGCAAAGGTGCGCCGTTTTCGCAGTTGTTGTACTTATTCGGCAATCGTTGTTGTTGTTCTTGTTGTTGCTCTCGTTGCTGCTTTGGGCTGGCATCGACGCTCAACTTACTCAATAAAATTTTTATTATGATATCTCTACACGCACACGTTCGAAACGTCGACGCTTTCGGACGGATTGTGGCCGCTGGGCTTTCAGCTTTCCGTTCTTATCGCCGTTTACTTCTGGGCGTATGACGTTTTCCGTCCGAAACTGGCCCGAACCTACGATTTGTTAACAAAGAAGATGGCCACGACGACCCTGGGGACAGGAAGAGTTGCCAGTCACTGTCCAAGGTTCGCACAATATGTGATTTGAACTAGCATTGGAACACGTCAAATATTAAGTTATATTTTAAGACATCGGTTATAAAAATTCGTACTAAACAAGAACTAAGTGGTCAAGAAGAAGTGTCAAGAAAGAGTGCTTTTAGTGGCTCTTAATGCTCTTGCTGCTCTCTTAAAGCTGATCATAAATATATTTTGTACAAGTTGAAAAGCATCTCCATTCCCCATCCATTCTACCACGCCCTTGTGTTTCTGTTAGTATCGGATATATAAATATAATTTGGAAACGAGAGCAGGGCTGATACATTCCTTTGTTGCTACGAAAAGAGTGTATTGACCTGAAGTAAACGGAGCAGCGACAAAAATAAAAAATAAACCAAGATACATATGTATAAAGCTATAGTCAGTGCCTCGACGTTGAGTTACTGTGTATATCATTATAGTATTTTCTACAAATGTCTGTATTTAATATGGCTAATATTGTACAGTAACATTTGGTATAAAAATTAAAAAGGAACTCAGAAATTGCTTGTCCCGATCACGGAATACCCGACCCCAAAGCATTGCCTACTTTTTGGGCGTCAACTGTAATCACACTTTTGTCCTTCTGCTCGAATACAATACACCCTGTTACTCTACGATTTACCCTGTATAATTAGACAACAAAATAATGCATAAATTAATCAGGTGCTGAATTCGGCGAATTCATAAAATTAAGAAATTTCAGTTGACGCATGACTGAGATGCGGCGACGCTGGCAGCGGCAAAAGAAAAAGTTGCAGCAACGCTGAACGCATTTCCTGCGCTGCTGCAGATCAGGGGGAGGAAGTCGGGGGCCGGGGCTAAGCCGGGAGGGCTGGAGGGGCGGAGGCGCGATAAATTAAAGCTTCATCCCTTGTGCGACTACGGCAACGACCAACACCAACAGAAATGGCCGAGGCCGAGAGCCACAAGCGAAAACCCCCAAACCCAAGGCGTCTGGCAACGTTGCAAAAAGGGCAACGGCAACGCAAGCAGCGTAGTCAGCGTCAGAGCCGAGCAGCAACCAGAGGCCGCGTGGCGGCCGTGCAACGGCTTTCAACAGCATCGCGAGGACGTGCCACTATTTTCGACACATGCTGCACATGCACATTGGGGGAGGGGGGCAAGCAACAGAGCTCGTGTAGCTCATGCAACGAGCGTACACGAATCTCTTCGTGTCTGTAGCCATGTTTATGCCTCGGATTTAGTGTACTCAAAAGTACATGAAACTAAAATGTGTATCATGATTATCGTATAATATATATCCTTGGAAATATCCAAATGAATTTCAAGTAAAATTGGTACATTTTTATTACTAAGCTTACAATAATATGGAATGCATTCTAAAACTTAAATGATATAGAATTTATAACAGTTTTAAAAAAGGTATTACTTTTCGTGACTAGATCACTTCGGAAAGCACAAGTTGCATGCAGTTTTAAAATTAATTATAGGATTGTATCTGAATTCAATTATTATTTAAATTAATATTTATCGAGATTTTTATATGAAAATTGTATCGACAAATCAAATATTAAAAAACTTATAACTAAGCCAAATGTTGATTAGTTTCAATTCGGAAGGCTTTCCTGTGTTAGCTTTTATTAAGGTTTTAAGTCTTCATAAGTACTTAAAGTAAAAAAATAAGCAACATTTTTAAATTTTTGACAATTTTAATGATGTAACCCCTTATAAAATTTTAAAAAAATTTAAAAAAATTTGTTTCCACCGGCCATGGCTAAATCAATTCCACTGTTGATGCTGACCATGAATATATATGGTTTATAGGGTCGGAAATGACTCCTGTCACAGCATTACAAGCTCCTTAAAATGATAATTATAATTATAAAATTATAATACACTGCAAATAAAATAATATCAAATCGCATAAACGCAATCTGTGTATTTACCCGAAACTTTTCATGGTTTTTGTGGGCGTGAATGTTGCGTCGGCTGTCAAGAACTCGAATATCTTTTCTTTGACTGGGTGGGAGGACATCCGTTGAATGTTTGAATTTGTAAATGTATATTTTGGGAGCTCCCTCTGCGAAATTCTTGAAATCAAAATACCTTGCCAAAACTGTCAAATGTTATAAATCAAGATATAAAACTTCGAAATGCATTTCCTCATTAACATCTACAAGATAAAATGATTAGATTCTTACCGTATTGATAATAACTTTAACAATAAGTCTATGCCGAAATATTTAGCCATATTTCAGTTTCAAAACTGAGGATGACGAATAGTTTGTTATTTATTTTATAAAAAGTGTTGTCATAGGTTGTTTAAAAGGCCCTACTTGAATGCTTCACCGGTCTTTATGAAGTTATCTTACATATTGTTTAACTAACGACCTTATATAATATTTGTTTTAGAAGTATGAATATGCAAGTAAACAACAGATATTAAAAAAAAAAACTAAAATAGTTAGATACTTAATTATGTCATAAAAATCATTGCAAGACCTGACTTGTTATGCACTTTTTCCATATAGATAACATCGAAAATAAAATGCGCAGCCAAATTTGCGATTACAATTTGAAAAGAATGGGCTCACGTAATCAGGGAGTAAATATTTTGAATCTGTAAGTAATGTCAACACTTGTGTGGAGCTATTAGTTACATCTTCTGAGGCGCAACAAGTTTAGATTGTCGTTGCGACTACCACAACTTTGTAATATTCCCTATTAGATAGGGTAGCCAGGGTCCGGACTCGGCTCCAGAAAATGCTTATCGCCCCGGAGGTTGCATAACTTGGCTGGAATTCATGTAACCAATTACCCTTACACTTGCACCGGGCAATTTATGGCATATAGGTATGAAATGTCAAATAGACTCATTTGTATACATTTGTATATCCGCAGTCGTGGTCTAAGTACAATAATGCCTTATCCAATCTGATGTAATTCCTATTATTGCGATTGTAATAAATTTGTTTACCAAGATGCAAAAGCAAAACAGTCCGATTATTGGATGGAAGGGAAGGGAAGGGATGGAAAATACTTGAGAAAAATAGTGTGGATGGAAAATGATCTTGCCGCTCTCTTTTCTATACCTTTTACTTACCTGTTTGTTATTAGGACTTGTAGATGTTTGCTTAAATCATTACATTGTCCCAAGTTAGTAGAGTGCTAAACTACTATACCCCTTTCCGTTCTGAATATGTATTCATAGGTTCATGGTTTATATATCGAGTTATTTTAAACCAAACGGGTTCTTAATTATTCTTTAAAAACTTGAAGTTATAATTCCGAAAACCATAAACTATGCATGAAGAGAGAGGTTGCTTAATTCTAAGTTGAAACTAAGAGTTAAATCAACACTAGAACCGCCTATAAATACTTTGTATTAACCGAAGGTCAAATATACCTCTAAATTTAATACTATATAGAAAAGCAAATACAGGGTTGCTCTAGTTAAAGTATCATTTCTCATATTAATAATAATTATTATTGACCCTCAATTGGTTATCTAGTCGAAAAAGATTTTCACAGTTTTTGTTATTTTTGGTATATGAATTCTTTTACAAATAAATGTAATTCGCTGCACAAGGTAAATACCAGATAAAGTTCTTATAATCCACTAAAAGAGAAAGATTTACAGAGTGATATTTACCACCAAAAAGTGCTGCAAACACTTAACATTGCTTTGTTTCATCTAAAACTATTTGATTAAATGTAATCGATTTATACACATTTCCGACTCTTTTAATTTCAAGCATTACGGACACAGCAATTGTTGATTGGTCGCTTACCAATTCAATTGTAAATTCAGTCTCTTATCCATATTCATAGGATATTCACTGTAGAATGGATCAGCTACCGATAATGGAATGATAAGGGAAGGGGCGGCAGCGGCGTAGACATTTTGCACGTAGGCAGACTGCGTCAATAATAACTGCAGTGACAACTTCCTCTCGCTTGCGAGTGTACTCTCACATTGTAGCTGCACTTCTCTCTGGGGCTTTCTGTCTCTCTACCTTTCTTTTCTCTCCCTATTCTCCCTATCTGTGTGGCTCGATGGTTCGGTTCATTGACCGCCTACACGTGCATCGTAAACTGATGCACGTCCTCCCTCGAAACGTATAGCGAGCGGCTGTTGAAAACTATTGCACCGCCTCCCCACATTACACGTTGCATTTATCGCATGCACATGTTTGCTGTGCCACCTCCCTCTCTTTCTCGTTTGCTGCATCTTCCTCTCTCGCTCAACTATTAAATGGCTTATTATAGCTAGACAGTATTTCTTACAGTTTGTGTTGTTGCCTGATTTCTCGATATTTGCTTTTCAGCTGAGCGTGGCCTGCACTTGTGTGAGTGTGGAGTCCGCCCCCCTCTTGGCAGTCTCGCTCCCTGAGTGTGTGTGTCCGTGTGTGAGAGCAACAAAGTTGTTCCTATCTCAAGACAACTTGCAGTTTGATTATTTTCGGTTGTACAGTTATTTAAGGAACATGAAGAGCGTATGCCGCGCCCACGACAATTATATCATCACCCCTAAATATCACAAATATATATGAGTATCTCATATCTCGACTCGTTTAAAGTTGTTGTTTTGGACACTTATTACTCGAGTGTGACAGTTGTTGCATTTTTTATTTGCTTTTCAGGTGATACAAGCTGCTGCCTTTTAAATGCTTGCCTTTTTATTCAGAGGAGGGAAATTCTGGGAGTTAGATTCTCGGAATTTTTAAATTAGTTTTTCCGCTTGAAATACAGAAATTAAAAGAATTGAAACTCAAAATAAATAGTATTTAGTTCTTGTTTCGGTTCATTAAATAACAACTTGCATTCATAAATATTTATGTAAATATAACCTTGCAGGGTATTATAAAAGCTTGCAACATAGTGAAGGAGTCATTTCCAACCCTTTAAATCATATATATTCTTGATCAGCATCAACAGCCGAGTCGATCTAGGCATGTTCGAACAAAAAAAAAATTTGTGAAATTTTAAAAGAATTTTATAAGGGGTGACATTGTTAAAATTTCTAAAATGGGCTAAAATATTGATTTTCTTAACTTTTAAATTGAGTATGTAGATTTATTGACTTAAACTTACACAGAAAAGCTTTCCAAATTTAAATAAAATTATTTTTGACTTAGTTATACGATTTTTAAACTTTGATTTTTACAAAAAATGGTATTATAAAATTGTCGAATTTGATCGAATTCCGTTACGATCTTATAATTCAATTGGAAACTGCAAAGGTCTAGTTTAGTTTCCTTTCCTATTTTTATATTAAATTAGACGTAACTTAGTGTTATTGCATAGTATCATAGTTATAAAACATCCTTGAAAAATAGCAATCATTAGCACGTTACGTGCAATAAAAATTATATTAGGCATTACGAATGGGGAGCCGATCTTGATAATACATTGCATCTTACAATTAGCCTTATCAAGATGATTGCATTTTTAGATTGTCCAATTGCAAAATAATATTTGTGCTTAGAAACGTAAATATATTCTAATTATACCTGGTATATTAAATATGTTTACCTTTGAACGGATTCTATTTAGGTTCCTTAATTTACTTATTAGTTTATACAATGTGATGTGTATGATTTCGAAACAGATTCCGTTTTTAGGGGATCAATAACTAAATTAAGTTCGTGTTTATATTGTTTTCTTTAAAAACTAAATATAAATATGTATACACATTTGTAAATAGTTATCCAAATACCAGCGAATGTTTGCAAATTTAATAAATTTTTGTCATAATTCTACGTTTTGCTAACAGAGCGTGTCATCGTAAATAATAGAAAATATTACCATTTGTGATTAGCATTTTTAATTTTAAACTGTCGACGCTGACGTTTATTTAAACGGCGCGTGCAGTTTGTAATAACAGTGGGACTCGATCATTCTGTAGGTGATCGGAGTAGGTGAGGCGGAGGTGGAAAGTACTTACCTGGAAACCGAGTCAATGTACCCCAAGCCCTTGCTAGAAGGTCAAGGTAATACAAGGGCTAATATAAAACAAATAAATATGTGATAAACAATATTAATAGTCAAGAATTTCGTTGACTGTTAATGCAGATCTGGAATATCAATTGAAATCTTAATCCAAAGTTTTAGTTTGTTTAGTTTTGTGTTTTGTTATTGTTATTTTATGTGTCTTATGGGTAACTGGTATGACATATTAAAACAATTAAAAAGCTTTCAAAATTGGAAACACATACATACATTCACCTCAAGTTATAGAAACGTAAACCTGGTTAAAAGTAAAATTTAAACCTACTTAAGAACACACAGAAAAAAACAAGTCAAATCTATCGATTCTTAATGGAACAGTTAATCTATCTGCCATGTATTTCCGTATCCAGTTTGCGTAATATTGCCTCATTTCCGGTGTTTATCTTCTTTCGCAGATATTCAGATGTGTTTCCATTTGCCACCCACTGCGACCCTCACCCACTGGGTTTCACCTTCCTACCATTTCCTTAACTGAAGGTGTGTGTGTGCCACCCCCTCTTGGACGCGCCCTGCACCAAGACCAAACTACGCATGAGTTTCCTACCCAAAAAAAACATTAAAAAGGAACTTCCCTTTCCATTTCAATGGGGGTTACTTTCGGGATCCACGGCTTCTGCGTGTTGGGGTTTTCCGACTTGGCTTTTCCTTGGGTGGGTACCGGGTTCATTGAACTTGCCATTTTCCTTTCGCTTTCTTGACAGTGAAATTTCCCTTCCCAGGCAGGGGGTGAGAAGCCGAGAGGTGAGAGGGTGGTTTGGTTGGCCCATTGACATGCGCATAATTTTCTACTCAAAGGAAATGGGGCAGCTATTTGCCTTCTTCGGATTTGCGTGAGCTGTCTTTATAGCCTTATCGAGATTATTATATTCTTAAAGCAGTGAGTTAGACATCGCTGATCATAACCATATTTTTTGATAAGAATCAGCAACACAATGACTTATTAAAATTACATTTTTTGAGTAACAAAAAGAACAAAGGGGCTGGGGGGTACAACATTAAATTATTCATTTTATTTCTAGGCATGTTCATGCAAAGGATTGGCAGGGTTTTGTGCATTAATGATCTGGTTAATTTGTTTAAATTTTTGTATAAACCATATTTTGTAGAATGCCATCAGACACCAACCGATTTCCCTTCCACAACGACTTCTGTAGCTCCGATTGGAAGATTAAGGAGCTCCTTGATAGCAATAATGAAATTCATTTCCATAAGATTCCCTCTGCACCTTCTTGGAAAAGCTATTTTATGCATTCACGAATAAAGTTTAAAGTCTTCAATGGGCACTTGAACATAGATTTATGCCCGTCGAGTAAGAGTATAGCTAATCCCAATCACTTTATCTCTCAAGTACCTCCCCCAAAATATTACACCAAACAAAAAGCACAGTCGAAATAGAATAAAAAAAACAATCTAATGATCAAAACATGGCTCCTATGAATACTCACTCCATTTACAAAAGCGACAAACTCGCCCCCCAAATTGAAGAATACTCGAAAAAAGCTGACCTGCGGGTAGAATTAAAAAACCAGATCATATCCATTTCCAGTATATGAATATGGGGGAGTGAATGAGAGGGAAATGCACAAAGAACCACTTACCTAATACTATGGATACCGTTAGACGACAAGGGTCACTGTCCAGAGAGCAAAACACAAGAAGGAAAGCTATACACTCACTCAAAAGTACCTACACTTGGTGTATTTATTTCCAAACACACTCACAGCCGGTTATGTCATGCCCATATGAAGTCTAATTGGAAGGGAAATTCTCAAAAATCTGAGTGGAAATTCCTTATCCACTTAACTTTGAAATTGTCCAACAATTTCCCTGCTCTCAAACACAGATTGAGTTTGAGTGAAATTTTATAGAAAATAAGAACTCTTTCCACTCAAACATTTACCGAAACAAATTTCCCTATCAAACAGAACTGTGTGTTTGATAGGAGGGAAATTTTGGTTTAATGACACTCAAATAGAACTCTGTGTTTGAGAGAAGGAAAAATATTGGTTTGAAGAAACTCAAACATAACTTTAGGTTTGAGAGGAGGGAAATTTTCGCCGGATGGCTTCTATTGTTTCGAACTGAACAAGAAAAGTTGGAGAGAAGTTCAAGAACTTGTGATAGATTTTTCCATTTTTATACTTTTATAGCAATAGACAGAATAGAGAGAAGAGACGCGATTCCGACCCCATAAACTATATATATTCTTGAGCATGAGCACCCGGATCTTGAATACTTTCAAAAGCTAAAGCTTTGGGAAGTTTTGAAATGTTGTTGGAATTATAATTATAATATGTACATTCTTTTATATTTTATGTTATTAAAATGCTGCTTTGTCAGCCTTTAGTACTTCATATAATTTATATATTTATATGTTTCTTTTCAACATCTTCAGGCAAGTCGATTTAAGCCAAGCCGATTTTCTTTATTTATCCAAATTAAATTAATTAGCTTACTACTATATTACAAAAAGAACATTATCTTATCAGTCTTCTATAACTTATTATTCTATATTTTATTATATTATAGTATATTAAATTATATTATGGCATTCACTACTTATTTGTTATACAAAATATAAGTTTTTAGACTTTTAAAGGCCTAAAAACCCTACAGTTAGTTAATTAAAATCTTCCCTTAATTGATATTAATCACAAAAAATCCCGTCTTATCTGTTGAAATCAAACTCTCTGGACAGACACACCCAGTGCCAAAAAATCATCCACCTTTCTGCTGCTATCATCCAAAAGACGAAGACGCATAAATACCCCCTTATCAGCTGTTTTTTTTTTTGAGCTGCGCAATCGCCAAGCGACTACGCAATGCACTTGAAATTGCTTCGAGAAGAACTCAGTTCCCGTTCCAGGTTCCCTTTGATTTTTATATTCTCCGGAACGCAGAGTGAGTGACTAAGGGGGAAATTTTTGGATTTGGAAAACGCTCGAGTCGTGACCCATTTTCAGTACAACATTCGGTGAAGAGTTCAAAGACCTCTACCGCCGGAGAGCGCTTACGACTGCTGGTGGACAACCCCAAAGGCCTATGGCTTATTTTCAGCAGTGCTTTCATGCTTTCGCTTTCGGTATCTAAATGAATTCTCCGCTTTTCCATTACAACAGCATGTGCAACTGTTTTTTGGGTGTTCCTATGTGGGCCTGTGGTTGGGGCCTGTGTCATGATGTCATTTGGCGAGGGTGGAAATGCATAATCAGCACTCTGGCTTTATGCTCACATTTTATGCGTGTCTCAGGCGGAGGAGGATTGCTAAGGTTTTTTCCCACTTTCAATTTCTCCCATTTCTAAAGGGGGGGATAGACTATGGGATTCGATTTCGGGCTGGCTTGACCCATATATATGCCTGTGTATACCATATCCGCCACTAAGGAGACATCACCATATAACAATTGAAATTTAAATTTATTGGGTGAATTAAATGTGTTTACAACATCAACTTAATTATGAAGATTTGTGACTCTATGGCTGGGATTGATTTTAATTTTGTGGGTTGCATACGTTTAAAATAAATTAAGAAGTGTTCGATAAAGGATCATTAACATACAAAAAAATTATATACATATAAGTTTTTACAATTTTATTTGACTAAAATTATGTTTTTAAAACGATCCTAAGACAGCTACTTATATGTTGTAATGTAGTTTTAAGATTTTAAAGTTGTATTCTAAAAATATGTGTATATACTTTCATTAGGAATCATTTTCCAAGTACAATTAGAGATCATATTATGTTAAAATGAAGTTTTGAGATTTTAAAGCTTTTTTCAAAATTACCTAGTGTTATTAAGATAAACTTTATACAATTTTTAAAAGAGATCATGAAGTTATGTATATAAAGTTTTAAGGTTTTGGAGTTGGTTTTTTAAATAAATATATATTCCAATTGGGTTTTACTTTATTATATTATGTGAGCTCGATTGATTTTAGAATATAGAAATATTCTAAAGAAATTGATTTTATAAGTTTGAATTGAAAAACTAGAAACTAGGTGATAATAAATTATACATAAAATGTATCTTACCATAAACCTTATGAAGAACACCCAAAGTAATATATTCAAAATGTTTATTATATTATATTGAATATAACCATATGTCAACAAAGTAATTTGGAAAACACCCATCAGGATTAGATCTAATACAGAACAGAGAACAACGGTCAAGGGGAAATTTTAATTTCTTCCTCTAAAAATCCTAGAACTAGAAAAAAAATCCTAGCTATGGGCTAAAGTTCAGGAACCCCATGATGATTACAACGCGCAGACGTTGCCATCGACACAGACACCATTCCGTGCCATAAACTGGCTCACTGACTATGCTGTTGGACGGACGGACTTCCTCCTCCTTCCTTGCTTTTCCTGAGGAAAAGTCTCAACCCCCAAAGACTTTGCCTCCCTGCGAACGAAAATGAGTCTCACCTCCTTCTCCCCCAATCAATTTGTTGGCGCTGCAAAGGAAGTTCATTGAACTTGAGGAAGTTTGTAAAGCCAAGCTTTTGCCCTTGCTTTCCTTCCACAGAATTGCGCCCAGGACGAGAGTTCGGGGTTTTGAGGGTAGTAAATACAAACAGGAAAAATACTCTTATTTTCATAATAAGGAAAAGTTTTTCAAGAAAATGGTAAATAGTATAAGTATTTAGAAAATAATTAATTATCATTATTTGCAAACCACGTGTGTACGTGGTAAGTAAAAGTAGAGAAATCATCCTGAAATATATAAAAAGTATCTATGAATTACTCTAAGATTATGTTCCCATTAAATTTAATAATATACTATTCTAGGTAAATAAATTTATATACATTTTTCTGCAAATAAATTAAACTGCAAAGATCATTAGGAAAATATAGTTTGGGATAATAAATATTTTATATTTACTGCTTGTATCGTAAATCTTACAAAGTAATAAATATACAATTAGCCCAATTATAAAATAGCAACTCAAGAATTCAATAATAAAAAACATTTCATACTTTCTGGCGACTTTCCTTTTGTTAAAAGCACATAAAAAGCTTTAAATCGAACTTGTTATAACTTTTCTTATTTCTTATTGTTTTAATTTAATGTGCAAAGTGTTCAAGAAATTAGGAAATTTATTGCTGATGTAAAAGCAGATTTTTTACTCAATCTGGAATATTTAAAAATAAAGAAGTATGAATCTGTTCAAATGCATAAATATAAAATATGAAGGGAAATGGCATTATAAACTCGAATCAAAAATAGCAATTACTTCAAAATCTTAAAAATTAAAGACTAAAATAAAAATTATTTGATTGCTTTTTATCTGCAAAGCCATTATAAATATAGTAAATCTTTGAATTAAATATAACTTTCATGGAATATAAAATTTACTCAAAAAGTTCTAAGATGGGTGTTAGGCATTCTCTTTAATTTAAGTGGATGGTTTGTTAATAATAATAAATATAATATATAATATATATATATATATAATAATAATGAACGAACCATCGAGATAAATTATTAAGATTTCCTGAGACTGTAAAATATAAATGTTATTTATTATAATTATTACCTATAAAAAATACTATATTAGTGGTTTACTTTATAAAAATATCTGCTAAGACAACTACAGTATTGCATTAATAAGAAATTTGCCTTGTAGTCAAATAATTAGAGTACATTAATAAAAACCTTTATATGTTTAGTATATATCATCTGGCATATATTGTATGCTGTCCTTTTTTTGATTGACTTAATTTTGTGTTCTAGACAAAAATTAATCAAATCAAAGGTTTAGTTTGTTAAAAATAATAGGTGCATTTAATTTTAATGTTTGTTTGAAATCATGTGAATATATTTGTTGGTTTGCCTATAAGGAATACGATTTTAAAGTAACATAAAAGAGAAATAAGATTAACTTCAAGAACCCCATGTTCGCAGTTACCCATAGGATCGTAAGTTGGAATGTAAATTCAATAATAACTAAGACAAAAATCAATTAATCTCAATTTGGAAAGCTTTTCTGCTCTATCTATTATTGGCCTAACAAATCTGCATACTACTTTTTATAAATTAAAAACCTAAAATTTTAATAAAATTTTGACAATTTTAACGATGTAACCCCTTAAAATTTTTTGAATAAATGTCGGAAATTTATTTTTTTTTCGGACACGGCGAAATCGACTCAGCTGTTGCACTGATTAAAATTATAATTCCCTGCAAAGGTTTTAGAAATCACATTTAATATTAAGAATAAAATAAAACTTGCCACCTTCTTTTAGGATTTCATTTATTAAGTTCACTGTCTTTTTGTTTCCTTAGTAACATTTACACATTCATAAAAAATATACGTAAATCATCATTACTATTATCACCTCCTTCGGTCATATGTGTAATCAGTTTAATTAAATAATTTTGTCTGAGATTAATGATAATAATACGCGACGCTTTGATCCTTCAAAACACACTTGGTGTGCGGCAAACATATAATGTGTATGTGTGTATGTATGATCCAAAAAAGGAATAATGATACTCAGGAATTACAGTAATTACAATAGTTATAATTTAAACTAAAATGCCAAAACATTTTTTTATGGGAAAAACTAACTGAAAACTGCCTTTGCTTGATACGGCAAGGGACTAAACAAATAAAAAGTATAACCAATCAAGTTATTCTGATGACATTGTTGATTGTTGTTGTTGGTTGGTTGGTTGGTGTTGTTGGTCTCAATCCTTCTATTACTGCTGCGCTGGTGCCGGCTGTGGCTGCGGCGCCAGGCGATTAATAAATCCAATTCCTCCACGAATTATCTTGCCCACAGGTGGCGGCGAGCGGGCGGCCAGCGCCTCAAAGGCGATGCGCAGCTCGGAGAAGGCGGTGCGCGGATAGGGATTGCGTCGCGAGCTATAGCGCATCACCAGGTAATGATAGTAGATAATTGGTGTCATTAAGCCAGCGTGACTCCTAAAGTTGTAATAGAACAATTAATTAATTATCTAAAAATCCAGTAAATCACTCAAATTGACTTACATAAATGTCAGCACAATGGCATAAGGCATAATGAAGATTTCGCAGAATGCAGTGGCCTTCAGGATATTTGCCGCCTGGAACTCCACAATCGAAATGATGAAACGGGCTCCCCACCACGAATTCTGGCCAATCAGCTAGAGATTTAAATACAAATTTTATTAGGAAAAAAATTCATATAAATATTATTCATTGAAAACTTACATCAAGAAGCTTGAGCGAGTAGCTGGAGGCATGCAGCACTGAGTAGAGCAGCACTGGTATGAGCACCAGCAGTGAAGGCCTGATGTTGAAGAAGATCAGCGAGTACATCATGTAATGACACGAGTCTTCGGC
The DNA here is from genome assembly GCF_035046125.1 of Drosophila serrata. Classification (NCBI taxonomy): domain Eukaryota; kingdom Metazoa; phylum Arthropoda; class Insecta; order Diptera; family Drosophilidae; genus Drosophila; species Drosophila serrata. The sequence goes on from NW_028256998.1 coordinate 591,084, forward strand.
AAACAATCGGGCAAGAAATTCGCGACTAAACGAGAAGGCTGGTACTCGCTGGTGCAAGCGTAGCGCTGAGATAGCCGCATTGGCCAGCAAAACCTTGCTAAACGAACTCTGTTGTGCACTGTGAATAGTAATTTCTTAGTTTATGTAAATTATAAATGAACAAAAATAAATAAAAACTCACGTAAAGATGGGCAGTACATAACTGATGGTAAAGAAGATGGCCACCAGGCGCAGGGCCCACAGTCCCGAGTCAATGCGGTTCGTTTGGAAATGCTGCAAAAGCTTGGCCGCTCCATTTTGTGTTTGTGATGACTGCTGCGGCGGGGCATCCTGTTGCTGCTGCTGTTGTTGTTGTGAGGAGCTCTCGGAGCTGTTATCTGCATTGTCAGAGCGCGGAGGCTGTTGGTCGGTTGCTGTGCTCATGATGTATGTATGTAGCTCGATGTTGTGGGTCAGTTCTGAAATAAAATAAATAATTTATAATGTATGATCGACTCTAATGCCAGGTTATTTGTAATATCATATTTCCTCAAGGAGCTCTGGGATCAAAATAAAAAGAAAAAGAAAAACATACAGTACTCTGAGAAGTGCAAAGGAAAAATGACAAATGAAAACTGTTACTTGGCTACTTTTTTTTTCCTTTGGTCTTATCGCATCAGAAATTTCTGCTCTTATCGAGGCAATGCGAGGGCAATGATAAGCCGAACCCGAAGCTAGAAGTAACCGCGACCTTATCTAACTTGTGTGTGAGGGCTAGAAATTGGCCCCACTAAAAATATTTCACCTTTTCTGCGTTCTGTGCTGAATTGAATTCTGCAAAAGTGGAACTGGGAAAGTCCGTAAAGTAACTGAAACTGTCAGATTCCGTAAAGTAACTAAAACTTTTAAGTTCTATAAAATAACTGAAAGATACTCTTAAAGAGAGTTTTTTTAGGGCCTTTGAGGAGTCCGGCGTTTTAGGCCAAATTAAAACTCCAGCTGTCTCAGCTGTTAAACCAGTCAAATGGAAAGTTGCAAGCGACGCGCGCACGCTCAACGGAACGGGAGGCGTGTGCCGAGGCGTTTTAATGTACAAGATTATGTTTTGGCCACAATTACACAGGTGGAGAGCTTTGCATACAATGTCAGAGAAAAAAAGAAATCGTTATGACAGAAGGGAAAACGGCAATAAGTGATCTTAACTGCTTATGTGCTTTTTAGTTAACCTTTAACAAGGGGATTGTTCCGCAATAATACTTATTTCTATACCAGCGAGTTTATAACCCACCGCAAAGATTTCAATGCACTTGCAAAAGAGCTAACTAATAAACTAACCACAATGCGCGCGTGTTACGAAATTTTCGGTCTATTCGTCTGAAGAGCTAACACATACAGGTGGAAGCCGCAGGTGTGTCTGGGGAGGGAGAGGGATTGGGAGTGGGAGTTGGCCAAACCACACACAGCGACGGCGCAGCGGTCACTTCAGTGTATGTACGTGTACGTGTACTTGGGAAATTATTAAGTGATAAGCTCGTGGTCATTAGTTGTCATTTAAAATGCAGGACGAGGGGGTGGGGTATATCGATTTGAATATGCATGACCGGGGGTCCTTCGACCAAGGTGGGTCAGCCTTAGCTAAGCTACTTACACCTGACAAGGTGGATAATTGCCCTCCGAACGCAGTTCGGGCATTTGAAAATTTTGTGATATGTGATGATATTCTTTACATGACGTCACATGGCCGGTCAATTGGGAAGAAATAGGAACACGTCAGACATACACAGCAGCAGCAGGTGGAACGCAAAGGTCTGGGGGCGAACGCAGGCCAGCCAATAGCAGCAAAATGGCTAAACTTTTAATGATAATCCCAGATCGTGGTGACACAGCAAAATGGTTAGCGCGCTCAAAGTGCATGGCCCTTCAATGATTGGGTTAAAGTTAACTACGGGCTTCTCGAAATTGTTGCTCCTGCTCCCCGCCATTGCAACGTGGGGGAATGGGGATACCCGCATATCTGACCTCAAAAATTGGACAATCTATTCACTGCTGGCTGTCCCTAGCACATTTTTATCTGAGATCTGGGACTACAACGGATGGGGCAGAGCTCTGGCCCAGGTAAGATATTCCACCACCTCTTCTCCAATATATTCCAAACGTGGGTTTTCACTTAGCTCAGTTCTTGCAGATGGCTGTATTTTTATTTAATTTCGTTAACGTTATTGTCAACTTACCTTTATGACTTGGGCAGACCCGTGTGTGTCTATTTCAATACTCAGTTATTAATTAATAAAAAAAACTGCTACACGTAAATTAACTCTTCGTGCGTACGATAGAGATGGTACTTTTCTCGATAGAGTGAACTGGCTCGATAGAAACGTACTAGTTCACCATCGAATTCACTAGATGGTTGTTAATTGAGGGAACTCCCTCAGCATTGTTCAATTATTTCATTTTCAGTTCCAGGATTAAGGTCTCAAAACCTGAATATCCTGTTCATGTCTCTTCTTACTGTTATTATATTTAATAAACTTAACTTTAGTGTAAAACGCGACAGCCAAATTTTTGTCATCGATATGTGGCAATCAATGAGTTATCATCCCTAAATCAAAACGCACATTTTAGCTTAATTTTTATTGAAATACTTAAACGTATTAATTAAATCGTAGAATGGAAGACGAAACTAGTCTGCCCGCCGACACATTGGCCATACTTAACGAATTCCTAGCGGAGCGTTCAAACCGCGAGGCTGAGGAAAAGGATCGGATTGTCAACAAGACCGGCAAAGATGCACACTTCGAGGAAGATTGGGCAAGAGGAAAACTATTGATATTCTAAAGCTCAGTACTGATTTGCGACTACTGCAGCAACTCAGCCAGTTCTGGTACAGCACGCAAACCAAGCATACCGTGCGGGACGTCGTGAAAAAGCTTCTGGAGGAACAAAATCCTGACTCGAGGGACAACTTCAACATAGCTCTCCTTTCCTGTCCATCTCTTTATAAGGACATCAAAGATATCCATGATCAGGGTAACACATATCCACTTATATTTGAAGCTTTGATAATCAATCTCCTGCAATTCTCCTGTCTTCTTAGTCAACATCTTCGAGTTCGATCAGCGGTTCGGGGCTTACGGCACTGATTTCGTATATTACGACTTCAACTGCATAGATAACAATCCAGACTATCTAAAGGAACACCACAAACAGTACGACCTTATAGTGGCCGACCCGCCCTTTTTGTCCCAGGAATGCATTACCAAAATGTCGCAGATAATCACCAAACTCCAACGCGATCCAAGTAAATCCAAGCTGATCTTCTGCTCCGGCGAGGTAGTGGAGCCATGGTTAATTACCTGCCTACCGGTTCACAAGTGCAACTTCCGGCCGGAGCACGAGCGGAATCTGGGCAACGAATTTGTTAGTTATGCCAACTTCAATTTGGACAATTATATTGAAAATAAATAAGCACATTGCATTCTTTTGTGGGCTGTGGTGAGGAGTGGATTAAATGCCAGGATGGAAGCTTTTATTTCGCACCGACGTCGGCCTCTTTACGCTGCTGGACTAACTCCCGCAGACCGTCTTCCTGATCCTTCAGAGATTTTTGCAGAAATTCCTTTTTCTTTTCGAGCAGTTCGATTGCCTTGTCGCACTTGTCCTGCTTGGCTTTCAGATCCTCGCGCATGTTCTGAACATCGGTCAGCAGAAACATGCGTCCCACGGATTGATATACCCTGTTGCAAAAGGAATACAATGTGAATATGGAATCAATTGTGGGTTTTTAGGCATTGAGTCACCTCGTATCGTCGGACAGACTGCTGGTACCCTTTTCCGTCAGCTGGTACTTGTGTTTGCCAGTTTTTACCATGTCACACTTCATGTCTATCATGTTGATCTTCTTCGTGGTCTCCAGTTTGTTGATCTGCATTTCGGTGAAAGCCTGTAGATTGTCCAAAGGAAAACCAGATGGCTATGAGAAAGGAAAGACCCTTGGCAAGGCAAGGCGAGGCAAGCACGCGCTGCACGCCGACAGCAAACACAGAAAGCCGGCTCTCCCCCCCGCTTACCTTCTTCAGTTCCATGTCCATTTGTGCCATTTTCTTTGATAATTGTTACTTCACAGATAAATAGGGCTAAGTTCAATATATTCAGTAAGAATTTAATAGAATCGTTAACACCTGCACTGTTTTTTTTTACTTCAATGTGATGAGGAGCTGGGACGACTCATAGCGATAGTATCGATAAATAGAATAATCGAACAATCGATGACAGCGTTCACACCTTGTCCACTGCCGCGGAGTGATGAGAGTTCGATAAAGCGGTTTTTATTTTACAATTGAAAAATAAATAAGACTTTTTTCATAGCCTTGCAATTTGGATAAATTTAGTTTATTTAGAGATTATAAAATCGATTTGTAGTGTAGACATATTTTCAAAAACCTTTGGTAGACGTTTATTCATATTTGATCGCGAGCATTTCAAATTATAACAAAAAGTCGTTTCTTAGAAACAATAATACTATAATAAATAGCCTAAAATGCAAATTAGAAAGAAAGCCGTTGGACTTTACTAAATCTCTTCAAAGTATATAAAAAATCACAATTTATACCTGCATTTAAATGCATTTAATATACATACATATATAGGTAACAGTTCTTTTAAAATCTAGAATCAATGACAGAAGTTGCATATACTAAACACAACATTTGGCCGGCAGGGTCTGTAGGCGTTCTCGTAACGCCTCCTCGTTTAGTTGGTGCATGCAGAGGAATTGCCCGTTTAGGAACACAACCGGAATGTCATCCCGAAAGAGCCTTAGGAAACGAACGTTCTCCTTTCGGTCGATGTAAACTTTTTCCAACCGGTACCGGCCATCGAATTCCTGCTCCAGCCGATGGACTAGCTCGTCGCACAGGGGACAGGGATCGCGCGTGTAAAGGGTGAGCAAAGGCCGACCGTCATCCTGGGCTATTTTGGGCGCTCTGAAAAACATAAAATTCAGAAAATCAAAAGAGTCAAGAAAGGTTGCAAGAAAACGTACAGTTTTTCGAGAAACATGATCATGGAGCCATCAGCTCCACCAATGAACGCGCATCCCAGTTCGCCGCTGGGCAGTGAGTGGACCAAATGCGTTAGTAGGTGACTGGCAGTGACCTGCTTAAAGTCATGCGTGCACAGGCGTTTGGGGTACAGGTCACCGATCATACTCTCCGTTATTCCTTTTTCGGTTCCCGTGACCACGTTCCAGGTGTAGACCTCGCTGGGAGTGATCGGATTGTTTTCATTCAAGCGGTACATTACCTGTTTGTCATCCTTTTTTACCCAAAACTCTCGCAACAATGCGAGTGGTTGTAGTTGCAGACGTTGTGCCGCCTCTTGGGTGGTCCAGGCGAGAGCGGCACCTCCTAATGTGGGTGCCGGCTCCAAGAGAGCCTGATTTGTCCCAGCCAATCGTTTGGAAATTCCAAGGTGTCGCACGGACATCAGTTCGTTTGCCAGAACTCCGTGCTCTGGCTGCACCACCTGACGCCGGGTATCCCCAGTAATGATCACTTGGTTGTTTCCGGATTGAAGGGAGTCTATCGTCATCTGGAGACCACTAATGGAGCAAATGTCGTCTTGCAGTGCAAGTGTCTCGCACTTAAAGCCCAAATCCTTGGCCACATTGGAAAGATGCTCTTTGCACACTGGCTCCGGCCTCTTTGACGACGAGCTGAAGATCAGTTTGGTGAACTCCTTACGCGGCACAGTGGTTCGCTTGGCTAGTTCGTCGACTATCATCCCAGCTAGCTGCTGCTCCTCCACTCGGATGGGAGCGCTGGGTGTCCGCACGGCAGATGCAATCACTACACCATTTTTGTAGCCTTCTGCCTGCTGGCTCTGAGGGGTGCAGTGGCGGACCAGCTGCTGCCAAATACTGTGGGCAATGGAGCTCTTCTAGAAGTTCACATCTTTGTAATGTGGATGAACTTACTGTTTGTGGCTAAACGGACGCACGCCTCCCGGCATTTTCTATTTTTTGGGACGGTAGGTTAATATATTTGTTTTGTAACACCTGTTGATTTATATGAAACAGCTGTTTTATCAGGTGTCACCAAGGTCAAGCATTGTCACTATGTTTATTTGCTATTGTTTATATGTCAGTCAGAGCAAATTTGAGTGCCTTATTAGTAGATGAAGGTGAATTGTTTAATTGTTTTTTCCTTCCATGGTCACAAATGACAGAGTTGCCTTGATACTAATCGTATTGGAGGGAGACAACTCTGGTTGTCTGTTCAGTCCTCTGTTAATGCTGGCACAGCTGATTTCACAAAAACAAAAAACGGAGAAAGAAAAACAATAACAATAAAGGAGAAAGTTATTTTAAGTTCGAACAAACAAAGAATAAGACGGAGAAACCGGTTGTTACAGCACCGACTTATTCGACGCCAGCTGATAAATATTGCAGAGACTTTGCAGGGACACTCCGAGCGGGCGTTAAGTCGAAAATCCAATGGAAGTGACTCTTAAGAAGGCTCGCCTGGTAAACGATAAAAATGAAGCCTCGGGGGAGGATAGGGCTGACGTTGATCCGTTCGGATGGTGGGCTCTGCCAGAGCCAGCGCTTCTCATGATCTTCGAGCAGTTAAGCGTCCCCGAACTCCTCCAGGCGAGCCTCTGCTGCCGGCGGTGGAACAGCATTGCCAACGACGACCTGCTGTGGCGTCAGAAGTTCCAGGAGCACTTCAGAGCCTCACCCAATGTTCCACTTAAGCCGGGCGCCGAGAGCTGGCGGTCGGAGTACCGTCGTCTGTCCACGCACATACCCTTCGTCCAGGCCCAGCGACTGGAATCGACGGCGGAAAACCACCATGGCCACACGCACCAGGTGCTGCATGTGAGCTTCGCCCACAACGGCGAAATGTTCGCCACCTGCTCCAAGGACGGCTATGCGATAGTGCGTGCTTTCCACATACATACATATTGTATGTATGTACATATAGACAAGTCATTAATCCGCTGTTGCTCTGTTTTAGATCTGGAATTCTCAGCATCCGTGTACGGAGAAGTATGCGCACAACATGAAACAGTTCAGTTGGAAGTACTCCCAATACTCTCAGTTTAACCAGAGCGACACCTTGCTCCTGGTCTCCGGCGTACACTTTGGTTCGCCACAATCGACTTCTGGAGAGATTGCCGTCTTTTATCTGGGAGCCACCGAGTCGCATCTGCGCTGCCGGGTGGTCAACCGACCGTACGATATCTTTGGCACCTGGTTCAGTGACCAATATCTGATCTCTGGTGACTTGCACTGGCTAGCGCACTTGGTTAGCACGTCGGTTCTGTGGCTCAACAAGGCCAATCAGGAGATTGACTCTGAGCACGTCCCGATCATGAGTCAACTGTACAAATTCTACAATCGAAATGCCAGCTCGGTGCGAGCCATCATGGTGGCCAGATGTCCCTGGCTTGATGAAAGCAACGATCCGTTGTTAGTCAGGTGTACCGACGAGGCCGACGAAACTCGCAGGACCACGCAGCACTCACCGCCCAGAAATGATCCAGAGTCCAGTGGGAATCCCTTATCCCATGCAGCCAGCCTGCGCCGCACAAGAAGCGCAACACCGGAAGAGAACTACTTGCCAGACATCAGCGAACGTCGTTCAAGGACGCGTCCTGGTGACCCCACCATTCACTATCTGGAGGAATACAGAAATGCCGTAGCCTCTGTCAATGGTGCAAACGAAGAGGAGGACGACGAGGAGGAGTACGACTCAATGGATTTACAAGAGGAATACGACGAAATGGAAAACAGCATACCGAAATACCTCATCTTTTCCACGGGCTCAAAGACCTTCACACCGCATCAGATCGGTTTCAAGCGCATTGGGAATGTGTATTTCCCGAAAAAACTTGATCCCGGTCCCACGCTCAAGGAAAGAATAGCTGCCAAGCGGGCTGCCGAACAACAGCAGCAGCAGGCACCGCGCACTGACCCGGATTGGTGGGACTATGAGTCTGTAAAAGATCGCTTTGACCAAGTGGACAAGGTGATTGATCTGCATGGACACATCATCGGCATGGCACTCAGCCCAGACCATCGCTACTTGTACGTGAACACCCGTCCATGGCCCAAGAACTATGTCATCACTAATCCTCTCGAACCGCCGCCAATCGCTCAAGAGATCGACATCCATGTCATTGACTTGATGACACTTAAGAGAGTAGGCAACATGCTGCGTGCCCACAAGGCTTACACGCCCAGCTCGGAGTGCTTCTTCATATTCCTCGATGTCTGTGAGGAATATGTGGCCAGTGGCGCCGAGGATCAACATGCTTACCTATGGGATCGATACTACGGCATAAGTTTAGCCAAGTTTAAGCATTCTGATGTTGTAAACAGTGTGGCCTTTAATCCGCGCGACTCTGAGATGCTGGTGACCACCAGCGATGACTACACAATCAAGGTAAAGAACGAATTATGAATATCACCGGTGTCATTAACAAAGGCAATTCCTTTACAGGTCTGGCGATCCCGATCTAAGGCTAGGGAGTACAACATACCTGTCAATGTCAGCGAGTCTCTCGAGCTTAAGCCTAAGAACTGAGGATGAATATTGCCGAAATCATAAGTTCTGTGCCTGCCGTATCCGATTGCTTTATTGTGTATAGATTTTACTGCTCGCCGCTAGTTCGTTTCGTGTTGTTAAAGATTTTTATTAAATGGTGTTCGCTTTACGAATCTCCAGTAGGTTTTGCTGGCCCTTCAATCGGCTCGGCTGGTGGCGGTCCGGTTTCCTCAGACTGCATAGATTGGGCAGATGTAGATGGCTCGTCTGGAAGTCTCGAATTTGGGCAAGAGTCGCGGTCGTCTCCATGGTCGTGGTCATGATTATGATTGTGTTTAACGTTCTTCTTCCGCTTCTCGGGATGTCCAAAACAATGCTCGCAATCTTCGTCATCTTCTGAGGAACTCTCACCGAAAGCCAAGGGTTTTTTGTATATGCAGCAACCTAGAATATATACATATGGATTAGCCAACGCCTCGAATCAGGAGAGCAAACAAAGATTACATTTGGATTTCTTCCGATTCAGATGTTCGTTGTCAATGATTCCAGCGTGAAAGACCACCCGGCGTTCATCACGCGGCTGGGCCAAGCGCAGCTGCAGCGTGGGAGTGGATCCACTTGCATCCGTCTCATCGACTATTTCGGTTCTCGTTCCATTAATTGAATCATTACTCGGTTTTTGGGCCATTTTTAACTATATAAACAAGATATCATGAATGTAGTGCTGCTGCTCCGATCAGCTGTGTAGTGAACTATCTGGCAACACCGCCTACTCTAATGGGGCAAAAATATTTGGGGTACCTCTCTCAACTAATTTCATCCATTTTACTGCATTCATTTGAATTTATGAACTTAAATTAATTATAGTAACAAAAAAAATTATTTATTTTTCTTAATATATCTACATATATGAGAAACAAGAAAATGTATTTTTAAATCTAAAATTATTTCCAATTTCATGAACACGAGTGCCCCAATTAATTATGAGCTTCACATACCTCGACGATCTGGCAACAGTTAACGTCACATTCAGCTGTCAGTCGTTCGGAAAATGTCTGCACTTGTGCGATTTAATTTGTTAACTAAACCGCAATTTGGTAATTGAATGAATCTTAATCAATATTTAAAAGTTTTACAGTGACATTAACTTGTACTTTTGTGTTGTGGCTATTCTTAGAATAACTTGCAACTCAGTGAAACAGTCGGTTTGCTTGCAACCAAATTATGTAATTTTTGCGCAAAGCAAAACAAAGATATAGCAGAGTGTTCTGCGCATTTTATTGATTTGCTTGCCTTATTTGTGCATTGCAGTTGCGGCTGTGCCGGCCAGCTGCCTGCAGCTACAGCGGCTACAGAGCACTCAGGCCCCGCCACCAGGAACGCCACCACCACAGACCAAGACCAAGTTCGGTCCTCTGGCCGATGAAGATCGAATCTTCACCAACCTCTATGGACGTCACGACTGGCGACTGAAGGGCGCCCTGAAGCGCGGAGATTGGTACAAGACCAAGGAAATTGTGCTAAAGGGACCCGACTGGATCATCAATGAGATCAAGACGTCTGGTCTGCGTGGCCGAGGAGGCGCTGGCTTCCCCAGTGGCATGAAGTGGTCCTTCATGAACAAGCCCGGGGATGGTCGCCCCAAGTACTTGGTTGTCAACGCCGATGAGGGTGAGTAAGAAACAACGCACCTTTTAACAATTTATTATTAATTCATTGTTTTCGGTCCCTAGGTGAGCCTGGTACCTGCAAGGATCGAGAGATCATGCGCCACGACCCACACAAGCTGGTGGAGGGCTGCCTAATCGCCGGCCGTGCCATGGGCGCACAAGCCGCCTACATTTACATTCGAGGCGAGTTCTATAACGAGGCGTCCAACATGCAGCTGGCCATCGCTGAGGCCTACCAGGCTGGTTTGATTGGCAAGAATGCTTGCGGAACTGGATACGACTTTGATGTGTTTATGCATCGTGGCGCTGGCGCCTACATTTGTGGCGAAGAGACAGCCCTAATCGAGTCTCTGGAAGGCAAGCAGGGAAAGCCGCGCTTGAAGCCGCCATTCCCCGCTGACGTTGGTGTTTTCGGTTGCCCAACCACTGTCACCAATGTGGAGACAGTGGCAGTGGCCCCAAGCATCTGTCGTCGCGGTGGTCCCTGGTTTGCTAGCTTTGGCCGTACCCGTAACTCAGGCACTAAGCTCTTCAACATTTCGGGCCATGTCAATAGGCCCTGCACCGTTGAGGAGGAAATGTCCATACCGTTGAAGGAGCTGATCGAACGCCACTGCGGTGGTGTTACCGGTGGCTGGGACAATCTGCTGGGCGTCATTCCCGGTGGCTCCTCTACTCCCATCATACCGAAGAACGTCTGCGACGATGTGATTATGGATTTCGACGGCTTGATCGCCGCCCAGACCTCGCTTGGCACGGCTGCCATCATTGTGATGGACAAGTCGACGGATGTAATCAAGGCAATTGCCAGGCTAATTTCGTTCTACAAGCACGAGAGTTGTGGACAGTGCACGCCTTGCCGAGAGGGAATTGGCTGGATGAACAAGATCATGACGCGGTAAGAATCAGGGATTGTATGTTATGCAAAAATCAATTATAATTTCTTTGCTTTAGCTTTGTCAAGGGAGACGCGCAACCCGCTGAGATCGATATGCTGTGGGAGATCTCGAAACAAATCGAGGGACACACCATCTGTGCGCTGGGAGACGGTGCCGCCTGGCCAGTGCAGGGTCTTATCCGTCACTTCCGACCTGAAATCGAGAAACGTATGCAACAGTATGCGGGGCAGGCGAAGCGCGCCAGCAATTAATTGATAATTCAAATGTAATAGTTAATTTTATTGATTGCTGCTTGGATGCATATATAAAGTGTAAAGTTCTCCAATATTCCCTATGTTCCTTAATCCAATTTTAAGCTTTTTATATGCTTAATTACGGCCTGAATATCCTCATTACTGGGCGATTGGTACGACGGCGGAAAGGTGCACAAACTCAGAGGCCCACCAATTTGACGATCCACTCCAGGTTGTTCCACACAACGGGCTGGTATAAACTGATATCTAGAAGTACACTATATATAGAGAGAACCTTTTGGCTTTATTATCAAACTTACTCCCGGCCATTGCAGCTTTGCAGACTCAGAAACAGAAAAGCCGCGAAGAAAATCAAAAAAGTAGTTCTGAAATCCATGTTGAGATGTAAACCGTTGGCTAATGCGATCAATTATAGACTGACTGGCTACTGACTATCGGAGTTAAGAACACCGGCTTCTACTTGTTCATGCAAATATTATGCAATACCTGGAATGTGTTTAGTCATTTAAATAACGGCTTTATGATCATCACCTTATGAATAATTAATGCACAAAAGTTTCAATTCCTTGCCATTATGAGCGGCTGTGGAATACCCCAGCCAGAATGCCGCCTTGATACAGCAATTATAATTCATATCTAATAATCTGGAGACTACACTAGCCTACAAGCTTCGTCAAGCTTGAATTTATTAAGTCCCTTACTGTTTTACAGCAAAGTTTCAAGTTTCTTATAACGAATCGGATTTGATGTTCCCAAGGAGTTTTAGTAACCGAGTAGAGTTTTGGTAAATAAAACATTAACTTGTAGTATGTAGCATGTATTTATAGATTTTAAAGTTTCTCTCTTGTTTCAATGCAGATTTAGTTAAAGTACAAAACGATGACTATTTTTAAAGTTAGCTTAAAGTTGTATAGCTACTAATTTAAAGGCGATAACAACTGCTGCTTCAGATGGCTTTAAAGAAAATATTCTGAATATATATTGTAGAAAAAAACCAAGTCGTCAATAGCTGTAAACAGATAGTGGCCCGCTGGGGAGCATATAGTATATAGTATAGTATATAAAAGTATAGAAAATAGAAGTGTAGGGTATACGGTGAAGGTGGAAAATGAAACCCGATCTTGTGTCTGATCGTGTGGGTCGTTGTTCACGCATCTGAAACACGCAAGTTTCCGTGGGTCTCTGCTTTCTGCTGCAGAATTGAATTGCACTATGGTGTTCAGACTTTCTGAACAATATTAAACATTTTTCTTTTTAGCAATATAAAGAATTGTGTTGTAGAAATAGGTATATAAGACTATTTATATAACACTTTCGTTTTCGCACACATTTATGTTAATTTTTTTTTGTTAGTATTTTACTTGTTTTATGTACATATGTATGTATGTACTCGTAGTTAATTAGAGTTTAGGTTTACATCGTTTAAAGGTTTTAGGCTTTTGTTTAGTTTAGTTTGATTCGTTTTGTTTCGTTTAACTTGGCTTAAAGCGTTCTCTTATTGCTTTTCTATGAGAAGGAACATAGTACAATATTTTTCTGCTTAAAATACTAAACAACATTTTTAAACAAGTCACTAGAAGAGTTTTTTAAAAAATTTCAGTTTTCTATTTTACCATTTCTGCTCGTGGTTAGGTTAGGCAAGAGTTGCGACAGGTTTCCGTTGTGTTAATATTGCATAGCTTCAGGCGCACAACATCGTAGTGTAAATAAGCGTCAACTAACTCTGCTATGTATATGTTTTGTAGGGTAGAAGTCGTAAACACATCTATGAATCTATGCGCGCTCTATGTACTGTATATTATGTATTCTGCACTATGTATGTATGTAGATACTATCTAGCCATTGAGTTACCTTTAAATCATCTAGATAGTGTCCTTATGTTGGGTAGAACCAGAGCGTTTGTTAGTGTTTCATCGGTAGTGGAAGGGAGGGAGGTAAGGAGGGAGGGAGGGAGGCATAGGTAAAAAATATATATATATTATATATATGTGTATATATATAGTATGTGTATATCAAGTATAGCTTAGTATCACACTAGTAGAGATAATGCGAAGAGGCCTGAGCTCTATACTGTTTCGGTGTCAGCTTAATTAACTTGGGGTTGAATGCCCCCAGGGCCGCCTCGTTGGTGGAAGAGGGTGGTGGCGGTGCTGTGTGCGTCCGGAAGCGCGACCTCAGGAAATTCTGCATGGACCGCAGACGGATGATGGGCGCGCAGGGCGATTGTCGAAGCGAGTTGTGGTTGAGAGCCCAGTAGATCACCGGACTGATGGCCGAATAGAAGTAGCCTGTGAAAAAGAGAAAATGATTCAAGCTTCTGCTGCAGTATCCTTAAATCTGTACACTCACCCAGGAGCAGGCTGAAGTAGACAGAGGTCTTGGTGCAGTGCTGCTTGTAGCCCAAGTTCTTGTAAAAAATGCAGAAAACATGCGGCGCCCAGCAAACAATGAAGATCACGGCGGAGGCGATGAGCATGTTGGCTAGATGCCGTCGGGAGCGCAGAGTGGACGTCTGCGGCAGCGGAATTCCAGGTGTGGCCGGTCCACGTCCCGCTCGGTGGATGCGCTGCCGTTGCGAATGGGCTCGAATCTCCCTCATGGCCCTGGTGGTTAAGTAATTTTAGAAAATCAACAATGATCGTACATTTTTTAAATATGCAGGATTGCTCTCCTATATAAACTCTACTCACCTGGGCGATATGGGATTGCTGGAGCGATAGGAACCCGGTTCGAGGGCCGAGCCAAGGGACCCATTCTGACGTGGCTGCAGGTTGTGCAGTTGAATATCCCCCGGGCTGATATTCCCTGTTCCAGTGCCATTTCCATTTCCATTCGAGTTTTCGTCCCCCGTGGTGGCACCTCCACAGGCCGCCTGCTGGGCGTTGGGGCAACCGGTCACGATCACCATATGCGTCTGGCGACGCAAGATGGGAATGGGTAGCGGCAACTCTCCATGGGCTGCTCGAGCTGTCAGCGAGAGAGCACAGAGCTTGCGTCGCACTCCATAATGGTTAAGCAGCACGCCCACACCCGGCAGCACGAACACGGCAATGGTGTGGGTGATGATGAAGGACATGAACATGGCATTGGCTCCTATGTCCGAGGTGCAGCTGATGCTAACCGGATTCGGCGTGGTGTTTCCACCCCTGCCAGCACCTCCTGGGACCACCACCGACTTGGCGATGATCTTGTAGGCGAACAGGAAAGGTGTGCTGATGGCAGCCGAGGTCAGCCAGGAGAGCAGAGCCAGCGAGACGTGCAGGTATCGACGCTGACGCAGCTGCGCCAACCGAGGGTGCTTTACCGTGGCATAACGGTCCAAGGAGAGCATGAAGAACGAGATGGTGCTGGCCGCCACGGGCATGACCTGATGGGTAATGGATTATTTTTAGAGATGTTGCATCTCTTCAATTTATTTACTCACCTGTATGTAATGTATGACCTTGCAAAGCACCAGCGGCAGGGATTGTGTGCGACGATTCATTGCTAGATTGAGGAGCGTGACCGGGGCTGAGATGCCGGTGACCAGGAGGTCGGCAATGCAGACGGCCAACAGCAGGGGATTGCGCAGACGCACCGACGAGGCCGAGCAGAGGGTCAGCACCAACGTGGAGTTTCCAACGACGCCGCCGAAGACAACTAGGCCGTAGCTGACCGCCAGCAGGAGCAGTGTCAGGGAGGAGATGGCGTGCTCCGAGTCCTCGGCATCGTACGGATCCTCCAGGCTGAAGTTTCCGTAGTCATAGTCGTGCGTGGGGACAGAGTTTTCCGTTGGCAGATTGGCATGCTCGAACAGGGAGTAGGGCAGTTCCCCGGAGTCAAGCTCCTGGCTAGTTTCCAGGTGATGGCGGCGCCGGTAAAAGTTCTCCCACCACTGCTGCAGATTGTTGCTATTCATGCTTCCGATCCCGAGTCCGTCTCCGTTTCCGATGCTTCTTCTGCCTGCAACCTCTGCCTAGTCCTGGTCCGTATGCGATTTGTGCGATCTTTGATGGCGATGCGATTGTATGTTCGCCTCATTTCATACTAAAGGTGCTGCTGCCATGTGGTGCATGACACAAAAAGTAGCAAAGCAACAAAATGCAATCATCATCAGTCTTTTTGTCTCCCAGCAAGGACACCCATCCACCTACACACACACACGCACACCCACAGGTACACTCACGTGCCCCACGCCCACGTACGCCAGCACACCGCTCTGGCCACGGACGCTGACACTGACACTTATGCAACGAGGGTACGACGATTGCGAACAAGGCGCACTCAGAGATTAGTGCTGCTCTTCCTTCCGCCTTCCGCCCTACGCCCTCTTTCCTCTGCCTTCGAATTCCGCCCTGACCATCATTTCCCCTCCCATTCATCTGTGCGGGCCGAATAAATGGCACTGCAACCTTGCACTTTGCGTCCTTGACAAATAACCACAAGGTTCACCTCGTTGAAGGATTGAGCGTATCCTTTTGTTGTTGCAGCCCTACTTCACTTCGAAAACGGAACCAAACAAATATTATTGTAATTTCGGTAATAAAGGAAAATATAGTAATAGATGTAAAGTATAGTAAATAATTATGTTGGAGTTCAAATGGAAGATAGCTGCCGTCAAGTTAGGTTCAAAATAAGATGCGAATTCCATCAGTAAAGTGGATAAACCTTACTTTACACACAACAAATATAAGAAAGCTCCTTAAACTCTCCAAAATTATATATATTCTTGATCAGCATCACAAGGCAAGTCGATTAAGGCATGTTCCTTGGTCCATGGGAGGCCGCAGATCTAAGATCTGGGAGTGAAACTGTTTAACTTGTGCACAGATAGTTTCATTTCTTACATTCAGTGGATCGAAATTATTGTTTTGGTATAACATTCTAGTAAATATGAGATAGTGCACAAAACTCTAAGTATCAGGTATCTTTTAAACTAATTTGTCAACTGAAACAGGCTAGCCAAGAATTCGTTACCTTAACCTAGCTTGTTCTTGAGCTTCCTGTCTATCCTGTTTTAATTACAAATCA
This sequence comes from Drosophila serrata, assembly GCF_035046125.1. Lineage (NCBI taxonomy): Eukaryota > Metazoa > Arthropoda > Insecta > Diptera > Drosophilidae > Drosophila > Drosophila serrata. The sequence goes on from NW_028256998.1 coordinate 607,445, forward strand.
GTCTAATGGATATCTGGTTCTCAAAGCTTTTTTAATTAAATTAAACAAAACATTAACAAATTATTTTATTAAAAGTAAGGCTTCCATTTTAATTTCCTAGATACCTTGGATCGTACCATAAGGTTAGAAGTCAGTCAACAATTTTAATCTAAGTAAGGATAATTATGTAAGAATAAATAGGTGTGTATAAAACAGAATTAACAAAATTCTTACATAATGTATACTGTCAGTAAGGACATCCCTATAGGATATGCTATTGTTCTGTTTTTTGTGTAGCCTCTGTGACAAACAGATGGACATGAGAATTAACATATATGTATTTTTGTCCCTGCTTTGTTCTCGAGTAACCAAATAAGTACGTTATGAGGACTGAACTACAGCTTGAGAGTGAGTCACCTTCGCGAAAACTCAACTTGGTCTCTTATGTGGCTGCATCTATGAATAAGAGGCAATGGCAGACAGCGCGCCTTGTGTGCGTGGGCCTGGGATGCTTTGTGGGAGGTCCTTTCGGGTGGGAGGACCTTTGTGCTGCTGTGTATCAGATTTGTTTGCGAGTGGACAGCTTTGGCGGAGGGCGGCGGACCGGGTGGGGGAGACAAAAGGACAGGGCAGAAGGCACCCAAAGGGGCTGGAGCCTCCCCCAAAACAACGAACGCTTTCCTGCGCAGTGTCTGCGCGATGTCAACGCTTTTGCCTTTTGCTGTGGTTTTTTCCCTGCCCATTGTTTGCGGCTGATGATGTGACTGACGTTTGCTTAATCTGCTTAATTTGCGTTAATTTAATCGTGGCTGACGGTGTGTGCCACACACATGTACATGATAATGCGAGTGTGTGAGTGCACATGTTGCTCTCGTCACTTTGGCGCCTAGTCCTAATTTAGCATGCATTAAAAGCGGGTTCCTTTTACCTAATCCCAAACTCTTACCGGCAATATACATAGATATGCTGTCACATATTCGTAATTTGTATGCCTTTGTTTTTATCGTGTCTTAAAGACCAATAACCTGTTGAGTTACCTATATGAGTTTACATTTCATTTTCGTACGCCAGGTAAACTGAATATAGGAAATACAATCAGCTATTTTAAAGAGCTTATCACAACTAGTTGTTGATTCGAAACTAATTAAAATGATGTCTTAAAATACGAAATTATATATTTTATTTGTTTGTTTTTGTTCTTTTCTATATTCTATAGAAAATTTTGAAAAATATTTTAACGGATTTTCAATTCTCTGTAATATATTAGAAATTTCTTATTCTACCTACGAAGTCTCCAAGTGATAAACTGTCAAGGGTTTTCGAAAACCTAGTGACTTTTCAATGTAAATTCCCTTAAAATAAGTTAATTTTATCCCGTAAAAAAGTTTAAAGAGTACTTAAGATTTATGTCGAGGGACAAACAAACAGATTTTCTATATTGATTCTTCTGTTAGTAAATAGAATTTAATTATACATGAATGTAAATATTATAAGCTTGCTATAATAATAAATTTCGCTAACACCGATTTTAATATCAGAAGTTGGGTGTTGCTTCGCCCACTTTGTTACCTTGACAGGAGATTTTTTTTTAAATAGAATGTGTATGTATTAATTTAAGTCGATGAAGCTTCAGCAACAAGCACAAGAGGTGACAAAACCAGGCCGAAAGGTGTTTTTTCCTTTCTTATTCGCGCAGTAGCGAGCAATGGCCAAGCAGGAATACGCAGGAGACAAGAGAGAGAGAGAGAGGAAATAATGATGACAGGATTTTCTATTGTTGTTGCTGTTTGCTGTACTGCTAATATGAAAAGTGCCAGCCACAGGTGAGTTAATGTGGCACACACAGTCCGATATACGGATACACGCAGCCGGGCGGGTGTCCTCTCCTGGCCAAAACACAGGATACACAACCATCTGCTTCTGCTCGGTCTGCTTTGCTCCCTATTTTCTTTGACTTCAGGCTTCGGCTTCGGCTTCAGCTTCAGCTTGCTTGCCCGTTTGCTTTTTGTCTGTTTTTATTGATTTCGGCAGCTTTTATACGCGCACTATGGGGTGACGGGAGGTTAGAGGTCGAGTGTGGTGGCCATGGCTCATTCGTGACGGCTACAATGGCAAGCAAACAAGTCTTTGTATCTTCGCGATGAAAAATAATTATACGTGGTATTTATTGCATTTTTTATGCTACTCCCTCCATCCACCCAGACATGGTCGAAGCCCATTTTGAGGAGTGGATTTTGGGGCAGGACTCTCGCTAATTAGTTTCTGGCTCGCTCTCGCCTTCTGTGAAGGAACTGCGAAGAAAGCGTGGGCGGGAAAATGGGCGGACACACACACACACTTAGTGGCACAGTCACAGCCACACACAGAGAGGAGCTCATCGCAAAAGGCATGTAAAAAAGCGACACCATAATTACTAACCATAAAAATGCGTGGCATGACAAAGGCAAAAATAATGTTGCATACCAATTAGTGCGACATCACACCAGCACACACACACACACCCAGAGGCATCATCGCGACGTATACGTAATATAACCTACCGTGTTTCACTTGGCGAAATATGTACGTTAGTTGTTGCTTCGTGTTGATGCTGTTGCGGTGCTGTTGCTTTTTTGGCAAGGGGTTTCAATCGAAGGCACTGTAATTTACAGTTAGATCTATTGTGCTTACTGGGCTGCTTTGTTGTTGCCGTTGTTGGTTGTCAGTTGTCGGTTGTCGTTTTTTTTTTTTTTTTGTAATTTATCAAAAACACATTTAGCAAATATTTTGTATTTCAACTGTAGTTCGCAGTCGTGTAAAATCGCGTTAAAAAATACTGGCCGTCGACATCCTTGGAATATATTTTGTTGATATTGTTAAATGTGTGTGCCCCCGTGTTTGTGCCCGTGCCCGTGCTGCTGCTGGTGTCTTGAGTGTGTGTGAGTGTGTCCAGGGGGGTGGGGGTGGCGAAAAAAAGGTAAAACGAAACTCAAGGCGCGGCGTGAAGCAGTGATTCCTCAGCGGCGCACATTACTCGACAGGACCACGGCGGAAGACTGTGCCAGGCGAAAAGTCGACAGGACCTCGGGAGGACTATGTGAGGCAGTGTTGCCAGCGTTGCTTATTTCTAGCATATTTAAAAGTGGAAAAGCTTGTGAAACTAACTAGATTTTAGCCATAAAAATGCTTATATTATTTGTAATTATCTCTATTTTTTCTCTAAATTGAAAATAATTATGCTTGGTTTCTCTCATTTGGGTGTAGTTTCTTGTTTAGCCATATTATTTTATTTTTAGCTTATTTTTACTAAAAATAAAATCATTTCGGTCATATCCTGGCAACACTTGTACGAAGACAAAAGTCGTTGGGAAAGTCGGTACCAGAGAAAGCAGCTTTGAGAGCGAGCTTTTCGCCTCCGGACTTTCGCTTTCACTCGGCAGTATGGGCGACCATGCTGGGGACTGGGACAACAGTCAAGCCACCACAAGTCAGAAATTGGTTGTAAACTTTAATTAATTAATAATTTTGAAATATTTCAGAATATATTTTTTTTCGATATTTTAATAAGTCATCTATAACATATAGGCTACGAATTTGATCAAATGAAAAATAAATAACTAACCGGCTTAAAAAGTAAGATATGATTATAAATCACGATTAATTTTGTAACAAAGTTTTTTTTTTTTTTTAATATTAAATTTAACTACATTGAAATAGTTTGTAATCTGTAATTTTCAATGAAGAAATTTAAATTAATTAATTAATTAATTAATGTATAATCTCAACCTTTTTATTTTGTGTTGTTTTATAAATTTTTTATTTTATGTTCAAATTAAGTTTATTTTTTAAATTTAAAAATATCTTGTATGATGTATCGGGTGGCACAACGCGAACGATTATTATTTCCTACTGCTATTAAAAATCTATTTAAAGTATATATAGAAATTAAACAAAGATTTATTAATTCATAACTCATTTATTAATTTTTTTGTAATACAAGTTATTTTATGAATTCTTTTTTAACAATATCTGGAAAATATAATACATTCAACATTTAAATATTTTGGTATATTTATAGAGTAGTATTTATTTGAGGCCACGGTATGTTTAATCGTTATCGTTATCGGCGCGGTCACCCTGGTTGCGCTATAATCAAGCGTTGTTTGTTGTTGGCCATTTTGCAGTGAAAAATAGTGAACCCGCACACCAAACTGTAAGTTCGCGTTTAAGATTAGGTTTAATGGATCCGGGATAGGTGTGGAGCCCACAGGAGAAGGTGGAATATATTACCATATCCGAACGGTGGCCATGGTTCGCAAAATGTAAAATGTCTTTGTGTCTGTGACATGACGCTATCACTTTGAAACGGTTTTTTGGGTGATATTCATATTGTTCCTGGAGCTAACTAAGGTTTCGCGAGAGGTGTTCAGTAGCCAAGCCGATATCCAAGTCCATTCAGTTATTTTGTTTGGTTAAAACATCATTTTTTGCTATATCTGTTGGCGTCGCTTACTCCGGCAGCGGCTTTCATTTTGTTTTCTTGCAAAAACCACCACACCAACACAAGGCGCGCACACACACACTCACACCACCAAGCGCGTGAGAGAGCGGCTTGCTGCCAGCGTTACGCTCCGCTGCGTACGAGTTTTCTGGTTCTGGTTCTCAACGTTCTCCCTAACTCCCGCTTCCGTTACAGCCGCGTAGTCGTGTAGACCACACAAATCCAGTCCAAGCAGCACTCACAAAATCTTAAAAGATGTCAGCTAAGCGCAAAGCAGGTGGCAATGGAGCCGGGCCCAACAAGCGACGACCCAAGAAGAAGGAGTCCGACTACGAAGATGACTTCAGCGACGAGTCGGATGATGGCGGCGCTCAGCAGGCGGCTGCCGCCGCCAACCAGATGGAGGTGCTCATTCCCCACGACGACCTGGATCCGCCCAGCAAGCTGCCGGAAGATTTGCTGGCTACGCTGGAGAAGACACCCGGGCAGTTGCTGCTGGCCGGCATGGTGACGTGGGACCTGACCGGCAAGCGAGACCGCAAGAATGTCACAAAAGTGCGACCGAACTTGTACAGCTTCCATCGGTTTACAGAAGAGAAGGTAAGGATTCGAGGGGTTCATCGGGCTGTATATTCGAGTGGTTTTCTAAATTTCTCCACATCTTGTGCAGTATCGGTACGTGGCCAGCGGACCAGCGGCCGCCCACACAATTCTCATCAATATGGATCGTAAGGCGCTCGGCTTTGGTCGCAATCCTAGCGGCCAGCTAGGCCTCAGCCAGGACATTAAGCTGGTGGAGAAGCCAACTATCATTCCAGCCCTGGAGCAGCTAAACGTGGTACAGGCAGCCGTCGGCAGGCACCACACACTATTCCTCACAGACACGGGAACAGTCTACGCCTGCGGTGAGAACAAGTCCGGTCAGTGTGGAGTGGGCAATACCCATGCCAATATCTACTCGCCAACGCCGATAAATTACCGAGGTCCGCCCATCATCCGCATCGGGTGCGGAGCCGAGTTCTCCGTCATTCTGGACATCAAGGGAAACCTGCACACTTTCGGGCTGCCGGAATACGGCCAGCTGGGCCACAATACTGACGCCAAGTATTTTGTGAATGCCAACAAGCTCTCATTCCACTTTGAAACGTCGCCCAAGAAGGTGGTCCTTTATATAGAGAAGAGCAAGGAGGGCCACGTGACTCCTGTGGATGGTGTGCAGATCGTGGACTTTGCCTGCGGCAACAACCACACGGTAAGCGATAAATTCGTCAGCTAAGATTTTTGTGGTCACTAAAGGTCTTTATATTTTAGGTGGCCATCGACTCGAAGAAAAGGGTGTACAGCTGGGGCTTTGGCGGCTTCGGGCGCCTCGGTCATGCCGAGCCCAAGGACGAGATGGTGCCCCGTCTAATGAAGTTCTACGACACTCAGGGTCGAGGCGGCCGCAGTGTATATTGCGGCTCCACCTTCAGTTTGATTGTGAACGAACTCGGCCTGCTCTTCCTGTTTGGCCAGAACAAGAAGACGGGCGAGGCCAACATGTATCCCAAGCCAGTGCAGGATCTATCCGGATGGAATATTACCGACATTGGCTGTGCCAATACGTCGATCATGATTTCGGCCGATGATACACTCATCGCCTGGGGTGCCTCGCCCACATTCGGTGAGCTCGGCATCGGAGAGTTCCAGAAGTCGTCGACGGTGCCCAAGGAGGTGCCCAAGCTCGACAACATAAAAATACCTCAGGTTACAATGGGATACTCGCACACGGCTCTGCTTGTTGACACTAGCCACGAGGCCACCAAGCAGAAGTACGACAAGATGCCTGAGTACAGCATTGACGATTAAATTGATGGCGAAAACAGCTTTTCCTCAAGCAATCATGCTGCCAAGAACAACAATACTGCTCCACGAAAACTATAAAAAACTACCAGAAACCCAGAGAACTGATCATCGAAACGCTGCTGCTACTTATCGAAAAAATCAACCAGCAACTTGTATGCTATAAGTTAAAAGTTATTATTACTCTCGCTATCTATCTATCTATATGCGATAATCTCAGAATACGAATTAGTGATGATTTCGTTCCCAGCACCTATAAAACTTATTTATTTTCGTATCTGATAAAATTTCCCAAAATGTGTCCATCCCTTCCTCTTCTTTTTTATTTATTATGCCGCCCACCTTTAGGCTTAAACTCGATCCCACACAAACCGTACCATATGCATATTTTTACCCAATTGTATTTCTTTAATAAGCTACAGTATTCTGCATTTTATTCGAAATGAGTGAACAAAGGCAACAAAAGCATAAACTACAATAAAAAAAAATATAAATTAAACAAACTAAGCGCATAGGTTACGTACATATAAAAAGTATACCATGGAACAAATCCAATACCAGTTGCAACTATTAAAAAGTACATCTTGCATTTTAATCATATACAAACAAATATTTAAATAAAGAGAATGTTAGTATTTAGAATGATTATGTGTATCCATATCTGAAGGTTCTGCAAAGTAGACGTCGTTAAGTTGGTTTGCATACACAAAGGTTGTCCAAAGACTCAATTGCATCCCGGAGAAGCGCCCTCTCGAAGTGTCCATAGATACCATTGACTGTAACAAGAGAAGACACACTCAAGATCTCAGCAAAAAACTAATTCGTGCCAGGACACCAATTTTATAGCTTCAAATTTTCACTAATCAGTTTTCGTTTATTTAAACAAATCAGGTGGATTAAAACATAGTAAGTTCAAAACGCGAATTGGTTTAGCACAATAGCGAGTAATACAAATGATTGGCTTGTCGATAAAGCAGCCCTCTCCGCTTTGTTATCACAGCTGGATAAGGGGCTGATTGTGGCGCTTGCGATAAGCCTTTACTTCTGGCATCAGTTCCTGCCGAAAACGCTCATGGGTCCGGATGAAGTCTTCCTTGGCGCTGTTTGTGTGGCCCGTGTTTACCTTATTGTTGTTGGGGCCGCGCGGTAATACTGTAGATACGCCGCCAACTATTTCTGGACCTCGCGCATCTGGGTAGAAAACGCTGGTAGCTGTATGAGTGGGAGGCGGGAGGCGACGGACTGTCTTGGGGGTGCCATGCGGACTTCTGTTGGTGGCATCTAAAATCCGTAATTTCTCGTAACCATGTTATAGGAAGATGCATCACACATACATACCTTGTTTCATCATTAACTGCTCTTGCTGGAGACGCGCGTTGCTGGAGCCAAAGTAACCATTTATAAAGGGCATGGGTGACATAACTACACCGCCCTTTAAGGAACTGTCGGGCGGCGGAGGAGCCGGGCGGTTAAAAGGATTAGTACGCCTGGGCGGCGGTCTTGGCCTAGTTTCCCTTGCAGAACTTTGAGACCCGTCTATGGCACTCCCAAGCACTTCTGTGGAGCAAGGATAAAATAAAATATTGGGGTATTCACAAACGAGCTGTGCTGTCTTACTGTTCCTGGAATCGTCCAGTTCCTGCAGCTGCCTCTGTAGTTCGGCCAAAATGATACGCTTGTACTCATAGCCTGCGCAGGTGAGAGCCTTCATCCACGTCTCCATGCTCTCCTGGTTGTCAGCGGAGAGTATGTAGGTGCGATTGCCGTTAAATGCTATTTCGAAACAGTAGTTGTCCACCTCATTCGACAGCTCAATGGTACAGCCCTCGACAATGATCAGTCCCAGGGGCTCTTTGTCGGTACGCGACTCGAAATAAAAGAGCAGGTTACCCTTTAGCACAAAGTAGCGTCTCTGGAAGGCCTTATTGACCTCGCCCCGCTTGTTGAGGAAGCCTGCAAACCGAAATGGATGATTAATACCAAAGTTAAACATTTAATACCTGATTATTCCTTGCCTTCCATGTCAAAGGGCGGTGCCTTCGCGAAGACGCACAGGTTCTTTTCGTTGATTTTCATGCTAGGCTCAAGGGCTCTGCATTCGAAGGACAATTAATAACGACAAATTTATTAAATTATTAAATTTGTTATTGGACGGTCAGGCAAGCTGACGACGCTAGGCAATCAGCTGTTGCTACCAGTGCCAGTGCTGCCACACTTTTTCGCACGCTCGATTTCGATTATCGGTAACTGCACTTCGTTTTGTTCTGGCTGTGCATCAAACGAAAATAAACCCGCACAAAAATGTCTTACCTGCTCACGGAAATAGCTCTGGAAATGCTGGGGTACAAGTTCTACGATACCAATGGAGTCTTCCACTTGACGAACTTCCAAAACAACTCGACGCAGCTGGAGTCGCACCCAGACGAGCCCTCTTTGACAGAGTTCATCGAGCAAGCTGAATCTCTGGACGAGGACTTGGATGGGGGTGCCGCTGCCAGTAAGGAGGTGAATCTGCCTACGGAACTCAGCCGCTCCACCGCCAGCAACCCGCCGAATGTCGCCGACGTTACACATTGTCGACGTGCGCCGGCCAAGGCGCTGGCAAAAATCATGGACTACGAAAGTGACAAGATCGCCGCCCAGATCACCAATCGTTTGGAGAAGGAGATCTCGCGACTAGGAGCCTATGACAACGAGATAATGCTCGAGCAATGCATCCATGAGGAGAAGCGGCTAATATGCGAAGACGCCGACGCGATGCAGAAGTTCCGGGAGTTTCTGCAGATTCACCTGCAACAAATAGACAATCGGCCGTTTGAAAAGTACGAGCGCACCTTTGGAACAGACTAGAGGTCGTGGTCATTTGTTGTACGAAGTCCAAACAAAATCAACTGCATACATAGCTATAATATTAAATGTAAATAAATTCTAATTATTAACGAAATTATACGAAATATGGTGACACTGCTACACTTTTACAATCGGTGTCAGTGTGACCCCATTCTCGTTGGTCGAAATCATTCCCATCACTACCAGCGCACAACACGAGTAAAGGTCAGCTCTCGGAAACTTGTCTCCGAAATATTTAATAATTCCGACATTTTAATCAAAATTGAACCAGTGAACTGTACATTACTAAATCTTTTTGTTTCGCTTTCCCAACCCTCTGCCCCGCAGGCCACAGCCTAGCTCGCTTGCGACTTTGATCCCCTCTCCCGAACGAACGGTGACGACAAACGGCGCTTGCATAATGAAAATCTGGACGTCAGAGCACACATTCAACCATCCTTGGGAGACTGTGACACAGGCGGCGTGGAGAAAGTACCCCAACCCGATGACTCCCTCCATCATTGGCACGGACGTTGTCGAGCGCCAGGTGGTCAACGGAGTGCTGCACACACACCGACTGGTGCAGTCCAAATGGTACTTTCCTAAGTGGACGCACGCGCTGATTGGCACGGCCAAGACGTGTTTCGCCAGCGAGCGCTCTACAGTGGATCCGCAGCGCAAGCAGATGGTGCTGAAGACAAACAACCTTACATTCTGCCGCAACATCAGCGTCGACGAAGTGCTCTACTATGAGCCACATCCAGCAGACGGGAGCAAAACGCTACTAAAGCAGGAGGCCACGGTGACCGTGTACGGCGTTCCGCTGTCCCACTACATGGAGGACCTACTGACATCCACCATCAGCTCTAACGCGGGCAAAGGTCGACAGGGCCTTGAGTGGGTGATAGGTCTGATCAACACAGAAGTGAAGGGAATCGCCCGGGGAACGGACGAACTGATACACAGCACGCGTCGCTCCATCGACGAAGTAACGGAGAGTGCTCGCAAGAGCATGGACGAGATTAGTGTACAGGCCGCCAAGGCGGCGAAGGCGATGCACATAACATAATTACTGATGTAAATCGACGGGGCAGGTGCGCGCTGGGGCTGTTTGAGTAGTGAATTATTTAACATGGCGGCGCACGGATCGCTGTTTTAGTACAAGTAACCAATGATGGCAATATCGACAACTAGCAAGGCCTGGAGCAGTAATAACTTATTTTCTCAAATCCATGCGTACATATATTTTATAATAGCTCCTTTCCAAATATTCCGCCTCCCAGTCATGGCTGGTGGCTGGGGTTTCACAAACGTTGACCAATAGGGATCTGATATTTATCCCTTTCTGGCAGAATTTGCGGAGCTCCGGCAGATCAATAAACTTATGCCGATTCATAGAATAGTCAATATAAGAATTGTAAAAATCGAAAAAGAACATGAAAAACAATTAAATGATATGTTTTCGCCCGCAAATCGATTCAAGACCATTTGGTTATCTTTATCTTAGTCAAATCGAAGATATGGCGTCTTTGGCATCCCGAACGGCCGCTAAATCGAGAAAAATTGCAGTAAGTATTACATTATTTAATTCCGAAAAAAAAGCTTTTAGCGTCTGTTTTAATTGGAATGCACAGGCCGACGCCTCCGACCATCAGTCGCTGTCCGTGACGTCGTAGTATAGTCATTGATTTGTTGCTGTTGCCATACGCTTATATATGTATTTATTATCGGCTTCCGCGACTCTCACAAAAGCACACGTGCTGATAAACCGGCTGTCTGCTGACCAAAATATTCCCAAAGAGTGGAAAGCTTTTTGGTAAGTGCTTGGAGTGTTTGACCAGCTGTGCCAAAAATTCTACTCATTTTTATTTATTTATATTATTCCTATTTTAAAAGCTATAGCATAAATAAATAAGAAAATTTTGTTTTTAATTTTAAAATTCGTCATTTAAATTTGGTAAATGTTAATGCCTTTAAAAGCTTTAAAACTAACATTTCAATTTTCTTTTCATTAATTTTTGATAATTAATTAATTAATTTAATACATGTGTTTATATGCTATATTTTGTTTAAAATTAATGGATTTATTATTGAAAGGTGATTTAAAATCATTGCCTACTTATGGCCACATGTCTTACTTTTTATAAGAATAATTGTGAATTTTTGAAAATGGCTAATTTATTGTTCGATAGTTCCTCCCAAAACTTTATGAATTTAAATTTTAAAATCAATCAATAAAAGCACTTCTACAAATTGAAACACCCTCTTTGACAGACTATTAGCGGTGTCACAAATTCAGTTTACATTTTAGTTTTTATTTAAAATGTTTATATGCCATTCTTTAATTTCTTACTAATTTTATTTTATTTTATTTCTTCTCCAGCCCTCTTATGACCAGCTAGGTGTTAAGAGATTAGCTCACGACATTGCACAGCACTGGCGAAGTCCAACCGATGCCGCTGAATCCAAAGCTTGTGATTCTCAGCTTTAACGCACGTGCGCGCCGCTGTTTGTTATTGTGCTTCAATTCGGGTTAGTTAGTGCCAATTGTGGCTTCTCTAGCCTATTATGACCCTAGCTTCCCATTCATTACCTCTCCTCGCGATCTGCTGTTTGTGACGGAAAATATGTTTACGTCGCCGGCTTATCAGCGACTCGGATTCAGGGGCTGGCAATAACAAAAACAAAAACAAGTTGTGACGGCGGTGCAACGACTGCCTGCATCCCATCTCTTTCCATCGGATCGGATTGGCTGTAACCTGAACCGCGACTGTGGTTGATAACCCCCAACGTGGGCTTCGGCCCACTGGTTGTCAACGGCTGTGTATTTGGACAGCCCAAGAACATTCTTGATTCATCAAGCAAGGCGCACGCACGGATTATTCTCAAGCTAAATTTAATTTCTTGCAGCCCAACGACGACATGGTCATCCTACGCTACTACGATGTGCAGGCCTTTGACGCGGCCGAGGAACAGAGTGTATGGCGCCGCCTCAAAGCAGAGGATGGCGGCTTGGAATCCGTACGCATGGAGCGTTGCTTTCATTTGGAGCACAGCGGAGCCAAAGTTGAGCACTCCCTGGCACTGGAGGAGCTGCTCATCTGGCTGGTTAAGCAACCGATGAACAGTGGCCAGAGCCTGACTAGGCGGCCCGTTCTCCAGCCGGAGGGTGTGCGACAGTTGCTTCTGGAGATCGGACCGCGCTTCAACTTTTCCACTCCGTTTTCCACGAACTGTGTGAATATCTTCCATAATCTCGGCTACACGGAGGTTCTTCGCATGGAGGCGTCAACGCGCTACCTTCTGACCTTCAACGATGATTCGACAGTAGTTCGTGAGGCGTCAAGATTCGTTCCCTTGCTGGGAGATCGCATGACGCAATGCCTGTACACGGCGAAGAACACGCCCAAGGAAAGCTTTAATGAGCAATTGCCGGCGCAATTGACTGACTGGCACTTTGTGCCCGTCTTGGAAGAAGGACGGGCCGCGCTGGTGCGGATAAACCAGGAGCTAGGCCTAGCTTTCACAGACTACGATCTGGACTTTTACCATGACCTGTTCGCCAACAAGCTTGGTCGCAATCCGACTACTGTGGAACTTTTTGACTGCGCTCAGAGTAACAGCGAGCACTCTCGACACTGGTTCTTCCGGGGACGCATGGTCATAGATGGTGAGGAGCAGCCCAAGTCCCTAATTCGCATGATCATGGATACGCAGGCGCACACGAACCCCAACAATACAATCAAGTTCAGTGACAACAGTAGTGCCATGATAGGGTTCAAGCACGAAACCATACTTCCGACCTCCGTAGTGGCTCCGGGCCCAGTGCGACGAGTCAATGTAGAGTCTGACCTGATCTTTACAGCAGAAACCCACAACATGCCCACGGCAGTTGCACCATTTAGCGGTGCCACTACGGGCACGGGTGGGCGTCTTCGCGATGTCCAGGGTGTCGGCAGAGGAGGTGTCCCAATTGCTGGAACCGCCGGCTACTGTGTGGGAGCTCTTCACATTCCAGGTGAGTAAGCCCTTAATTTCAGGAGATATTATTTGAGAGGATATTTATTCCATAAAGAGATAGGCAACTCGAGCTCTTAAGGTTTGGGTAGTGTATTCAAAATTTGTAGAACGTAGAAAAATTTAGTCTAAATAAAAAAATCTAAAATAAAATCGATAAGGAACTCGTATGGATATAAACATATACTAAAATTAATAATTACATTATCTTATTCACTACAGGTTACGAGCAGCCCTACGAACCATCGGGATACAAGTATCCAACGACGTTTGCGCCTCCCCTCCAGATACTTATCGAGGCCAGCAACGGTGCCTCGGACTACGGCAACAAGTTCGGAGAACCTGTAATCTGCGGCTTTGCATTATCCTATGGCCTCAACAGCATGGCCGATGCCAGTCAGCGGGATGAGTACGTAAAACCGATCATGTTCAGCGGTGGACTGGGCACTATGCCCGCCGCTATGCGGGAAAAACTGAACCCAGTTCGCGGTCAGCTACTGGCCAAGATCGGAGGTCCTGTCTACAGGATCGGCGTGGGAGGTGGCGCCGCCAGTTCGGTAGAGGTGCAGGGATCTGGAGACGCTGAGCTAGACTTCAATGCTGTGCAGCGAGGTGATGCTGAGATGGAAAACAAGGTGAACCGTGTGGTACGCTCCTGTCTGGAAATGGGCGACCAGAATCCTATTTTGGCCATACACGACCAGGGAGCTGGCGGCAACGGTAACGTGCTGAAGGAACTGGTGGAGCCAGGCTTTGCAGGAGCTGTTATCTTTTCCAAGGAGTTCCAATTGGGTGATCCCACCATAACGGCCTTGGAGCTGTGGGGCGCCGAGTACCAAGAAAACAACGCCATTCTCTGCAAGGCTGAAGATCGGGATTTGCTGGAGAAGATCTGTCAGCGCGAACGATGCCCCATCAGCTTTGTGGGCGTGGTGACGGGTAACGGACGTGTTACACTGCTGGAGCAAGCTGCACCCAAGGATGTGGAGAAGGCTTTGTCCAGCGCTACGAGCAGTACAAAGCCAGCTCCGTTCGACTTGGAACTAAAGTACGTATTGGGTGATATGCCAAAACGGGTGTATGAGCTGAGCCGCGAGGCTACATCCTTAAAGACTTTAGTTCTGCCGAGCAATTTGAGCTTGGATGATGCCGTAAAGAGAGTCCTTAGCCTGGTTGCTGTTGGCAGCAAGCGTTTCCTCACCAACAAGGTAGATCGCTGCGTCGGTGGACTGATCGCACAGCAGCAGTGTGTGGGTCCCCTCCAGGCCCCATTGGCCGACTTTGCCCTGACCACTGTATCGCACTTTAGCACAGCCGGTATCGCCTCTTCCATTGGCACCCAACCGCTGAAGGGTCTTCTTGATCCCGCTGCCATGGCCAGGATGTGTGTGGCTGAAGCCCTCAGTAACCTCGTTTTTGTGAAAATCAGCGAACTGGCGGATGTCAAGTGCTCGGGCAACTGGATGTGGGCTGCAAAGCTGCCCGGTGAGGGAGCCAAGATGTTCGATGCTTGCAAGGAACTCTGCCAGATCCTCGAGGAGCTGCACATTGCCATAGATGGTGGCAAGGACTCCCTCTCCATGGCTGCCAAGGTGGGTGGCGAGACAATCAAGTCCCCAGGCACCCTGGTCATTTCCACGTATGCTCCCTGTCCGGATGTGAGGCTAAAAGTTACCCCAGATCTAAAGGGTCCCGGTTCGGGTTCCGAGACCGCTCTGCTCTGGATAACCCTGGAGGAGAAACTTCGACTTGGCGGCTCTGCTTTAGCACAGGCCTATGCCCAGCAGGGCAACGAGTGTCCCAATCTAGCCAAGAGCGATATTTTGGTGAAGGCATTTGTCACTACCCAAAAGCTGCTGGAAAAGGGTCTCCTGCTGGCCGGACACGATATCAGCGATGGAGGACTGGTCGTATGCCTCATAGAGATGGCCATTGGTGGACTGAGTGGCCTCGACGTGGATCTCTCTGAGCCCTTGGCCAAGCTTAGGAACTACGATGGAGCTGCCGTTAAACTTAATCGCCCTGAGCTGGCCCTTCTTTTCGCTGAGGAGTGTGGCTGGGTGGTAGAGGTGAACAGAAAAGATCTGGACCGTGTTCGCTCAGTCTACAAAGACGCTGGAGTACCCAACCACTATTTGGGTGTGACAAACGGATTCGGTCTTAACGACTCCCGAGTTGTAATTAAAAAGGGTTCATCTACGCTGCTGGATCAGCCCCTTCGCTTGCTCTACCAGCAGTGGGAGCGCACCAGTTACGAGCTAGAGAAACTGCAGGCCAATCCCTATTGCGCCCAGGCGGAGTACGACAGTCTGGAGTTCCGAAAGGCTCCCCAATACAAGGGTCCTTCCAACCTGCAGGCCGAGCTCATTCTCAAGCGCTGCGCCACTACGATTCGTGTGGCAGTTCTGCGGGAGGAGGGCGTTAATAGTGAGCGCGAGATGATGTCCTGCCTTCTTCGAGCGAACTTCGAAGTGCACGATGTAACCATGTCAGATCTTCTGCAAGGTGAGTTGAATATAAGCCAGAGATTGAAATTCTATTACATTATTGAAATTAACTGATGAAAACTTTTGCGGCAGGTACCACCACTCTGTCACAGTACCGAGGTGTCATCTTTCCGGGTGGATTCAGCTACGCCGACACCTTGGGATCGGCCAAGGGATGGGCAGCCAACATTCTTCACAGTTCCCGCCTAAAGCCGCAGTTCGAGGCCTTCAAACGCCGCCAGGATGTCTTCTCGCTGGGCATATGCAATGGCTGTCAACTAATGTCGCTTATTGGTTTCGTAGGAGCTCCGAACAACTCAGTCGGCTCAGATCCCGATGTGGCCCTACTCCACAACCGTTCGCAGCGATTTGAATGCCGCTGGTCCACTGTGAAGATTCCAGCCAATCGATCCATCATGCTGCAAAATATGAAGGATATGATTCTCGGGTGCTGGGTCGCCCACGGTGAAGGTCGATTTGCTTTCAGGGATGAAAAGCTCATAACCCAACTGCAGACGGAGGAGCTGGTGACTCTCCAGTATGTCGATGATAACGGGCAGCCCACGGAACGCTATCCCCTAAATCCCAATGGAAGTCCTTTGGGAATTGCGGGTCTCTGTTCAAGGGACGGTCGTCATTTGGCTTTGATGCCGCATCCGGAGCGCTGCAGCGCCATGTACCAATGGCCCTATGTGCCACATAACTTTGAAGTGTCGGTATCAGAGGCGGAGAGTCCATGGCAGCTTATGTTTAATAATGCCTACAACTGGTGTGTTCAGTTCGATCAATAAAATTTATAGGTCTGTCTGAGAATATCAGTTGACTTAGGTAATATGTAAACTTTTCTACAATTTGTATACGAAGTAAAACTTTAATAAACTTTTGATATTTTGAAATATCAGCCTACTTTTGATTTAACCGAATTTTTTCTACGCTTTCCATCTCACTCAAAATATCGAAAATCCAGAAAGGAAACTAACTTCGGGAAGCCGAAGTTTATATATCTTGCCAATTTGCACTTGAATATTTGGATCGTATCAGAAATTGATCATAACTAAGCTTAAAATATTCGCATTCTTGGAATCGGTATTTTTATATGAGAATTATTTCGACAAATCGAAGTTTTAAAAACTCATAACTAAGCTAAAAATGCTTTAATTTCGATTTGGAAAGCTTTCCTATTTTAGTTTTTATTAGATTAAAATTCTGTATACTCATATCAAAATTTTAGAAAATAATTTTTTTTGTCAATTTTTTACCATTTTAATGATGTAATCCCTTATAAAAATTTGAAATTTTGAAAAAATTTAGAAAATTTATTTTTTTGTTCGGACATGCCTAAATCGATTCGGCTGATTCTGATCAAGAATATATGTATATGGTTTATAGGGTCGAAAATGACTCCTTCACAGCGTTACAAGCTTCTGAATAAAAATTATAATGCACTGCAAGGGTATAAAAACAACGAAGGTGAAGGCGTATCACCTTTCGCTTATCTATTAACATAATGTTAACATAACATAAAATCATATAAATTTATAATCCTACACTTTAAAGTTACATGTTAACCTAACGAATGTAACTAATCAACAACGACTATTGAGAAATCTGTAGCAAGCATTTTAGGAATTTTTCCTTGGCACCCTGTGTCGCCATGTACTTAGAGTTCCAGTCATGCTCATTTATTTGCAGCACTTTGTAGCCCATCATTTCCAAATGCTTCATTTTCATAGACTCGGGCCCTCTCAATGCAGTCAAATCGTTTTCACAGAACGAATCCAACTTTAGCAGAAGTATGGCCACCCTTAAAAAATATGGAAAGTACTTACAGAAATGAAATTATTGAAAGAAATCCATGTGCTTACTTAGTTATACGATCTAACATGGTGACCTCCGCAGGAGGTGCTGGTATTGGCTTCCTGTCCCGATCGAAGTGAATCACAAAATCTATGTGGTAGCCGTACGGTGTCGTATGATTGCAGCGAAAGTGATTATCGTTCTTTAGCAGATTCTGCAGAAGTTGTTTAACATCGGTGGTGAAGGTACTGGACCGAGCTGGCTCTGAAATATATAAAATATTAGTCACAAAAGTCAAAGTCTATTAAAAATATGTATTTTTTAAAATAGTGTTTAAAAATGTATTTAATTTAAGTGATAAATGTATTTTAAAAAGTTAAATATCGACACTGTATCGATAATCTGAACCTACTTACTTTTGCTCATCTGAGCTTCGATATAGTTCTGCTGAAACCACGGCACGTTCGCCTCGGGTAAATCCAGGCAGACTGTGCGATTCAGCTGCATTACCAGGTTGAGCACCCTTTCTGGATAGGTGGCCTTGGAGTAACAGACCTGTATTTCATCCTCAATCCGCTGAATAAACTTCACGCAGAATACGTTATTGATCAGCTTCTCCGGTATGGACTTATAGAAGCACAGTGCCAGGCAGGCTTGGACGAGTGATAATCCACTCATTTGATCAAAGTCTCTGCCAATGGGTGTAAAATAATGTATATGTGTATGTGTTTTTAATTAATTTAAAGCAAATTTTACTCACCTGAGTAATACGTTAGCTACATGATGCAAGACATGGGGAGATGCAGGTGTATAACCCAGGTTATAGGCACAGGTTAAGACCTTCTCAACGGTGTCTCCGGTGATGTGGTCATGCTGTTCGGAAATGTAGCCAAACATTGACTCCAATAACTCTGGCACAAAGAAGTGCGATGCGTTAAAATTGTACGCCATGTCTCGAACCACTCGGGAATTTAGATCCTTGCAGTGAAGAGATTTATAGAGTATCAGAGCTTGTTTGTATACCAAGGTATTCTTCAGAGCTGTTGAGAAGAAATCGGTCAAGTGTTTATTAAGTCAAAATAATTCCCAACTTACTTTTGCGATGGCTGAGGGTTCGGACAATCATGCTGAGTTCACCAGGAGTCAACGGATTGTCATCGGTGTCAGCTAGATGTCTTTCCGCACAGCCGATGAGGATGCTATCCATGGTGGACAGCTGCATGCCAGCCAGTGGGGGAAGATGCTGCCGAAATCTTAATTCGCTGGCAATTTGCATGCCGCGGCTAAGCAGAAAGCAATCCTGAATGTCCAGTTGCGGAGCCATCGATAGCATCTTGCTCAGTATTACGTTGGGAAATTTTTTCCAAGCAAATTGTGTCTGTCCGTAGGCCAATACAAACGCCGCCATGCGCGCAAATTTCGTTGGCAGTCTGCCAGCAATGTCCCCCTCTATGGCGCTCATGCACATGCGACTCAGCTTCCGCTCGACGGTAAAGTGCCGGTAGGTTCCTCCCAGGTTGTTGTTGAAGTTCATATAGCGTTGGCAGTGCCTCAAGAAGCGCAGGTGGGTTTGCTCTTCCAGGCAGGAGTCCAGCTCTCGCACGACTCCCGACCAGTACGTGTTGCACAGCCTCAGGTCGGAGATCTTCAAGGCGCGCAACACTCTAAAAAAGTGTCCGCTTGCACTTGGAAAGAGCCAGGCCTCTTCGCAGTTAATCAGATCGCGAAAAGTTTCCATGTACTCGTCCCTTTGCAGGGGAGTAGCAAAGTGGACGGCACAAGACAAAGCGTCTGCCGATCTTTCCTCCTTCAGTAACTTTTCTGTGGAGTCTTTGAGAGACTGCGTCAAAGTGGCAGGCTCTTGGTGGTGCAGAAACGCACGGCACACGCTCTTCAAATCTCCAGACTCCAAGTGGGGAATGCACGGGCCCAGGGCTAGCATGATCTCTCTTATTAACGGTGTGTGATCTTGTGACCATACCGGAATATTCAGCATATGGAGCACCTTGAGCAACGCCTTGGGGGTTTCACAGCTGAGGTCGCCGCTGTGCAGCATCTCAGTCACTCTATGCTTAAAGTCTTGAAGCAGTTGATCATCAATGAGCATGTGAAGCTGGAAGAGGCAGGTGGATAAGAGGCGAACCTGTTCTTCGGTGCTGCATTGGTTGATGTGCTTCTCCAACTGCGGCAGAAAGTTCCGGCACACAAGAGGCGCAAAGAAGTCGCGTTCCAAGTTAATACCCACCGACAGGCGTGATAAGGCGGTCAGAGGAATCACATAACTTCCATCTACTGCACTGTCTATCAGGCGAAGAACTCGCATCAAAACCGCCTCGACGGCTGGCTCGTGGTTTGCTATCCGCATTTTCCGCAGGTGGAGGTAGCAGCGACTTAGATCGTTAGTGTCCAGGTGGTCTATATGGTGGGTACTGAGTTGGGGCAGGACTTCCTTTAGCACACGCTTCGTGAGAGTATCTCTTCCTGGCTGATCTAGGCCTTGGTAGTGCTTCCAGAGGAGTGAGATGCTCTCCACCAGATGAGAGCCGTCCAGTACATCTTTTTCACTACTTTCTATCAACAACTCCAGAAGTTCGTCTCCCGATTTTGTCTCCTCTAGACGCGACAGTAGAGGGTCTTTGTCCGTGGCAGTTGTTACGATGAAGCTTTTTTGTTGGCGCCCAGTCGCCGGGACCAGGTGAAGACCATTTGCCGGTAGGAATGACGCTGCCGGCAGCAGAGGCGGCTTTGCCCCAATGTTTACTTGTCTCCTCAGCAACTGCAACTGTCGTATTTGCATGAGATATTGCAGGAACTTCCATTGTGCTCGGGGTGCGTAATTCAGATACATGTTGCACTCTTTGGTATATTTACAAAGATGTTAAATAATAATAATAGCAAGCCGCCGTGTAAACATGTGATGAATGGCGCCATCAGCTGTTTGCCCACAAACATAGAGAGCTGCCAACTCGTGGGAAAGTAAATTTACAACTCCTGATATAAATAAATTATATCTATACAAATAAATTTAATTATTGAATTGATAAATTCATAAAGTTAATAAAACAAGATTATATTCTGAGATGTGAACGTGGGAAATTTGTTAAGATATAGCAAGTTAGCTTCACAGGTATACAGAATGCAAAAATTTTAATTGGTAGTACAAATTAATATCGATCAACAATTAGATTAGTTTCTGATAAGAATAAACCAATGATGTCGTTTGTTAAGCATATAAGCTCGTTGAGTAAAATTAAATAAAGTGTACCTAAGATTATTTATTGTACTGTTGAAGGTACAATTGGCGCATACGAGTTGGCAGCGCCGTTGCATATATTTTTGTGAATTGCATTTACTTTGTACGAAAAACACAAGCGGAATTTACACCTACACACAACTCTTTATTTAAATCAAACAATGGAGTCCTCCGCGAGCCTGGCCGACAAGCTGGTCTCCAAAACGGCCAGCAACAATTCACTGGACAGTAGTTCCAAGTCCAGTTCGCTCGGCTCGAAGCACGGACAGAATGGGGCTCTTAGGGACACGCCCTTCGCCTATTTGGACGGCGAGGAGGACCAGGACCAAAAGAACGATGTTACCTATGTGTGTCCATATCGCGGGCCTGTCTTCGGTGCCTTAACAATCACGAACTACCGCCTGTATTTCCGTTCGCTGCCGCTGCGGGACCAGGAGCCGCCCGTGGTCGTAGATGTGCCGCTGGGCGTTATAGCCCGGGTCGAGAAGATCGGGGGTGCCACGTCGCGAGGAGAAAATTCATACGGCATCGAAATTTTTTGCAAGGACATGCGCAACCTGCGATTTGCCCACAAACAGCAGAATCACTCTCGCCGGACGGTGTTCGAGAAATTGCAGACAAACGCGTTTCCTCTGTCATACAGCGGTCGCCTCTTCGCCTTTGCTCATGCGGCGGCGGCCAGTGCGGTGAATGGCGGCAGCAGTGGCTGGGATGGTTGGGCCGTCTACGAGCCGCTGGCAGAACTACGGCGCCTTGGAGTTCCGAACGACATGTGGCGGGCCACCAAGTTGAACGAGTCCTACAGCATTTGCGACAGTTATCCGGCCGTTTGGGCTGTGCCCAAGGCCGCATCCGATGACTTTCTGCGTCGCGTAGCGCAGTTCCGGTCTCGTTGTCGTCTACCGGTCCTGTCCTGGATGAATCCCCGAACGCAAGCTACTATAACGCGCTGCTCCCAGCCCTTGGTGGGAGTGAGCGGCAAGCGCAACGCCGATGATGAGACCTATCTCAGCTATATCATGGAGGCGAACGCCCAATCGGATAAACTGACTATCATGGATGCGCGTCCCAGCGCCAATGCCATTGCAAATAAGGCGAAGGGCGGCGGCTATGAGTCGGAGGACGCTTACAAGAACGTTGAAATTAATTTTCTAGACATCCACAACATTCACGTCATGCGAGAGAGCCTGCGCAAGGTTAAGGAGGCCTGCTTTCCCACAACCGACGACTCCAAGTGGCAGACGGCCATCGATAATACACTTTGGCTGAAGCACATCAGGTGCATCTTGGCTGGCGCCGTTAGGATCGTAGACAAGGTGGAGACTATGAGTACGTCCGTTGTAGTCCACTGCTCGGATGGCTGGGATCGTACCGCCCAGCTGACGGCCCTGTCCATGTTGCTACTGGATCCTCACTACCGCACAGTCCGTGGATTTGAGGTGCTTATTGAGAAGGAGTGGCTCTCTTTCGGGCACAAGTTCCAGCAACGCGTCGGTCACGGCGACAATAAGCACTCGGATGCCGACCGATCGCCGGTGTTTCTGCAATTTATCGACAGCGTCTGGCAGGTCAGTCAGCAGTTCAACAACGCCTTTGAGTTCAATGAGCATTTCCTCATAACCATTGTGGATCACCTGTACTCCTGCCGATTTGGAACATTCCTTTGCAACACGGAGGCCGAGCGAGTCACCGAAGGTACGTTCTACAAACTACGTTATGATGCTTTTCTGAAATTGTCCTTGCAGATCTGAAGCACAAGACCACATCGTTGTGGACACACATCAACTCTTCGCTGGATCAGTATTTAAATCCTCTATTTCCCTCGTTCACGCAGGGGGCGGAGCTGGTGCTGCGCCCCATCGCCAGTGTGCGAGCCCTGCGCCTGTGGAAGGGCCTTTACTGTCGCTGGAATCCGGGTCTGTGCGCTCCACAGCATGGCTGTCAGCGCACCCGGGAGCTGCTTTCCAAGCAGGACCAGCTCTTCAAGCACGTCAATGAGCTGAGGCTGAAATCAAACAATCGGAGCAACAGCATGCAGACGACAACAAGATTGGCATCGCCAATGCACTAATAGTATTCCCTCTACCTTCCTTTATGTAAACACAAAAATATACATACATATATGAAATTAACATTTATATTTCAGCTAATGCAATTATTTAAACAAAGTTCTTTATTACATGAATATATATTTAGGTTCGTTTCTGCAATAAACTACACTTGTATGTTTTTTAAGCATGCCTTTCGGTTAACATGTTTATGTTCTTTATATTTATCTTAAGCCCATCTGTGGCATCTATATATGCAAGGTATTATAATTTTAGTCAGAAGCTTGTAACTCTGAGGAGTGTCATTTCCGACCCTATAAATCATATATATTCTTGATCAGCATTAACAGCCGAGTCGATCTAGGCATGTCCGAACAAAAAATACATTTTTGAAATTTTTCAAAATTTTTATAAGGGGTTACATTATAAAAATGTTAAAAAATTGAAAAAAAATATAATTTTTATAAATTATAAATTTAATATGTAGGTTTATTAACCCAATAAAGACTAACATTAGAAAGCTTTCCGAATTAAAATTAATTAATTTTTTGCTTAGTTATGAGATTTTTAAACTTTGATTTGTTGAAAAACTGGCATATAAAAATATTGATAAATCGATCTATTCAAAGAATACGAATATTTAAAGTTTAGTTATGATTGATTTCCGATCCTATAATTAAACTATAAGCACTAGCTTAACATTGAATTTTGAAACTTTCCAACACTATTTGCGCGGCTAATTCAAATTTAACATCCAATTGTTAGGTTAATAGTCACACTTCTAAGGACATAGGTTAAATCATTCTTTCTGTTTTGTTTTAATGTAAACAAATAATAAATATAAGCAATATAACTTCTTATTCTTCCTTCTCTATAGGATTTTTTCTTGTTATTTTAAGCAGAAAAATTGTCTTGCATAAAATGCCACCTATTTCCACAGGTTGACACCTGTTGCATGTTTCCGGCAGCAGGTTCATTCATAACTTCTGTTCCAAAACTGACGCCTGCGCCTTGGTCTCCCAATATGGGGCTCCACACCGTCACCCACTTAGGGCCCCCATTTCGGGTTTGCGCCAAAAATTAAATCACTGCATCAGTACGTTTTCGCACTCTGATTAGAGCAGTCGTGTTCGGATAGTCGATGTAAATTATAGTAAATGTATAAATTTATTCGAAATTCGGGATATATTAAAGGATTTAATCTCATTAAAACTGTATTTTCAAAATGTATGTTGGTCCGTATCGAAGCATTCTGTGGCTTGTTTTTTTCCTAATCTTATGCCGTGCCAAAACGGATCCGGAGGTGCTTCTCGTAATCTCATGTCCGCCGTATCCGCGGCACATTCAGGATGAGTGCTTCACTTTGGCCGGCAGGATTAGGGAACAGCATCGACAACTTAATTTGACAGGAGACGCTGTCCTTGGTGACTATGTCGTCAAGGTCCACGTAATGCATGAGCTTTTCAATTACTGGACCCTGCTGGACGCACTGCCTCATTTGCGAAGCCAAAGCCGTCTGCTGACTACACGCACTGATTGGGTTATTTGGTGTCAGCACAACACTCATCTGGCCTCGTTGCGCGATCTTCTCCAGCATCTGCGTGGACAGAACCATGTTGAGGTGAGTTGAGCTAATCACCTGAAGTGAGGAAGACCTGTGCTCTGAACCAACGAGTTTCTTCAGCTTGCCTTTTATGGCCACGCCCTGTACGATACGGAGGCCACAATTATACACCACTTTTGGAACTACAAGGATCCGCGATGGTTTCCGTATCCCATGCTCAGCGCCGGACTTGTTTTCACAGGCTCTTTATACAAAAGGTAATAAAGCTTCGTTTACCAGCAATTTTATACAGTATTAAATGAAAACTAAACTGTTTGAAAATATAAGATTCCCCGGAAATAATATATCTATAGAAAACATCTCTTGGTTTTCTTTAAAACAGTTTTCAACCTTTGAAACTTCCTATTAAATTTGCCCTCTTTTTAATTCGTAAATAGTCATTCTCTTGTCTTGAAATCGATAATAGAGTGTCAAGTGTAGCTTTCATAACTGATAATGGATCGTTCCTTTCCAGGCTAACAGAACTTGTTGTTCTTAATGCCCAAAACAACAAACGTCCCAGCGAGTTTTCTATCGACGCCTCTCATGAGCTGGCGCGCTTTATTTTCGACAATTTACGTCCCGACGACAATGACCCGGAGCATTGCGAAACATCGTTGTCGAGAAAAATCATTCTGAAAAATGCCCCCTACATTTGCCCCATGGCCATACCTGCACAATCCCCAAAGAGTCTGACAGGAGGAGCCCCGTCTTGTGCACTGTATGCAAAGCCAAAGGAGCCATATGCCTCGATGTCAGCATCAACGACTTTAGGGGACCGGAAGGAACACTGTGTAAGTTTATTTTTGCCTCTCTTGTAGTGGAATCATTTTGGATACCATATATTACCTTAACGTGTTATTGATTAAGATGAAAATTTCCATAAGGTTTCTGTTAAAAATGCCGGTGCCTAATGTGTTGTATAAGAAGACTTTAACATCATAATTATATTTTAGTGAAGGAAAAATTATATATCAGAATATGACCTAAGTATTTTTTTATATTCTTCATATTTTAATTTAATATTATTATCAAAATAAGTTTTTCAACACAGTTTTTAACAAGGGGGGATTCAAAGCTCCTTTAATTTAAAGACAGTCTAAGCCAGCGAGTTCCATAACCATTTGGGATATCAATACCAAAGGAGAGCATCCTGAGCAATTAGTAAACGAAACCTCAACACCCATAAATCCCCAACGACTCCGACTTGATATCTCTCTCCGTCTCCTTATCTGTTCCTGCCTAAGTACATATGTATGTATTTCCTGCTCCACACAGGTGCACACAACGGGATCTAACATATATTTCGCAATCAAAACCTGTGCAAAATTCCATAAGGAACGCATTCCAATCATTGAGCGCACCTGGGCAGCAGACACCCGCTACCGGAGATACTACAGCGATGTGGCAGGTGAGCACCTCGACGACAATGAGCGGGCAATTAAACCAAATGAAGGAGGTTCGGGTTGAGGTTCAGGGGATGCATGTGGATCGGGGGTAAAATAAACCTTTATATACATATGTACATATATGTTCACATGTGTCTGTGTGTGCTCAGCGAATTAACAAAAACACGATGAGGTTGAAACTGAGGCTGATAGCCAAACCACAGAAACTCACACCCATGCCAAGGATTCCTGCCTGCGTGTCCTTGCTCCTCCGCCTCATAATCACTCCCGAGCTCCCAAGCTGTGCCCTTCGACGAGTAGTTGAATATTCATTGATTTGACTTTGCGATTTCCCCCGTTCTCTATTCCCCGAAAACCACAACAGACGATGGCATACCGACAATCAGCACGGGGATACCGAACGTCCAGACTGGACATTGTGCCAAAACAATGGCTATTTTACAATTATCCCTCAAGGATATCGGTGAACAATCGGACATACGCTGGCTGATGCTGGTCGACGATGATACCTTACTGAGGTGAGTAATGGCTGCAGGGTTTGGATACTGATGACTTGGCAAGGAAATACACTTAGAATAGGATAACCCATCAAGTAGATCCTTAAAGCGCAACGTATCGAAGGACTTGTTTATATCGATTATACTGATGATGCTGCTCAAGAGTATATAGATAAAATGTGTTATACCCCAAGCAGTACAAAGTACGACTCAATAAGTTTTCCTATGAGCCATAATTTAATTTTTCCCAAATCGAAATAGTAAATTTAAAGTCCCGTCTTGAGCAGCACCCCATGGTTTAATTCATTTATTTTTCGGATTAAACGGATGACGGCACATTCAATTAAAATATATTTATATATAGTATTTCGATAGGTTAACTCACTGACCATTTACGTTTCCAATCCAATTACCAGTGTGCCCCGCGTCAGCGCCCTACTGAGCTGCCACAATCATTCGGAGCTCGTCTATTTGGGCCAGCGCTATGGCTATCGTTTGTATGCGCCAGATGGCTTTAACTACCACACAGGAGGAGCTGGCATCCTGCTCAGCCTGCCATTGGTGCGGCTCATAGTGGACCGCTGCAGTTGTCCCAGCCCCAGTGCCCCCGACGACATGATCTTGGGTTACTGCCTGCAGGTGCTAGGCGTTCCTGCTGTGCCGGCTGCGGGTATGCATCAGGCGCGGCCACAGGACTATGCCAGGGAGCTGCTACAGTTGGAGCCGCCCGTTTCGTTTCACAAGTTCTGGGGCACGGAGCCGGATCACACCTATAGCCGCTGGATGGGTGGCAAATTGGGCAACCGAAGTGCTCCGCTTACGGCTGACAAGGAACGGAGTGCTAGTGCTTCACTGCACCTGCTCGGAAGGCTGCCTGTACCCGGCGGAGGGGTACTTCCCCTGCAGGCGGTGCTGGAATCGCCGGGAAAGCATTTGGATCTTTAGTTGCCAGTCCAGGTAAGTGCTAATTAAAAACATGGTAGACTCTTTAAGTAAATGACTCTGCAAGTGACAGTTAGATAAAAAAGTTTGCGGGGAACCCCAAAAACCAATCAACAGGCAGGCGGGAATGCCAAGCACACGAATTTTCATTCACTCTTCAGACCAAAAAATAAAAACAAAAAAAAAAACAAAAACTTTGACAGGTGTCGCGTTAGGATAGCGTAGTTCTGTCTGTTCTGTTGCGGGTTTCGTGCCAGTTTAATTAGAGAAAATGCTCAAATGCGGTCGAGATTTTCCTTGATGGGTTTTGGTTAGGTTTAGGAGCTCCCACCGCCAGTCGTCCTGGCTTGTCCTGATTACAGAGTCTAAGCTTGGCTCACGAGCTATCACTTGAAAGAGGGCTTAGTCAGTGCCATTTTTGTCGGAATAAATGGCTTGCATTTAAAAATGATTTAAGGATCTTATTATTTGTTTATTTTATAGAGCTCTAGTCGGTTTTTAAAAAATATTTAAATAATGTGATATATTTTATGTGCAAAATAAGTTAAATCACGTTTGTTATCTTGCCGAAAGCTGGGTGCCATTCATCGCAATGCATACCATTTGCATTCGGTTTCAATTTGCGACCATTAAAATCCCTATCCGCAATCTGAAGTAGCTCCTCCAATGCAGATTGTGTTCGCACCTTGGTCGAACTTAAACCTCATTAAATGTAAATTTTAAGCGAGCCCGGGTAGGAAAATGCTCGGCATTCGGGGGCATCGAAAGTTTGCGCTTGAGTGAATTTTTCGAATGGTTAGCTTAGCCCTTGGGGCGGGCGAGGATTCCGCCTCGTTTGGCCTGCGTCCACGTCCCGCCGCCTGTGCGGTCTCGAGTATCTTTCAGATAAACAAACAAAGAGCTCCGTCCACCGATGGCAACGCCGAGCAAAGCTAACTAAGGTGAACACATAGCACCCGCCATGTTCATGAAACATTTATAAGTATCTTGGCCCCCGTCGCCTCGTGGCTGTTCAGTAATGCACAATCTGCATCTATTATTCAAATGCCAATCAATAGTTTTCGCAGATTTCGTATCTATGTGACACTCGCACACAGTCTCCCCGTAAAATAGGTGAAAACCATTTGTCAGTTCGTTTGCCAAGCCTCTAAATTGCGGTCAGTAGTCGCTAAATTATTAAGTGACAGAGTGAAAGTAATTGTCAGTTGCAGATTAACCGAGGAACTGAGAAAAATATCTTACAAAGAATCCTCTTTAAATCTATATATATAAAAATGCTCTGTTCGTGTCTACATCCTTCATAGACTTGAAAAGTTCTGAACCGTTTAAGCCCAAATTTTTAGAGAACATGCGTTGAGGTTCCAGCTCGGTTATTGACTACTTTTGATGTTGATAGCTTATCTGCGGTGGCGAATATATCTATTTTTTTAGCGTTTCCAAGTGCCCCTACTGCTGCGCCATCTACAGGCAGCCAGCTGAATCAAAGCATTTCCTGTCAAACATTCAAAACATATTGAAAGAAGAAACTTGAAAAGTTCTGAACCGCTTATGCCCAAATTTTTAGAGAAGATACGTTGAGGTTCCAGCTCGGTTATTGACTACTTTTGATGTTGATAGCTTATCTGCGGTTGCGAATATATCTATTTTTTAGCGTTTCCCCGTGCCCCTACTACTGCGCCCTCTACAAGCAAATCAAAGCATTTCCTGTCAAACATTAAAAACATATTGAAAGAAGAAATTGGAGATACAAATTTTATTTTTTGTTCAGGTTCAGTAAGAAACGAAGTCATGCCACCAAAGAAGTCGAGATTGGGTCGTCGTATTCGCAATACAGAAGCAAAAAGACGTAAGATTACGAATATGACTGACGAAGAACGGGCCTCCATCCGAGAGACGCGG
Source organism: Drosophila serrata (assembly GCF_035046125.1). Taxonomy (NCBI): domain Eukaryota; kingdom Metazoa; phylum Arthropoda; class Insecta; order Diptera; family Drosophilidae; genus Drosophila; species Drosophila serrata. The sequence goes on from NW_028256998.1 coordinate 636,526, forward strand.
CTGCGCGATGAAATTTACTCATACAGGTTAATGGTTCGGAGGACCGATTGCAATCATATATTGAAATGTCGTCAGTTGTTTCATCAGTACATTGTCGATATGTATGCAAAAATTGAAACAACGTTTGCTGTTCCTCCGATTGAATCAGAAGAAACTTCGGTCCGAGGAATATATCCATTTGCGGGATGCTGTGATGAATGACCGTAATACAACCAACGTTGGAAAGCTCACGATTTTGCCATCCTCATACATAGGTAGTCCGAGCCACATGCATGAATATGCTCAAGATGCCCAGGCATATGTTCGTTGCTACGGCCGTCCAGACTTATTTATCACCTTCACATTCAATCCAGCTTGGGACGAGATAGTTCAGCTGTTATTTCCTGGACAATCGTATAGGGATAGGCATGACATCACAGCCCGTGTTTTCAGACAAAAGCTCAAGTCACTGATGGATTTCATTGTGAAACATGGAGTTTTGGGATCTGAGCGGTGCTGGATGTATTCAGTAGAATGGCAGAAGAGAGGATTGCCGCATGCGCACATACTGATTTGGCTGTATGATAAAATTACTCCAGACGAAATTGACAATGTGATATGCGCTGAGATTCCACGGGCAGAGGTTGATACAGATTTGCATGCAGTTGTCATCAAGAACATGATCAATGGCCCATGTGGTACCCTCAACCGAAGTTCACCATGCATGGTAGACGGGAAGTGTTCCAAGCGATATCCTCGAGCATTTACAGCCAACACCGTAACAGGGGACGATGGATATCCTCTGTATAGGAGACGGTCAACTGAAGATGAAGGGACTTCGGCAACTTTAAACATGAGAATTGGTGATATTGAGGTAGACAATCGTTGGGTGGTTCCATACTCAACACTATTGTCAAAATCATACAAAGCGCACATCAACGTAGAATATTGCAATTCCGTGAAATCGATTAAAAATATCTGCAAGTACGTGAATAAAGGCAGCGATATGGCAGTTTTTGGTGTTCAGGCAGAAAATGGGGACAGCAATGCAGTACGAGTTGTCGATGAAATATCTCAATACCAGGCTGGAAGATACAAAAGCAGCAACGAGGTTGCATGGAGAATTTGTTCGTTCCCCATTCATGAACGCTATCCAGCTTTAGTTCACTTGGCAGTCTATTTGGAGAATGGTCAACGTATCTATTTCACAGAAAGAAATGTGCAAGAAAGAGTCCTGAATCCGCCAGCGACAACTCTGACTGCCGTCTTCACCTTATGCCAGGAAGATGATTTTGCCGGAACATTGATGTATTCAGAAGTGCCCTCTTAACCACAATATGCCACAGAGAAACGTGGCAGGGTACAGCTAGTTATTAAATATAACATACTTTTATATAAAGGAATATTCGTACTGTAACGAGATTTTTACGCTCTGACCAATCCCTTCTTAATGCCTGCCCCCTTTAAAGTGGCTTATCCTGGCCTGGGTGCTGGGCAGCGACATCCACATGCAGGTTGCTCCTCGTTGCCGCTTGAACCGTGCGTCCTAATTAGTTGCGGATTTTTCACTGAATGCGAAGCGAAACCTCAAACTCAAGCCGGAATGTGCAGCAGCCCACAGCGTGGCGATGCTGCGACAAGTTGCATTTAAAACCAAATTTAATTAACACCTTGCAGTTGAATAAATGCCGCATATGCATTCCGTGTCTGTTCCGGGTTAACGAAACCACCCAGTACTCTATCCTCTGTGGTATCTTGGCCAGTATTCCCTCACTTGTGGTCCATGAAGAAGCGATCCTGGTACACAAATAATAGGGATTCTAGAAGGGAGTGCCAAAGTTTATTCCTCTTAAATCTTGATTTTTGTAACGAGTAATGAAGTTATTTATTTTAAATAGCTTCGTTTTAATACTTTTATTTTTATGTATAATAAAATCTATAAAATCAGATAAACTCTATTATACATTAATTTATGAATATGCATTTTATTTGGTAATATCTTTATTAAATTTGTGAATGCTCTGCCTAAATGCGTTTTGAAATTTCAACAGAAATTGTTATACTCTGCCCAAATGTGAAGAAGAGTGGCGTCTAAATAATCTAGATGGGAGCTACTATGCTGAATTTTCTTTTGCATAAAATTACAGTTTATCCTGGAGGAGAACGAGGACGAGGACGCAACAGCATAGATTACATGGACATGGGTGTTGCTTGTGGCTACTTGAAAGTAGATTATGGCTGAACAATGTCACATCAGTGAGCGTGGCGTCCAGACTAGGACTTGGCAGTAAGCACGGTTAATCTGGCTTGAAACATCACAAAAGTTAAACCATAAGAAAATTTAAGTAACCGCCCCTTGCCCTCGAGCTGAGAATGAAATCAAGCATGGGACAAAATTGTTTAAAAGATTTCTTTACACATTGTGCTTCCAAATCCTTGGGGCTTTTCAGGCACTGACGCTTCTTGTCGGACCTTCGTGTTTGTTTCATTTTTGGGGGTCAAATCCCAGTTGAGTTTAGAGAATTGTTTTAGTTTGGTGTTTGAATTCTGCATTTCTGCACTCACTTGGCGATGGATAACCCAGGGGAAACCCTTCAAATGTTGTGCATAATGTCAGTGAAGCAGTAAAGCTTTAAATTAGAAAATACGAATGCATATTTATTTCTTATCTAGATTAAGAACAAGCTGGTATCTATATATATAAAAATGCTCTGTTCGTGTCTACATCCTTCATAGACTTGAAAAGTTCTGAACCGTTTAAGCCCAAATTTTTAGAGAACATGCGTTGAGGTTCCAGCTCGGTTATTGACTACTTTTGATGTTGATAGCTTATCTGCGGTGGCGAATATATCTATTTTTTTAGCGTTTCCAAGTGCCCCTACTGCTGCGCCATCTACAGGCAGCCAGCTGAATCAAAGCATTTCCTGTCAAACATTCAAAACATATTGAAAGAAGAAACTTGAAAAGTTCTGAACCGCTTATGCCCAAATTTTTAGAGAAGATACGTTGAGGTTCCAGCTCGGTTATTGACTACTTTTGATGTTGATAGCTTATCTGCGGTTGCGAATATATCTATTTTTTAGCGTTTCCCCGTGCCCCTACTACTGCGCCCTCTACAAGCAAATCAAAGCATTTCCTGTCAAACATTAAAAACATATTGAAAGAAGAAATTGGAGATACAAATTTTATTTTTTGTTCAGGTTCAGTAAGAAACGAAGTCATGCCACCAAAGAAGTCGAGATTGGGTCGTCGTATTCGCAATACAGAAGCAAAAAGACGTAAGATTACGAATATGACTGACGAAGAACGGGCCTCCATCCGAGAGACGCGGCTGCGCGATGAAATTTACTCATACAGGTTAATGGTTCGGAGGACCGATTGCAATCATATATTGAAATGTCGTCAGTTGTTTCATCAGTACATTGTCGATATGTATGCAAAAATTGAAACAACGTTTGCTGTTCCTCCGATTGAATCAGAAGAAACTTCGGTCCGAGGAATATATCCATTTGCGGGATGCTGTGATGAATGACCGTAATACAACCAACGTTGGAAAGCTCACGATTTTGCCATCCTCATACATAGGTAGTCCGAGCCACATGCATGAATATGCTCAAGATGCCCAGGCATATGTTCGTTGCTACGGCCGTCCAGACTTATTTATCACCTTCACATTCAATCCAGCTTGGGACGAGATAGTTCAGCTGTTATTTCCTGGACAATCGTATAGGGATAGGCATGACATCACAGCCCGTGTTTTCAGACAAAAGCTCAAGTCACTGATGGATTTCATTGTGAAACATGGAGTTTTGGGATCTGAGCGGTGCTGGATGTATTCAGTAGAATGGCAGAAGAGAGGATTGCCGCATGCGCACATACTGATTTGGCTGTATGATAAAATTACTCCAGACGAAATTGACAATGTGATATGCGCTGAGATTCCACGGGCAGAGGTTGATACAGATTTGCATGCAGTTGTCATCAAGAACATGATCAATGGCCCATGTGGTACCCTCAACCGAAGTTCACCATGCATGGTAGACGGGAAGTGTTCCAAGCGATATCCTCGAGCATTTACAGCCAACACCGTAACAGGGGACGATGGATATCCTCTGTATAGGAGACGGTCAACTGAAGATGAAGGGACTTCGGCAACTTTAAACATGAGAATTGGTGATATTGAGGTAGACAATCGTTGGGTGGTTCCATACTCAACACTATTGTCAAAATCATACAAAGCGCACATCAACGTAGAATATTGCAATTCCGTGAAATCGATTAAAAATATCTGCAAGTACGTGAATAAAGGCAGCGATATGGCAGTTTTTGGTGTTCAGGCAGAAAATGGGGACAGCAATGCAGTACGAGTTGTCGATGAAATATCTCAATACCAGGCTGGAAGATACAAAAGCAGCAACGAGGTTGCATGGAGAATTTGTTCGTTCCCCATTCATGAACGCTATCCAGCTTTAGTTCACTTGGCAGTCTATTTGGAGAATGGTCAACGTATCTATTTCACAGAAAGAAATGTGCAAGAAAGAGTCCTGAATCCGCCAGCGACAACTCTGACTGCCGTCTTCACCTTATGCCAGGAAGATGATTTTGCCGGAACATTGATGTATTCAGAAGTGCCCTCTTAACCACAATATGCCACAGAGAAACGTGGCAGGGTACAGCTAGTTATTTATAAAATTATGCAAAAACCCTCTTATTAACTACGAAGTTAAATATATTTATTATTCAAAACTAAAACGTTTCCATTGGTCCATTGTTCAAAACTTGTTAACTTTCGCAAGCCGCCGCCAAAAATTTGCCAGCCACAACTCACGGACGGACGAAGGACCAGGTTTCATTGTCTCAAAGTAGGCACTTTCAGTCAAATAAAACGCAGCCCTTGCAAGCCTTTCGTCCTTCGGTTAACGTGTAATAAATTTTTCGGCCATGTCTAAACTTAAGCCGAGTTTGGAGGCAAAAGCATTTTGTGTCTATCAGGGCGTCTAATCTGCAGTTGAACCCATCCAAGCAACTTACCACGTGCAATAAATTCCAAGGCGCACCGCACCGTCTGCACTATTTTCTCCCAGCCTCAGGACTTTTGTTTTTTCTGGCTGGATATAGAGCGGGCATGGACTCCGACTCCGACTCTGTATCCCTTTCCCCAGTTGAGCCCTATGTCGTACGTGATCTGATAGAGAATGAAAGGCTACCGCAGCCCCAGAGACGTTGGCATGTGTGTGTGTGTGTGTGTGTGTGTGCAAAGTTTCGGCCAAGTCGAGCCGTTACCACATTCCCTTGGCCTAAAGGACACGCACCTGCTCTGCCAACCACTCCAAGGACCCTCCATGTTCCCCCAAGATTTTGTGGCGTTGGCTTACCCGTACAAATAACGAGCAGTTTGTGCTGTGCTAATTTACTTTAAATTGGTTTTTTTGACATTAGTACTTCCGTTTCCTCCAGCGAGTTATCAGTGATAAATTACAGGGACACCTTCCGCTAAATTCGCGATACAGCCAAATGTCTCAAGTTTCAATGCTTGGACATTATGGATCGTTCTTAAAGTATAAGATGTATGAAATATATATGAAATTAAAATGTGCCACTATGACTCCCAATATTCTTACAAAAATTAATATCAATATTATAGGTTATTATTGCTAGGGTACAATAGCTTCATTGGCCCCTAAAAGTTACCCTGCTTATCGCTAATGGCATCTGACTGACGAAGACCAAGGTTAATAAATTGGTAAATAAGAATTAACCAATTTTTCTTAACAAGGCAACCGATACCACAAGCTCCATGACGAATTTTCTTTGAGCGCAATTTATTTTCTTTTTGCCTTTCATTATTAATGAGCAAAGTTTAAGAGCCTTTTGTGGACAACTTTCTTAAGAGTCCGACTGTGAGTCCGGCAGGGTCAATTGTCGACAAGATTGCTTATCGACGCAACGCCATCGGAATGGGCGTGGCATGTCAACGGTATACTAATGACCAGGCGGAAAGTTTTTCATTTTCTTTAATACCCTATTTCTGGGTATTACAACTTCAATAAGAATGTCTAAAACCATAAGCAATGTCTGAAACATAAACAAGGGCATAGAAGTTTCGACACAAGATAGCTTCTGTTTATTTTTTTGTTATATCTGTGATTCTTGTTGAAAGTGAGCTTGTGTATTTTATTTCCATAAAGACATAATTATTGAAAATAATTATAATTATATAATTATAATTATAGCTTATCATACGGGGGAAGATATATTGTTGTGCACGAAAGTAATTCTCTTGGTGTCACGTTTAAACACGAATGGTTTTGCACACATTTTTGGTCTAAATCCAAAAATAATGAACAACATTCTGACTTTGCTATGGTTTGAAAATGCACTGGGAATTGTGGTTATACGTTGTGGTGCTTAACGACGTAGAATTGTACAGAGATCGAACAGTCAGGACATGTGCATTATGTGACGGAACAACCTCAATGCTATGTGTCTTATTATTTTTCACTTTTAGGATCTAACCAAAAAGCTTTCGTTATATAAATTGCTTGCACGTGACGCCTTTCCATGGTCAACGCGCAATTAGAGTGTTCTTCGATTTCCACCAACGAAATAACCCCAATGAAACTGGCCAATATATATTGGTTGATTGGCAAAAGCACAAATTGGGGGTTCCCAAAATGGACGCCCATAAATCATGCGTGCGACGAAAATTGCTTGAAATGTTTTCACGCACAATTGAATAAAATCCGAGAGCTCAACCTGAGGCAGGTGACTGCGTTAAATCTCTGATTGTCCATTTAATGCGATTTCGACTTGTTTAAAAATCAATTATGTGATAAAATCATAAACTAATAATATATTTAAGGAAATTTTACTTTGCAAAGGAAAATTTTTCGTAATATGCTAAGCTAAGCAAATATTTTTAATGAAGTCGCAACATGTAACATTTTTATTTAGGCCCAGACACAAACATAAGGTCTTATGAAAAGAAATCCGTATCCTTTTTCCTTTTTGGAGCATCACGCTGCGGCTTTCTTGTTGTGGGGTCACACCCCACAGCTGCCGCAACATGTACTAATTAGTCAAGGATTTCGCATTAGGGAAACGAATTCTCGACCCTCGATGGATGAATGTGGGAGGAGCACGTGCCACGCTTTTAAATTTAAAATGGCTTATATATTTTTATGTAGTATGCTTAAAAAAGTGTGAAATGCATTTTAAAATGATGTGCACGTACAAAAAGTTAAAGATATTCTCGTTTTTTTATAGAGCTTTGGTTAATGCCGAGGCTTGGCTTGTAGAAACAGTCCTCTTTTTTTTGTAAATACAATTTTTTATAAAGCTCCAAGCAAATTTGAGAAATTAACCACAAAGTACATAATACATTTTGGAGTTTACTATATTGTTAAATGAATTTTAAAAGTTTTCAAAGTAAATGTTACTTTTCTATTTGCAGATGTCCATCAGGCTCATCTAATATAAGTGATGTTTCTACAATTGATACAGTAACATACTTTTTGAGGGACAAGTATTCTATTGTTAAATATCTGTAAATAAAATTCTATTAGTTTTTAGGCTTGGATTTTGAGGAACTGTAAGGTAATTCCTCAAAAATAAATATCTAAATCCTTTTCGCCAAAATAAATAGTTTTATGTGCAATGCTATGAACAGAAACTCCCTAAGATGCTTTTAAAAATATTAAATATAACCAAAATAAAATATATACTTACAAGAAAATAAAGAACGGAATGCAAAATAATACGTTAACCTTGTGTTTACCAGATGGTAGGTATTATATATATTTAGTTTGGTTTTAGGGTGCGAAAATTAACCAACTGGTCTTTGGGGATGCTAGGTTCAGAGGTCCTTGTTCACAGCTACTTAGGCAACATCTGTAAAATCGTTTATTGAATTAGCAGGTCATGTATTTTAGCTACGAATTTGCACATTTAATTACACTTGAGACTCGCTTCACAAAATCAAACCGCATTCAAATTGCATTATTCAATCAGTCAGCTCCTTGCTCCCCAGATGGGTGAAATGGGTTGATGCCGATGCCTGTGCGACCAATTCCCAAAAATAATGTCAATTGTCATTGTAATTAAGGCCACTGTGTTGCAGAATTTCGATTAATGAACTTTATTTTTGATTAGCACAATGGTAAATATAATATTTCAAAGGTCTCGTACTTTTTAAGGAAATCCTGTGAAATGTTTTTATACCCTTGCAGGGTATTATAATTTTTAGTCAGAAGCATGCAAATCAGTGAGGAAGTCATTTCCGACCCTTTAAATCATATATATTCTTGATCAGCATTAACAGCCGAATCGATCTAGCAATGTCCGGCTGAAAAATAAATTTTCAAATTTTTTTTCGAAATTTCAAAATTTTATAAGGGGTTACATCATTAAAATTGCCAAAATTTGACAACAAATTGAATTTTTTTAATTTGAAAACTGAGTATGCAGCTTTGTTAATCTACTAAAAACTAGCATAGACCAGCTTTTCGAATTCAAATTAATGATTTTTTAGCTTAGTTATGAGTTTTTTAAACTATGATTTTTGGGAAAAGGTGTCTGTTTTTATACCTTTTTGCGGGTTTTTATAATTTTAGTCAGAAACTTATAACAGCATCAATAAACGCAGTATGCAGATTTGTTAGTGCTATAAAAACTTGAACAGAAAAACTTTCCGATTCAAAATTAATGCCATTTTGGCTTAATTATGATGTTTTGAAAACTCAGATTATTTAAGAAAATTGTCTGTTTTTATACCTTTTTGCAGATTATAGCTTCAGTCAGAAGATTAAAACGCAGTAAAGGAGTCATTTTCTTTCTTTTCATATTCTTGATCAGCATCAACAGCCCAATCGTTCTAGCCTTGTCCGGTCAAAAAATAAATTTTTGGCATTTTTCCGAAAATTGAAAATTTGATAAGGGGTTACATCATTAAAATTATCAAAAATTGGAAAAAAATTTATTATTTTATTTTTTTTATTTAATTTAATTTAATTTTAAACTTTGATTTGTCGAAACAATTGATATATAAGCTAAGTTATGATACTGCAAGGCTATATAAACTTTATTTTCAAATATGATTTTCTACCCATATTTCAAAGAATAATTAAGCTTAAAACAATTGAAATTCTCCCTTCAATTAATTAGCATCTATTCGCATGGAACAAGACTGCGGCCCATGGACCATGGACAGGAGCCAAACGTGCCTGGACCAACTTCCGCCTTTCATCATGCGGCCGTTAAATAAACGCAGGCTGTGGTCAGTGGAGGCCATGGAGGAGCACGTGGCAGCGGTGGGTCGGGATGTAGTTGTGGTTTGCAGTTTTTGTTTTCGGACCATTTGACGGGCACGGGTACAAACACAAGCATTCACATGTGCAGGACACATAGTGCAAGACAAAATCGGACCAAAACTAAAATACGTGCAAAGTTTACAAAAAACATTTCGTTTTAGACGGTGGTGCTGCATTCTGCTCCTCATCTCCTTCCCAGCTGAAGCTTAATTATTCTTTCGCTTTTTTACACAGTTGTAAGCATTTAAATATTAATACTTGAAAAAATATATTCAATTATTTGAACTTAAAATATTGATTTAAAAGAAGAAAAAGAATTTAAAGGTGAAGTTTTTGTTATAAGAAAGAAATATAACAATTTTCTTCGATAGGCTAAGCATCTGCCGGCCGGTGACGGAGGCTGGACGATGAAGGTTGCCGTCGCCAAAGAGAAAAAGAGAGATTAAAAAAAGGGGAAAAAATATATAAATAAATAATAATTAGTAAAATATTTTAGACATTATTTATGGAAGTTGAAATTAAAAAAAAAAAGGAAAGAAAAAAACCCTGACAGAACATTTTGGGATCTTTTCTACATAGCAATTTTACCATGCAGTGGCGTCCTCAAGCGGTGTAATGGGTAACTAAGTATGGCAATTACCATCAAAGTTTTTAACCTTTTTAGAAAAGTTTATATATCAGTTTATACAAGTTTAGAAATAAGCTAAGTTGGCAGCCCTCATAGAAGCAGCTGATTGCATCTGCATTGCTACACGTGCGTCAATTGAAATCGTAAACAAATAACAAATAATGGTGGAACTTGAGGGCTACACAGGTAACCTTTCCCAAAAAACATGCACATAATGTTAACTTACACAAAACCTCCTTTAGTGGTTCCCCTACGCACGTCGCCCGATGCGAAACACTGCCACAGCGTCTACATGCGGGAGCACTTCATCCGGCTCATGGACCCTAACAAACCCAAAGGCCGCACGCTATTCCTGCTCAATGTTCCGCCATACGTGACAGAGGAGAGCCTGAGAACGGTCTTTAGCCAGGCGGGAACCATTGAGGTCGTAGAGTTCGCCGCTAAGCCTGGAAAAGATGAGACCATCAAGTGGTACGAAGGAACCAGCGAACCCATCTCTGCTAGACGTCCGCCCTTCTGTTTCAAGGTAGCCTATGTGGTCTTCCAGAAGAGTAGCAGCATTGCCAAGGCGTTGAGCTTGAAGAGCATCGATCTGTTCAACAGCAGCGGCGAGTGCATCATCAAGACCGGCATGGAGCTGTGGCACGAGGAGTACGAGAACAATTACCTCCTGGACCCGCAGAAGACGAAAAAGCTAATCCGCAAGTATATGTCCGGGTACGACAAAAGGGAGCGGGCTGCTGCAGAGGCAGCCAAAACGAGTGAGGCCGATGCCGACGGATGGGTCACAGTGGGCAAAGAGGGCCGCAATGCCGGCTTTGAGCAGAAGGAATCAGTGGTCGGTAGACTGGAAAACAGAATGGCAAAAGACAAGAAGACTAAAGAACTGACCAATTTCTACACTTTCCAAATACGAGAGAGCAAAATGCAAAACATCGTCGAAATGCGCAAGAAGTTCGAGGAGGACAAGCGGAAAATCGAGCTGCTCAAGCAATCGCGTCGCTTCAAACCATTTTAGCTTTAAGAGTTAAAAAATAAAACGTCCTTTAGTTTACCCCAAAAGCGAGTTGAAAAAATCAGCTGACTCGACCTCATGTATGTATATCCCCATAAATTTGCAGTACGCAATTGACACTTTACTGCGTCCAAATCCTGGCCTGAACACGCCGCGGCCATAACTTATACTCGAACGCGGTCAGAGGCGGCCATAAAAGCTTATAAAAAGCGAACAACAAGAACATGCGAAGAGAAGAAACGAAACGCTTATTGTGTGATAATCGCTTATGGTTTATGTTAATTTAAGAAATGATAAAAATATTTCGCTTATCAATTTCGGATCATAATAATCGACGCCGTCGTCGCGACTCTTAGTCGTACTGCGAAACTCGCCAGGTCCACTCACACAGCACGCGATATTTCATCCTGATCCGAGGTATGCATGTCGCGGGCTCACCACAGGGCCGGATCGGCGGCTCTAAGGGAGCGATCTGCTGCCTAAGACTTGATTTCTTTAATTTTATACACATAGGAGAAGTTCTCCAAAGTATCTTAATATGGTAATGATGACCTTTAAAATGGTTTCTTTAACATTTTGGCTTTAATTTAAAATTGTTGGCTGTATATTAAATAGGACAAAAAATCATGTTTGTATATACAGATTGGGCTGCACAAAGACCTCAAATTAAAAATATTTCCTCAAGTCTATAAGTCCGTTCCTGTTCTGTGGGTAATGTGGCGCGCGTAAATTTTCGGATCTTCATCTCCAGACCTCTGGTAACCCGAGAGTCTGTGGAGGCTTGGGGAGTGAAATACAAACGAGTTACGCGTCGGATAACGCATGCTGACGATCTTGGCCAGGCTTGGGCTCGCCTCGTCGCCGGTTGGTTGCCGTTGTTATTGGTGGCCTACTGTGGAGCCTAAAGACAGCCACACATTCATAATTTTCCATCGATGCGTATCGTTTAAACGTTTTCAATTGATTAAAATGCGATAAATCATAATCGCCAACGTCGTCTTGAAAACTTGGGAACTTGTGAGGGTTCACAGGCCAGGCCAGAGCAGACCCTCCCGGCCATCGATGCCATGTCCGGGGTGATGGAACGATTTACGAGCCTTGAACATAATAAAGTGTTAACGGAACGAGTTATTAAGGTAATCTGAATGCGCATAAGTTAATAAAGGCTGAAGACGATTTGCATTGGCAGTGTGTGGCACCGCAGCGCTCCAGCGTCTACGGTTGCATCTAGCCGGCTTTAGGCCTCGGCTCAGCGCTCAGAGCTCAGCTATGTATTACCAACCAGCCGATCGACGGACACACAAGATGTCGAGAAATATAACTAAACCGACCACACGTACGTCTCCCATGCTGCACAGCAGGACACCGGACTCAGCCCAGTCCGCTCGGCAAGATTGCTCCACGATGGACGAGGAAAAAGGCAGGCTTGGGTATGCCGTGTTTTGTGAGGAGAACAATCAATAAATTTAAACACGTGAACAGACGCGAACAGGAACGGATCGATCGAACAGCCCACAACAACAAGAACGCCAACAAGCGAGAGCGATAAGTGATCAATGCGCCGTGTCGACTGATTGGACAGAATCAATAGCCCGGGGCGCGGGGGCGGGGGCATGGACGTTGTGGGGTTTAAGGGAAAGTGAGTGATTTTATTTTATGTCGGAGAAATGGATACTAGAGTAGTGGACAAACAAGCTTAGGATAACAAAAATGGCGTAGTGCGAAATATTTATAAAAGTAAGTATTAAATATTTACTTATAAAAAAAAAACATTAAAAATATAAGAACTTATTTTAAATTAATGACAGGATCAAAATGATCATAATCGAAAACACGGTAAATCGATCATGATATTTGATCATAAAAATTATTATAACTAATCAAAAAACTCATCAATTTCAGTTCGGAAAGCTGTTATATGCTAGTTTTTATTAGGATAATAAATCTGCAAACTCAATTTAAAACTTAAGAAAATTAAAATTTTTTCAAATTTTTGCAAATTTTAATGATGTAACCCCTTATCAAATTTTGAAATTTTGGAAAAATGTTTGAAAACCTACTTTTCGACCGGAAATAGCTAGATCGACTCGGCTTTTGATCCTGATCAAGAATATATATAATTTATATGGTCGGAAATGATTTGTTCACTACGTTTTAAGCTTCTGATTGAAAATATAATACTCTTCAAGGGTGTGATGGAAGGTGAAGGTAGTATTGAAGCATGTAAGAATTTAGAGACAGGTACAAAGCCTATATTATATTTGGGAATAATTGTCTGATCCTTAAGGAAAAAATCAATAATTTAATAAAAGTAGATGGAAACCATGTGAACATGTGCAGTACAAGGTTGTTTATATCGGTCCGTCTCCCAATTAGCACACTGCTCGAACTTTTTGTCAAAATTTTAAAACCGGATACCTTTAACATTTTCTGAAACTAAACTTGTTTACTGCGAACTCATTTTTAAAATATGTCTATATATAATAATAATTATAATACAATAACAAAATTCATTTAAAATATTTCCTTTCTAGGCATACACTGTATGTGGAAATATTACTTCAACTTAATTTAAATAACAATTAGTAACAATCTCCAAAATTAAACCAGTTTGTGGTATCGACATCGTCCGTCATAATGGGTTCCCTACGAGCTGTAGAGGGTCCATAGAGACTGTAGCGCCTGGATCCAGCAATGACCTCTCGGTATCGCCTCACCGGTGTCCGGGAGAGATGCAGCTCCATGAGATCCCAGTCGTTGACATCCCGAAAAACGGAGCGGATCATGTGCATACGACCCAGGAGTTCCGTCTCTCGTAATCCCTCGTATCTACGTCCAGTGCGGGCCCGGAAGGTTTTGTATACTTCGCTCTGCTGCTTAGTCTCCGTTGCTGTCTGTAGCTCCTTGCGGTAAAGTGCTCTAATCCCACGTCCCAGATGACGAATGTGCTCGAAATTTTTGACATTAAGGGCCACCAGGGATACGGCATCCAAATTCAGTAGCTTGTGACCATCAATATAGTTTTCACGGAAGGTTTCCTATTCAAGAAAGAGCGTATTTTAAGCAAAATACTATTTTACAGGAAGTTTCAAAACTTTATGTTACAGAAGAATCCTTTTTATATTAATTTAGTAAATCCAAAACAGTCACTTGTTTGAAATGAATAGATTATTTTTAGACCACTTCGAATTAGGCTTTAAACTTTTTAAGACTTTGGAAGAAAACCAATTGTTTTAAACTGATAGTTTACTTTTTTTCAAGACTCGACTTCCCACCTCATATTCTGGATAGCCAAAATTGCGCAACCAGTCCGTCACATCGTTGATACTCCACTTAAAGACCTCCGTACGGGCTTGGGAATCCACAACTGCGGCGCAGAGGTTGAACAGTGAGTCCGGTGAGGCCTTAAACGGAAGTGGCACATCCTCCTTGTTGTACTCCACGTCGGGAAACATGTAGCTCGGATATCGAAAGCAAAAGTCCTCCTCCTCCTGAGGCGGCTCACAGATGTCCGGACTCTCCATACCGTCTAGACTACGTAGCAATGGAGACGGAATACTCGAGGACGACGAGAACGACTCCATTCCAGTGTGTAAGACGTACTGTTCCTTGGCTAACTTAAATTGAGTTGCCCCGCAACTTTCGCCTGCGATTTCTCCTTAATAAGGAGTGGTGTTCGTGTCTGTTTGATTGCGTTTTATTTACTTCCTTTTCTACCATGTCCTTCTACTAGTTAACAATGCACAGGAAATTCGAAATAAAATTAAAATTATGATGAATAAAGCCTCTCGGTATTTAAATTTTACAAATTGAAGGTTTATTTATTCAACATTTAATTTGTATTTAATTTTTCCTTGAGATAATATACAACACCGGAGGTACAATATATTCTTAAATACTATGTATCCACTTCGAAAACCTATTACCTACTATCTTCTATTTTAGGGCATCAAAAATGTCACAAGCTTCAAGTATGTGGTTCCTGTTTTCACGTTCCTTACCTGAGGAGTGCATTTGCATATCGGATTTTTTCTGGGTCAATTTGTGGGCTTGCGGTACTGGGACGTTTGGGCACCAAATACACCTTTGGGGGTGGCTGTTTTCTGCCAGAAAGTACATAAGCCAAAGGCGGTCACGACAGACTTCCTATTAATAACGCAATATAACACAAGTTTCACTTAAAAATGTTCATATTTTTACCCTTCCTACACGCGATGTTCGTGGATTTGCAAGAGTATATATTGTACTTGCGGATGGTAAGAAGTGACGGAAGGGTGTTCCAAATACAAAGTGTGTAAGCCCTAATCCTTGTTAAGTTTCTAGACCAGAGAATATCTAGCAATGTGCATTCCAATTTCTTTCCTAAATATAAAGTTAATCGAAACTAACTCTTTTAGACAACATAAATATCTGAATTGAATATTACACGTAGTTCATTTTATAAATAAACTTTATATCGTAACGACAAATACCTGGATAAGTCTTTAATTAATTTATTTGGATAGAGAGAAGTTTTGAAATACCAGATGCACGAGATTATTAACCTAATGAATATAATATTTTATTATTATTAAGTTTAAGCTCCAATAAATGGAGTTTACCATTTTTTTAAATTATTTAAATTTTCCCCCCCAATTTTTTTACAATTTTAAAAATGATTTGAAATGACTTTAAATCACTATTTGTTTTAATATAAAACTGCCTTTGAATTTGTATACATTGCAATGAGCTTTAACCCCTTAAAAATGTGAAAATTTACAGGAAATTACTTGATATATGACTGAAAAATGTATATCCAACAAGGGTATACAAATTTAAAGCTAATAAAAGTTTAATATTCTGATATATATACCCATATAAATGATTAAGTTACCAACATTTTATTCAGCAATAATCATGATAGGCAATCCTTCCTTTTCATTATTTAAATGAAAGCTGTGATTAGATCAGGGATCTGCAGTCACCACCTCTACCCACTGTATGGACTGCCTAACTAATAGAGTTAATGGAGATCGCTCAATAGTTTCCCCCACATTCCTCCTGCCACCAGAGAGATTCCGTATCGGCTATACGAGCTCATGCTTCTGGCTCCGCCCACTGGAATGGATCGCTCGTATTGGCCACCAGCCGCCGAGCCATGGCTTCTCCACATGTTGTGGGCACAAGGGAACCGGAATTCGCTGATCTCTGTGTGTGTGTGGGGAATACGGGAACATATGGAAAAATCAGTAAACAAAGTTAGCACCGATTGAGGAAACAATTTTTGTGCCGAGCTAATGACACAGCGGCATGTTTGTGTGTAAACACAAGCGAACTGTATACCAAGACTTCTATCCGTATGGGTTTACAGTGCGTGCAACATTTTAAAAATTATGGAGATTATAATAGTTTGAATAAGAAGTTTTTATGGAAATATACAAGCCATTTTTGACCCGAGTTGAATTATTTTCAACTTTATTTCGGTAAGGCTCCTTAGGAGTTTGATCGAATTGGAAAAGGAGACTGTTTAAGGAATTGGAAAAGCGCCCAAAGATTGATTAGATTTTATATTTTTTGTACATATACGACACCTCTTTATCCCTTTTTTGTATGTTTCTTTAAAGAATTTATTGCAGTTTCGTGCTTATATCGTAGATAATACGGGGTGGGAGCTCTAAAAATGTTTTTAAAAAGTGCTTACAAATAAAGTAAAGTTCTTGCCCACTGTGGGATATTGGGGAACATACAATCTCGGCGAGATTTACCTAAACGCCCGATCATTTCGTGTGGTGTGTGCCAAAGGCAATCGATCCCGGCCGGTTCCGATCAGTTCTGTGTGGGCTGTCTTGCAAAGCGGTTCATCGGATCGATGCTTGGGGTCTCCCGAAAATATCTCGGTGTTTCTTGATCAATTCCAAGCGACGGCGTTTGGCTAAATACATAAATAAGTGACATGTTAAGTGTAAATTAAGTTGTCCCAGTGATTTACTTATTCGGTGATCGAAGTGATCAGTGATCAATGTAAAACTGACATGTAACTATTGTTGACGAAATGTTACTACACGAGAGTGCCGCCAGCATGGAACAGAGTATGCCCGAGAACCTCAGCACTCAAGTGTGCGAGGTGAAGATACCGACGCCTACCGCGAACTATACTGTCTCCGAAAGGAGTGATCGCGGTCTCCCTGCCGAATCCGACACAGGCCCAGCGAGCACGTCACCCCCCGCCACCACCAGCACCACCAAAGTAAAGCTGAGCTTCAGCGTTGATCGCTTGCTGGGCTCCTCCGAGTCCAGTCCTTCATCTTCCCCGGCGCCATGGGCCTGCTGCGATGGTAATGCCTTCTCCTGCTGCACTTTCCCTCGCTGCTTCAGCCAGGCAAAAGCAGAAGTTCCTAAGCTCGGCCAGCTCCTACATCCTGGAGCAGCGCCAGCAACTCCATCTCACCTGTACTCCTACGTTGGACTCGATAAACTATATCCTGGAATGTGTATGGATTACAAATCGGTACTGAGACCAACACCCATTCGGGCAGCAGAACATGGTGAGTACAGATAAAGGAGCGCCTAGAATGCACAAGGTACGGCAGTCCTTAGCACAAACTTTGTCATTTTTCCTAAAGCGTTGCAGATTAATTCATAATTTAAGCCATAATGCAAACTATACGAAAATTTTAGTCCTACAAATTTCTTAAATAAGGTATAAAAGTATAGAAATATATTTTAGTTTATATAGCAAGCTAAAGTATATTTCCTTGAAACCCCATAGAAAACGCATTCTGTAGAATTGCTTTAAAAAACATAATTCTTAAAGAAAGAAACTGAAAGTTACAGGTAATAAAAATTCATTATAATATGTCTGGAGTTATTTAGTATTAGGCTCGCTTTTGCATATTGTTATATTCATTACGTTTATCCACATTCTTTCTTTCATTTAATCGAACTAAATATAAAATATATAAAACGTAGGAAAGAGCAATAAAAGGTACCTCAAAAATACCTAATTATTATATTGAGAAAGCATAATTTTAGTCAGAAGATTGTAACTGTATGAAGAAGTCATTTCCGACCCTATAAATCATATATATCCTTGATCAGCACTAATTGCCAAATCGATCTAGCTATGTCCGGTCGAAAAGTAAATTTTCGAATTTTTTAAAAAATTTTAAATTTTTATAAGGGGTTACATCATTAAAATTTCCAAAAATTGGAAAAATTTTCAATTTCATTAAATTTCAAATTGAGTATGCAGAACTATTAACCTAATAATAAGTAGCCCATAAAAAGCTTTCCGAACCGAAATTAATGCATTTTTGGCATAGTTATGAGATTTTTTAAACTTGGATTTGGCAAAAAAATTGTCATGTAAAAATACTAATATTTGTTTTTATTAAATAAATTCAAATATTTTTCGCTTAGTTTTCATAAATTTCCTATTCGATCGTATAATTCAATTGAAAAATTTAAGGGTATATAAACTTCGTCTTCCCGAAGTTAGTTTTCTTTCTTGTTTAATTTGTTATCAAGTATAAATTTTCCAATGATTTCCAATTTCCAGCTACGATATATCTTTTGTTCTTTTTGACAAAAGTATACTTTGTTTTAATGCTGGTTTACGATGAACAGAGTAAGGAAATAAAATTAATAAAATAATTTAAAAATGTCTCCGTTGCGCCAAACTCTTGTCAATATCATAATATACTTAAAAAGAGTATTAAAATATATGTGAAATATTCCTGGACACACCAAAGGGAAGTCTTAAAGCCCAATCGAACGCTGGCTATAAATTGGGTATTTTTAGTGGAATTATTACTTGATCTGTGGCCATATTGTGCAATATTCCAGCGGCCAAATGTTCCCTGCTCCTTGGTTTTGACGAAAACAATTCGTTTGTTGAAATCGACAACAAACTATCTCTATATGTTTCGAGTATTTACGTTACTTCCTGCTGCTTTTGTATATCTGGAGACGACGACTTCTCATGCACTGCACTTTGATCTTGTTTATAAGAAAAATAGTGAGAAATATGTATATTCTGTGTGTGGTTGGTTGGCTTTTCGAATAGAGCATTTTCATTGTTTAACAAGCTGCTTCCATTTTACGCATCCCGGGCCAACATATAAGGAGCCTTTTCTCATTCTGTTTTATATACAATTCTTGTCAAGTGGGTGCTAACTGTGTGAGGACTTTCAACGATTGTATAGGGATTGATGGGGCAGGGTCGAAGGCAGGAAATGTGCCAACATATTGTCGAAGATTGTGAAAGAAAAGATTACGACCTGGTAAGATCATCATTTTATTGGAAAATATTATCGATAAACAAAAATGGGATGGTAATTGTTAGTTTGGATTTTGTTAAGAAGAAATAAATATAAACATAGATATTGGAAATAAGTTATGATTATCCGAACCGTTTAAAGACATTTATATGGCAAAAATGATTAAAAGCTCTTTTAGTTTAGTTAAGATACTCCATTTTGAAGACAGCATCAATAGCAGAATTGGATTAGCCATTTTTGATTAGATTAGATTAGATTACTTTCCTTTTAAATAATCCCCTATCAAAGACAATATTTTAACCAATTCTTAGCTTTACATAAATGAATAAATAAATTATCAAGTGGGAAATAATGTTAGCCTTTGAGCTTTTCCCGTCCGGTTTTAAAATATTCAAAATACTGCGCGGAAAGATAAATTCAACCATACACTTCTGCGAAGGCATTTATTAAAAATTATCATCAATTTTAAACGGTTTTCAAACACATTTCGCCGAGGTGAAAATGAATGAGGCAATTAGTAAGGAGCATTAAATTCGACATTTCCTCAATCAACAAGCAGTGTGGTAAAAAAAACAAGCTGCCTTTGAAGGGGTTTCATCAATCCTGTGGCCACATTAAATAAATTAAATTAAAAATAACAAATCCCAAAATGAACAACGATTTATGAACAAATTAAGAATCAGACTTTGAAAATAAACTTGATGTTCGCGCGGAACGAGAGTGAAAAAGTTTGTTTATTTGCTTGAGCAATTGGTCCGTCATTCATGGGCAGATACAGATAGCTATCCGTCTAATTGCCCACTGTAATGAATTGTTCCGTTCCAGAATAGATTGGGCACAGAAACGATGATAAAGAAAATGGGATGTGAGGAGGAGCTATCTAGCGGGAGCGACAGGTACAGGTGGAGAGCCAATCTCTGATAGATGTGGCGCCACGGGCTCAACTACTGTGACTCCATCCAAAGAGGCTAAGGATGAGGCTGAGGCTGAGGCAGGGTCTGAGGTGCCGGTGCCGTTTAGGCTAATGACGGAGAATAGCTGCCCGATGGGCTAACCGAATGACTAACTGAATGATTGAGTCTGTGGAAGCCAAGCGGTATTTTTAGGGGCCAAGCCAAAGGCCAACTATTTACACACAGCCACCCACTGGGGTGGCCTTTCGTGGAGGCTACCTGCAGCGTCCAACCTGCTTAGCCCCAGCCTCCTATGAAGACTCCTCATTTCGTGATGGATTGATCCTATCGCATCGCACATCATAAAATCTCGGCCCAAGCTCTCTCGCTCTTTTCCCCGACTCATCGGGATGCTGTGTTGCTGTTTGTCTGTCCCGACTGGTGTTGAGTAGTTTGTTTGATTGTTTCCCCTTTTCTTGGTCTGCGATCGATCGATTCACCGATCGATGGCTGAGCTAAAATAGATTCTCTGATATAAAAATGTTGTCTGAGCAATAATCCGGCGCCGTGTGCCTAATTAATTAACCATTTATAAGTATGTTAATCCGATTTGAACTGCGTTCTAGCGCTCAACGAATCATGTCTCACTGATCTTCATGGGAGAATTTCTCGGATGTCTTTTAGGGAAATATTATACATGGAAATTGAGGATTACAGGTGTATACTAATGTTGAATTAAAATTAATTAGGGTTTTAAAGAGGACCATGCTGTTTTTTTAAGAAAGTATTAACTAATACCAAAGTATGTGACTCTTAAAATTACCAGATTGATTTGCAAAGTTGCAATGATTCATTTGTGGGGATTTCTTGTGTGCTAACAAAGGCCAGGCAGAGCATTTTACTGCCTCGTATCTTCAACTTAGTTGTTCATTGATGTTTGCTTTGATATCACATCCAAAGCGATTTTTGCGACACTTCATCCTTTATCCTGTTACGTACTCTTACATGACTCCTAAACACCTCAATACTCTAGGAATATTTGGCATAAAAATACATAAATTGCCAGAAAAGCCGTAAAGTAAACTCTTGGCTAAGTCTGGAGCAGATGGCCCAATGCATCATGGAATGCATGGTTTCTGCGAAAGCATTCAACTTCAGCCAAAAGTTCATTCGCAGTTTAACCCAATATGGCAGAACGAGCCGAGATATATTCGCCCAGCCCATAAATATGGAATATCCTGTCAGGGCGTTACCAATAAATCGAAACGAACTTAAAAATAGCAGTTTACCTGCGGTGCAAACGCATCCTCTCGGAGATGCATCCGCAATGGTGGAGGGCACGGGTGATTTAAGATCACGCCCCGCAATTATCAGAACTCATTAAGATATTTACAGGTCTCCAGGCGCATTCTGAGCGCACAATATTTACAAATGGATCTCGATGTGGGCAATTAAGGAGCCTGGCGTTGTGCAGAGGCAAGAGGCTCAAGGCAGGTGATGAAAATTAGTAAAAACTCATTAAAACAAAACGCTGGTAGTTGACACAAACCAAATGCCAAATCCCCAATTAAGACGTTATTAACCTTTGCTCGATGCAGATACAGATACATTTGCGGTGCAGCGGCGCATTTCCGCCGTAATGTAAATAGACGGCGGACTCTTAGAGTGTTTTCCTTGAGTAAATAAAACGCTCTCCACGAAGACAATTAGACTCATGCCGAGAGCACACAAACAAAGCGAATGAGTCCCGGCACAGCATCTATGAAAAAAGCCAATAAAAAATGCATAAACTAGTTTTAAGGAGTTGCCACAAGGCAACGATTTTGAAAACTTATATATGCGTGAATTTGGATATTTAAAAAACATTTAGCCGAAAGAAAGCATTTGGCTTTCAGCTCAACCTCGTGTGCCCCATGTTGTGCTCGATTACCCCAAATAATTTTCGCTCTCTTAGCCATAATTGTTGTTGTTCTTATTCCCCGTGTATGTGCTTGTGTGTGTGTGGGGTAAACAAAAAGTATTCGCCCCGCGGCCACAAAAATGCCTCAATGATTATTTCCAATTAAGTGAAAATTTTATTATAAACAAACGAATTTAAATATTTTCAACGTGAGTTTCATTGAACAAAATAATTTACTCAAACAAAGGAAATTTGAATTTCATATTTTCGGCCAACAAAATAATATTATTGTTTTCGGGATTGCGACTCTGGCGAATAAGGAAATTCGTAAATTTTGTTCAACAAAAAATATATTATTTCCCCCGGATGTACTCTGCGCTATTAGGGCCAAGAGGATGCGGCCCATAAGTAATGGTTAAGCTTTATAAAAATAAATAATCAATCGATTGTGTAAATTGGGCAGCGGAATAACAAAACAATAATGTTTTGGCAACAAAATAAGTTTAAAATTAAGAACTTTATTTATATTTATATTGACATTGAATAATAATATTTGGAAATATCTTTTTATAAATCACGCCCTTATAAATATTAAACAGAAGGGGAAGAACGTGAAACTAAATAAATATTATTTTCCAAGTCAATACTGTGTCCCACAAGTGTCACTTTTTCTATTAAGTAACCGAAATTCTTCACCATTTTTAATCGCTATATATTTCCCTTTGCCAACCAAAACAGCCACATCCACATATCCCACGCTGGCAACGAATGCGCTCCTCCGCTTCCACCAACATCACCAACAGCACCATCAGCAGCACCTCCATCAGCAACATAAGCCTCCGCAACATAACTCGACGATAGCAGCCTCGGGCCTGCTGGCGCCCCTTCACAGTCTCAAGAACCTCCAGTGTACGCCGCAACAGAGGTTTCTGGGCAAGACGCAGCAGCAGCTCCTGGATCACACTCCTACGACACCCTCCGACGCCACACCACAAAATGGCAGCCATGGCAACAATGGTTGCAACGGCGGCGGCAATAATGGCAAGCGGAAGCGCTCCTGGTCACGGGCCGTCTTCACCAATCTGCAGCGAAAGGGTCTGGAGATTCAGTTCCAGCAGCAGAAGTACATCACAAAGCCAGATCGTCGCAAGTTGGCGGCACGACTGAACCTCACAGATGCGCAGGTAAGGCAAATAGGGCTTAAACTTAAGGGGAAGACTTAAATCCTTGATGCTCTTGTCAAATTATATATATACTTGAACAAAATGCTTTTATAAATGCTATAGATATGTTCGTGCTATACAGGTTTAAAGAAAATAAAACAGGTGTATAATCAAAATCCTATAAAATCATAAGATCATTTCACGGAATGGTATACAAAACAGCTACAAGGATAGGGTCAACCTACAGTTGATACTTTCATATTATTATCTATATATAATTATAATTAATAATTTATAGATATAATAATTACATATTTCAGTAGTTATAATAATTATATATCTTGGAAAACAATGAAAATTCGCAATTCGAATTCGCACACCCTATTTAAGAATATAAAATTTAATGAACAGAAAAGAATTGAAAAGTGTGCAAATTGTTAAAAACCCAAATAAGTAAAAAACACGTTTCATTCCAAGTATTTGTCCCAAAGTTTCGTTAAAATTTATTTTCTGATTGTATCTTCCTGCTTATTCATCGAACTTTTTTGATTAAAATGGCTTTGTTTGGTTGCAAATAGAAGGCATAAATGACTTTAATATTACTCTGGAGGACAGTTATTTTTTAAACCATATATATTCTAGTGGTCTGAATTAAATATTTACTGTATACTGAAATATACATATAAACAAAATCTGAATTTAACAACCCTCTTTAAAGAACATGAATATCTGTAGTATACTTATTCTTTTCATTCTCATTTTATGCCAATTCTCTACTTCCCACCTACTTTGTCTAAATTAGACAATCAAAGAACGCTCACAGTTTTGCAATATAATATGCAACGGGAGTGATCTTTCCAAACATTTATAATATATTAATTAGCTGAGTTTAAGCCTGTAAATGCTTATCAACCCTTCTTACCAATTAGGTCAAGGTGTGGTTTCAAAACCGTCGCATGAAGTGGCGTCACACACGGGAGAATCTGAAGAGCGGCCAAGAGAAGCAGCCCCAACAGCAACAACAGCCAACGTCTGCGGTCAGTGCAGGAGTGGGTGGTGGAGCATCCAAGGTGGCTAGTGGGACAGGAGCTGGGAATCCCCACGAAGCCCTCGACTACAGCTCTGATAGCTCCTCCAGCGTGGAGTTAAGCGAGCAAGCTGAGGACGACGATGATAACATAGTCATTGATGTGGTGGAGTAGTCGTACTTTTACATGCATTCTACAGATGTATCTTTCGGATACGTAACAAACGCCATGGAGGATGTGTATAAATTATTATTATTAAATTATTGAAATATGGATAAGTTTCATTTGTTACACATAAATTATTTTAAAATAAATGTCAAAGTAAATAACCCTACAAGTTGTGGGATTAATGAATTGGAAGCAAGCACATTGCTAGAAAAATATTTATAAGAACAGAACCCTGTGTCTCTTTGCCTCTCCAAAATGAAAACAAATTCCCTCTCATAATTCCACAGAATACAGCAGTATTATCAATACGCAATGCCACTTTCGTACATAACGCAGCTGAAAAAAAAAAATTAATTAAGGGAATATAGCTGCGATCAGCAAAATATGAGACGCGGCGACAACGACAGAGAGACCTTCTCCTAATCAAGACAACGATAAAAGCCGATACGCCTAGAGCGGACGGAATGGAAGTGATCAAGTTGGTGGTCAAGCGCGGAGAGAAGAGCAGTCCGGAGAGCAGTAATTAGACAAAAAGTGTTTATCCAGTGGGTTGGATCCACAACGACATTGAAATATTACATACACTTGGTTTATTGTTAATCGGGTTATGATCAGGGGAGAATGTAGGTTGACTTTCATGCTAAGGCCACCTATTAAATGGAACTAGAATAAAAACTAAAGCAAAGGTAAGCATGGAATAAACATAATATATATATTCTTAGGTACCAGATATCACATCTATTGTATTTTCTATATATCATAATTATTGTACAAATATGTCTATCTAGTATAAAAGAGTATACAGTCTTCACTTACACCCAAAACTACACCCATTCAGTTGAATTTAGCTGGCTTTCAGTTGCTCACGTTCAGTTATTTGAGGCAATGCGAAGCGCGAGGTTGAGTGCGAACAGATACAATTCTTATTGAGAGATACAAGTTTTATATTTTACGGATCTGTGCGTGGCATCCAAAACAATTGCCTCAAAATGGGCAATATGCAGCAGCGACCCGTGGAACCCCCAAATCGAAGAAATAGTGAGTGAATCGGGATCTTAAATACACTAAACATTTGTTAAAAAGAGTCCACAACCATTAAAAAGGCATCCTTTGGAACTTCCGGTATCCAAGCACAGTGCGACGGCGAGAAGACTTGGCCGTGATGGTACACAACTCGCGAATGAGCATTGTCGATTGGCTAGATCTCCTGGATCTGCAGCAGTATGAAGGTTTGACCTATCAGCAGGTATTGCGACCTTCTTTAAACCCTTCTCGACCTTAGCCAATCTGCAGGAGTTCAGCATCGTGGACGATGTGGTGGAAATCACGGATAAGGAGCTCAAAAAATGTGGAGTACGCGGCTCTCATAGGCAAAAAATGGCAAACAGTCTGCTAGGGGTGCGGGCCAAACTGCGTCAATCAATGAATCTGGAAGGCAAGTTCAAATCCAAAATATCGGTAAGTTTTCCAATATGAAAACAGTCTCTTCCAGTAGCGAGCAGTGTGCCACGCGCTGTCCCCACCCGCAAGAACTCCTGTCCGATGGTTTATTTGGGGGGAAACAGCCCCCTCGACATGGCGGGAAGCGGCGACAGTGGACCTGGAGTGATCAGAACCAAAAGTGGAAAGGTTTTAAAGCAGCTCACCTTTGACGATTCAGCCACAATGTGAGTGTAGTTCAGAGCTAATTTATTACTCTGAATAATTTTGTATAATTTTTTCCATAAGAGAAGGCATAATTCAAGGAATGTAATTTTTTACCTAGAGACAACTGGCAATCTTTTTCTAAATCATTAATTTGGAGACAATTAAGTACCAAAGATACAGGCAATCGTTATAGGAAATATAATTTCTATAAAAAATAGGTAGATACATTTTTAATCTTGTCAAACAATCTTATCCTATATCCAAGTTCGTTTTCGTTCCAAGTATTTTTTTATTGCTTAGTTAAAATGCTATAGTCCTGTGCTATATACGTATATTACCGCTCACTAGATCCACAAATTCCCTGCCCGATTTTTGCTACTCCCCAAATGCATATATAAAGATACATTTATCGATAACAGAAAAACCTGCGCATGCTCTAAGAATTTCCCACCCAAGAGGGACTTAAAGCGGCGTAGAAGTTCGAAAGCAAAAACCAAAACAAACCGGGCGGAGCAGCAAGGCGTAAGCAGGACGCAGTGAGCAACCCCTGTAAGGACACTCAAAGGGAGGGCATTGCCGTTACATTTTCAGAGCGGATTCGGGCGGCGCAGAGTTCAGACGATTGCAATCTAAAGGAAGCGGAAGGCCTAGAAAGTGTATTCACGTTCAAGGGCTGGGTCTGTGATAAAATAATATATATTTTCGATGGCGTTTAAAGCCACATATTAAACTTTGAATCGAAACGGTGAATGTAAACTAACAGCCAGGACAAAAAAGAAACATGCTAGGGCGTATCCTAGCCCAACTTTGAGGTGATTATAAAGCATTCAACCCAAAGGGCGTTGAAAGAGACTTAAAAGCCAAAAAGAAGTTATGTTAGGTTTAAAATCAGTGGATTCTATACCATAAATAAGTCTGCCTATAATAATTCCTTTCTATAGATTCAAAAGTAAAATGTACTCCTTTTTGATTTGTATTTTTTTGCTCTTGAACTTCAAACAAAAAAATCTTCATATACCAGGGAACAAATCCTGTGGGAGTAAATTTCCTTTTGGCCGCTAGTAAGGGGATTGGCCTTTTGTTAGCAATAAATTACCCAAAATAAGGGAAATTAACTCTCCCGCTTTCAACAGCTACGAGGAACTGAGACCGCGCTGCAAGGACAATAGTCCCCATTGGAGGATCGGCGACGGTGAGATGGATAATCACAACGGTAGCAACGCGTCCACACCACTGGCCACCGGACATCCAAATCCAAGTGAGCAACAGGAGGCCATTGCCTTGAAGAAGGCACTCGAATGGGAGCTAAGTCTGGATGCCCGTGAGCTGCGTTCCCATGCCTGGTACCATGGAGCCCTGCCTCGCCAGCGCGCCGAGGAGATTGTTCAGCGGGAAGGAGACTTTCTGGTCCGAGATTGCGCCTCTCAGCCGGATAATTATGTGCTCAGCTGCCGGAGTAAGTCGGCTGTCCTGCACTTTGTTCTTAATAAGGTGGGTTTCATATACCATATTTGCATTTATACGTAGGAAGATTTCTTTTCCGGATTATGGGCTAGACTCAAGAAAAAATCCGGCGCCAAAAAGTATGCCTGATAAAATGATCAACCTATTAATAATTCTATACTTTCAGTTGGTACTTCAACCGGAAACTGTGTATGAGCGCGTTCAGTTCCAGTTCGAGGAGGATGCCTTCGACACGGTGCCGGACCTCATCACTTTTTATGTTGGTTCCGGCAAGCCCATCTCCGCAGCTTCGGGTGCTCTCATCCAATTCCCATGCAATCGCACTTATCCACTCTCCTTTTATGGCCACAAGATCGTGGGTAATCAGCTGCACACCCAGATGCTGGCCGGCCTTCGCGGTCTGAGTCCTCTGAACTCTCCAATGGGAAATAGTGGCACCCCAGGGATAGGATCAGGCGGTGCCGCTGTCTTCCGCTTCGATCCCACACAGCAACAGCCACCGGGTTCTCCGGCAAGCCCACACTGCTCGCCACCGAGGGCCAGACGTGAAGTTCCGTCGCCGCCGAGGCTGCCCTGCAAGAAGCAGCAGCGATCCCAGAGCCTGACTCCCGCCCAGGCAATGGTGGTAAGTAACATCAACAAGCTGCAGGAGCAACAGCAGTTGCAGGAAAATGGAAATGGCAATGGGATGTCACGGTTCCAGACCATAGCCAGATGCAACCCCACCAGTGAGCAGCAGCAGCATTTGGAGAGCAAGTTCACCACGCACTCCCTGCCACGACCCAGTTCGTTGGCATCCCAGACGCTGCGACAACAGGCAGCAGCACGGATCTCGAGCCTTGGAAGGAACTGTAGCATGGACTCGCCGTCGGCAGACTCCAGGCCGCCCAGTCCACCGCCCAAGCCACGTAAGGAACCAATGGCCGCTGTGCTAGCCTACCAAGCCAGCGGATCAGACTCGGGCAACGGTTCCGGGGACTCGGCTCTGGGGGATCCCAGCGAAGTGATGACTATTCAGCGAGGAGTGATCATTAAGAATCCTCGGTTCATGAGCACCTCCATCTCCAATGGGACGTTGAAGAGCTTTACAGAATTCGATGCGTTTGCCGCCGAGGAGCAGCTCTTTACCATGGCTATTGAAGAGACAAGAACGGTTAGATATAGCAATTTGTTTTATTGTTTAATCATTAGTTTATGTAATATTACCAATTATTTATTTTACAGTCAAGCAAATTCGACTTTGAGAACTTCAGCACTCTGCTGTTGCCCTCTGTGGAGAACAAGCCCCTGGACGGCGATGCTTTAAACACTTTTAAGATGATGCTCCTGGAGACTGGACCAAAGCTATTGGCCGAACATATAACCCGCATCGATATTGGATTGTTCCTGGAGGAGCCAACCAACGAGGACGACTACTATCTAAGCTGCTCTGGTATCGAGCTGCTGACGCTACCCCATGGCAAACTATTTCGAGAAGATATCATCGAAAGGACACAGTGCATCAAGCTTATGGTGGCTGTAACTATACTAACCTGCCAAACGGACCTGGACCGGGCCCAGCTCCTAAGCAAGTGGATACAGATTGCGGTAGAGACAAAGACAGCCCTTGGAAATCTGTTTGGTTTTAGTGCCATCATGCTGGGACTGTGCATGCAGCAGGTAAGTGTTCTAAAAGTTTCCAACCTATAGATCACCCGTTGACCCTCCACTTGTAGATTCAAAAGCTGGATCAGGCCTGGCACATCCTAAGGCAGAAGTTTACAGACAGCGCTTTCACCTTTGAGGCCAAGCTGCGTCCAACGTTGATCAGCATGAACGAGGCTTCCAATCCACAGGCCCCCAACACGACTGTGCCCCACGTTCTGCTCTACGCCCTGCTAATCGATCGCCCGGTTATGGACATCATAAACCACTCGAACATAGATGATCGCCCGGCTTTATATCACACCTGCATAGCTCCCTGGGAGTCGAAGGCGGATGACTTTGGCATGACCATAAATTTTCTACATTTGGATGCCTCTCGGGGATTCCTAAAGAACTTGGATCTGTTCCGGAAAAATGCCAAGGTTATTCTTGAGGAAGCCAGCACCAGACTGGATGAGCTCCTGGCAGACGCTTTCCGGTGAGATGTCAGAAAAATGTAGGAAGTATCATAACACGCCTCTTTTCTCTTTGCAGCACCGAGTTCCATGTGAAATTCCTTTGGGGCAGTTCTGGTGCCACTGCCAAGGCCGAGGATCGTCACAGCAAATTGGAGAAAGTGCTAACCCTGATGGCCGACAAGTTCAGCCTGATGAGCGATAAGTGAAGTGGCTCTAGTTGTATTAATTTATTCATTCTGATTCATAGCTCATAACACGAGAATGGAGTATGCCACGAGTCGGAACGTATTATATTTTCGTGCTTAAAGATAATCCAAAATGTTCCATACAGTTCACGTATTTTACGAAGACTGCTCAACTCAAGTACTTAACTATAACCACATAATTCCCCTAAACACTTTTCCAACGATATATCTATGCCCAACTATCTCCGATTATCTCTGGACCCTCCGCAACCATAAATTTAGTGCTGTCTCTCTACCTCAGCCTGAAGCACATTATGTTACAGTTCAAATATTGATTAATCCCTGCCCGAAGCCTACTTTGAATAAGTTTACCTGTGCACAAATAATTACACATGTCCGTATGCTATTACATATTTTTTACTAGAATGAAGTAAACTCTTTATGTCATAATTAAATTTACTTTGTGTCATTTGTTAATATAATAATAACATATGTAGCCCTACGACGGATCTGTTAATGCTATTTTGCTATTTTAACGTCTAGTTTAAATTCCGACTAACTGACGGATAAGGGATAATTTTCAAATATGCCATAACCTATGAGGGCAGTTCTTTTATTTTTCTCTCAAATAGTACTTATATAGTATAGTTTTTAATTTAATCTACACTAAATACAGATTCCGAAAATAAAGAGTTTAATTCATTTTGTAAAACTTATGTATAAACTAACTAGCATATGAGAGGTGAGTCAGAGAGCATACTTACTGTTTGTTATTTATGGGAAACTCTCCAAGAGCCATCTCACACTCTGACACTGTCAAGGTCTAGTACTTAATATCTATTCCACTAATTAACTTACTTAACTATAGATCGGACAATATACATTAATCAAAAAAGTAAAAATATGCCCAGATGGGTAATTATAAAGGAATATCCCTAAGAATGCATAATTTTTGCAATTTTGTAAGTGATACTGAAGTAAAAATAAAGCAAATACAGAAAATATTAAGATCTTTTAAGATAACTTGAAGGGAGCGAACTGAACTTGGTTGTATTTCTTTATAGGAAATCGAAATATGGACTATTTTCATAGCACAGGGAAACACAATGTTAACCCAATTAGTATAATCTACGAATGATTGGAAATAATAACAACACTTATCGAGGTTTGAGCGTTAATCCATACTTGATATGATTTGTTTATGGCGGCATTGTGAAGAGCCAATAAACTTGGCATCCACTTTGACAGATGGCAAGTATCACAACGAATATATAATCGCCGGAGAAATGTGCAGTTTTATCAGCCACTCGAGAAGCGAGCCAGCAGCGAACTTATCAGGCCTCCGGGAAGGAGGCGTCCAAAGTGCCACTAGCCATTACACCCTCCTATATGCCCAGAGAATCGCTTGACATTCATTGTGCTTCGGTCAGTCCCGGAGAACGGTCTTCGAATATTGGCGCCCCCAAGAAGCCAGGTCTAGCAAAGCTTTAAGCTTGGCCTGTCCCAATCTTTGTGAACTTTTGGTCAACGCTTTCGACAACCAGGTACAACTATGCTCCGCGGCTGTTGGGGCAATCGAAAGCTGACTATGGCCGTGAGCTGTTGTATTGTACTCGCCATTATTGCCCTCACCGTGGGCCTTTGTGTCGGCCTGGGCGCTGGAGAGAACGGCCGGGAGGTAATTCGGAGTTATTCACTTAAATAGCATTTATTTGATTAAGTGAAGTGCGTTAAATAAATGCCAACAGGATTCGCCGAGGTTTACCATCGACCATGAAGCCAATACCTTTATGCTGGATGGCAAACCCTTCCGATACGTCTCTGGATCGTTCCACTACTTCCGCGCTGTGCCAGAGGCCTGGCGGAGTAGATTGCGCACCATGCGTGCGTCTGGTCTGAATGCTTTGGATACGTAAGTAAATCTAAATATTTTTAAATGAGGAGCTAAAGCTATATACATATTATATGTATATATAGCATACGGCTTAATTTTGTTTTAAAATGTGGTCACGTTCATGACCATCATTAACAAAGCTGTGGTCTTGAAATACATACATATATGTAATTAATTTATTTGTGTGAAATTACTTTACAAATTTGAATACAATCAGCTAAAAAATAATACTGCTTAAATTATTATGATGAATTTTAAGATACTTTGTTTCACTTACAAAAAAATATATTTAAAATAAAATTTAACCCTGAAAACTACTTGCACATAATATACATATGCCTGTGTATATTCTACATCTTCATTTACTAAGCCTTAAACCTAATCATTTCTATATTAAATTAAAAACCTTTGTCACCTTTTTACTAGCTACGTAGAATGGTCGCTTCACAATCCCCACGATGGCGAATATAATTGGGAGGGCATAGCGGATGTGGTCAAGTTCCTAGAAATAGCCCAAGAGGAAGACTTTTATATTATTCTCCGTCCAGGTCCCTACATCTGTGCGGAGCGGGATAATGTGAGTTTTTAGTGAAATTATCAAATGCATTGTATATATGTCAACCGATGTTGTGTTTTTCCCATAGGGAGGTCTTCCCCACTGGCTCTTTGCCAAATACCCGACCATAAAGATGCGGACGAACGACCCCAACTATATTGCCGAAGTCGGAAAATGGTATGCACAGCTCATGCCACGTCTTGAGCATCTGTTTGTAGGGAACGGTGGCAAGATCATCATGGTGCAGGTGGAGAACGAGTACGGAGATTACGCCTGTGATCACGACTATCTCAACTGGCTCAGAGATGAGACGGAGAAATATGTGGCCGGAAAGGCCCTGCTTTTTACAGTTGATATACCCAACGAGAAGATGAGCTGTGGCAAAATCGAAAATGTTTTTGCTACCACAGACTTTGGCATTGATCGCAGTAAGTGAAGCTCCGTTTTTATACATTTACAATTACGTTGCATACTTAAATAGATTTTTATGACCTTTTTACGACTCGCTATACCTTTAACAGCTTCGGGAACTGTTCTAATTTGATAGTTCCACCCCCTTAGGATGAAGCCAATTAATTTGTGACCATATACATATATAATTAAAGTATACTAGAAGCTATCTCTCTCCTATCCTATCTTTAAAGTCCACGAAATTGACGAAATCTGGAAAATGTTGCGTGTCCAGCAGCCCACTGGCCCACTAGTTAACTCTGAGTTCTATCCTGGCTGGTTGACTCACTGGCAAGAGCAAAACCAACGACGGGATGGCCAGGAGGTGGCCAATGCTCTTAAGTAAGTATATGTCCAGTTTCACAAATTTTAGATGCCACTGAAATTATTTTCATTATCATACGCATTGTTATAATTATTAATATTCGTATCACTCACCATTTTTTGGACTATTCCAGGACTATTCTTAGCTACAATGCTAGTGTCAACCTGTACATGTTCTTTGGTGGCACCAATTTCGGATTTACCGCCGGAGCCAATTACAACTTGGACGGCGCTCTCGGCTATGCTGCTGACATCACCAGCTACGACTATGATGCAGTGATGGACGAGGCTGGAGGAGTTACCACCAAGTACAACCTGGTAAAGGAAGCAATTGGCCAGTTCCTTACTTTGCCAGACATCACATTAAATCCCGCCAAGCGTCTGGCTTATGGTAAGGTAGAGGTAACTCCGTCATTGGCTCTGCTGTCAGCGGAAGGACGAGCAGCTCTCTCCAAAGGCACGCCTGTTGAGTCAGCAAAGCCCAAAACCTTCGAGGAACTCGACTTGTACTCCGGCCTTGTTCTTTACGAAACGCAACTGCCCGAGATGGACCTGGATCCGGCTCTGCTAAAAATAACCCAGATCAATGACCGCGCCCACGTCTTTGTGGACATGGAGCTGGTCGGCACACTCTCTCGCGAGGCTCAGATTTATTCACTGCCCCTCAGCAAGGGATGGGGCAGCACCCTTCAGTTGCTGGTTGAGAACCAAGGACGAGTGAACTTCTTTATATCCAACGACACAAAGGGGATCTTTGGCGAAGTGAGTCTGCAGCTGCACAATGGTGGCTATCTGCCGCTGGAGAACTGGAGGAGCACCGCCTTTCCCTTAGAGGAAGCATACATAAAACGCTGGCAGGAAAGCCAAATCGAACAGCAGATCAGGTTGGACTCGTTCCTGGCCAGGCAACGTATCCTCCGGAACGGGCCAATTCTCTACACGGGCACACTTAATGTTAAGGAGGTGGGTGACACCTATTTGAACATGGCTGGATGGGGCAAGGGCGTAGCCTATGTGAATGACTTCAATCTGGGGCGCTACTGGCCAGTAGCCGGTCCCCAAATCACTCTATATGTGCCCAATGAAGTCCTGAAGTTGGGCTCCAACACGCTCGTCATACTGGAATATCAGCGGGCGAACAAAACGGCAACGGGCGACGAACTGCCCGCAGTGCAGTTCGATGCAGTGGCTCAGCTGGATGGGGAGTCTGGAGATGTTCCTCTTTAATGACGACCGATCGATTAGATTAGTTATTTTTTATTTTGAAGCAGTTTTGATTGATATTTGCATCAACAACAACCTTTGTTAAGCTTTTAATACATATTCTAATACATATGACAAAACATAAATGTTAAATTGTTTAATTGTGTGTGCTTGACTACATCGCGTTTATTTTGCAGCACGCATTCAATTGACTTTTTCTTTTACTATTATATAATCTAAGGTTAATTATGATTTTACACTTGTTCGAATGGTTTTCTGTCGGATATTCTTTCATAATTTCTTTCGGTAAAATATTAATAGAAAATTGAGATTCATTCTTTTCAAAGTTATAATAAGATTTGGATATTGGGCAGACTGGGTGAGTATTGAGAATGTGTGGAGTGTTTTTGAATAATTTTACTAAAGTTGATGTAAAGGCTGAAGTTCTGACTAAGGAGTGCTTTTACATGGCAGTTTATTGGATTTTCGTGCTCTTTGAAAACGATAAATGGGCAGTTTTCTTTTTCGTTTCTAATGTTAAAATATACGTATACAATACGGTAGAAAAGCGAACACATGTGGCTCTTGAACAAAATTAAAATAATACTCTTTACCTATAGTTAGCCCATAACTGCGTTAGCTTCTCATGATTTTCCCAAAAAAATGAATATTTCGATGTATATATTTACAATGCCATATTCCCAGGTTTTGTTTCTATAAGTTTCTTTGTAGTTTAAGCTCATTTAACAAAGCAACCTAATTGTTTTTATACCCTTGCAGTTTTTCTATAAGTTACTTCAATTGACAGTAATTCCCGCTTTTTCTTCGTATTGTTAAAATATAAAATATAAATTACAATAGGGTAGACAAGTGATTTGCATTTACGACAAATCTGGTATTTATCCTTTTAGGCCAGATACTGCATCAATTTGGGATGGAGCAGAATCTTAGTGGCCGTTCAGGGTGTGATAACTTTTAGATTAATTTTTCATGTCATTGTTGTTAGCAGACTCTGAACTAGAAATTATATGATTATTAAGATTATTAAAGAATACTCTTCCAAGCCGTCTGCTCATAAATTTTTTTGGCGATTTACAGGGCAAGTCTAAAAGCTATAGATTTGCTTCATATGTACAAAGCGGAAGATGGAAAATAGCCTTGGGTCTATGAACTATTGATGCCATAAGATGGCTTAGAATCGAATATTTGTGCTTTTAAGGCTTAAGCTAAAGCAAATGACTCAAGAATTGGACTTGGCATGGGTATAAAAACATCCGCTTGCCGAACCTAATTTGCTTTTGCTAGTACTTATTATATTTCGCTCTTTGTGCCACATAAAATAGGTATTTAGTCTTCGGTTATAAAAATAACGATTGTTACTTAAGACAGACATCTGCGGTGCTAGGTTGAAGTTGTGTTTGATATAAGTATGGATTTCGCGTCGTGTTCAGTTTTAATCATTTGTTAAAAATTGTTGCATTTCATTTCTTGTTTGTTTCTCTATACATTTCGTTAAAAATATATCACAGTTGCATTTTGAGTTAATTTTTCTTCACTTTTCGCATGCCTCCTTTTCATTGTAAAATGTATAGAAAATGTATAAAACTGTTTTGCACTTGTTTCTCAGTTTGGCTTTTGGGCAGAGAGAAGCCGACGTAAGAACAGCAAACAATTTGGCAACCTAGTTAATATATGTAAGTCATTGTCCACGAAGACGGAATGCGTTCGCTATAGTTAGACACATAGCTACGGCTGTATATTGGCGATTGCAGGAGCGTATTGAGTAGATAAGGTATTTATAGTAGTAGTTAACTAA
This sequence comes from Drosophila serrata, assembly GCF_035046125.1. Lineage (NCBI taxonomy): Eukaryota > Metazoa > Arthropoda > Insecta > Diptera > Drosophilidae > Drosophila > Drosophila serrata. Next base: position 672,507 of record NW_028256998.1, read on the forward strand.
CCGAAGCGTAGATGAGTAGTTTTAGTTTCCGGCTCGAGGTCCTCCTCCTATGATCCATTTTTAGAGTGCTGTGGGAACGACAGCAAGGGCCATTTGTCAGTGCCACTTGGATTTCTGGTTGTAAATATCGGCGCGCAGGTTTTGAGCAAAGCAAATGCCCAGGATCTAAGAATTAGAAAAAGCAAGCGTTACAGAAGTACATAAATTGCAGATTGTAAGTGTTAGTATTAATAAATTAGTTTTTGTTAGACCGGATCACTCCGGAAGGTGTAATATCACAAAGACCCAATTTTAATTGGACCTAATTGGTTTTACATGTTATCTTACGGTTTGCCTGTGTGCACTGCAAGCCAAGGCTGCAAGTGCCAAAGAGCTGCAAAACCGAAGGTCCTTTACCTATTAAAAGATGCAGTGAGCTATGCCCTTGCAGGACGTACTCTAAAAGGATTGGATTAGTACACCGCCACCCCAACACCCATCTCGAACCGTAAATAGACCGGAACCAATAAAAAGTAGGCAAAATAAAGACCTGGAAAAACATCACAATAATAACGGCAGTAGAAATAATAATTAAATTGTGTTCCATCCATTCTTCGCCTGCTTGAACGCATCCCTTTTCATAAATTATTCTGGACAGTTCCATGCCCTGGTAAAATAAACAAAATATCGCGAAGAAAACAAATTAGAAACATAACAAGAATCTATAGTCGAATTTTCCGACTATTAAATAAACGGGCTCTACTTCTTAGCTTTCATTCTGGAGCATAGCTTCTGATTGATTTAATTGACGGACGGATTAATGTTTTAAAATTTGGGATATATACATTTTTTAAGTGCGGTTAACTGTATTGCTCTCTACAAGTCGTTATTACAACGACTTAAAAATGGAGAAAGGCTTAACCGAAGTCTTTGTAATGTTATTTAAGAGCTGTTAAACATTTGTATAATAAAAAAATTAAAATATGAAAGCAATTAAACTGAAATTCCTTTTTTTCAATTATTTTAAATTTAGCACCTGCAAAACGAGCAGGCTCACAGAGCAGACTGCTACACTAATGAGATGAGCCTCCAGCCAATCTTCGCCGGCGCGCAAGCATCCGCGCTCATGTATATTCCTATCCACGGGCTGCTTGCGTTTACAAAATTTAAATGAAATACAAGAGCTGCGCTTTGAGAAGGATAAATGATGGCTTAGCCTAAACTTACGTATCCTTCCTTGCGCACATCGTAGCCGCACTGCTTGTTTTTGATCACCTCCTGGGGACGTCGGCGACAGCAAGAAAAGGGCACGCCGCAGGCTTCCCGGCTGCCAATGGCAATGGATGAGCAATTAAAGTAGTTGTTACTGTCCCAGTCCTTGGGTCCGTCGATACCACAGCACTGCAACCAGTCCTCCTGGATCCAATCGATGAGGTTCTGCTGGTCTGCGTCCTCTCGATAATGCCTGATAAAGGCCTTCAAGCCCTCAGTGGCTTGGTCCTTGATCTGCGGCACACAAGTCCATAAGCTGTATGATACGAATGTGTTGAGATTACGCTTACCCAGCCCTTGTCCTTGAGCACGAAAGCCAGGGCACAGAATCCGATCTCGGCGATGAGAAGCACACTCAGAAAGATTGCATACTGAATAGGTAAAGGTGAAAATTAATCGAGCTCAAAGGTGCCCCCTAAATCGTTGAAATACTCACCGCTGCCAGAAGACAAGTGTTCTCTCGCAAGGCACCCACGCTGCCCAGAAAGCCCAGCAGGAAGGCAACGCCACCTAACATGATTAGCACAAAGGCCGGATCTAGAGCAATGAAATGAAGACGCGTAATGTTGCGGAACATATCCTTCTCGCTCCAGGCCCAGATGCCCACGGAGAGGACCACCAGGGCCGCCAGCCAAAGGATCACATTGCTGGCAAACAGCAGGTACTTCAGACAGCAGCTTATTTCGCTGGTCTCGCGGCGGTACTTGCGCACGGGCATCGCTATCGAATTGCTACCTTAAAAAATAACTTTGGCCGAAATAACAAAACCAATATTGCGAGATTCTTTTCACTTATTTGCCAATTGGCATTGGAGATGTAAACACTAGTGGTGTCATTTTTTTCTGAGCGAAAAAAGCTAGATCAACGAAAAAAAAAAAGCTAAAAAAGACGGAGTGCCAGAGAAAATAAGTTAAGAAAAAAGCTGATTTTTATAAAGCAATGTGCTGTATCTTTTTCATTAATAAACCATCCGTTCAATACTTAATATAAAATATGTAATGTTAAAAAATTAAGAATATCAATATTATCGGCATCATCAGTTGGATAAAAATTCTCTTGTTCAATTGAAGATAGGCAGCTGGGTGGTAGAATGTAGTTAAAACAGAACTTATTGTGTCGACACAGCCCATATCTAAAAATAAATTTAAATATGGACCTTATAGTTAGTAAAGCGTTTTACGTTTCAACGCTCATGCTATTTCGAATTTTTGTTTTAATTAAATTTATTTGGCGGAATACCCGCTCGACGTCGGAATTGACCAATATATTTGCAGAGCAACTGAAGCCAATTCATAAAAACGGCAGTGTTCTGAAGAATCCCGGTATTTCTGAACTTAATTGCATAATCGACATTTTCCAACTCTACTAGGGTTATGTCGCTGTTAACACGATTAATTTAAATTTTCTTAAATTTGCTCAAAACGCCAGAATTCCCGCTGCCCGCTGTTTTCATATTATTCCCGCAATCAAACTTCAAAAAAATCCAAATCTGACGGGAAAAAAGCGGAAAGCGGATGCAGGTCGCATCCGTTTCGACTATCGATAGGTGCCATCGATGTTTTTAACGAACGGCCAGGTCGCGGAAAAAACGCAGACATCGGAGAAAGAAATCAGAGAAATAAATACACAGAAATTAAAATAATAAGCTAGCTCGGAAGTGTCGTGCTCCGTGGTTTTATGGATACATCTCGATCATTTAACAAACGTGCGCGGCCCCATTTCCTATGACGACAGTGAGTTTTTACCCCGTGCTCATGTGCGTGCGAGGGTGTGTGTGATTGTGTGCGTGAGTTTCGTGGGGAACTTCTGATGGCTGAAAATGTTTAATTAGCAGCGAAATACGAACGAAAAGAACTCCTCCACCTGGTCACAGGCCAGAGAACTGTGCCAGGAAGGCTGGAAAAGTGCACATTGCAGTCTCTGCAATGGCCACCATGGCAAACAACCCCCCGCACTCGGTTGATGAAAATGTTTGTATGTGTGCTGCTGGCAGCGCAGTCGACGGCCAAAGAAAAGTCTGTAATAAAAGTGAAAATTCGACTGAAAAAACTATTAGATTTTTAGCCCCTCCAGGTGGGAAGTATCCGGAAGAGTGCCTAGAACGCGGAGAATCCCGAGTGGTGAATCAAATCTTCTGCACGGATTGGATACGCCAGCAGAGCCACAGCAGCGCTGTAAAGTGCGTTGCGTCGCTGCCGTGGTGGTCGCCATCATAGCGAAAAAAATATTGTGATCTTTCCGAGTGGAACGATAGATAATATTAATATTTTTGATTCCATTGTCTGTGCGCTAGACTTTCGAAAAGTACAGTGCCTGCATTTACTTTTGAACCAGCTCGCTCCTCTTTTCACTCTCTGCTCCTCCCCCTCCGTCGTAAATGTGCAATATGGCAGTTCGAATGCGTAAAAATCACAGTACTTTGTTGTTTCTGTTGCTGTGCCAACACGGTGCTCCTGCTGGCTCCCCGAGCTGCACCTAATTCTAGTGGGTACTGTGCGTGTGTGCATTGTAAAAGTAACTAGATTTCAGTGCTAATTTTGCCAAAAACCATACATATTTATGTACATGCTCGGTGTTCGGCTGTGTGTGTGTGTTTGCGTTCGTGTACCTGCGTTCGTGTGCCGCCTGTGTAAGCTGCGTGCGAGTGTGTATGTGTGTGTGCCTGAAAATGGAAATTATATAAAAGAAGCTTTCGCGGCTTAGGCTCCGCTTTTCCGAACGATCAATAAACCGGAGAGTTAGCAAACAGTCTGTGCCCGCTGTCAACTGTTTATAGCGATTCCGCTAAACAACAGTTGGTCAAGCCTAGTCGCAGTAACAGTCCATAAATCCCAATTGCACTCCTTCGCTTCGCACAACAGACGTACGGGGGGAACGGAACACATTAACTTTTAGCAGCGCACCAAACGCAGCATGCGACGACGCTCTGGACTACCCGTGTTGCCGCGGCCGTCGTCGATGTACTTTGCTCACTTGATACACAAAAACAGTGCTCGCCGCTCATCTCTAGGAGAGAGCGGTGGACTCTTCCTGATCAAGCATAGAAAAACTATACACACACACTCTCCGCACTCCCCACCCACTTTTACTCCCTTTCCGCCGCTGATTCTGTGTTTAGTGGTGCGTCCCACATCTCTGTGGACCAGCGTGAGCGAGTGTGAGTTACAACAACCACCGAGGCAGCAAAGCTTCCTTTTGTCTGTCTAGCTGGCAAGCCTCTAAAAAAACCCATTGCAAACCTCAGCCGGAACTCGATGCCGACATGACAGCGATTTTCAAGATGGCTTCGTTTCCGTTCTTAAACTTCACGCATACATTTTTCGAATTCTGTCAAGTGTCGCTTTCAGTATTCTTCCAATTCTGTAACAATTCACTTTCACCGAGTGACGTGTTGGAGTCCTGCGTCCAAATGTTTTGAATAAAATTTGTCCATTTATTTAAATGTACGCACACACAGTAGACTCGCTCATTGCCTCGATATACTCAAGCCCGCGAAGAGCATATTGAGTTTATAAGTTTATTGGTCGCCATGTTATACATACACACATGCGACGACATCCCTCCCTGTGTCCCGTGTGTCCGGGGATGTGCTTGTCTCTTGGCCGTGCTCGTGCTCCACTTTTGTATGCAACAAATTCTCAGTAACTGCTATTAGCTGTTGCACTCTTCCTAGGAGTGTAGAAGGAGAAAATAGGTTCGTTTCCCCCAAACGATTCTTCGATCCTGGCCGGTTTGGATAGGTCGTATTGTAGGTGTATCTGTCTCTGTCCTAAACCCCTGGCACCTCGGTTACTGTTTGTTTACCTGTGAGGGTTGAGTGCAGGCACCACTAATACACCCATACAAACGCACATACAGGTGTGCGGGGATTTCAATTTGATGTAGATACAGTGGGTCATTTTGTGAGCTATGCAAGAGTTTAATGTTTAATCAGTAAATTGAGTCTGAAAGTTACCATTGTCTACCTAAAATTGTATATTTACAGGCTGTATTCTAACCCTCAACTGCGCTGAAATCTGTTCTGCATGCTTTGTTATCAAAACGGGTGGAAATGTAACGCTTTCCTTTGAGTCAAAACTCAAATAATTGTATTATATATAATTTGTAACATAAATTATTAGTCCTATCAACGCTTTAAGGCCTGTTTTGGTATCATTCTGACTCTGGGAAGTTGTATATCTAACACGTTATATCTAATACAATAAGAAAATTATTTCCTGAAACGTGTGTACAGATATACAGCACATAACATGCACTGCAACAAAGGACTCTCTTAAATAGAATCAAGATCTTATCTAAGATCTTAAAATTATCTTAAAGTATTAAGATTATGTGTTATTAAATCATATTCGATTTGTCAAAGTTTTGAATATGGTTCTCTAGACTCTAATAATTCATTTTCACATAAATATGTAATGGCAAAGGGATGGCATCCAGAGTTGCCATATCATCAAGTACAAAATGGGCAGGACAGGGCGGCTTTCAACCCTAACAATAACAACAAAAGCCAACTGACCGAAACGCGTTGAACATTATTCCGTTGTGAACTCCGGAACTAACCAGTAACGTTTCTCTCTCGCTTTTCAGAACCGGGCGGAGTAATTCGAATCTGAACCTACATTAAAGCCATGTCCGCCAAAACCGAGGCGGACAATACGACAGCCGCCCATTCAGGCGGCATCGGTGGAGGTGCCAACAGCAGCGGCTCATCCTCCGCCGGCGGCACAACGTCCGCCAACGGAACAGCGACTCCAGCGCGTCGCCTACGCACTCGCAACTCGACCGGCCACGGGGCAGCCAGCGGTGGAGAGTCCGCCAAGAAATCAAATGTCAGTGATGAGACCTCCTCCACTACTATCACCCCGGCAGGTGCCCATATCACGCCCGCTGCAACCGGCCCGACGACGGTGGTTGAGCGGCCCATGCCCAGTGTACCGATGAACCATGCCAGCAGCAGCGTATCGGCCAGCAAGAAGTATCACAATAGCTGCCCCCATCCAACTCCTACTCCCCCGTCCGGACACAAGAAGACGGTGCACACTCAGCCGCATAGCAGCAACAAGTTCGATCAGGGCAAAAACGAAGAGTTTCACTTTGACACTCCGCAAGAATGCCCCGTATTTCGTCCCACTACCGAAGAGTTTAAGAATCCACTTGCCTACATCAGCAAGATCCGATCTATTGCTGAAAAGTGTGGCATTGCTAAGATACAGCCGCCGGCTTCCTGGTCGCCACCGTTTGCCGTTGATGTGGACAAATTGCGTTTTACACCGCGAGTCCAGCGGCTCAATGAATTGGAGGCCAAAACGCGCGTCAAGCTTAACTTCCTCGACCAGATCGCCAAGTTCTGGGAGCTGCAGGGCTCCTCTCTCAAAATTCCGATGGTGGAGCGTAAGGCCCTCGACCTGTACACACTGCACCGTATCGTGCAGGAAGAAGGTGGCATGGAGCAGACCACGAAGGACCGCAAGTGGGCTAAGGTGGCCAATCGAATGCAATACCCTTCCAGCAAGAGCGTTGGCGCCACATTGAAGGCGCACTATGAGCGCATTCTACACCCCTTTGAGGTGTACACATCCGGCAAAGTATTGGGACCCACACCAGCCGCAGCTACTGGATCTGCAGGCGGTACGCCGGTGAAGCTAGAGGACGGCGGTGGTGGCACCGACTACAAGGTCCATGAGATACCAACACGGCAGCAGATTGCGCCGCCAAACGAAAACAGCACTCGTCGCTCCAAGCGCTTTGGCAACTCCAGCGCTAGCTGTGGCCTAACCGGCGGTACTACGACGCCCAAGCCCTCCGCTACGGGGGTTTTCGTCAAGACGGAGCCCAAGGAAGAGTTTAAACGAGATCTGCTTAGCAGCTTCAATGCTTCAATAAATAGCGGTGGCAACAGCACGACATCAGCCGCAGGCGGGGGCCCTGCCAACACTCGTGGGGCCAACCAAAAAAAGGGACTTGGTGAACCCCCGGCCCTGATTGTCGATCCCCTAATGAAGTACATTTGCCACATATGCAATCGCGGCGATGTTGAAGAATCCATGTTGCTCTGCGACGGCTGCGACGACAGCTATCACACCTTCTGTCTGCTTCCACCCCTGACAAGTATACCAAAAGGTGAGTAATGCATAATTTCATTTTCATAAACATAATGTTCTTTGTGTTTAAAGACAAGTGCAACTCACCCTCCAATTCGACTCGCCATTTGGCAAATCTGTTTGTTAGTGGCGAGTTTTCACTTTAGACACCTGAACGTTTATACACATTTGAAGTTATTAATTACCAGAATTAATAGTGCGATTTTACTGCAATATATAATAACATTCTATATTATTTTACATTTGGTCTCTAAAACATTTGCAATTAGGATCAAAGCTTTCCGAGTGCTTTCTCTAAATTAAAATTTCATTAGAAATAATTAATTTTTTTTTAAGATAAATGTAAACAAGTTTAGTTCCAGTAGATTAGGTCGGCATACATATAATTTAAAGTGAATTTCTATGTATATCCTTATGTGATAAATCTGTTTTATATATAATCGGAAAAGAGACAAGTAAATTAATAATTTATTTCAACCTTTCAACTTTGTTGCACTTATGATAATTCACGCAAATAACATGAACCGTAGAAAAACATTTTAATTTAAAATGATAATTATACATATTCCAAATATATTTTTAAACTTCTAATAGTTACTCTCAATAATAACCTTTTTTCTTACTCAATCCATTCCACAGGCGAATGGCTCTGTCCGCGCTGCGTTGTCGAGGAGGTCAGCAAGCCGCAGGAAGCATTTGGTTTCGAACAGGCAGAACGAGAATACACTCTGCAGCAGTTTGGACAGATGGCCGATCAATTCAAGCAGGAGTACTTCCGCAAGCCGGTACATCTAGTGCCCACCGAGATGGTGGAGCGCGAATTCTGGCGCATTGTGTCCTCCATTGACGAAGACGTGACCGTTGAGTATGGCGCCGACTTGCATACAATGGATCATGGGTCCGGTTTTCCCACCAAGAGCTCACTGTATCTGCTACCGGGCGACCAGGAATACGCAGAGTCCAGCTGGAATCTGAACAATCTTCCACTGCTGGAAGATTCCATTCTGGGACACATTAACGCCGACATTAGCGGCATGAACGCGCCGTGGATGTACGTGGGCATGTGCTTCGCTGCCTTCTGCTGGCACAATGAGGACCACTGGAGCTACTCGATCAACTACCTTCACTGGGGAGAGCCGAAGACATGGTACGGTGTCCCGGGTTCCTGTGCCGAGCAATTCGAGGAGACCATGAAGCAGGCAGCTCCCGAGCTCTTCTCCTCTCAGCCCGACCTGCTGCATCAACTGGTGACGATTATGAATCCCAACATCTTGATGAATAACCGCGTACCAGTATTTCGAACCGATCAGCACGCCGGCGAATTTGTGATCACGTTTCCTCGCGCCTACCATGCTGGCTTCAACCAGGGCTACAATTTCGCTGAGGCAGTCAACTTTGCGCCCGCCGATTGGCTGAAAATGGGACGCGAGTGCGTCAATCACTACTCCATGTTGCGTCGCTTCTGCGTCTTCTCGCACGACGAACTCGTTTGTAAGATGGCTTTGGAGCCTGCCAAGCTGACCTTCGGTATTGCCACCGCCTGTTATATCGACATGGCCGAAATGGTAGACACGGAGAAAAAGCTGCGAAAATCGCTCCTCGAGTGGGGCGTAACGCGTGCTGAGCGACGGGCCTTCGAGCTGGTTAACGACGACGAACGCCATTGCCAGGAATGCAATACCACTTGCTTCCTTTCGGCTGTGGCCTGCGAGTGCAACGACAAGCTTATTGTCTGCCTGCGCCACTACACAGTGCTGTGCGGATGTGCTCCAGAGAAGCACACGTTGATCTATCGCTACACCCTGGACGAGATGCCGCTAATGCTGCAAAAGTTGAAGGTGAAGGCGCATAGCTTCGAACGTTGGCTATCTCGTTGCCGGGACATCGTAGATGCCCATACACCCACTTCGGTGACACTGCAGGAGCTACAAGATTTGTGCAAGGAGGCCGAGACTAAAAAATTCCCATCGTCGCTGCTAATCGACCGTCTCAATGCAGCGGCTATCGAGGCCGAGAAATGCGTCACAGTCATCCAACAATTGGGAATTAATAAGGTAAGTCGACATGTTTAACTCGCAACAAATTTCACTACTTCTTTTGAGAACAATATTTGGATATATATATCATTTTGGATTTTCTCTTTACATATGTACTGACTTCCTTTTTATCCATCCTAATTAATGCCATATATACATTTAAAACCGTACCACAATCAACCATTTTCCAGGTTCGAACCCGTTCCGATCACAACCAGGAGGCGGCTCAGTACAAGCTGACCATGGAGGAGTTGGAGCTGTTCGTTCAGGAAATCGATAATCTCTGCTGCATCATAGACGAGGGGGCATCGGTGCGTGAACTCCTTGTGCTTGGTAAACAGTTCGTGGATCGGGCGGACGGGCAGCTGCAACTGTCGTTGGAGGCACTGGAGGAGAGTGAACTGGAGACACTGATCAACGAGGGCAGCTCACTGCGCATTGAGCTGCAGCAGCTCGATTTGCTGCAGAAGCGGCTTAAACAGTGCAAGTGGTACAAGCGCTCGCAGGGTTTGCGGGAAACGAGTTCTAAGCTTACGTATCAGGACGTAAAGAACCTTTTGCACATGGCAGCCGCCGATCTGGATCCAACGGATCCTTATGTGGACCGGGAAATGCGCAAGCTCCAGCAGATTGGAGCGGACATCGAGTCTTGGGAGTCGCAGGCGGCCAAGTACTTCCGCCGACTGACACAACAGCACGAGTTGGTCGAAATCGAGCAGTTCCTCAAGTCGGCCGGCGATATAAATGGTCAAGTACCGTCGCATGGCCTGCTAAAGGATGCGCTACGCAAAGCGCGCGAATGGCTGCGGGCCGTGGAGCAACTGCAGCAGAACAACCACGTCACCTATTGCCACACGCTCGAGTCGATGATCGAACGCGGCCTGAACATACCAATTAAGTTGGAGGAACTCAGTCGGATGCAGGGTCACCTCAGCAGTGCCCATCAGTGGAAGGACAATACGGCGTGTGCCTTCCTCAAAAAGGGCACATTTTACACGCTTTTAGAGGTGCTGATGCCTCGGGCGGATGCCATTAATATTGACTCGGATCTCAAGCCCCGATTTCAGGTAAACTAAACAATTCAAACTCCTTAAATATTGGTTACTTTCATGACTCGTCACAGTCCACATCTTCCAAATACTCGCATTAATTAGATCATTTTGTTATTTAGAGTAAATTTTTAAAGAATATATTTATATTTATATATTTTTCCCGCAGGACGACTTTTTAAAAGAAAAAAATCCGGCGGAGATTGTGGCCAGTTTTAAGAAGGCTGAGGAGCAAGAACTACTGGACATGCGCGACCTGCGACGTCAGAATATGGCCAAGAATCCGTTAAGGGACATGTTCTGCCTATGCAAGTCAGAGTTCCGAGGCCTAATGTACAACTGTCAGCTGTGCCGTGACTGGTTTCATGAGGATTGCGTCCCAGTGCCATCGGCGACGAATCAAAATGGCATTCAAAACGGTGGAGGCGGCGGCACAGGAGGAGGAACGAATCGGCCGAAGTGGCTTTGCCCGAGCTGCGTGCGCTCAAAGCGACCCCGCTTAGAGACCATCCTGCCGTTGCTCGTTCAGTTGCAACAACTTCCCATCCGTCTGCCCGAAGACGAGGCCTTGCGGTGCCTGGCGGAGCGTGCAATGAACTGGCAGGATCGTGCCAGAAAGGCGCTGAGTAGTCCCGATGTAAGCGCCGCCCAGGAGGCGATACTCGCCCAGCAACAGCAGCAGAAGCGTCGATCCGAGGGCGTGGCCGGGGTGGGCAATATCAACAGTCCGCGAAAGCCGCGACGCCGCACCAGTCTCTCGAAGGATGCCAGCGGATCTACCGAGTCCGACGATGCCGACGATGATGATGACGATGACGATTGCCGACTGCGTATCGTTGAGGATGGGTTTAGCAACGACGAGGATGAGCACCGCTCCGCCGCCACAACTGTGACCGCTGCGGCGACCAACCCGACGACGAATTCCGATCTCCTAAAGCTGCTGTCCGACAGCGAAATTGAGAATCTGCTCGATCTAATGATGGAGGGTGACCTGCTAGAGGTCTCCTTGGATGAAACGTACGAGCTGTGGCGCATACTGGAGACGATGCCGCCCACCCTGCTAGAGGCGGATGCCATTGAGCGAGTTGCCATGCATTTGCAGCGCCAACGGCAACAGCCGCAGCCGCCAAATCCGCTGACCGCCACCTCGGGTGCGGAGGACTCCAACGATAGCCTTTTGGTGCAAAACAGTAGTCCCAACAGCAACAGCAACAGTGGTGGAGGGACAGCCTCGGCCAACACCAACAATAACAACAACAACGGTCGCAACAAGAACAAGAGGCGCTCCAATGATGCCAGCGGCAACACGGCCGTGCCGCGAAAGAAACAAAATACGCCCAAGCAGACGCCCGGCAAGAAGGGAGCGGGTGCGGGTGCAACCGCGGGACGTAAGAGTGACGCCTCAAAGGCATCGCCAGCAGCGTCTGCTCCGGGAGCCGGCGCCGATGCTGATGCGGAGAACAAGCAGGCCAATGGCGGCAACACTAACTCCAATGCAGGAACAGCGACCACCACGACTCCAACTGCTCCTGGTTCGGGGCACAAAAAACGCAAGCGCATCTCCACAACAACAGCCGCCGCAAACAACAATAACAACAACTCCAACACAAACAACAACGGCAACAATGCCAACAGTAATCCAGCCCAGGCAACAGGAACCGCCGTCAGCGGCAATAGCACAACCGGCGGTGGCCAAAAGAAGCACGCCCAGCGATCGCAGCAGGCCGCCCAAGAGGACGACGAGGAGGAGTGCCGGGCAGAAAATTGCCACAAGCCAACCGGGCGGGAAGTGGACTGGGTGCAGTGCGATGGCGGGTGCAACGAGTGGTTCCACATGTACTGCGTGGGCCTTATACGCAGCCAAATCAAGGCGGATGACGACTACATCTGCATTCGATGCACCAAGACGGTGGCAGTGGCGGCTCTTGCCTCCGGTGCGGGAGCCACGACGACGCCGACGACGACACCGGGAAAGCAGCGGGCAGCAGCGCAATCGGCGCGGTAAAGATGAGCATCGATAGATTTTAGATTTTTTGCAGTAACAGCCGATTTGTGTTTTACGCAATGATTTTTACAACTAAAAAAGGAGAAAACAACAAAAAAAAACTTGCAGACAAAACGATGAAAGTTTAGTAAAAGTCACTTGAAAGTTTTTGTAGTACATATATTTACCATTATCTAGCTATATATATTTACGCAGCCGAAAACGTAAAACACACACACTCTTTTAAACTAAAAACACAACAACAAAAAGAAAGGAAAATACAAAGAGCCGAACGAGAAAAGGTAACAAGAATTTTTGCATAGTAAAAAAAAACATAGTTTAAGTGAGAAACTGGAGAGAAAAATGCAGAAACGTAAAGAACAACATATAAATATTTGTTTTTTGTAAAATTTCAGCCACATTTTACGTTCGTTAAACGTTTTTATTATTATTATTATTATTATTTAAACTTACCATTTACCTGCTACTCTTAGTTTTTGTTAATTTAATTCCCTTTTTGTGTTCGGCTTGAGTTTCATACAATGCGCCCGCAGCAATGGATTTTTCCCATTTTATTTAAAGTTTCCCAAACTTTTGTTTTTTACTTATGTACATTTTTTGTTTACTTGAACAAATTAAAGAATTCTTCCAATAATTTACGCGTGGCGCCTTGTACACACACACATTTCTTTGTATGTCTTAATGTTTATTTGAAAACGATCGATTTCAAAAGTGTAGCATAAACCCCAATTAAAAGAAAACCCAAGGAAAAACCCTGTTAATAAAACACGATCATACATACATATAAAATGCAGTTTAAAGCTAAGTTTACATTTAAAAAATACAATGAAAAATGTATAATTTTTAATTTATAATTAGTAAGCTGACTAGAACCCTAACTTGGAAGTAATAAATAAAATTATAAAAAACACAAAAAAATGGCAAAACATCTTGGTAAAATATTAACGTACAACCGAAACCAACAAGGCTTAAAGTTATAAAGCAAAAGAGCGAAAAACACTTTGTAAAATCGTTTTTTAATGTGTATAATAACTAAAAAAAGTGACAACCCAAGATAATCGATAACCAGACAAAAAAAGAACGACAAAACAGAGCCCTAAACAAATTAAGGATTAAACATTTAATTTCTTTAAGTCCATAATGTACGATGATTTCAATGAATAGTCCCAAGAAAATAAAAATCAAATAAAAAGGTAAAAAAAGAAACTTTAACCTTCACGACACACCTTCCCCACAAAAATATGTAATTCTACAATATAAATAAATTATATATAAATAGCATTAAAAAAAACTACTGTTTGTTTTATTTAAAAAGCTAGAAGGGTGCAACGAAATTTGTTGAATCGCCAGACAGTGCTAAATTAATTTTTTAAGAAATTAATTTCTTAGTTTATTTTTAAATGTATACTATAAATTATTCAATATGAGAAGCCCCAATCTCTAAACGAGGTATTTATATGACTACTCATTTTTACGGGAAACACCAAACACCACAAGTAATTAGTCATTTGTATCTTCTTGCCGGCACAGGTGTGTGCAGGTTAACACCTGGTCATAAAAATATGACAAATTGATAACAGAAAAGTCATTCCGGCTACTACCCTTAATAGAAAATGGGAAAGATAGTCAGGTCGTTTACAAATTGGTAGGAGAACTTTAGAAAGAAAAGCCCCGATATGATATAAGGTTTCATTACTAACAACTCCTGGACGATGTCCTTACGGTGTACTATAGATAATCTTTTATAGAAAATGGGTTAGAAGTTTGAGCCAGATCGGTTTAGTAATAATTAAGATATAGTTTACCCCAGTTTAAAAATTATGGCTTAAAGAAAGCCATGTACAATCTATGACTTCAAAATGGTACAACATCGAACTATTTATTTTAACTCAAGCTTAAACGACAATCTTAGATTCCCTACTAGGTGTTAGTTAATTCTTCGCTGTAGAAATAAACGGATGTACCCGTTTTAACAGTTAATTTTCAAGGTCCACTAGTTATCTTGCAATATCAGTCATATAACCGCATTTCTGTGCCATTCGATAGGGGCTTATCGAAATTATTATTATTATCAGTTGATAGGCTACGTTTACATCCTACATTTCCACATGACGTGCGGCACGCAATTCAATTGCCATAAGCAAATCATTTCACGTGCTTCAGAGAGATGTATTACCCGTCGGGGAGGCTAATTACAATTTTATTTAGTTATTTAGTAAAATGTTATTCCATACATCTGATGCTGAAATAAATGATTGCATCCCAGTGAAACACGAAATAAAACAAAACGCATAGAGCAGTGACGTTACATATATGTTCTTGAAAGCAATATAAATATATATGCATCGAAAAATCTAGTTCAATAGTACAATAGGACAAGTAGTTTACACACTAGATTTAATAGGCTTTTCAACTTATGAGGTAACAATTAATTAAAGCGCTTGAAAATGTTCCCTTAGCCAGGCCACCGATCCAAACTAAGCTCACAGTCTAGCATTAATACCAGATAATATATATATATACACGTAATTGCTCAAATCAAACGTTGCGAGTGTCTGAGTGCCTTCTTTATCTAATCGTCTTCTTTGGAGATTAGCAGGTGTCCATTTACTCCTCCTGACGTGGTAAATGTGTCTACAATATACATGTATAAAGAGTCGCTTTATGTCAAACGCTGAGATTGCATTCGTGCCAGGAAACCTTGAAATATCATCATCATCCAATCACTTATGAGGCCAAGCCGCGCTGGCGACGCTTTACACGAGCATAAGGACCAACGGCTGGGTCCATAATAAAGTCGTACAAAACACGAGTCCAACTGGTGTGCTGCGGCATTGTTTCGTAGAATTCCTTGGCAATACGTTTCACCTCCGGCAGACGGGATCCAGGAACCGCAGGGAAGTCGTGATGCTCATTATGGTATCCCACATTGAATGTGATCCAGTTCAACGGGCCGTAATAGGAATACGTCTCAAAGCCCTTGGCGAACATATAGTGTTCTGAGATGAAGTGCCCGGCAACCGGATGAAGACCCATAGCCAGAATGCTGCCGATCAGCAGGTAGGCCAATGGCTTCCAGCCCAAAAAGTAAACGATCAATGCATTAAACGTCAACTGCACAACGGTGTTGATGATCTCGAGGCGCGTCGGTGGCTTTGGGTTTATCACCAATGGACGGAAAATGTAAAAGAACGGCTGTAGGCACACCCACAGGAACTTTCCGAATGTCGTGTCAAACAGGCGTGCCTCCAGAAGTGTTGGTATGTCCGTATCTATAGTCTCGTCACCTTGGTAACTGCAATGGTAAGACAAATATCTAAATTAGCAATCTGATAAATTGTAATAGGTTAGATATATGCTCATAAATAGATACATATATCAAGAGGAAAAGTCTATTTGATATATTAACATTTTAAATATGAAAAGGTATTTAAACCATGGCTTTGATAGATATCTCTTCTTGTTAGAGATTTTATCCAGAAGCAAGTCTCTAATCCTTTCAGAAAATTATCAGATTGTCTACGAGCTGATATCGCGAGGACCTGTTTTATCAATGTTAAAAAAAAAAATTTATGAAGATAAAATGGGTTTAAAGGAAAAATCATTTTATTCTTACGTTTATCCCTCGCCTCTAAAACCCATTCTTTCTAAGCCGTAAGTCAATAAAAGTTATGATGTAGTAATATAAAAATCTAAGCATAGAAACATTGACTTCTCCAAGAACTTAAATAACAATTATTGCAGCTGGTCAACCGTTCTACAAAATACAGAACTTCCCGTTGACCAAATCCCTTAAATAACATAAATTATAGGCATTGGCGAAAGAAGAACTGGGATTAATCCAATCTCGAACCTGCTTATTTTTTATATATACGAACTGTTGTTGAGCGACATTCAACGATCCACAACGATCGCACCTGGACGATTAGATAAGCGCTTATCTAGAATACACTTTGGGTGAATGAGGGTGACTGTAAACATAAACATAGTATTGCTGAGAAATATAGGTATTGTTTTTGATTTTGTTTTCCGGCATAATTCAATTGGGGACTTTTGCAGAAAGAGTTTACGGCGGGACCCTCGATAGCAAAGTGACTCAACTCAACCGGCTCGGCTCTTGAGTGAGCTACGTGACCAATTGAAGAAAGCAGCCGGGTTCGACATATGCATATTACTATAGGCCATATATTCTGGCGGGAGTAATCTTATCGGCCCAATTCAGACGCACTTGATGGCCAAGACCAAACCCAACCATTCCACGAACGGTGAGTGGAGTGGAGAGGATGGGAAAATTGACTCACGAGCTTATCGAGGTGCGGACGGAACGGGGGTAGTGTTGGGCAACGCGCGCCACACGCGGTTTAATGGGTAAATTGGACGATAAAGGGGATGGGCAGGGCAGGGCCGCTGGCGGAAAGGGGCTATTTTCACAGTTTACTGAGCGGCTGACTACGCCCCAACAAAAACAAATGCTCATGTGTGTGCGCCAGTTCCACGAAAACGTCATGGAATCGTACGGATTCCCATCGACCAATGCACGTACCGGTGATGTTCCAGGTGGTACTTCTTGAAGGAAATGCTCATGGGCAGACCGATGGGCAGGTTGCAAATAAATCCCAGGATACGGTTGTGCATCGGGCGGCTGTGGCCAAAGGCCAAGTTGTGGGAAATCTCGTGCACAGCCAGCATCAGCGAATGGTTGATGATTCCGCCGAAGCAGTAGGCGGCCACCAACAGCCACGACCACGACAGATCCTTCACGACGAACAGCGCCAGGATTTGGGTGAGCACCATCGCTCCGGCAACCCATTTGAAGTTGGGGTCATGTCCAAAGAGCTTCTTAATTTGCGGGTACTTTTCCAGGATGATCTTGCGCCGCGAGGCGTGGGGCTCCTCCGTGTACACCCACTCAAAGTCACTGCGCGACACTTTTTGACCCATCGAACTCTATTGGATATTGGACTCAACTGTTTACGGAAGAAGTCTGAGTCGTCAGCGCGTTGACATTTTTGTGTGAGCCGGCGAGCAGGGATGCAAAAACATCGATAGTAGTCCGTGATTTATAAACATATTGATATATCGATATTTGTATTTTTACTTTATGGATACATTTTATAATTTACACCGAGAACGTCTTTTTTGTTTTCTAACTTTAAATATTTGTTTGTATCTGCAGACAAAATAACAACATAGAAAAAAATGGTATAAAAACACAAAACCAAATCTGATTTAATGTAAAACTAAAAAAGTTACGAAAAATTCAACAATTTTAAAATCTGGGTGTCATTTGATAGGACAATATCCTAACTAATGATATAAATATATATCATAAATATGTATACAATTTGTTAAAAATTGTTTTTTATTCCTTAATTCGATTTATTTATGGTTGGATAAATTAAACTTTTTTTTAAGTAAAAAAAAAAAAAAACTATGTTTGGCACTTCGAAGTTCAGGCGTAAATTGTAAAAATAATTAATATAAATTATAAAAACAAAACAAAATGCCTAATTTAAGTATTATATTTACCTTTTTACATTAATATTTTTATTTTTCCTCTACATTAAACGGTAGATTTAAATTAAAACCGCAATTCTAGATTAATACAAAATTATATAAATAAATAATACAAAATTATACAAAAAAAAAGGATAAATATGTCATCAAAAATCGAAAAGTTATATATGATATAGTCGTCCGATTCGGCGTAGAAACGGACAGACGAACATGGCTATATATATGTATATTATTAGCTTCTAACCAAAATTAAAATACCCTCAAAGGGTATATAATAATAAATAATGAATATGTATTTAAAAATTCTACCAGTAGAATATTAAATTAAAAAACCGACTTCGCTAGATCTTTCACTTACCTTCAGTATTAAAACGTTACCTAAATGTAAAGATACAACATATTTAATAAGAAAAACGCGACTCTAAAATCAAACTTGAATTGTAAAATTACTGCATATATAGGCACTCTGCTGCACCATCACCATCATAGGCCTCAAAGGCCCATGTTCATCATTCCCTTCATATGAGCTCAAAAAATCCTTTTTCGAATGTCCCAAAATTAGAAACATTTTTCTTTGTACATATTTCTATGTTTGCTGACAATAACCCAGATCGCACAGCTACACCTCCACCAAGGTGGCCCACAAAATATTGACTATATTAGACTACAGCTGACACATTGATCTCTACGTATAGTTTTAGCGATGTGGGCGTGTTGAGTAGTTTGTTTCTTAGACTTGGTATATTTAAACATAGTGTGTACATATGTATTTTTGTATTGTTTTTAATATATTTTTTATCAATAGTTCTAGAAAAAGCGCTAAAACAAAGGTGTGGCAAAAAGATGTTGTGGCTTTTGCGTTTAGTTGTTAGCCCGTTTTAGCGAGTGGTGCCTTGAATCTGTTTCTGTTTCTTTTAAATATTCTCTTTTTAGATAGATGCAAATTGTTTTTGTATATATTTGTATATATTTGTTGTTGCTGGTTGACGACGCAGTTTTAAAATTGATGTTACACAAGGAAGGACTAAATGTTTACATGGTCTTCTCTGCGGGCCTTCGGCGAGATGTTCGTTGCCCCAGCGTCCGCAAGATGTTGTTGCCATGGTTGCTTGATGGAATTGCCGCTACTGCTCTGTTGTTAATGCCAGCGGCGTGTCCTTGATCGTTGATTGGTTTGTTGCTCTGCTCTGATGCCTTTTTGAATTGTTGGTTGAATAATAAATATTTAACTTTATTAAATTTTTGCGCTCGGTTGTTTTCGCTTTCCGCAGTTGCTTGCTTGGTTTGCTGTTTTGTTGCTCACTCACTTTTTTATTTAGAATTTTATTTCTTAGTTGTTTTTGCGGCTCAACAGAAAAAAGATCTAAATCAAATCGGCAATATTAGCAGGCATTTCCTCGATGGTTGTGTGGTAGAATTGTTCAATATCCTTAAGGATTCGTCGATCATCGTCTGTAATGAAGTTGATCGCAACGCCCTTGCGACCGAAACGACCACCGCGACCAATTCTGAGGGAAGAGAAGCACATTTATGTTAGTCACTGGTTGGTCCAAGACATCGATGGGTCCAGCTTACCTATGAATGTAGTTCTCACGGTTCGAGGGCAAGTCATAATTGATGACCAGCGACACCTGCTGCACATCAATACCGCGCGCCAGTAAATCAGTGGTAATCAGGACACGAGATGAGCCTGAACGGAATTGTTTCATGATGACCTCGCGATCACGCTGCTCCATGTCGCCGTGCATGGCCGAGACGGTGAAGTTATGGTTCGACATCTCCTGGGTCAGCTGGTCCACCTGTTAAATAAAGTTGCGCCTTACAAATCTGAGTATCTGGTGTCGAATTTTTTTTTAAAAGGTTCTCGAATGAACCTCGAAGAGCAGTACAAGAGAGTGCTACTAACCTTGCGTCGGGTGTTGCAGAAGATAACCGACTGGGTAATGGACAGCGTATCGTACAGATCGCACAATGTGCCCAACTTCCAGTTCTCCTGCTTCACGTTCACGTAGAACTGCTTGATACCCTCAAGGGTCAGCTCCTCCTTCTTCACCAGGATGCTAACTGGCTCGCGCATGAAGCAACGGCTCACCTCGAGCACGTCCGGTGGCATGGTGGCGGACAGCAGAATAACCTGCACATCTGGAGGCAGCATCTTGAACACATCCTGGATCTGATCCTTGAAGCCACGGGACAACATCTCATCAGCCTCGTCCAGGACAAAGAGCTTGATGTACTGAGTGCGCAGCACCTTACGATTGATCATGTCGTAGACGCGGCCAGGAGTGCCCACAACAACGTGGCATCCAGACTCTAGAATGCGGGCATCCTCGCGCACATTGGTGCCGCCGATACAGGCGTGCGAATGCACCTTCATGTACTCACCGAGCGCCATTACCACGCGCTGGATCTGCGTGGCCAGCTCGCGAGTGGGGGCCAGGATTAGGGCCTGGCACTCGCGAATGGACGTATCGATCTGCTGAAGGATGGCGATCGAGAAGGTGGCAGTCTTGCCAGTTCCTGTAATATAACAATAATGATAAGGAAATGGGTAAGTCACAAACATAATTATGATGCCATGAATCGTACAATCATCGTTGTTGGAGGAGTGATTTATAGCATTAATTATGAATAAACAACTAGTTTTTTTTGCAGGTGCTGCAGGCAGGCTACAACAAGGGTGGGCCTTTTTCCCTTCTCTTCTTTCTCTCTATACTCATTTTGTTTCTACCCAAAATTCGTCAAAGTGAATCAGTGCAAAATGGGATCGGTGTTTGTAGGTAGCTGGTGGGGTGGAATTGACAAGAAATCGGCATTAACTGCTAGGTAGAAAGTCTGACCAGCATGACTTTCTTTCCAGGAACTTTCTTCTTCTGCCCAGGCGGCCTTAAAACGCGCCACAAAACGCAGCTGGCTACGAAAAGTGGCGCGCAAGCGTAAAGACGCCAAGAGAGACGCACACACAAAGAGAGAGTGAGATTGGTAGAAAGAGAAACGCAAAGAGAGCGCGAAGCGCAACTCAAAGATAGAAATTCCAGACGCAGAGCGCTGAGTCACCAACAATGTCACTTTTATTTTATTTTTTTTGTTTAAGCAAATTTCTCACATACTCAAATATTGCACATTCTCGAAAGATTTTCAATGGGGCGGGGTATAAGGGGATCTGGGAGCACACTTACCCGACTGCGCCTGGGCAATGACATCGCGACCCTTCACGCAAGGAATGATAGCGCGCTGCTGGATGGCCGACGGCTTCTCGAAACCGTAACCGTAGATGCCGCGCAGCAGCTCCTCGCGCAAGTTCATGTCATCAAAGTTGTCGTACACCTCATGCCAGGTGGACTCGATGACACCCTCGGGGTCCATGCCGGCGGGACCATCCTGAGCTATTTCACTTCGATCATCCCTGCAAAACGAGACATGGAAAATGCGTTAATATGTGGACTCCAGAACCGGAGGGGGGAGTGCTGGAAATTTTCCAGCCGCAATTTCTAGGTTATGTTGAGGCGCATCGAATCGCGCTTGGCAACCGTCGTCGGCCGCGAAACAGGAGCTGCACTCACATTATCAACGATAAAAAATTGACTAGATTGGTTTATATCCGGAATTTCGACGACTTAAACACCGTTCACTCAAACAATTTCCGTGCCTGCTGTCGTTTGGGACAAATGAGTAATGGAGAATTTGAGAGTTCCCTGCTCTGTTTTCCTGCCAGTCGGTCGAGTGACGAATCTGTTTTTGCTTTTCAGCTAAGTTTCTGCTTCTGTTTTCACGTACAAAATACGAAATGAGACTGCGAGCTGCGACGACCGCTAGGCGGCCTTTTGAGCGGCGAGCGCCCGCCCCTGAGCGTGTGTGCGAGCGAGACGACCCCAGTGTTGCGTTTGTCAATGTCAGTGGTTGCTGCCGCTGCGAGAGCAGTCGAGCGATATGGGCTAGGCACGTAACTGCGGTGCCAGTATTGCTTAACGTCCGCAGGCCGCAAAATGGCAGTAGCCGGTGGAAAATGGCAGTAGGAGCGGACGCAAAGCCGACTGGCGTACTTTTTCAAGGTGCGTGGGCCGCCGGAGAGAGCGGGAGGGGCAGCGGCCAAAGATGTAGCAATCTACTAAAGATAGAATCGACGACGGCATTGAAGTGTCCGGTGCGTCTTTGTCCAGTCATGGATGAGTCAAGCGGCAGGCAAATGGCCGCCGAGCAAAACGCCTTCGTCATCGGACAGCGGCAATAATTTCGCTTAATTCGCATTCTGGTATTCCATACGAAGTACGAAATCCACCCAGCAGAACGCCAGTGGAACAACCACCACGCTCTCGCTCGCTCTCCCTCTCTATCTCTCTCGCCAGCTCTCACTTCCCGTCTCGGTCTGTCATTCGCGGACAGCCGTCGTGTAATTTTTTCCTTTGTGTTTCACATATTTCCGACCGTCAGAAATTTTCAATTCGAATTTTCTCTATTACCGCACAACGCAATTCGCCTGAAACCGAGCCCCGCCGATGGCCCCCGGGTTGGCCCGCCCGCTTTTCACACTTCGGACGCTTAACTTAATGGTTATACTAACATTTTCTGAAAATTTTTTGGCACTTTTTATACACGTGCTGCTACTGATTTGTTAACCAAAAGCAAAAGAGCTAGAGCCTTGCCGATACATCGATACATCGACGATACTTCGATGTTCCGGGTAAACATTGAACATCGATACGATTTCGACATCGATTCATCGATGTTTATATGCGCAAAAACTTTGTTTTTTTTTCCATAAATCAATTATCTGGAAAAATAAATAATGTTCTGTTTTAAATATGTCTTTTAAAATGAGATTGTCAAATTTTTCATGTATCGATACATCGATTAGTTTTTCGTTCAAAACATCGGATACATCGATGTTTTCAATGTTTAAATATAAATGATTAATCTATATTTACGGTTACGGTTTATGTGCATGTACACTGCTATTCGAAACATATTTTAACTATGGAGTACAAGCTGGCCACACGGTACAGCAATTAAGGCAACAAAATGTAAACAGCTGCTCGGTGAGGAGTGAGTGAGGAAACAGGGCTTACACGAATACTGTTTCTATTTGAAATGGCTTTAAGAAACATCCTGTTTTGATTGTTGTCTTGTTTATTCATTTTCATTGAATACCGTTGGGAAAAATATGGTACAGTTGTTTCCTCATTGTCCTCATTGTAGATAAACCCAACCACTTTGTCAATGGGATATTTATATTTGATTACACTTCTAGTGCTTTTCTCATTAAAAATTATTATTATTATTTATTATTTTTACTTTGTACTGCTCGTGGAAACTCGCATTCGTCATTATAAACAAATCGGAAAAAGCTATCTTCGGTTAGGTCCAAGTCGAGAAAGCAGTCTGATTGCAATCACGTGAGCGAGCACGATATATCGATTACTTGTAAGTTTTATGTTTCGATAGTGTCAAGAGGAGGAGTGGCAGCACTGGAGGATCGATCCCATGGCGTTGCCACAACTTTTGAGTTTAGAGCTCTTTTGGGAATTCTTGGGAAGTAAACAAAAATTATTACAAGCAAACAAGTCATTTATAAGAAACACATAAGAAGGAATTTCCAGACAGATCAGGAGAATAACAGGCGTTCTAAAGCAAGCCGCAAAATCTGTTGCTGCTGAACGCTTCTGATTGGAAAGCTCATTGGCACCACTGGCCCCCATGACAGTTAATACAGATTTCAGGGAAAAATTGAATAGAAATATTCCCTTTTTTATAATTTTATATTATATTGTATGTTTTAAAAGCTTTTATAATTTAAAAATTGTGGTAACAATATGTAGTAACCATGTCCGTGAATACAGATTGTATATTCAAATTCTTAATTTTTTATAAGATAGCACACGAAGTAAAAATATAAAAATGTTGTATTCCAATAAATCGTTGATCGCCGCCAATGTAAATTGCTAGGAGACACTAAATAATTTTATAATGACCTATTTTTAAAGCTATAAGCTACGTAATTTTTTCATTGCCAAAGTTAGCCAGATCTAGCTCGAATTAAGCCAAACTATCGATGTGTCCAAGCATTAACGTAGAGGTGCAAAAACATCGATAGACGAAAAACATCGATGATTTAGAAAATTCTAAATACATCGATGCATTGGTGTTATCATCGATGTTTACACACCTCTAATAAACAGTAGTTTTCTTGAACAGTGTAAGTGGGAATTTTATAAAAATCCAGGCTATTCTTGCAATTCAGTGTAATGGCCAACTGTTGGGGTAAATTGTGAAAACTAGGGCAACTGGTGTACGGAATTCACCCTATGAATCGAGCAGCAAAACCCACACATGTCCGGCGGCGTTGCGTCGTCGCGTCCGTGTGTGTATATGTGTGTGCAAAAAGTCAAGTGGGGAAAAGTTCGGCTGCCGGTCTGTGCGAAAAAATTTGGTGTAGCACGGAACTATAAGTAAAATCGCCGACATATAGGTGTTGAAATTAAGGTCTATTTTTAATTTATGACACTCAGTGCCGGCCAGGAAAGGCGATTCATAATACACTCACCAACACCCGTTGAGTCATCGTCTGCTCTCTCTCACTCATCTGCATTGTCCGCTGCCGGCAGATTAATAACGGCCCGCCGCACACGCCCATCTCGCTCGCACACACGCACGCTCCAGGCGAGCTGCACTCGCTCTCTCTAGAAGAGAGTGACTCACAATTGAGTGCCTTGCGGCATTTCTGAGCTGGTTTTTCCAGATAGCGAGCAATCGCTATCGAGACATCGATAGTGGGACTGACGGTAAAACTCGACGAGCAGGGAAGTGGGGCCGGCAATAGGGGACAGAAACGGAGATAAAACCATATGGCGGTGACCAAGTTTGGGCAAATAAACCACTTCATTCATAGCGATTTGTGCTCACTATCGCTATCGAATCGAAGCACTCGATGTATCGATATATCGAGAGTGGCCGCCGACCAGCTCTGCCGTCAATCCCTCAATTAAATTGAGTCAATTTCAATTTCTCACTTTGTGCAAGTCGGACGTGTCGTTGGAGCTGCCGTACGACGGTCCCTGTTTCTGTCTCAGTCTTTGGTCTCTACCCCCTCGCCGCCTGTTCGTGTCGTGTGGCTGTGCCTATAGTGTGTGTGTATATGTGAGTTTTTCGGAGGAATAAAATTCGATTCGTCGTTGTCGCTGGTGCAAAGTGTGCGCTTAGTTTATCGCCCCAGTCGAGTCCCAAAGTCAGTAATCAGCGTTACTAACAAAGTAAAGAAAAGGCCCAAGAGCGTACAGTTTGCGAAATTAGCGGGGGGCAACGATTGGCGATACGATATAAAACGATAAATGTTAATTTTTGTCTACCACTCTCTCCCCCTTCTCGTTGCAGTTCGAAATTAGTAACCCCGAGAAAGAAAAATCGTCAGCTTAGCGATTTTCCTTTGTCTCCCTGCAAATTTCGTGAGACCCCCGAAACGAAAGAGAGAAGAGACGCGCCGTGCGGTAAACCTGCGATACCAACCAATACCAATCCACTCTTAATCCGCACACCCACGACCACCAAAAACAAAGCACCATGAGCTGGCAAGATTATGTGGACAACCAACTCCTGGCCTCGCAGTGCGTGACCAAGGCGTGCATCGCCGGACACGATGGCAACATCTGGGCCCAATCCAATGGCTTTGAGGTGAGTACTGATACGCGGGTGTCCCTGGAAAAGCACCGCATAGTTGACAATGAATTTTCGCAAGTTCAAGGGTGTGACTCGCGCGCTCTCACTCTCTCCCACACAAAGGAGGCGCCGCACATGCATGGCCGCCATGATTATTTCGTTTAAGTTTCGGTTTGATAAAGCATCAGGCAGCAGCAGCAGCTCAACTCCCACCCTCTCTTGCTCAATCACACTCTCCAAGTTCACCCCCTGGAGCGTTGCTCTCTGCGCAGGCCAGCTCTCATTCGACCCCCCCAAGAGAGTGCGATTTTGTGTTTGTGTGTGTGCGTGATCGTGTGAGATTCATCTTCTAATCTTGGCTTAGTGCTACGATAAGAGCTGTCGCTAAATTGCTAATTTTAATAGAGCAATTAGACGTTTTAATCACTCATCTATCAAATTGTCATTAGTGATTTTCGGTGAGTCATGCCGCGGACTTAGTCACAGCTTGAATTTAGTTAGCGGAACAACGGGTGATAGTGGAGGGGAAGGAAATGTGATATAAACAGTAGTTCCCAAATGTGCAGATGTTGACTTCTCGGTATTATTCAACACTGATTCCTGATAATGCATCCACATCCACTCCCTTTTTCTAGGAAGAGCGTAAGAAAGAGAACGAATACTGGTCGCCTTTATCAGTCTCAGCCGATATGATGTGTTGGTTTTTTATCTCCGCCCGCTTCTGTTGTTGTTCGCAAAAAATCTCTTTATCGCAGCTAAATGAAGGAAACACATATACATAAATACATACATATACACCGATGCCGCGTCACCATGGGAGAGCGCCCTAAAACTTCTTGAGCATTTCATATGCGCGCCACGTTTTTGGTTTTGTATAAATGAGTTTGTGCTCTCGTCGTGTTTTTATATGTGTATATATGTGTGTGTGTGCGTGCGACTTCCTCCTGACTCCATGTGCTTTTATCCTGCTCTCCGTCGTCTGTTGCGCTTCATTCGACTTCAGCCACTCCCTTTTGCTTTGTTTGTCGACGCTTCCAACAATATATCGCAATTGCACTATAAACCGATTTTAGCCATGAGTTGGCAGTCGTCTTGCCACAGCGTTTTTTCTGTTTTTTTTTCAGTTTTTAAGCCGCTTTGGTCCGTTGTCAACGTCATCATCTCTTCGACTCTCGTCTCTCTCTTATTGCTTGACATATTCTGCACGCGTATCACTTTCGTTCAATTATCTTTCCTATTGCTTTCCCATCTGCCTTTTGTTTATTTTTCTCCCTTTCGCATTACCTGAGTTACCTACTTTTGATTTTAGCTTTTCGATTTTTATATTTCATTCGCATGATTCACCACGACGAATATAGCAGATTTTTTCCTTTCGCGATTGATCTGATCAGCTGCTCTTTGAGCCTTGCCAGACTGTTTTTAGAAATCTCCAAAGCGACAGCCATTCTGGGAGCTTATCAAAACGACGACGTTTGTTTGTCCTCGGTATTCTGCTTTTTTGCAAAAATTGCTTGCCAAATAAAAACACACCTTAAAAGGCAAAAGATGTGTTTTATTTTGTGCAAATAAAAAAGGTTCGTTTTTGTTCATTCGTTAAGGTTCTAGCTATTTTTTGTTTTGAATGCTTGCCTAGGTTTGCTCTGCTCAATTTAATTAAATATTTGGCATAACTTTGTAGGCAAAAACCGGCTTCTTACGGAACCTCTCTCTCTTTCTATAATTTCTTTGTCCCACTCGCGCCGCTCAATAGAAACTTCTCGATGCTGTGTTTGAGTGGTTTTGCGCATGTGTCACCGTTTTTAGGGTAAAGATTAATCACACTCACATTCGATTTATAAATTCGATTTGATTCCCTCCTCTCTCTCTGAAGAGCAGCTGTTTCCTGCATTCAAATCTAATGACATTGGAATGCTCTCCCGCGCTCACTCACTTACTCTCTTCCTCTCTGTTTTATATCTCATTCTCGTTATCGCCCTCTTTCCCTGTGA
This sequence comes from Drosophila serrata, assembly GCF_035046125.1. Lineage (NCBI taxonomy): Eukaryota > Metazoa > Arthropoda > Insecta > Diptera > Drosophilidae > Drosophila > Drosophila serrata. The sequence continues at coordinate 700,104 of NW_028256998.1, forward strand.
GTGACTCTTTTTTTTTCTTCTTTTTTTGGCCGGACAAGACATTCAAGTTTGCAAACTTGTTTTTTCGACAAGATATGAAGCTAAGTATTCTTAAGCCGAAGTTTCAATATCCTTGCAATATTGTTCCTGCTCATATTTAAATATATATACTTTCGAGGTGCTAGAACTTTTCACCACTTTCCTTTCTACTTGTTTAAATTTCTTTAATGGCTCAGTGGCACTCCCCTGGCACTTTCACCCCCTCATAGTCCTGTTTTCACCACTTGCATGGACCCGACCACCTTTTGTTAATGAGTTGGCAGGCCGTCGTCGATGTGGCCGCGCGTGTTGTTGCCAACTGTTGGCAAAATGGGTGGTGGTTTTCGCTGGTGGTTGGTGGTTCGCCTTTGCGTGGGCTGCCGCTGCGCCGTCCATCGCTTGATTACTTTGATATTTTAACAGAAATTAATGCTTTGTGTGTGCGCGCCTGAAAAGGGCGCGCCGCCACTCCAATATCTTTTCTGCCCCATAACCAACCCCTCAACTGCACACCCTTGACGCATACAGCGAAATTTATTGAAATGCGTGCGTGACCCGTAAGCCATTCCACTAATCCAAAACCCCATCTTTCCATATGTTGCAGGTGACAAAGGAGGAGCTCTCTAAACTGATTAGCGGCTTCGACCAGCAGGACCTGCTCACCAGCAACGGCGTAACACTCGCCGGCCAGCGGTACATTTACCTGTCCGGCACAGATCGCGTGGTGCGCGCCAAGCTCGGCCGAAGCGGAGTCCACTGCATGAAGACAACACAAGGTGAGAAATGTTGATATTCAGGATCTATGCCCTTTATTTCAGATCAGTTTTATTGCCTTCGACATCGATAAATCGAAAGATAAAAATTATATATATATGTATATATATAAGATTATGCCATTCATACAGCTTTGATTTCTTGATTAAAAGAAAATTAAAATATATATTGATTATCTAATCTGATTAATATAAATAAATATAAATATATATAAAGTGTAGCAATTCAAAAACTTGGTTAACTAAGCTTTATAGTCTCTTGACCTCTTTGTTATGAACCTTTTAATTTCAATATTCTTCGAAAAAATATATTATAAAAAAAAAGGTACAGAAATAATTATAACTTTTAGAAATTTAACGAATCTTAAAAGCTTTGAACAAATATTTAGGAACTTTATATGGATTATTTTAAATTCAGTTCTTGGAAAGTGTTAAATGTTTATAAGCAGAAATTCTATTATATTATATTGTTTTTTTCTCGCATAAATTTTTTGTTGAAATTTAAAATCAAATAATAATTAACTATGCTAACTACATTTTCCCCTTTTTCTTGGGATCACTTAGAAATCAAAAAGATTTTAAAATATATTATTGTTGTTTAAAATCAATTGATATTTGCGATTTAGAACTCACTTAATTTAGTTTGTATTGTGTCTTTAAATTATTTTCATTATGGTACATCACCTTAGTTAATTAATTAATTTTAGCTTATCTGTGTTGAGGGTCCCTCTAGTTAAATTTAACTCCCAGAAGTGGGCTTCCTGTTTTTTGTTTAAATGATTATTCTTGACTCATCCAAGTGGTTAGCCAACTAATGACTAACTCATTAGCTCTAGCTCCTGTTTTGGACAGTTTCTATATGTTCCGCAAATCTGGTGCATATAGGTAGAGTTTTTCATCAAGTTTACTACCTAAAATGTCGAATTGCAAGAGAATTCACTAACCATTTCACCTTATCGATGGGATGTGTCTGCCCCGCCCTGATAACAGCTATCAGCTGTTTCTTTGTGTGAACAACGACAAATCCAAAAGCAAACGCACACAGACAACCAACAAAATGGTTTAATAATACTCATTTTCGTTGACTTATCGTTGGTGCAAAGAATTTAATCCAAAAAAAACCAACCCCTATAAGGAATTTTAGTAGCCCTAAATGAGTAAAGTTTTGTTAAGAACTCACAATAAAAGTAATGTTCCAAAAAGTTGAGCTAAATCACCAAGAGACAGAAAAAAAAGAGAGTGGTAAACTAGGGACGATTATCATTATTATCATTATTTTATGTGCTGCTACTGCTGCTCCATTTTTTTTTTTGGGTCAACAAGCGTCGCTTTGTTTCGTTTTTTTTCAGCATCTTTAGCTAAAAACAAAAAAAGATCTTGGCCATGTCAATGCTGTTAGCTCTTCCCCTCACACTCACTTCCCCCCAGATAGCTAGGTTGCCTCAATGGCAAGAAGCTAATTTTGATTTTTGTTGCTGCTGCTGGTGATGCCGCTGCTGCTGTTGCTGCTTCTGCTGTTTGCATTTACGACCAGTTTGTTTGCTGACGCGTCAGCCGTTCCGCGCGTCCATATTTGTACAGTTTTTGCGGCAACTGTTGCGCACCATACACACATTCACCACACAATACAAAATAACACAACACAACACAACACACTATTCACATTACCCTCTCCGCTCCGCTAATGCAACGACAAGCTCAAGGTTATTGCCATAATCCATTTCAAGTGCAAACGACGTTGCACAGTGTATAGGAGCGGCATAAAAATAGGAAAATAGGCAAGAAATGGTAAAAATAATCCAAACTGGTCTCTGTCTGGCCGTGTTTCATGCTTGGTTCTTCACCTCCTCCTCCTTCTGCTCCTCCTCCTCCGTGGCCAGTTTTGCTTTGGACCCGGCCAACACACGCGGGCGCCAGTTGAGCCATTGAGCTGCCTCCAAAACAGCTGATTGGGTAATTTGAACGGTTGGCTGGCCTGGGGGCCTACGTATGTATGTATGCCACAAAATTGCACCTTTACACTCTACTTGAAATATCTATTATCTTGACCGAATGTCGTCGGGTTTGCCTTTTTGATGGTAGAGGTTTGCTGAAGCGCCGCCAACCCGCAAATTGGCATTGTTTATGATTTATTTTAACCGTCAGAGTTAAGGGTAAATGCAATTCGATATGACTCTGGTTATGCTTGAGAAACTAAACTGACAGCGGGGGCAACAATGTATAAAGAGCAAAATAAATATGGGTCTGGTTAGTCTTTCTCTCGTATCAAATTTGTATCTAAGAGTGCATTATAAGCAGGGCATTACAACTTAAATCGGAAGCTTTTAAAGCTTTGAAGGATTATATTCTTGATCACAGCATCAACAGCAGATTTATTTTATTTTTTTCTTAAGTAATAACAAACATTTGAAAATTAATTAATTAAGTATTTTTTTATTCAATATTCTATTTATATTTAATGTGTTCATTGCACCTTGGCTCCCTAATTAGATAGGACCAACAGCAGGTCATCGCAGGTGATACTTTTAATATTTTGCCTCTCTTATCGTCTAAGAGCTGGGGCCCGGTTTATTGACCCTGAGTCGCACTTCCATTCATGCTTCGATTTTGAGTTGAACTCGATGCTCTCTGCTGTGCGCTCAATCAATTAGGTTTCCATCACTTTTCTGCTCATTTGATTAATGTGCGTATTTAGCCACTCAAGTCGAGACTTGTCTCATTTGGAGCCCGAGTTGTTCTGGTTCGCTATTGACGTGTCGTCTGGATGGTGGTCGTCGCCTGTCCGGTTTTCACCTCTCCGCTCTCCGTGCGTTCTCTTTTTATTCATAATTTCTATATCTCGTCGAAGCGATGCTGCTTGCTGTTGTAATATACTGTTAGTTTTTATTTCTCCACCGTTGATAGCGGTGGCTTTCTCCTCGCTTTTGAGAGCATCATTGGCAACCGGATAGACTACTGGATTTCTACAGATTTTTACCACCGGCTATATATTATTATTACCTTGCATTGAATATAAGCTAGTAACAAAATATTGATAAGAAATTCAAATGGAATATTCTTAAACTGATTGATATATGTAATAGTTCAATGGTTGATGGTTTATTCTTTTGTCTAATTAAATCGATTGGATAATAATTATTGAGAACGAATGGAGTTTGCCTGTTACGCTTGAATTGGAGTTTTTACTTATAGGATACTTTAAAATTACATTATAGATATTATAGTATAATATAATTGAATTAAGTAAATTAGTTATTTAAACTCCAAGTGATATATTGCTAATAAATTCATATATTTTGTAATATTCTTTTGCAGCCGTGATCGTGTCCATCTATGAGGATCCTGTTCAGCCCCAGCAGGCCGCTTCCGTCGTAGAGAAACTTGGAGATTATCTGATTACTTGCGGGTACTAGGAGAATAAATCAACACAACACAAAACACAACACAGCCCCATCATCCACATAACATACACACACCTAACACACACACGCACCTACAACAACAGGATGAAGAAGAACAGCAGCAACAACAACAACACATTTGATAAGAGGAGGAACCGTAAATGAACTAATTAACAAATACATAAAAAGAAAGTAATTATTAATATTTAAAAAATTTATGGAGAAAAAGCAACAACGGCCAACAAGATAATTTGCGGTTTTTTGTGTGTAGCATCAGAAGAAATGGAAGAAGGAGTAAATGCAATTGCTAAAAAAAATGTCAAACGCAAAAATAATTACCCAATTACAACAAAATTATAAATTTCTGCATTATTATATATTTAAAACTTTTTGGTTTATACGATAAAAAAAAGAATAAAAGGAAAACTCAAAACTGAAGCGCATCATCCCCCCATAATTAAGCGAAATCGAAGACGAATCAAGTCCAAAAACGAATGTATTGGAAACTTTCAATGTAAACAACAACAACACCAATCAGATACTTGAAAATGAGCAGGCAAATTTTTTAAAGATCTTTATGTATATTTATACATGCAAAACACAAACACACATACGCAGGTTTTATACTAAAAAGAAAAAAATACGAACGAGAGAGAGACAGTGAGAGAAGATTTCAATTTGACAGACGGACAAACAGCAAAGGAGGAGGGAGAGAGAACAACGGAAATAAAGTGAAGGGAAGGAGAGGCAAAGAAAGCAGAAAACACACAGGAAAAAATACCAACCAATATAAATAAATATGCCTATATATATATATTTATATATGTAAACTATTTGGAGATCCATCCCCGGTGCTCTATTTTTACTCTATTTATGTGGTTAGAAGGGAAAAACGAAGCAAAGAAAACATGGAAACTGCTACATTTTTTATACAAAATAAGAAAGAGGAGAAAGAGAGAGTGGGGAGAACTTTGTCAAGCTTAGACATCACCACACATACATACGTGTTCACACTCCAAAATTTTGTGTTCCCCCCACGCCTGTGTCTTCTCTCACTCCTGCGACAAGTCGCTCTTCTCCGCATCGTACCGACATCCTAGCGAAATTGTGCGGCTAAATGCATTATTTAAGCATTATAGCATATAGCTTATGTTATGTGTGAGCTGGCAGTGCTCCTGGAGGACCCCATTCTTTGCGTGAATCCCAAGAGATTGCCATTTAGCATTTACATAACGATAGCGATAACTAATTAACTGCGTACGTGTACGAGTATTATCCAGCATTCAATATTTAAACGGCTTTTTTTACGTTTAGCTAACACACTGAAAGACTTCTTTCGAGCTCTCAAACACTAATTCTCCTTTAGAGATCCATAAATCCCGCCATCGATCCCGCTTCCTCCCTTTCCCGCTCCCAGACATTTTTCGTAAAAGCATGAAAAAAAGAAAAACAAAGAAGGAAAACCCCTGAACGCATAAATATATGGATATAAAAAGAAAACAAAAACAACATATATAATTCGATACTTTAATACTATTGAAATAAAAAATGCGAGTGAGACAACCGAAAATGCTCCTCATTAAAAATTAAGCAAAACATCAAATCATTATTTCTGGGCGGGCAATCTATGGATCGTATCCATGAGTTTTGGTAAGCTGCCAAAGACATTTCAGATTTTGTAACCTCGTAAATTTTCTGTGTATATATTGCATATATTTAATTTTATTTACGTTTTGTGCTTTTTGAATGCTTTTTCTTTAAATTTATATTGAAAGTCAATGCTCTTCTGTTCTTTACCATTTTTGGCCTATGCGGACTGCTGGCTATTTTTGTATTTCCAATTCACATAAAACGGCTGACGCAATGGCGCAATTATTTCTTTTGAAAATGTTATACATAAAAGAGAAATGTGTATTTATTAATTTTTCTGCAGTTGGCGTTATCTTTCGGCTGCCAGTGGAGGAGACGTGAGTAATTGTCGTTCTGTGTGCTTCTGCTCGGCTGGCATCTCGCAGAAAACATTGACCCACATCTTGTACATACCAAGGCATTTTCTGAAAAAAAGCCACCTAAAAAAATCGTTATATATATTTTGTTTGCAATTATATACATGGGAATGTATCTCTAGTAAAAAAGTTTTAGAATACCAGCACTTCTAAACGAATAAACAGCCCAACGGGAAAGCTTTTCAACAAATTAATTTAAAACAAAAAGGGAAGCTAACTTTAACACTCTTGCAAATTGCGATTATTAATCATTACATTAATCGGACAAAGCTAAATCGATCTCGACTTCTGATCAAAAAGATAATATAGTAGTAACTATAATTAAAATACCCTGCAAATACTTTGAAGTGTTTCCTATTCCTATACTATATCTATTTCTACATATGTCTTCTATTCCTATATTCCCCTTGCACAGATTCATTCACTTTCCCTTTCTTTTTCCAAAATACTAGACTTTTTCTCAATCCCTTGCAGGTTCGGTGAATCTTAAAATAATTCGGAGAAAGAGCTTCAGGGGCGGGGCAGAAAAGTTAAAGCCAAGGCTAAAGCTGCTTGACAACTTTTATTAACTTAGCAATTAATCACAAACTATGCCGTTGGCCTTTAGCAGCTCTGATCACTTTGCAATTTGAGGCGCGTGTTCCATCTCTAACGGCGAAAAATAATTTCTTTGGCTGCGGGGCGAGATTGATTCATTCAATAAAATATGCAAATATTTTCCACAATTTATAGACGTTCGTCTAAACATAGCTTGTGTCTGGTTTTGTCACTAGGTTGCTGCATACAATCAGATATCAGAAATCAATCATTCCCTAATCATTTGACTTGGATATGATACTTGCAGGGAAAGTATGGTAACCTTTACTTTGGAAATACACTTGCATATAAATAATAACATTCTTAATAATAATACTAATAAATTTACACAATCTCATAATGAATTTTACTTTAATTATTTTCTTAAAACCTTTAAATTAATTTTGCAAAAGATACTCTCTTGATGCTATCCCATATCTATACAGTCAATTTCAGTAAAAACATATTTCCAAAGAAATATTATGAAATTCTATAGTCCCAATTGGAATACCAAATTCCTTAGAATCCCACCTGACCCTCCCACTGGCGAAGCTGTTCAACCGAGAGCCAGAAGATGACCGAGAAGGGTCCAAGACGAAACCAGATGGGTATGAAGCCCTTGTATAGCGTCAACGCTCCCTCTTCCTTCACCAGCTTTCGAATACAGTCCAAGGAGCTCTTATAATATAGATTCTTTCCGCTTTCATCCACCGGCTGGTTCATCATCCGTGACTTGATCACATCAGCCGGAGTACTCAGCACGGATGCCGTGAACCCGGCACACATGGAGGCACCGAATCGCAATGGGATGCCCTCCTCCAAGCCCAGGAAGCGCTTCAGCATGCGCTTGCTCAGGTCATAGGTGCCCACATCACCGGTTGTCATCAGGCAGGCCCTCAAGCAGCTCGGTCCTACGCCCTTCCACATGCTGGGCAGACCTCCCTGCCTGTAGATGTCCCCAAAGGCCTGGACCATGTTCTTAACCCGCGGCTCATAGCCCAGCTGAAGTCGTCGGCCCTCCGTCTGCATCCGAACCTTGACAATGTCAAAGGGGTTGGACAGCCCTTGGGCTATGCAACCTGCCGCGAAGCTACAGCCCAAGGCCCAATGGGTTCCCAGCCTTTCTTCGTTGTTCTCGTTGACATATAGAAATGGGCGCCGGAAGATGTCGTATAGGACGACACGGACCGAATTAAATAGAAAGTTGCGGGTGACCATGGCCGAAAAGCCAGAGTATAACGATTTGAAGCCTTCCACCTGGATCATGTTCTTGATTGTGGCCCGAAAAGTTGGCATTCTAGCACCCGTTTTCTTAGCCTCCTCGCCTTCCACCTGCATCCGGGTCTTGGCCACATCCATCCAAAATACCCACGATTCTGCAAAATTGGCAGCGAAAAAGGTGTTGAAGTACAGCTGGACGAGATTCCGTGCCGTCAGTGGTTCCACCACATTCACAGGTGGTAGGCTTGGTACATTCTCATTGTAAAGGGGTCGGAGGTGCCAGTAATTCTGTTCATCTTTGTCCATTCTATATTGGATTATACTTAAAGTTTTAGGGTGTTTTTGTTGTATAAGCGAGAGTAATGAAAAGGCATATGCGATCGGTAAATAATAGATCTTTGGAGCAGTCTATATATAGGATATATTCCTAAGAAAAGGCTAACACATTTATTTTAATATGTTTAATTAAAGGTTAACTTAAAAGGTTTATAAAAATCGTCATTATACTTTATAGATATATATAGTTATGGCGATGAAGTGGGTTCTTTGCCTTGATTTTCTTTTTGATATGATATCTAACACCTATTGACCGACTGACCGTATTATTTCCATAGTCTTCTTTCGTTTTAGGTTAGACACTCATTTCTTTTGAGTGTTCTGATCAAAAAAGAGTTCAAAACTGCTGACCATTGGTTAATCGGTGGATATATATATAGCTTTTAGAAACCTGAGGAGTTTGTTGAACTGACCAGCACGCGAAGTTATATTGCTGGACAAAAAATGCTAGGTTCAGCTAAAATCAAGGTAACAGACAATAAATCATGTTTGAAGAATAAAGAATGCTCTAATTTTAAGCAATTAATTTAAAATGATATGGTTGAATTTGTTTATTAAAAGATAAATATATAAAACTATAAGTCTAAAGAGCTAACATAAAAAAACAAAAATATATAAGGAATATAATCAATAAACTTATTTTGTATTTACATTTCAATGTATCCTATTTTCGATCCTATAAAAATTTTTTTAGTTGGTTTTCCCTATACAAAAAAATTAATAATAATCAAAGAACTAGGTACACTTAAAAGTTCGTTAGTTTCTTACCTGAAAGAGTATTACCTTTAAGTCCGAAAACCGCGCCATGAGGTCCGTTCGCCCGAACAGTGCCTTTTATTCAGTCAGTTGATTTTCAAGCAAAAGAAGCTCAGAAAAGTGTCAATAGAAGGCACGGGAAAAGGGAAAACTAAGCCAAGTGATTGAGAGATTGCAGCAGACAGTTCCCAGGAACTGGGACATTGGGTAAGACATGAGTGGGAGCTCCATTTCCATTTTCTAATGTTGGTTTCCACTCCCCATACTCCAGAACTTCAGACAACTATAAAAGCACTGTTCGTCGCCGAAACGGAAGTTAGTGAGCGGAACTGCAACATGGAGACTCATCCACAGGCCCGGAAAATGCAACTAATTTGGATATGTCTATCCATTTGGTTAGCTGCAGGTGCAACAGTATCTGGAAAGCCAGAGAATGCCGTTTCGGAGGAGCCACGGCATCGCAGCAAGCGCACAATGACCACAATCTGTGTGGAGATCAGACCCAGTGGGCCGCAGGATGAGCCCTACTACATGTGCCGGGGTGCCAACTTCGCGGCTGAGAGCGGCCAACAGGGCTGTGTGGAGGTGAAGAATCAGGGAGGAGGACAGGAACCTGTCTACATGTGTCAGGGCATGGAGCCCGGGAAGTCTCTGCCCGGAGACGGAAGCCATCACGCTCCCAAAAATGATCAACCTGTTACGCAGCCTGGATCTGTACACACCTTTCCGTCCTTTCCCGCCTTTGGAGGCGGGTCTTCCCAACCACACCCACAGTTTCCAGAGAATTCCTTTCATCAATTTCCCACACCGCCGGCATCTCCATCGCCCCCGTCGCCATACCAGGAGCAGTCGTCCTACCCTCAGCCTCTTCCTCAGCAGTCCCAGCCCCCAGCTTTCGGAACAAGCGGATTCCATGGACCCCCCGTGGCTGCCCATACATCTGCACCTGCAGCGCACTCATATGGCGTGCCGTCAGTACCTTACCCAACTCTGGGCAGCCCGTCAGCGTTTCCACAAGGAGCTCCAAATGGCCCAAGCCCAGCGGCCACGTCCCCTTCGTATGATCCTACAGCAGATCAGGGCCAGGCGAACCGTCCCAGCAAGGAATATGGGATAGTTGGAAGTAGTCGTCACCGCTCTGGTTTTGATGACGATGTTCTGGGTGTACCCGATGTGGGATTCAGGTCAGAGGAACTCAATCAGCAATATCGCAGACCAGTGAATCAGCCTCAGGATCAGATGATGTGGGTTCCCATAACGCATGCATCTGAACCCGAAAATGATCCCGTGATGAGAGCTTTCTACAGCAGTCTGGCCGGAGCAGGATCACAGAGTCAGGAGGCCACAGTGCCCGCTGATATCCAAAGGGAAAGTGTATTAGGACAAGCTCCTCCAAACTATACTCCATACAACAGTCAATCTCCAGGACTGGCACCTCCACCAACTTCACCTTATGAGACACCCAATTCCACGCCGAATTGCAATGGATGCCTTGCCCCCTCATCACCGATGCAATGTCAGACGCCAGCGGATAATCGGATGAGTTATAGCACCTCCTGTCCCAGCTTCCAGCCCGTCATCATAGCCATGCCATGCTATGGACAACAGCAGCCAACGCCCTACTATTCTGTGCCACGAAACGCACCTGGAATCTTGCAGAGACCACCTCCCACACTCGGCCCTCCTTTTGGCTTGTCTCCTGCCCCAGTGGCGGGTCCATTTGGTGGAGCCTTCGGAAACGGTGGCCAGATGGGAGGCAGTCCCTTTGGGATGTCCCAAGGCTATGGCATGGATCAGCAGGTGGGCGGACCCTTTGGCATGGGAATGCAGCTCGGTATGGGTCTAAATCCCTTCGGCCCCTTCGGAACCCTCAATCCGTTTAATCCCTTCAATAGAATCCTTGGAGCACCGGCTCAAGCACAGCCAGCACCAAATGGAAACTTCTTTCAGCGGGTATTTAATTTCAATCCGAATGAGTATGCCTTCCCAACTACGGAAGCAGCACCTGCCGTGGAGACATCGACTACCGAAAGATCTGGAAAGTTGAATTTCGCCTCCAGCACTCCGACCTCTCCGACACCTCCAATCAGTTCAACGCCTTCCAGCATTTCGACGCCTTCAAACACAGAGAAGTCACCTAGTGACATATTGGGCGATGCTCTTGAAGAGGAGGTGGGCGAAGATGACTCCCTTGAACCAGAGGATCTCGACGCCGACCTGCTGGCGACCACCGCACCTGAGGGCCTCGATAAGAAGCAACAAGCAGAAGTAACCGCTGGACAACTTGTTAGCAAGGCGACGGATCTTTTGAAGCCGGAAAAACGGAAGAGGCAACATTCCCGGAGCAGCAGGCGAGCTTCCCAGAAGCACAGATATCTCCAACAATTGTAATCTTACTTACAGTTTTGTAAATGGAACCCTTAAATTGAATAAAATTTATTTTATAGTTATCAAGAATAATATAATATCGTTCACCTGAAGAATTAGTTAATGATTGGGTTTAAAAAAGTGGCTTAAAAAAGAATTAAATGAATTCAAACTGATCTGAAGCCCAAACTCTGTGGCAGTATTTTGAATCAAAGAAAAACCTCTTAATGAATCGAGATAAAGGTGACGATTGCACTTTTAATTTCAACAAATTCGCTTAGACATATTGTTCATTATAACAACAAATAAATTATAGAATAGATTTATTTAATTATGTAATGAAATGATAGTTAAGAATAGCTCCTTTTATTTGCTGTTGATTTGTTTACGAAACTTACCAAGATAAAATAAATTAACTACATCTTTCCCAATAGTTTTTAATCCTAATTTCTTCTAAAAGTGCGAATGTGTACATTCTTTTTTTCAAATTGGACTTTGTGTGCATCCTTTTACAATCGTAAAAACCTAAGGTGTGAACTTTAAAATGTAGTTTGCTTAAATATCTTAAACCCATCAATCATCTTAATTTGTATAAGAAACAAGAGTCTCTATAAAAGTTAGGATGCAGCAAGTTAAGGAAATATTTCCGAAATGATCGAACCATAATTTATATTTCAGTTTTCCTCATATATATATAATTTCATACTGACCAACCTTGTCGATTACCAAACGGACACGCGATGAATAAGCCAATCCCGCGATGAGTAAGCCAATGACCAGCCACTTTAGGAAGTATTTTACGAGGATATATATATTTATATATATCTATATAATTATTATGTGTACAATGTATCTTTCTCTCTTTACTTTTCCCGTTCCGTACTTCCGTTAAGGCAAGCTCCAGCCACGCTCCACGAATCAAACATAAAGCTCACATTGGTGGTTAGCAATTTTGAACACGTAAGAAAACAAGTCGAAAATAAACAATAAAGAAAACAAACACACAAATAAGGGAAATTCACAAGTAATAGTTCGAAGACGTTGCAATATATTTTAGAATTTTATGCTTATCCATATTATATGTTGATGTCTTGAAGTTTCTATGAAATGGGAACGCCCTACGGTTGGGAATTGAGGTGGATTGCAAAAGACAAAGCTAGGAAAAAGAATTCTTCATTTTCAAATTTCAGTAGTTTCTGAGTTTTGCAGAACTCTCAATGCTCTATATTCCTTTAATACATATAATTTTAAAATTTAGTATATTAAAGTAAATTAAATATATAATCCGGAACTATATTGTTTTCTCAAAGTTTTAAAATTTTGAAATATAAAAAATTAGAAACTGCTGGTAAGCAATATTACCTGCTAACCTGTAAGGAAGATGATTTTCCTTGAAACTGTGGAATAATCTTAAATTTCAATATTTTTTAAAGCTTTACAACTATACCCCATCGAAAGTATATCGAAATGCTGACCTTGCTTTAATCCAGCCCCTATTTGGGGCAACCTAAGTTGACCGCTTGGAATCGGACCTGGTCTGGTTGCTAGTCGCAATTGAGAGTTCACAACGCGAGGTTACCAGTTGCTTCGCAAAACGCAGAATAATGCTGGACTCTGGAGGCAGTAGCTCTTGGACTCTGTCCCTGTTGGCAGTGGCCCTTCTTCTGACCACGTCCATCGCACAGGATGTGGGCTCTACAAATCGCATAGCGGCACCGGGTCAGGCCCTTTACTATCAAATGGTGGATGCGGGTCGCTTGGTGGCACCCAAAGAGTCCTTGAAGCGCACCAATCGATCGCTCTTGAAGTGGTGGGATGACCTCTTCCCACGAAATAATAATTGTTGCAACAATAACAACAATAACGTGTTGTATCCACCTGCCGGAGTGCTGCCCAGTCCTGTTGTGAACAACAATTGCAACAATGGCCTGCAGCTTCAGGATCTGGATCCCTTCAAGCAAATGAAACTCTTCAAGAAGCTGCCTGAACTCTTTCCGGGCACTAATTCCTGTGGCGTCCAGTGTGGCGGTGGGTGTGGTCAACCTCAGGCCAACTATGCGGCACCATTGACTCCGACCTACGAAGGTGGTGATGGTTATGGGGTGGTGACAGACGGTGGATATGCCAAACCCAATCCTGAATATAATGGCCCCGGGGATGGCGATGCGGGCTATGTGGCCCCCATTCCGGCTCCCGCTCCAGCTCCAGTCTATGATGCTCCGGCGCCGGTAGCTCCTAGTTACGATCAGCCAGCACCACCTGCAATAGACACTTATGCACCTCCTCCGGCTGAGCCTGCACCATTGCCTCCCGTTTACGATCCACCAACACCACCTGCCGTTAGCTATGAACCAGCAGCACCTAGTAGTTATGCCCAAACGGAACCCGCCTCCGATGGTTATGGCAAGGGTGTCCAGCCAAGTTATGTTGCTGCCCAGCCACCACAAATTGTTTACCAACCGATTATCTATCTATCCGCTTCACCGGCACCCCAGCCAGCCGCCCATGTCGACAGTCAGAGTTATGCCAGCCAGGCTCCATCAGCGGCTCCTGTCTACCAGGCACCGATCCCACCCACTCCGAGCTGTTATCAACCCCCGCCGCCGCCACCAGCATCCCCCAGCTATTCCACTCCCTCATGCCAGACGCCCATTCGCCTGTCCCTGATCGATCAGCCTTATCGAGTGGCCCCGGAACTCTTTGAGGAATACAACTATCGCCTGGCCCAGAATCTCTTGTAGCTTGGGAATCCCCCAGGTCTCCGTCGAATTTGTAAATAAAAATAATCGATTAATTTTGTACAGTTTTGGGTTATTTGGGATTTAAAGCAAAACTTCAATATGTAATATGTATATGTGTTTGGGTCTCATTAATGATATTTACTGTTCACCAAAGGGGGTAAAACAGTTGTATTACATTAAATTATAATTATATTATAATTTTAAACTGGTGTGTTTTTAATAGATAATCCTCCTGAAGATTATTTACAGACAAGATTGAGATATCTTGGGAAAATAATAGAAACCCCCAGTTTTTGACCTAGATCTCTTTTGATTGAATCAATTTGTACTAAACTATATAATAAAACTAAACTAATAATAAAATAAATAATATATAATATATAATAATATATATAAATATGATAAGAATTCTTTCTCTTACAGTGTGTTCATTAACCTTAATTAAAGTCTTTTTGCTTGAAACTCAAATGGTATAAATTAGAAACAAAACTCTTTACTCTATACACTTTTTTAGACCGGAAAATCATCTATAAATATATATTATATATAATATATGTATATATATGTCAATACCCCAGGAAAAAATGGATAAGTAATAGTATAATATATTTTATTTAATTTAATCAGTGTTCCCTTTATCTTGGAAATAATTATTTTTCTATCGAAAAAGAAACAGATTTGGTAAACACATACTCCTATAAAACTATCAGCCCAATATCTGGAACATCTTATAATAATATCCTTTAAAATGAAAGCCACACTCCACAATGACAGGTGGAGACCCCAGGTGTCGACAGAATCTCATACTGGTAGTGAGCACTTTCTCTAAAATCTTAACTGATATTCAAAACTGGGGAGCACTTTCGGGCGCAACATTGTCAATGGGAAAATGTAAAAATTTCCATATATTTCGGAACCAGAAATGTAGAATGACAGAGTTAAACCTAGATAATACGATTTTGAAAGTCTAGGTATTTATGTTGAACCACAACGGAGTTGCATATATTTTATCTTTTTAAATTTTCCGATAGTGGCAAATATAAAATCATTCGATCATACTAGAGCCAGTTAATATACTACTTACAATAGAATAGAGAATAGAAAAAGGACTATCTTAACAGTTTTGTTCAGATAAATCCAATCCTGAAAGCCTTGTTTTTCTAGAAACTTACGGAAGGTCGGATAGAAGGACATGGCAAGATCGACTAGGATGTTGATGCTGATCAAGAGTATACATTATGTATTATGATAGGTCGGTATATGATGAATTGGTTAATGCGTTTTAAATTTTTGTCTAATATTAAAATGCTCATCAAAGGTATGAAAAGCTTTCAATTGCTGACATAAAAATTATTCTTGAGACAAATCAGTTGATATTTGAAGCTGTCTAAGCTCAGTTATATAATAAAATAAATGTGCACCATATTGCGTTACATACTTCTTATCAAAATAACTGCAGTTGTCAGCCTGTGAAGAGGTTTAAATGAATCAATAAATCCAAGTTTACTTTCGCTAGAAACCATATGTTATTAAATCTGGTGTTATAATCTATTTTGTTTAATCAGCTGCATTCTTTGAAGGAGAAATGTGTGAAATGTACCCGCTTATTTGTACACAATTTCACTTCCGCCAGACTTAGTACTTATCAACATGTGTTTTACCATTTGGAGGTTTCTTGTTTCATTGGCTTGGAATTCTCGCTCGAGCTCAGTCCGTGACGTCAGGCTGAATGTTGGCCAGTTGGTCGCCTTTGTTTTCACTTTCCGATTCAAATTCCATGACAAATTGCACAAGATAAGCCCAAGCCCCCTCTGCTCTATGGCGTTGTAAAATGTAATAATCACCCAGAAATAGAGGAGTCTGCAGAGTCAAGAGCTCATGATGACCATGACCATGACCATGTGAAAGTGAGTGCAGTCTGTTTACAACTCGTCGTCGGAGGAGGAGGAGGAAGTCGGTTTGTGTGTATTATAATTAGTAGATTTACTATCCATAAGCTGTAGTTTCTTCCGCACTATCATGTGGTCACTCCCCCTTCAGCGCTGCACATTAACACTCTTCGTGCTCGGATGCGTGACGCCCCAAGTCAGCCAAGTTGTTGGGTAAATAATGGAATAAATAGTTGATAAATAAATACCTAAGAAATACAAATAAAAAAATACAAATACAAATAAAAATATAAAATTTATAAACAATTAACTTAACATTTATGATGCAAACCACAGATATATTTACTAAGCGAAAGCTTTTAAACTCTTTAAAGAAAATATGAATTTATATGATTCATAAAAATAAACAGGCGATTTAATTAGGCCCTTCTTTCTATCTGTTTTGAATAAAATAAGAAAAATATATATAAAAAATAAAGGATAAAATTGAATAGCAAAATATCTAAATAGTTGCCTCTGGGTTCACTTAATGTCAGTCAAAGCGTACCAATAAAAAATGCACCACTTATTTGGTTGGAGGTTAGGGTATGGTTTATTAAATATGTAAATAATAATAATTTTGGGGTCAAGGTAAAAACTTATAATAAAATATATATCATTGTTAGATTAAGAATAATATACCCTTGCAGGATATTATAATTTCAGTCAGAAGCTTGTAACGCTGTGAAGGAGTAATTTCCGACTTTATAAATCATATATATTCTTGGTCAGCATCAACATCCGAGTCGTTCTAGCAATGTCCGGTAGAAAAGAAATTTTCGAAATTTGTTTAAAAATTTTATAAGGGGTTACATCGTTAAAATTGACAAAAACTTGGTAAATTTTTCAATTTTCTTAAATTTTTTAATTAAGTATGCAGATTTTT
The DNA here is from genome assembly GCF_035046125.1 of Drosophila serrata. Classification (NCBI taxonomy): domain Eukaryota; kingdom Metazoa; phylum Arthropoda; class Insecta; order Diptera; family Drosophilidae; genus Drosophila; species Drosophila serrata. The sequence goes on from NW_028256998.1 coordinate 717,113, forward strand.
AATTCTAATAAAAACTAACATAGGAAAGCCTTCCAAATTGAAATAAAAAAAATAAATTAAAAACTAACATAGGAAAGCCTTCCAAATCGAAATAAAAATAATAAATTAAAAACTAAAATTGGGAAGCCTTCCGAATTGAAATAAGGTAATTTTTGCTTAGTTATAAGTTTTTAAACTTTGATTTGTCTAAAAAATTGTCATGTAAAAATTTTGATTCAAAAAAGGTGAGTATTTTAAACGTTGTTCTGATCGATATCCCAGAATCAGATCTTTTATTAAACGAATTTCATGTCTAAAATCTATACATAATCTTTAAAAAATTACCATATCACTATATACAGTTATTACCAATTAATGTTTTTTAAATTAATCAGAAAAATAAACAATACTTTTAATTAATCTTAAATTTGTTTTCTTATTATTAAACAATGTAAATTATCTAAAATATGATTATGAATTGATTGCTCTTTAGTCTGGCACTTCAATTCCACACCTTTTTCTAGAAATATATGCACACGTATCTAGAAGCAAATTTAAATGTTGCAAAGTGCCAACGACCTAAATATTTGGTCTAAGTTGGAAAATATATCACGCATGCCGAGCACATATGAAAATGCACGAAATTTAATATATAAAACGAAGAAAACCTGCTTTTGAAAATTTTCCAAAAATATACACAATATAAATGTGTCATAAATTTATCTTGAGGTCGAATGTTTTACTGACCTCCTATAATAAAACCCAAAACATATCACAAAAATTACTTCTACAAAAATCGTTACAAATATCTGTGGCAGATCGGAATTCATTTATAATTACAACAAAAATCTAATGTCTTTCTCCACATAATTATTAAAAGGAACAGGAAATATGTTTTATTAAATAAACTTTCATTAACATTGGTATAATTCGAGATTTTTAATTTTGTATTAGACATTGCCGTCAAGAACCAATTAAAACTAAGGTTAAATTGAAACATTGTTTATTTCATTGAATATATTTGATAAATGTTCAATTTTGAATCATTGTCCTCTTCATTTCTTGTATTCAAACACATGTATAAATATTTTATGTGTTGTCTTAAGTGCTCAATAGTAAATATTTAACAAGAAAGCAAGCTAACTTCGGCACGCCGAAGTTTATATACCCTTGCAGATAGTACTTCTATGAATAGGAAACTATACAATATAAATTATATATATTTGTAATAAAAAACAACGAAGTACTACCTGCTTTCATTTCATTCACCTATACATATTATATTTGCAGTTTTACATTCACAGATTTGCATTTTCCCTCTACATCAAACGATCGTTTATATGGCACCTATATGATATAGTCTTCCGATTTTCATGAAATTTGACACAAAATTTAAGACTAATATAAAATGGCCATACCTTAAATTTGATGAAAAGCAGCTGAAAACTGAAAAAGTTATAAATTTAATTGTATTAATTTCTCGATCGTTCCTATGGGAGCTATATGATATAGTAGTCCGATTTTCATAAAATTTTATGCAAAATTGTAGAATATAGTAGAATGGCTATATCTCAAATTTGATCCAATTCTATTGAAATCTGAAAAAGTTAAAAATTTTTTTGTAAAAATTTTCCGATCATTCCTATGGCAGCTATATGATATAGTCGTCCGATCCGGCCCGTTCCGACATATATACGAGTGAGAGTATATAGAAGGCTAACTACAAAGTTTCATTCAGATAGCTTTAAAACTGAGAGACTAGTTTGCGTAGAAACGGACAGACGGACAGAAGGACAGACGGACAGACGGACAGACGGACATGGCTAGATCGACTCGGCTGTTGATCCTGATCAAGAATATATATACTTTATATAGTCGGAGGTGCCTCCTTCACTGCGTTGCAAACTTCTGACTGAAATTATAATACCCTGCAAGGGTATAAAAATGAAACAAAGACACATATATATTAATAATACATGATATAAATAAAATATAATGTTAATAAATTAAATTTAAATTTAAATAAAAGAAAAATATATTTTCCACACCAAATACAAAAAATTATCTTCAAACTCAGTTATTAAACATCAGGAATGTGATTGAAACTAATTTCAGACAAAGCAAAGACTTGGCTTGACTTCTGATGCGGCCGACTATAACTTTTCATGGAAATCTATACTTTTGGGGCTTTGAGCTCCCACAATTCAAGATATTATAATCGAGGGTTAGTCGACATTTTTGTCGATTTAACAAATTAAATTAAGCTTGCAAATATTATTTTATATTATAAACTGAAAGGATGTCATATAAATAGGTAATATTGTTTATATTATTTGAACTACAACCATTTGTAATTATATTATATTTGTAGAATAATTAATTCTTATTTGACATATTTAAAAATAAAAACGATAATAATTAATTATAGACATGCTCTTAGCAGGTAGTTTTAGTAGAATGATCTAATTCACTGTCACCTTTATATTACTTTAAATTTATATCTGAATAAAGCGTTGCTACATTGCAGATATATTTACATATCAATATTGATTCCAGATAAATCAAAAAGGTCTGCTAAAGTTGATGAATATCAAAAGTATAGATACTTTTTAAGACCTTTTCTGATGTATTTAATATATAAAACATATGAAATAATATGATGTCTCAAATTCATTTAAACCTATATAACAAATTTTTTATATTTTAAAAAATATAATATTCAGTAAACTAAGTCTTGAAAACGTATCAAATTTTATATGTAGGCAAAGTGGATATTAATTTTTTGTAATCGTATTTTAACTCTTCAACACGTTCCATTTGTACGTACTTAACAGATTTCGAAACACCGAAATTGGGCCACATAGCATTAATAATTCATTACACCCACAATTGAAGTGCGATGCACTCAATTTTTTACATTTGTCGAACATTTTCGCAGACCCAAACGCTTTTCAGCCTCAGTGATGACCCCAAAAAGCTGACGTTGGAATATTACCGATGTCAGCGGTATATATTTTCGCATTGGGCTGATCGAGCATTAAAGCCACAAAATTAAGACAAAAACGAAGAATAGTTACAGCCATTAAAGTCTTCAGTTTGTGCTAACTAGACAGATTGATCAGCTATATAAACTAGCCGGTGGCTTGGGATTGGCATCAGTCACCTTTGGTAACTACAATCAGTCAAACCAAACCAACCCATCAGCCTCCAGCTCCAACTCCAAAATCATCAAGATGAAATCCTTCGTGTGCATCGCCCTCATCGCCTTCGCCGCCGCCGCTCTGGCTTCCCCCACCAACGTGGCCACTTCCAGCGCCACCGCCGGAGCCACCGGTGTGAACACCCAGAACTCCGAGCTGGAGGGCCAGGGATTCGGTGATCTGACCCGTCTCCGCAAGTCGGCCTATGGCGGCAGCTCCGGCGGCTATGGCGGCTCCAGCGTGCCAGCTCCTCCCTGCCCCAAGAACTACCTGTTCAGCTGCCAGCCCAACCTTGCCCCAGTGCCGTGCAGCGCTCCCGCTCCCAGCTACGGATCCGCCGGTGCCTACTCCTCCCCGGTGGCCTCTTACATCGCCCCCACCTACGGTGTTCCCCAGCAGCAGCTCTACAGCGCCGCCTACGTGCCCCAGACCTTCCAGAACTACTACTAAGCATCGGCATCCAATAGATATCGCCCGATCCCCGCCCACGGACCATGAACTCCACTGCTGAGATATAAAAAACATTATGGATAAAAAATTTTACAAAAAATATTTATTGCAAATTAAAAAAACTAAAAAAAAAATATAAACATTTATTGTTATTTAATCAGACTTTAGAAAGTTAACTTTTCTCAGGACATACAACCAAATGACAAACATTTTGGCAATTAATAATAATATAATAATATATTATACCAATTAGTTGCCATTTCTTATGATACCAAAAATTCTAGAATTATGTTGCTGATATGAGAACGATTTAAAACTGAATAGAAAAGTAATATGAATGATTTTAATCTTTAATTTTGAACACACTTACGCATACTTAATCTGAGGTATAATGGTTAGTTCAGATTAAAAACAAGAAAGGAAGCTAACTTCGGCACGCCGAAGTTTATATACCCTTGCAGATAGAACTTCGATGACTAGGAATCCATACAATAAAAATTATGTATATTTATGTTAAAAAACAATGAAGTAATACCTGCTTTCATTTCATTTCATTCATCTATACATATTATATTTGCATTTTTACATTCACAGATTTGTATTTTCGCACCACATCTAACGATCGTTTGTATGGCTCCTATGTGATATAGTCGTCCGATTTTCATAAAATTTGACACAAAATTTAAGACTGATTTAAAATGGCTATATCTCAAATTTAATGAAAATCTGCTGAAAGCTGAAAACGGTATAATTTTTAATTGTATTCATTTCTTGATCGTTCCTATGGCAATTATATGATAAAGTAGCCCGATTCATATAACTAACAAAATTGCAGATTAAAATAAAATGGCTATATCTCATATTTTATGAAAATCTGGTGAAAACTGAAGAAGTTATAATTTTTAATTTTATTAATTTCTTGATCATTTCTATGGCAGCTGTATTATATGGTAGTTCGAGTTTCGTAACATTTTACACAAATTTGTAAAGAAACATAAAACTGTGATAACTCAAATTTCATCAAATTCTGTTGAAAACTGAAAAATGTATAATTTTTAATTGTATTAATTTTTCGCTCGTACCTATGGGAGCAATAGGATATAGTTCTGCTATATCTCAAATTTGATAAAAATCTGTTGAAAACTGGAAAAGTTATAATTTTTAATTGTATTAATTCCTTGATCGTTTCTATGGCAGCTGTATTATATGGTAGTTCGAGTTTCGTTAAATTTAACACAAAATTGTAAAATAATATGAAACGGCTATATCTAAAATTTGATGAAAATCTGTTGAGAACTGAAAAAGTTATAATTTTTAATTGTATGTATATGATATAGTAGTCCGATTTCCATAAAATTTTGAACAAAATTGTAGAATAATATGATATAGTAGTCCGATTTCCATAAAATTTTGAACAAAATTGTAGAATAATATGAAAAATATCTCAAATTTGATCAAATTCTGTTGAAATCTAAAAATGTTATAATTTTTTTGTAAATATTTTCCGATCATTCCTATGGCAGCTATATGATAAAAAATACAAATACAAATATCAATAACATATTTAATTTAAATATTTGTAATATGTACATAATATGCATGCAGCTTTCATATAAACATGCCTGTTATTAATAGGAAAATAATATGAAAACATATTCGAACAACAATTTAAATATGATTATTAAATTATTATTTTTTACTCTTACTGTTTGATAGGTAAACTTCTATAAATAATTTTTTTGTGTGTAAAGTTATATATTTAGGTGCAGTATGTAAAAAACATTTACCTAGATTTTCAATATTAAAAAAATTATTGATATGGGGAAGCATAAGCCCAGTTTATGCTTGAACAAGCCAAAAATTATTGTCGTTTTTGGGATTATGTCGCGGAAGAATAAGAAGAGATTGCGACACATCCGACAGGCAATGAACTAACCAAATCGACAAGCAATGCGGAAAAGTGGAAAGTGCAAACGTTTCTGTAATCCGATATCGGATCCAATTAAATAACCTGCGTACACCTAGAAAAACATTTACTTTGAAATTTAAATGAAACGTATAGAAAAATAACTTAACTTAAATTAATTTAATTACATTTTCACGTTGTAATAGTTTATTTTATTATTTGTAAAGTTAGTTTAATGGAACTGCAACGGATGCTTTGATTAATGGATGCTGATACAACATCAACTGTATATATCTAGACTTTCTTTTGATTTAAAGTAACTTGAACTAAATTTTGCAAAAGGTTGTTATTTTTAGAATAATAACTTTTATAAACACATAATTATATAATTAGTTTGTCTTTGAAGTTTTGGTTAGTAGGTCGCTATATAACTTCGGGCTGTGGAAAGTCAAGAGTGTTTGCAAATCGATGACCTTGACATCCCGGTTTTCTTAATTTAAATAAAAATATTTATATATATAAATATAAAACATTTCCTGAGTTCAGAGGTATTTTGTTCTGAGTGTAAGTGTCAGAATAAACTATTCCCTAATGACCTTTTGAGAGAATATAGGTGTGATTTTCCCTGTTTCCGACCTATGTATCTTTAAAACTTTTAAATCTCAAAAATGGTACTGAAACTCGTGGTTTCGACCTTATATATTTATTTTTAGTAATTTTCTTAGTAATATATTGTAATGGTTTATATAATCAATATATTTTGCCGAGCTATCTAACAAGGAATATATACAGGAAAATATAGCTTATGCCAAACGTAAATGTCAGTCTTTCCGTATGAAAAAAGAATGTCGAGATTATATAAGTAAAATTTTATGACAATCTTCTTTAAGGTTGCGTCCAAATCATTTTTTTTTTAAACCTTAAATTTAAAAAAAAAAACCATGTTAAAACTTAAAAATTAAATAAAAGATACTCTTCAGCTTTCCATAACTAAAAGAAAAATAAAATAATCACATCAAAGTTTATCTGAAAAAGAAAGATCCCCTCCCAAAACTAAAAATACTAAAATGTATGCTTCAATAATAAGTTCTATTTATTCATGGAGGTAATAGGCCAGTCATCTTCAATTGGACAGTTCCTTACAGTTCCCGGACGAAGGGAACGGTATACTGGGGCACGTACTGCGAGTAGGCACCGGCGGATCCGTAAGATGGAGCTGGAGCCGAGCAGGGCACGGGCTGCAGGGAGGGCTGGCAGCTGAACAGGTAGTTCTTGGGGCACGGCGGGGATGGGATGGAAGCGGGAGCCGAGTAAGCAGGAGCAGCCGGTGCCGAGTAGGCTGGAGCAGCAGGTGCCGAGTAAGCCGGGGCAGCGGGAGCAGAGTAGGCCGGAGCGGCGGGAGCAGAGTAAGCTGGGGCAGCGGGAGCAGAGTAGGCCGGAGCAGCAGGAGCAGAGTAGGCTGGAGCAGCAGGAGCAGCACCGTAGCTGCCGTAAGCAGAACGCGACACACGGATGTTCTCGGCCAGCGGTGCCGGGATGAGGATACCCTGAGTGGGCTGCAGCTGGATGGTCTCCGAAGAGACGGCGACGAAGGCCAAAACGGCGGCGATGAGGAATTGACCAATGAAGGATGCCATGGCGAAGGGTTCTCTAGCTGTCTCTACTTGCTGCTGAAGTGGCGAACGAAGGCTGTTGACTGTTGGTTGAACTCCCGGAGCCAACCAATTTTATAGCCCACTGCGAATACGTCGATCCCACTGAAGTACAGCGTCAGCGAGCTGCCAAAGAAATGCACATGGAAGCATCGACGGAGTCCCCAAAACTGCTGACCATCCACAAGCAGGGTGTAGGGTGGTGCCGGACATTGGCTGCATTCGTTGCCAGTGGCCGATATGTCGACGTTCTGGCTAGTAGTGGCCTCGATTCTGATGACCTTAAATGTGAGCTGGCTTCTTCCCTTCGCCCAAGCCACATCGGCATCGATGTTCCAGTTTCTAGAGCGACCCAATGCCGATGGGGATCAGAGCTGGTCTCACCTGCTGCCCACCAATTTCTATTCCGAGATGAATCAGCAGTACTACAGGCGATTTCGGCGACATGGAAGTGAGATGGGAGTACACCGGCGACGTCACCAGTTTGAATATGCTCAATATATCTAGAGAATGGAAGTACTTTCTTTTGAATAATAAATTAAAATGATTAAAATAGTAATTCCTTTCTTTCCACACAAATTCTCTAACCTGTACTAGTTGGGTTGATTTAGAAGGGGTGACATTAAAAGTAACTAAATAAAGTATATAAATAAAGGATATGGTAAAAGAAATTCTGACTGATGGTATTACACATTTTTAATATACAAGTTTTGAACTTTTTTAATTTTTAATTTGTATAATATAAACATTTATTATTAAGATTATTATTTACAGTATATGAATAGTTAGTTTGAAATAACCGGTTTATTTCATCCCCATTTAAGCTCCTTCTTTAGTCTATCGATAACCCATTGGCTTAGTGGACAACAGGGCGCATGACCACGGTGTGTTTTGACGTCACTAGGACGTCAAGGACACAACAAACCCCTCAAACCCCGAGCTGGGAAGCAACAAACAGAATAAGCTGAAAACTCGATTGCATTAAAGTCCAGCAATGAAGCTAACTCTGCGACGTTACTCTTGGCTGCTGATGTTCCAGTTTGCTCTTCTGGGAGTGGACTTGTTCTTCAATGCCTTTGGGCCTTCCCTGGCAAGGAATCGCTTGCAGACCGCTATATTCTTCTTTGTGTGAGTAGTTGAGAGTGGCTCGGAAAGTTGCATTAAATGGGTACTGACTGCATCAAGTTACTATCGTAGCACCCAGGACGTCCTCATCATTGCCGAATATCTGTTGTTTGCATTGGCTCTGCACTCCACCTGCGTATACCAGGTGGGCGCCTCGCACATTATCCTGCGCCATTGTAAGCTCTTTCTGGCCAGCATAACCATCTATTTCCTGTTGTCCGCATCCCAGCACTTTTGGATCGTGTACCAGTACAGCCAGCCGCCTGATGCCGACGCTGGCAAACAGTGGCCACTCGGTCTTATTGCTTTATCCGTAAGCCAACGTATCAGTAAGTGACTATATAGATCGATCATACACAAAACGGTTTCATAAATACTCCTTTCTTCCACAGTGTCGGTTTTCTATTATTATAGCTCAAAATCGACCGCACTTACAATGGCGGATCCTCGATTTAAGGAGGAGCATCTTGATTGGATTGCAGAGCAGTTGGGCAATAAGTAATTTCGCACAACTTATTGCCTTGCATAAGGACAAAGCACATGTAATAAATGTAAATAAAGGTCAGATAGTTATTGGAAAGGGAAAAAATGTGTATACTTATACTATTTACAAATGGTTGATATTAAAAAGGTCATAGAGTTGTCGAAAAGGCAACATGTATACCTCTCAAGTCCTGGAACCTATTCCCGATATATTGTACATACATTTACAACATTTATATTTCATTATAATTTGTATATATTGCAGAAGCTTTAATAATTAATAACCATCATTATAATAGATTACACTCATTAATACATATATACACTTGTTTCGTAGTAAGCACCATGTCTCTTATATTGTTCATACTTAAAAGACCTAGCTAAAAAAACAATTTGATAAAGCTTATCGGATTTAGATAACATAGTCCATTTTGGAGGATGGCGTGGGGGTCTAGCCTAGAATTGGTCCCTTCTTCGCTACGTTCCCGAGTAGCTGAATGGCACACCAAAGAGCTTCTCCCAGCCCTGACCAATGGCATTTAAACAGCGTTCGGCATTGTCATGAGTTTCGAAGTCCAACTGCCAGATCTCGCACTTACTTTCCGTATCGTCAATAAAATTGATAAGATACTTTTCGTCCGTAGCAGGTTCCACGTCCACCAAATTGCTCATGGGTTGGGTGAGACTTATTTCGGGTGTGGCCTTCTCTGGACTTTTTTCTGAAAGCCATCCGAATTTTCCATTCCCTGATAGGTACAAATGCGACTCTGTGATCAGAAGTAAGCAGGGCGCAAAGCTTTTCTTCTGCTGGTCACAACTCCACTGGCAGCTCGGCAGCAAGGCACACATTTTTAACGGCTCACTGGAGGCTACAGATTGCAACTGATTGGTTGGGGATTGGGTCATCAATTGACACTGCTCTGGCAGATTGTTTTCTATAAAGAAATAAGAATAATGTAAAAATATTAATTAGGAAATCTACATATTTACAAAATCCAGCTACATAAAACAATGTTGTATGTAACTCCACTTACGTTGCAAGTTAAGAAGTAGGCTTTCTGTCCTTAGCATGTCGTGCAGAAACAACAAAAATACTCCCCAATCTTTCAGAGAAAATGAGAAACCCATTTTCCAGGGCAGCATTTCTATGGCCATTAGCCGATCCAAAGGCACACAGACAACCTGCCTTAGCCACTTGGACACATCGTCTTGGGGCGGGGCGAAGGAGTCCATGAGGTACAATTTACTGGTGGACACCACCACAATCCCTTGGCCCAGGGACTGGGTTGATTCGTTGTAGATGTAACCCTTGGCCAGCCATGTGAAGTGCTCTCCTTGCTCCTTGAACTTGCACTGATAAAAGTAAAGTTTCAAACGATGATCTATCTCGTTGAAGTTAGTATAGTTGAATTTGTAGGGTTGAGTGGCTTCTGCTGAATCAATCAGCTTCTTGGAGCTGGACATCAGTAGATTCGTTGATTGGAAGACGGATTTGAGACCCGAGAGGCTGCCATTGGAGGAGGATTCAGGGAGAGCCTCTGTGTGGTTGCCTCCCAATGATTCGGTGAGCTGAGAGTTCTGCTTATCCTTGCTCTGCTGCTCGTAGCTGGTGCATATGCTGTCCGTTACAGAACCCGAGGAACTGCTCTCTGTCAACTGGATGTGTGCCACAGCGGGAGCCGATGTAGCCGCTGCTGGGGGTGCCTGCTCCGCTCTTAGTTGGGCAAACTCTCTTTCGATGAAGCTCTGCGATTGCACTATCACATTATCGCTGCCTAACTCCGGCTGAGGCTCCATAGATGTCTTGCGGCTTGCACTTTGCACACAGTTGGGATCTAGCACCTCTATGCTGGACTGGCTCGGGTTGGAGATAATGTCCACATCGCTCTCGTTGGCCCGAAACTCCAGATCACGATCCGTGTTCGAGCTACCCACCACCGACTGGTTGGAGTCGAAGGAGCTCTGTGAGTTGCTTATTTTCGAGCACGAACTGCTTTCGTTCAGTGAGTTGGCCGAGCCTGGGTTTAGGGAAGAAAATATTATTGAATCATCATTTAAGTATCTTTTTTGTTTTTGCAATTTCTAATGGAAGCAGCATTGCTCGCGATTAAATTTTGACAAAACCTAGTTAAGCAATTTTGTTAGTTCCAAACCATCTTATGAGTGTGCCAATGTGCCGTAAGGATTTAGTTTATATATTAATAAATTTGATATTTTAAATCTCGATACTTCCGGTATTATAATGATATTTTTGTCGATATATCATATCGTACATGCCAAGTTAGCCTGCTGCTTCCCATTACCAAAAAAACAAAAGGCCAAATGCAAATTGTTTGTTAGGCAAAAGTTACATAATAAAATGATATACTAATTGGCATATTAACTTCTTATTGTGGTCCTACGCTTGGGTGTATTTTTAGCGTTTGTTACCCTGCTTTGGCTCGCCACTAAAGTGTGTTAATTAAAATTTTTTACATAACAACCATTTTTTTTTGTTATTGTTTCCGGTTGGTGGGTGAGAGAAAAGTACAAGGGAACAATGTAAATATACAGAAGTTAGATATTGGTATTTGCCATTTCACGATTTGTGTTTGCATGCAAAAGAAAGAAGAAAGAAATATAAATTAAATAATAAATGCACATTATTAATGTCCAAACATAAACTGAAAAATATTAGAGTGCAGAAACTCAATGGAATGCATTTGAAACCATAAACTTGGCACTACACATAAAAGTTCTTTAAAAGTGTTCAAAATCTGATCAATTAAAAACCAAAAGAGACTGGCCAAAGACTTGCCAATGCTGTTGCTATCCTCCTTGCTGGCCGCTGTCGCCGCCACTATAGGCTGTTGCCTCACTGCCATCTCCTCTACGATCAAAGCTGGCGAAATTTTTGGTTCTGATGCCACTTCCAGCGATGCTTTATCTAAGGATGTTGATAAATCTGTGACCTCAGCCACATACACGCTGCGGCAGTCAGGACAACGCAAATCTACGGAATTAATCAAGTTTTAAGATGTTAATTAAACATAGTCATATTAAAATCATACCATCCTTTTTATATCGCTTGCTCTTCTGCTCAATGGTGAACTGAATTAGACAATTCACACAGCGATATATGGTTATGTTCATATCAGTGAGATCGCGCTGAGCGAGAATGTCGCGCAGTTTCTTTTCCAATTCCTGACACAATGTATTCTCCACACAATATATACGCTCCTGTTTATCCTTACGCATTGTGTCAAAGTTAATTCGCAAAGTATTCGATTTCAAGCGCTCACATGACTCCAATATTTTCAGACTCCATTTGGTTTTGGTCCTAAAAAAAGACGATATTGTTGTTTACATTTTGATTTTTCTTTAATTCGACTTCTGAAGATAGTCTTTTTTTAAAAAAATGTAGTCTAATAACTTTAGAAGACATACTAGTCTCTGAATCCGTCCGACAAGGTATCATAAAAAGGTACATCTTCACTTACCTTTCACTCAAAGTATCCTTTTCACGAATAAAGTTTGAGGATATGGTTAGGAACAAGGCCTCGCTGGGCTTTTGCTCATGATACACAATATATGTCTCCTCGTCGGGTTCCGCGTCAGATACTGCATGAAATTGAAGTATTACATTTAGATTAATGAGCTTACTAATACTTACCTTTATCTTCATCTTCGGCAGTATTCGAACTGCTCGCATATAGATTTAACAACTCGGTATGCTTGTCAAGCGGTGGCTCCTCCTTTGCCGTTGGTGTTGAATCAATAGTGATATTGTTAATGCTCTCGTACTTGGTCTCCTCACTCTCGTCGCAGGTCTCGTATAGAGTTTTCTCAGCAGAGTCGTTTGCTTCCGCATCCGGCTTGATGGGGGTCAGAGTACTATCGATATGGGAACTCACTTGTTGAGTTGTGTTTGTCGGTGTCGAGCTGAAAACCTCCGCTGGCGGTGAGGTGGAAAGCTCACTGAAGAACTCGTTAAACTGCTGGCGGGCCTCGTTGCGCTCCGCCTCGGTGGGCTCCATGCCTAACATTAATTCGGCTTTGCCAGTTTTTAGCCACTCGTTGCCGTATGTGAAGCGTAGCGTTTCGATTTGTTTTTTCGTTTCCAAATGTGATGAATCGGTTGTATTTTCTGGCCTGATCGCTAGGACTTGAGCCTTGGGAGCGACGACATCTCCGGGTTCTGACTGCTCCTCTATTTCCACTGTCCGAATGCGACTAGAACTTTTTCTAGAGATCTGCGAGGTGTCCATGGTCTCCGACTGTTCCGCCTCCGATGAGTAATCCTTGCCCCTGATCGAGACGGAACGCTGAGAGCCAAAGCTGGAGAATTGAGAGCCATCGCTGGTGTTAATTGAAGCACTGGAGCTATTAATAGATACAGAGCTACTCCTGGGCAGTCGATGGTTGTTAAGCGATCCAATGTATCGCCATTTTTGACTGCCTGTCAGGCTCTTTTCCGCCTTTGAAAGTGGCTCAAAGTCCAGAATAAACTTCACAGTGGCACAGTTCTTGTGCAGATACTGTGCCGTCGCCTGCCGATGCTTTGGATTGCAGGCCATTGGATTTCCTTGTAGGATCAATATGGTCAGTGTAACCAGAGCACTTAGCGGCAGCAGTTGCGAGTGCTCCAGCAGACAGTTATCTGACAAATCCAGATGGTTTAATGCGTCCAGCTTTGCCACATCTAAGAGCTCTTCGACATAGTTGTTGCTGATGTTTAGGAGCTGCAGCCGCTTACAGGCTTCCATGTGGAACTGCGGCACATGCGTGAGGCAATTGTAGCTTATGTCCAAGGTCTTTAGATGGGGCAGCCATTTGATAGCGGCCACGCTGGTCAGCTTGTTGTGCCTCAAGCTTAGATGCTGCAGGTGCTGAGCGAACTCCAGAGCCGTATCTACACTGCGCAAGCTGTTGTAGCTGAAGTCCGCCGATTTCAACTCGTTCCACACGAAGCCATTAGAGTTATCGCCGCCGCAGCGCGTGATTATGTCGTCCACACTGGCCAAGCTCTTGATGCAGATCAAATGCTGTAGCTGACCGCGCAATGGCTGAATGCCGACCACCTGGCCAATATTGATCTTGTGCACTTCCAGTCGCCTCAAAGCCCTAAACTTGGCTATGTCAATGGCGCCCTCGAAGTGCAGCTCGCTAGGAAAGTAGGTAAGCTTGAGCAGCGTGGTCTTTTGCACAAAGTCGTGCAGCAGCTGCAGGTCGGGAAAGACGCTGGACTTGGCATTGATGGATTTCACCACCTGAAAGGACAGCTGATTCTGGGAATGGGAGCCAGCGCCAGCACCGATCTCAGTGTCCGCAATCAAAGTGAAGGAGTCGTTCAGCGCCCTCAAAAGGGAACCTGTGAAAAAAACAGAGGAAATAATAAGTAATCAAACGCGGATCAGCCAGGGCCCGCATGCATGCCCACCCACCTGATAGCGTTAGGGTAAACTCCGAGCTAAGTATTTTGTCGCCGTTCTGGCGCATCAGGTTGGCTAACTCGGTGATTTTTTGTGGATCCATGTTGCCGCCAATCCCATGCGATTAATGACTGTGAAAATAAATAAATTACTTAAAGCACAGATTGGTTTCTTGGGCAAATGCGTTGTGCACCAGATTCGATTCTCAACACTAATAAACACTAATTTCTGCAGCCGTGGATGAGACAACAAAGAAAAATATGTATGACGACGTTAGGGACGTTATATTGACGCACCAGCTTAATATTTATTCTGTGGTTTGAAGCGGCAGCGGGATCATTGTTTTCCGTCCTTGGGTCGTCTCTGTGGTTAACAGAAGCGTAGAATTACTCTACTTTATTCCACTTTTACAATGCAAAAAATACGTTCGTTTGTTATGTGTCTTCTTCTTGCCTATTTGGCCAGTCACAGGTAAACGGCCTAGGGGTGGCGGGGCTGTTGGAGATGACAGTATCGTAAACGTAACAAACAAATTTTTTTGAAACTATGAAATTCTATTAATCTATTTAACTTTGAAGCTTTAATGTTTATTAGTGTGAATGTAATATGCTTACCTATCGCCAGTTGGTAACTAGTTACCACTTGATCAAAGAAATAAGAATGGGCATGGTGGCATATTCAAATTTGTGTGGATTTTTTATTTTATTTTATTTTTGCCTTTTAATCCACAAAAAATAAACTATTATTGATAAACTTGAGAAATATAGCAAGACACGTACATCATTTTCAAGGGTTCATATTCACATATGCCAAATATTCTAAAAAATCGTTCCCACCATTTATGCCTTCCACCTTAAATATTGTTGTGTATTATGACATGGTATTATATATTAATACTACATATAAATGTCAGAAATATTTTTTGTCGTCTTTATTAATCCATATGAAAGATCCATGGACTTAGCAAAAATGTTTGTTCCTGAATTGTGGTGTCCTGAGGGAGAGTAGGATGGAATTAACCCTTGAGCGTTGCTTCGAGCTCATTGTTAGCCAGTAATTCCTTGATGATGTCCAGTCCGCCAATCAATTCACCCTTGACGTACACCTGCGGGTACGTGGGCCAGTCAGAGAAAGTTTTTAGGCCCTGGCGCACCTCTTCGTCACCCAGGATGTCAAAGGTTTCATACGGCAAACTTTTGAAGAAACAGTTTCCAATTAAAAAAGTGTGTAATGGAAGGGACGACCAAACCTTACTTTGTTTCGTTTACAATCCCTATAAGCTGCTTGGAGAATCCACAACGCGGTCCATTCCTGTCGCCCTTCATGAATATCATTAACGGAGCCTTGTTGATTAGGGCCTTTAGGCGCTCTTCCAGTGTTTGACCAGTGGCCGCAGCACTGCTAGCACTTTCGGCCAATTTCTTAGATTTGCTACTAATGGCGGCAATGTCCACACCATCGACGCGGTCCACTGCCGAGCCTTTCGCAAAGAAGATTACTGTGGGTACAGCTTCGATCTGGAATAGTTATTTTGGTGTAGTTATTTCTGTATACACAAGTCTGCGGTTAACTTACTTGATGCTTCATGGAGATCTCTGGGAATTGTTCGGCATTGAGGCTGATGAATTGCAGTTTGTCGCCTGTTATCTTGGACAGCTCCTCCAGTGCATCTTTGACCTGACCACATTGCTCTGCCCAGTCGGCGGCAAAAAGGGCCACAGTCGTCTTGTCCGCGTTTATACGCTTCTGGTATTCCTCGGCTTCAGTGACGACCTCAACGGGCATTTTTTATTTGTATTTTAATTAAATTTACCGAGAAAAATTAAGTAAATTGAATAAAAAAGCAGGTTATTATCAGCTGTTACTAGTGCTGGGAAGAGAGTTTAGCTTGGTAGTGTTGAAAGTGAAAAAACTACCTGCAGTATTTTTATGTGCAGACAGTATTTTATTTCTTTCTACTAAGGGTATTTTTGAGTGTGGAGAATTTATATAAATTTCCTAATATTTTATATTTATTTATCGTTTAGAAGATATGCAACGACAGTCACAATATTATATTATTATATAAATATATATGAAATAATATTGAATATATATTACCATATTATTTGACAATAAATTTTATTATCGATCCATTCGTTGCTATAGTACTCAAACTGGTATATTTTTCGACGACCGGCGGCGTACCTTAACGGCTATCATACGGTCACGCTGGCTGCAACACGTGCAGGCCGCATTCAATACACACAGCACAATAATTTTTCGCAAATTAAAGTTGAATTAGCCGAACAATGGTAACGCGCAAGAAGCCAGTAAAGCGCAGCGCCGAGGTGGCGGCTATCGACAACGACGAGGATGAGGCGGCAACACAAGCCAAGGTGCCCAAGGAGGTGTTGGTCGTTGCCCAGGAGGTCAAGATGGTCCGGGCCCTTGCCTGTAACGATGTGGTCCAGCGGAATCGCCAGGTCCGCAAGCTAGGCAAGTGGTTCAAGCTGCGGGCCAGCAGCTCATTCCCCTTTACCGAGGAGGACTTCATGCGGATCTGGAAGGGTCTGTACTACACCATGTGGATGTCGGACAAGCCGCTGGTCCAGGAGGAACTGGCCGAGCAGCTGGCCCAGATGGTGGACAGCTTTGGCGGTAACACGACCTGCAGCTTGGCCTACTTCAGTGCATTTATGCGCACCATGTGCCAGGAGTTCTTCGGTATCGATCAGTGGCGCATGGATAAGTTCCTAATGCTTGTCCGTCGCATGCTTCGGTACATGTTGCGGTTGCTCAAGCAGAGTAAGTGGTCAGCGGAGCTGATCAACGCCTTCAACAACCGTATGCAGCAGTCCGTCCTTTCCGAGCAGCCCAAGAGTCGCGGCCTCACCATGCACTACTTGGACATATTCTTTGAGGAATTAGCTAAGGCTGCCGATGGCGAGATCAGTGCCGCCCAGGTCAATATCTTCTTGCGTCCGTTTGTCACCTACGTGGCCACGCAGCGCGATCCCAAGCTGGTGGCCCAGTGCCGAACAAGAGTGCTGTACCACCTGCTGTACCAGAGCGATTTGGGACGTGAATACAGTGAAAAATACAATGCCTGGAAGCTTATGGGCTTCCCCACGGCCTCCATTGATGACATTGAAAAACTTGACTCTGGCTTTGATGAGGAAGAAGATGAAGTCAACGCCGATGAAGAGACCCCGCGGACCACCTCTCTTGATCCCCGGGCGGGAAATGTGGACGTGCATATGGCAGAGTTGCCCCTTAACGCAGATTGCGTGCTTGATGAGCTGCAGACCCTGATCCGCACGAACGATTTCAACAGCAAGAGACGCAAGGCCTTGCGGAAACTTATCCAGGTTTTTGAGACCTTTAAGGGCGGCGAGTTCCCACTGGGTGTGCGCACCATGCCGAAAGTGGAAGGCCAGACTCTGGCCGAGATGGTAGAACAGAAGGTGGCAGACATCGAAAAGCTGGAGGACGAGGTCTATGGCACCGGAAGAAAACTCAAAAAGCTCAACAAGTCGAAGCGTAAGCGGCTTCTGCAGTCCATTAACTTTGAGGAGGTGGACGAGCATAACTATGATGAGGTCATTGGCAAGGCCTTGCCCCCGGAGCTTCAGAAAAAGGTTAAGCATAATGCAAAGGTGCGTTCAAGCATCAACAGTGCCTGGGTGGTGGAAAAAGTCAATGAGCAGGATGAAGGAAACAAAAAGGCAGATGCCAAACCAAAGGCAAAAAAAGCGAAAAAAGACGAGCAGCTCAATGCCAAGGTACCAGAGCAGCCGAAGGCCAAGAAGGGAGATCAGGTGAAGTCCAAGAAGGAGCAGCAGACGAAGGCTCATAAAGAAGAGCAGTCCAATCCAAAAACAGAAGACCAGCAGCCGAAGCAACCCAAAAAAGAAGAATTGAAGATTACTGCTCCCACGTCTGAAATTGAGCCGGAACCACAAACAAAGACTGCCGGATTGTCAGATAAAGATATACCCAAGACAATCCAAAAGTCAGCCAACGGCTGGGACGCTCCTTTGGAGCAAGGAGAGCAGGAAATCTTCGTTCCCTCGCGCAAGCAACAACTGAAGCAGGCCAACAACAAGCTGCTGCAAAAGTCTACAAATAAAACGCCAGTGACGCGACCTCAGTTTGCCACCCCACAGCCGGTAGGCAGTGTCAAGCGGGTGAGGATCATGACCAAGTGCAACAGCGAGTATACGAAGAACGACTACAACCGTCAACTGAAGTTGTCGCCCCAGGTACCCTACGATGCTGACCGGTTGCCCGGTAAGAGTGCCCTCAAGCCACATGTTCTGCCGGGCCCGATTCATCCTAATTTCAAAGCAAAGCGCCTTTTCAACGACACTCTGTGACATAGCGTGGAGTGGGCGGAAATGGGGCTGGGACTAGATGAGGATCAGGAGCATTAATAATAATATATCCCCAGAAGTGCTGCACTCCGGGTCTCCTATAGCTATCAGCGGATTAACCAGATGTGCTTGGAGAACAAGGAAACAGCTCTACTCTTCACAAACATGTCTTATGGGGATCCCATATACAGTCTTAACTTTTTTGTTTTGTACGCAAAGCTTTCTTTCATGAAATAATATAATGATATATAAACACTTTTACACACAAAATGAATGGATGTATATTACTTTTTGCTGCTTCTTGGCAATATGTAATTGTTTGTATGATTTGCTACTTTTATGAGATTCGCATAAGACATGTACTTACGTCATCCCTTAACCTCTTAGTAGATACAATTTACATCTTAATGTACCATTGCTTGTAGGCCATTTTATGTTCAAGCTATCCTCCAAGTTGATATTGAAATAAAAGCAAACGTAGTATATGTAACATGAGATAAAAAGTACTTGAGTTTATTTTAATTAAAAAAGAGAGCCTGGTAAGTAATCTTTAAATCTCTGCAAAGGTGATATTTCCGGTTTATTTAGAGGTATACAAATGAAACAAAGGAAACAAATGAGTCTACATAAAGAATAAATAAGTGCATACAGATAGGTTTACATTTATTAGTTTTTTTTACATTCATTGAGTCATTTTTAGTGTTCCTATTCAAAATATATTTATGTCGCTGACCTTTTTACTTAAAATAATTTTTTAAATAAATTATAAGCGAAGCTTGTCTGAAACATAAAGAAAGAAAAAGTGGTCTGCATAATTTCTGGTGTTTTTCGCTTAAAGATTTTAACATCTGTTACCTTTCAATGTAAAAATAAAATTCTAACTTACTCGGTCGCACTCAATGTTCGCTCGGTAAGTGTTCGAGTTTGAGTTTACAGTTTCTATCGGGAATTTCTGTGAGCCATTTATCTCATATACGACTGAGTTGACTCAAATGCATTTAAGAGAGTCATTTTGATGCAATTGGTAAGCGAGTCAGAATGCTTTCACTCAAAACGAGAGCTCTCAAACTGAATTTACATGAGCCAATCCTTGCATTGAGTGATGACCTGAGACCAAAAATCCCAGAAAATTCTCTCGATTTAAAATAGAAAAGCTGTGGTGTTTAAATTGTGTCTCCAGTATAAGAAAGCTTATAAGTATTGAGACTGCATCTTGGTTTTATTTAAATTTCTGGATTAAAGAATCAGTAAAATATCCTTAAGCTTAATATAACATTTGCCTAATATAAAATACAGTAAATAATAGATAAACAAAACGAGTAAAAATATATCTTTATTTCCTTATGAATACATTTAAAATATACATTAAATTTTATCCCTATATAGACGGTATATAATATGAGGAAAGTCTGAATAATTTATGGACTTGTATACAATATTTTGTATCCTTCTCCCATTTATTGAATTCATTTATTTTCTCTCAATTGATGAACTTTTACTTATTGATTCAGATTCTAAAGGCAAAATAGTTTTATTGGTTCATATTCATGCAAAATAAACTTCCGATCCATTCAATTGAGTTGTTCGTATAATACATTTTCAAAATAATTGAATATTTGCCAAAGCCCGAATCATGGGATGAGACGGATGAGTGGTGTGTGGTGGGCGCGACATGTTCATAAATCTGTATAATTTGATAGCTTGCAACAATATGACTATGTGCGGACAATAACAGAATTCATTTCCTCGAGGATAACATCTGTTCAGAAGTGTTGCAACACGATTGAACAAATTAAGTTTCACAGGGACAGCGAGAGGGGGGCAGGGATGGAGGTAGGGAGCAGGACCAGCAGGCACAGGACACGTTAACTTTCTACACATTTGACGCGTGTTTTGCCTGGCTTCCATCTGGTGTCCTTCGTCCTTCAGCTGGCTGAATTCGATCCCATCCTTCACAATTCCTGTTGACAATCTGTTTAAGTTGCGTAAATCTCAGCCAAACAAGTAAGTGCAACAAATATGTCCAAGTACACACACACACACACCGAGGACTCCACATGAGTTGTGTGTCTATCGAACTGCAAGGAATCCATTTCCATTCCCACCCGCACACTGCCTCCAGTTGTGAGACGCCTTGTCGCCACCTTGTTTCCCTCCGAGTGTTGTATGCATGTCTTGTGTATTAAAACTTGTCGAAATTTTATTCAATTTACGTGCACTTAGGCGACGATTGTGCATTAAGATATGACGCAGAACTCGAGCCATTGCACAGCTGATCCAATCCAGCCGTAGCATCCTCCGCCCCCCTCATCTCCGCCTCCGTCTCATCCGAGTGCTTCGTAATAGATGCGGATACGTGTTGGTGTCGGCAGACTGAGGCAAGATACATCTAAGTAATTGAGCCCAGAATGGCTACCCTCGGTTCCCATGGTGCCCATAGGTATGTATATACGATTATCTGGATTTTTTGTAATAAGAGATTTTTTCTTAATAATTAAATAATACAAAAGAAATAAATATATAAATAATTTATATTTCAAAGAAACCACTTCAGTGGAAATTAGTTTAAATTTATTTGAAAATACATTCCAAATTTATGTAGTAAATATATATTGTAGGTTCTAATAATAAGTAAACTTGTTTTTAAAGGTTTAACCGTTGTACTACTTTGCAAAATCTAAAATATCTAAAATGTATTTAATGCAGGCAATTAATAATAAAAATTAGAATAGTTATTTTGTAATATTTTTAAATTTTGATCTCCTTGTTTCTATTAAATATACTTTAATAAAAGGGTGCAAATAGATAGACTTATTGTACCCATTTCCAAAATCAAGTATTTGATTGCTCTAGGCAGTGGCGTACACAGAATTTTGTTTAAAGGGGCTATCAATCTAACCGGATACAAATCAGAGATTTAATTAATAAATTGTAGATTTTTACTTTATCAAAATTAGGGGATTACAAATTTCTTAAATTTTACAAACCCCTTCCTAATATACTTCCATACGTCAATGTTTTGGGGACCAGCCTCCTTTTCCCAGTAAATTCCCTATTTTTAGCTTTTTAATGGGTCACTGTGGGTGCACTTAAATCTATTTTTAAACAATCAAGAAGAGGCCTATAAAAGCCTAAGCCAGAGGCGCAATTTAAGTCAAAGATTCCAGATCAGGGATGGATTCCATTGCTATGTGGCTCACTAAGGTGGTGGCTCTATCACTTTTTTGCTCCATAACACCATCGCCGGAGGCCTTCCAAAATTGTGGACAGGATAAGCAGTGTGTGCCCTATGAGCAATGCAACGAAGGCTTGTTTGTTGATGGAAAATTCTATCCGGATCGCAGTCGAACAACGTTGGATGAGAACTGTCATTACATGGAAAAGTGTTGTAATAACCATGATACTGTGAGTAGTATAATGGTTGTATTTTTGTTACAATAATTTTTAGAAAGTTTTTCTGAGACTGTCTTTAATAATAACAAATAGCTTCCAGCACCTTTGATTCCGCAAGAAGGTCACAACTGGACATGTGGCGGTCGTCATGATCTTTGGTATTATCTGCGGCCATTGGGTTACAAGCAGCAGGAGGCAAAGTTTGGCGAGTTTCCTTGGTTAACGGCTATATACTCCAAGGAAGCTTACCTGTGCAGTGGAGCTCTTATCACACCTGTGGCCGTGGTCACAACGGCTCATTGCGTTCAGAATGAGAAATCGGAGAATCTACGTTTGGTGGCCGGAGAGTGGGATGTCGCCGTGGAACTGGAGCCCCAGCCGCACCAGGAGAGATCGGTGATGGAGATACTGCTGCATCCCAATTACACTCAACTTCCGCTAGTCCACAACATAGCAGTGATCGTGGTGGCCCAGGATTCTCCCTTTCACCTCAGCCCCAACGTGCAACCCATTTGCATGCCGCCTCCGAAAATGGTGTACAATTACAGCCAGTGCTATGTGTCCGGCTGGCAAAGGAGCGACTTTGGTGGAACTGCGATCCTGCCTAAGCGATGGACCCTCTATGTCCTGCCACCCGACCAGTGCAGGGCTAAGATGCGACTCTCTATCTTGGGACGACGTCACTCCCACAACGAGTCTTTGTTGTGCGCCGGCGGTGACAAAGGTGACTTTGTTTGTGGGGATGTTGAGATGGCCGGAGTGCCTCTTATGTGCCCTCTTCCTGGTCACGATGACCGCTTCCACCTGGCCGGTCTGCTGGCCAGGCCAGTTCGCTGCGATGGTACCCAGTTGCTGGGCATTTACACAAACCTTCAGTTCTACCGACAGTGGATCGATCTGAAGCTAAGGGAACGGGATCTCGACATAAGGCACTATATGGTTTAAGAATAAATAAAACAATCGGGACTAAAGCTGTGTAAAGAAAACCTATGCTCTTCTTTAGGTTAATTACATTTCCATGAATTAGAACTTGACGATTATTGTTTATTAAATAACAAAGCGCAGGTGTTAGATGTAGAATTCTCTCTATGTAGTAAATCTAAAGTGCAAAACCTGGCAATTCGCTTTGATCACATTACATTTTCCCCTTAATTTGGGAAACTGCATGACCAGGTGAAAGTTTTACAGCCTTATAAAAGGGCTGGAACTTAGGTTGCCTGAGACACACCTGGTCTGGACTTCTCAATGGGCGGCCAACGATTCTGTCTGCTGGTGCAGTTTCTGGGAATCTTTTTGGCTCCTTCTCGAGGCCAAATGTTCTTCTGGGATGAGCATTACGAGGATGACTTTGTAGAGTTGGACGTTGAGGACTGCCCCCAGTGTGCGCAGAACTACCGGAATTTTGTCTTTATTTTAGAGCACTCTGAAACAACAGAAGAGGCTGCCGCTTCCATTTATCCCTATGTGGCTGGCATCATGTGGATTATCCTGGCGGCATTGGTGATTTGTCAACGATGGATGCAAATAAAAAAAAAGCTGTAATCATTAAAACTATATTTATGTTTATAAAGCAGTTTTAAATAAAATGGCCAATAGACAATAGTTGCAATAATTAAATAAGAGTTATTTCATTTCGGAAAATTTTGTAAACTTGTATTTTAGAGCAAATAGTACTTAAAGATGATGAATAAGAACCTCTTACCCCATTTTTATACTCCTTTTTATACCCCCTAAATGGCGACAAAAGGCTGTGCAAATGAAGTTTAATTAATGGTAAGTGTGAAGGCATTTCTTGTCTGGTTGACGTTTCGGTTTTCCGCTTGAGAACGCTCATTTGTCCAATGTGCAGAAGAGAATCGGATTTGGACAACTCCTGTTTGAATTATGGCGGCGCGATATGTGGCCGCTGTTTTGCATATCCTTGTCCACCCGTGGCCGTTGTCCTTGGTTGCCTAAATTGAAAATTGAAAAATTGCTTATTGCAAATTTGTTGCCCGCAATCGCTTGGCCATTCGACTCGGGGGAAAGCAGAAAAGAGAACCGAAATAGCGTAACATGCTCTTTGCTCTTTTGAACTTCCGTTTGCCATTTCGGGGGCAGTGCACGTGCCGGACAGCAGGACTCCGGCCTTTTGGATTCGCCACTCTGGACTAAGGACTGCAGACCCGGGGGGAGCTGGAGACTGGGGACAGCGAACAGCGGACTACGGACTACGGAAGGGTCCTGTCCGCTGTCCACCCGCTGGTTGTTGCTGCAACCGTTTCCTGTGCGAGAATTTAGCAATATATTTTTCTTACTCCGTTTGACGTCCCTTGTATCTGGGCAACTGCAACAGCCAGCCAGCAGCAACTAGTGATGCCAGCAAGATATTTTATATGTTTATATATATTTCCTAAATAATTTGCACTATTAAAGTAGAAATATTGGAAATTATAAGTGTTCCAAGCAATCCTCTTAAAGATTAATTCATTAAACTTAAATCTTGCAGTGCACTTGTAAACTTGTAATAAATAATCTTCTTCTTAAACTGTTAAAATGAGAGGCATCAGAGTTTTTCCGACCTTAAATATAGTTTCATTTTCAAGTTCAAATAATAAATTAACACTTCTGATCTGCATTTTCCAATATTGTCCCCAAGTCCTTAAAATGGGACACATCTGTCCTGGTAAATGCACAAATTGGCAGCACTGGATCCGATCCAACTACCGTGGCATTGGCAATGGCAATAGCAATGGCCAAGGCGAACACAACGTTAAAGGAAAATAGAAAACTTTTGCATATTTTGTACTTTATGCTTGAAATATTTATGATCTCATGCAATTTGTGGCTTACTGCTTGGTCTTGGCAACTGTCTGGGCGGGCGGCTGCTGCCCGGCTCTCTGGCCGTTGCAGTCTGGTGTGCTTGGCTGGTTCCTTCCCGGCTGGCCACGGACCACATCTAGCGACGTGTCTGCCAATCTGTGAAATATGCTGCTAATGCACTTATTGCCATCGTTCTATTGAATTTATGTCGGAATCGCCTCAGAGTTGCGGTCCCTGCATTTGATGGTTTTCCCACCCACCCTTTTCACACTAATTTGCAGAGAATTTTAGTAGCTTCCGCCGACTGGCACTCAGCCTAATGGCCAAGTGCAAAACGGGCCTAAAACTACGATGAACAGATGAAAAAAGCCGGGTTAATATGTGGAGGAAAGTAAGTAGGGTCAGGTGCCTCTTTGGTTCCTACATATTCCCCTCAATTTGTGGCTTTTGTGTCTAACCAGAAAGTGTTAAATCAATTCAAAAGTGTTTCTGTGGGCAGCAATCAAAACTCATTGGCCACGGATTCAAGATTGGTTGGTTTATGTTTTCAAATCTACGGAAATGTGTATGTGGTAAGTTTAGATATACTGATGTATGTAACATACACACATTTTTAAGCACACACTCACTGCCTGTCGAACACTGACCAAATCCAACTTGGTTGGTCGAGGCAGTCAAAGCGCCATATCCTGGCTCTTCCTATTATGGTCTTGCAATTGCATGCACTTCCGTTAAGGAAATTACCAAACAACCCGCGCATCCGGCAGATGTGCGCCCGCAGTGCTGTAAGCCATTTCCAGACATCATTGTCCTCATCCTTTTCCACGGATAACGAGAGCATCAAAATGAAGTGAATTTAATGAAATGCCTGGAAGCATGCTACGTAGTTTTCTCCACGGTATTTTCTACTCTATGGCTAGGACTCTCCTTTGCCTCACATTCAATCAAAATATATTTTTTTTACGCTAACCTGAACTGATCTTCTTCTTTTTAAAGTGTTTGCTTCTTATCGATTTCTGAGCTTGCCACAATTCCGGAATGACGTGTCCATCCTTCTGGAACTTGAAACAGTTCTCTGTGGAGAAAAGTTTGGAGTTACGGTTTAAGTTTGAGTTTGAGTTGGTTTAATCTTTATTTAATCAATAAATTGATCTATCGAGGGTGCTAAAGAAATCATTAAGAATTATAAGCCACTTGAATTTGGTATATGTGAACTAGAATACAAAATTCAAATGTATTTAAAATAAAAACTGATGGTGATTATTTTTTTAAATTGTTATAATAAATTATAATAGAAATTCCTATAAGTAAGCAAGATATTATTTTCAATGTATAAACATCAGCCTACACTTGTTTATTTCTTACCATATAAAATTTTGAAACATTATTTTCCACACTTTTTAGAGTTTTTAAACCCCTACTGATGTCTGTATTATTCTCAACAATAAATGTATTAATTAAGGTGAGAGTAGTTCCAATATAATAGATGACAAATAATCATTGGCATTCGGTTCATATTTATCTGTAGCTCTCGTGTCTCTCTATTGCTCTCTCGTTCTCTCTCTATATCACTACCTTATTCGGTATATCGCTCTCCCTCTCTAGAAATATTCCCTTTCTCTGTATCTCTCTCTCTCTCTCTCTGGTAATCTCTAGAGATAGCTCTTTCTCTTCCGCTCTCACTCTCTGTTCTCTTTACTCGGACACTATAAATACAGGCACGGACGTTGCGCTTGCCTCAGTCTGTCCGTGGGGTACCCAGTGTTAACATCTGTAGTGATAGTGGTATGTAGTGATAGTGATTGCCCGTCGACTCCAAAAATATCACCTGAACAATGGATGACCAGGAAGAAGCTCACTTCGATGGTACCATGAAAAGCCTTATTGAAGCCCCCAAGAATAGAACTCTACACTGCAAGGAACTAATCAATGACGAAAAAGGATAACCCTGTGTCCTCTACTTCGGTAAGTCTATTATTTCCTGTATGTAGATGCTATATGAGGGATCAGGCCTAGAATCAGCTGACCTAGCAATGAATTAAATTTCCAATAAATTTCCTACTTGCCATATCCCTTACTTAATTTTGATTGAAATTGATGAGTTTTGGCTTAGTGATAATGTTTGAGAAACTTTGATCTTTAAAATAATTAGCATATAACAGAATATAAGTAATTGCACACACTTCGGCTTCATAAATGTATCTTCGTTTCTTGCTTATCATCCTCCTGCCATAACTATTGTAATATTATTAATAATATAATCTATATATTCCTAATGCTTATTAGGTTTTCTAATTTTCCAAGGATTATTTGAAGCATTGCCTTGTCTTCTTTTCCCTTGTTAAACATACCCCCTTTGACTTGCTTACTTGATAAGTCCAAAGTTACTTTATTTACTTCCAAGCAAGTTAATGCAAGTTAATAATTTACTTTTCAAGTAAGACGCTTTGTTGGATGTGTAAGTACCGCCTTATTAGTTTTTGGAAGTACTTTTTTCGGGCTACTTATATCAATTCCTGCCACTAGCTACCTGCAGACGGATCTCTTATTTTTGGATATTTTAATCATCGCTCTACGCACGGCAGCAGAGTCTGCCAGGTGAGGTGAGTCGGTCCTTCCACCATTTTACTTTGCAAACTCATCAAAGTTAAGTTGTCTGTGCCTGCGAAATATTGGAGAGGTGCTGAGACGGCCCGGCAGTAACTTAAGCTGCCGCAACCCACTTCGACGTGGAAGTTGCCAGCAAATATATGTAAGTGGGTCTATCTGTATAAATGAAATATTTTCGGCAACCAGCAATGGATTGCGGCTCAAGGGCTCAGGGGTGGGCGGTGGAGCCATCTCATAGATGCTGCTATAACTTGTCTCGAATTTGTGTTTGCTCTGCCGAATTTTCATTTCAATTTTCCTTGCAGTTTTATTTAATCTCACTTGAGGTGCAGCAGCGGACGTCTTCGAGTGTTTGCCTCCGAGTGGGATTAGCGCCGGGTTTGGGGTTCAGGTTTTGGATTCGGGTTTGGATTGGAGTCCTTATGGCCACTCCAGCTGTTGTATTTTGTATTTGCCTCCGTTGGCAATCACTTTTGTTGATTCTTGCTCAACTATTTGGTTTCGTTTCGGCAGGCAAAACAATTTATGCAATTACATGTATGCACAGCATCTTAATAACAAGACGATATTTAAGTTTGATTATGGGAATTGTTTTGGATGGGGCATAATTTCTTCATTAATTTACCAACGCCTTTGCATATATTTATCTAATTTACATTTCTAAGGAATGAATTCTGCCTGTTTTCGTATTTGCTTTGAATTAGAAGGCACACACTTTGGTGTGTTATATTCTCTGAGTTTCTCAGGACTTTAAGCTTGGCTCAAATTCGACTCTCCTCTCTTAGCCAGTTCCGGCCATTACTTTGCCATTGTGATCGTACCCCAAAGTATGCAATAACAAAAGTTAAACAAACAAAAGTGTTTGTTCCCAACTGTGCCGAGCACCTTTTTCTTTGCATATTTGTTTTTCCAAACTTTACAATTGCTTGGCGAAAATGTTCGCACAAATATCAAGTGAAAAGGGGAATGCCATGAATGAGAGTGAGTACGTAGCCACATATTGATACATACATCCATATAAATGTATATGTACATATAAGGACCTAGCCAAGCATACATTCCATTTCCACACCCATATCAATTGGCTCCCTTTTATCTGTCGTAGTTTTTGTCTGTTGCAATTTGTTCCCAATTGATTTCCAACACTTGGAATTTATTGGTTTTCAAAAGTTTTTGAAACTTTATTGCTTCCGCTAATTTCTTTTGTCCAGTCGGGGGTGCTGAAGGAGGCAAAGGTAAATCCATAAATGAGGCACAGGCACAATGTGGAAGAGTCTTGGAGAATTCCTTAGTTAAGATGGAAGGCGGGGAATGATGGAGTTTTATGTGGCTCTGAGGAAAGCAAAGGAATATTCTAAACTGTTTTTGTTATTTTTAAACTGAAGTATTAAAGTGCATGCTATTAATTATACTTTTGTTTTCTTAACTCTAGACAAAAACAAACTCTTTGAATATCATTAGTTTACCTCGACTTTAATCTTTTAAGAATTTATTCCTACTTAAAAAGATTCAGATAATGCAATTCTAATAACATAAAAATTCATTTTATTGAATAGACGCAATGAGGGTAAGCTAGGCTTATCATTATTTCCCTAAAAATATAATTTTTAGTATTTTATTATAACATAACATTTTTAATATTATATAATATAAATTTATATATACATTTAATTGACTATAATAAAACTTAAATATGAGCAGTTACTTTGAATGTCTGTTAGTTAATCTGCAATTAGTTTAAAAAATATGAGAAATAAGATGTGCAAGCATTAATCTAATGCATCTCATACCTTATATTGCCTTTGAGT
This sequence comes from Drosophila serrata, assembly GCF_035046125.1. Lineage (NCBI taxonomy): Eukaryota > Metazoa > Arthropoda > Insecta > Diptera > Drosophilidae > Drosophila > Drosophila serrata. The sequence goes on from NW_028256998.1 coordinate 746,287, forward strand.
AGAGTAAATACTCTCCTGCGAGACTTGACGCTCAACTGAAATGATCCCTGTTAATATATGTAGCTCGGTTTTACCTATAATAATTAAATTAGTTTTACTTTTTTATAATATTGAATATTATTTTTCCAAATTAAGGTGCCAAGGGGATGTCTTAAGGTTGTTCTTATCTAATTTTCTTAAAAGTCTGGCAATGTTTTCGGTCAGCTGCTTGCACCTGATGTCCTGTGCGCATGTCCTTCGCCCCGAGCCTCTCAGCTGTGCCGCATTGTTTTCCTGCTGTTGTCGACGCGAGTACAATTTTCGTTCTAATGCTATACAATTGCACAAAATTTGGCAAAGATTAATCTAAACCATAGCTAGGACTAAGGACTATGCTTTATAAGAGTGTGTTACAAAAAGATACCATACAAAATAAAAACTAAAGGACACCTGCACATTGAGGAAGTGAAGGCTTTCAAAAAGGTGATGAGTGTGGAAAGGTGTCAACTGCGGCAAGACACTAAGTGAAAATGAATGAAAATGCGGCCAAAACTTAGCCAGCCCGTGATCAATGCCATAAACATAGCTTATTTCAATCTAAAAGTACCACAATTTGCAATATAATGCATTAGAGTTTAGTTGCAAAGATTTTATTGATTTTTCCTTTGTAATTGGCCAGGAAGAAAGTGCCAAAAGAGAGAACTTTCTCGCCGCTCTCAGCTTTCCCATTTTCTCTCTCAAACTAAGCCGCTCTCCTTTCACCCTTTTGTTTTGCTTAGCTCATTCGCAAATAAACAATTTGGAGACAAAAATCCCTGAAGCTTTCGCGCAAAATGTAAATAAAAACAATATAAAAACAAAAACTGCAAGATAAATTATGACTATGCCTCAATGATTCGCTGCACAAAAAGTCTTAAAATCCGACAAAGAACAACGAATTAAGGTATTAGCTTGAGACCAGACACTAATCCCCTGATCCCTGCACTCCAACATGCTGAATAGCCGGAGCCCCCCTCAGTATAAGCAGCAATCCCCGGGGGGCTCCGTCGGCTCCGTAGGCTCCGTCGGTTCTGTATCCTCCGCCAGTTCCTCGTCCCTGCTGGTGGGCCACTATCAGTCGGCCTACGGGCAGCAAGGTCACTCCCACGCCTGCTATCAGCATCAGCTGCATCAACATCAGCAGCAGCAGCAGCAGCAGCATCAACACCATCACCAACATCATCACCACGGAGGACGCACCTCGCTGACACCTACGATGAAGCGGGGCAAGAAGCAATGGGGCACCAGGGAGCGCTCCGGGATGAGTTTCCTCATCGTCATCACCTTCTTTGCAGTCTTTGGATTGATTATCCTCACTGAGGTTAGTTAAATACTATACTATATTTCTGGTGGTTAGAGTTTCTTAATAGTATGGTTTGAAGGATGTATATTTTAACGCTTATTGTAAGTTTCAGCATTTCACATTAAATAGTCTGCCATGCTTGCATTCATTTAACTTTAATAACAACCAAGAGAATCTTATAAGGTGCAATATCAGCTAGATTAAGTTAGGAAACTTAGCAAATAGTTTTGTATGGGATACATTCTCAATGTCCGGATAACTCCCAACTAAAAATATAGAATATAAACATCTTTATTAAGTATCCTTGACAAATAATAGTAATGTTACAAATGCAACTTAAAGCTACTTAGCCCTCAAAAAATAGGATGTTCAATGTTTGGATTGTTTAAGAATTAATCATAAAGTTATTTTAAGTCAAATCCTATTGAACAAATATGTTTGGTTTCTGGTCAAGTCTATTAATGCTATGCAGTATATGAATATATAACGGACAAGATTTTTTCTTAAAAAGCCATTTCTCTTTGAAGGTTTATAAGCTCTTATATTTAGGAAACAAGAAGAAGCGTTGCATTTAAATTATACTGCATCCTATTTAATATATTTTATTTGGTATTACTGGTTTAGTAGTAGTATAGTATTGAATTACTTAACACCTGTTCTGTCTCAATGGCTAGAAATTAAAATTCTTAATTTGTCCCGCAGGTCTTCATGATCGACGAGCGCACCCACAATGGCATGGTGTCCATGAGGGCGGGCGGAGGTGGAGGAGCCAGCTTGGGCGGACGGATGGGCGACTCGATGCCGGATTATGATAATGTTAAGGTGAGTTTTTCTATGCAAATCTGGTCGCCAAAGGGCCACTTGGGCGTGGGGGACAACTCGTTCCTTTTCGGAATCCTGTGGGAACACCGAAGATGTGCTTTTTGGTTTGCGAGGGATTTGAATACCTAATTGCAATAATAAGGATTCATACTTTGTTAGTTTTTTTTTGATGGAATAATTTTAGCAGAATATAAAATTTACTGTATATTAATTCAATGAATAATTTTAAAGAGAAATCATAAATCGGAGACACATTTTTTTTAAAGGAGAATAATGTTATAAGCGAAAAGGAAAATGTTAATATTGTTTTATTTGTGGTCTTGCTTAGTTTTAGTTTTCGTTTTAATTCAGTAATAAAATTTGTATGTATAATCTAAAAAACAGATTTATACAAATACTTATCAAATAGTAATAACATAGTATGGTTCTCTGAGTCTCAAAAAATATAAAATACATTTATAATAAACTATAATCTTATTACAACTTCCATTTTGATGCAGGACGATTACGATTTATTGGATGCCAGCATTTTGAGTGATAATAAATTAGGTTTTATACAGCTGCGTGACAATAAACTTAAAATTCAAGGTGAGTACCTCACAACTGCGATTGATATCCAGTGCAATCAGGGAAGCACAATAAGATTTCGAGTTGTCCGGCAAACGTAATGCGATTCGATAACAAAAGAGATGCTTGTGGCAATGGGATATTACGTATACGCCGCATGTCTCATGCATTTTTCAATTTCACAGAAGCCGCAGGCGCCGATGGCCAGCGCTTGGCAGGCATGCTCCTCAATGGCGGCGGTGGAGGTGGCGGTGGTGCTGGGGCTTTTGGTGTGAATGTACCCCTCATACCCTGGGGCCAAGTACTGCCCGACAAGGTGGAGGAGACACTGCCCCATTTTCCATTTGGCACGCGGCCCACCGACGGCGACTGGCAGGTTGTCAACGGCACCCGCTTCAAGTTCTTTGTCTACTCGGCCTACTTCGATCGTCGCGATGGAGCCCGTCTGGTGCGAGTGGTGGGAGCCACAAAGACACGGGGACCGGAGCGGGTCTGGTGCCGGTTCTGGTATGGTCCCAGTTCGGCGAATGCCACCGAGGCGGGCTCATCCTCGGCACGTGCCAAATACACATCGGCCACTGTGATGGCACGCGTCAAGGTGAGTTTGTTTAATGTTATTATATAATTTTAAATATTGCTAGGAATGCATAATATTTAATTTGTAAATTTCTTTCTAATTTACAAATACAGATCATTAGAGAGAACTGGAATCTAAAGTACAGCGCCTGTTTTATCCTCTGCCCGGTGAGAGCTCCTCCTCTGACAGTGCCACAGTTTGTGAGCGTGGTGTCCCGACTTCGGGCACCGCCGGGCAATCTACTGACTCTACGTAACACCGACCAGGATGTTGACTTTGCAAATCCAACAAGAAATGGTACTACCAAGAAGGGAGCTTCGGGTTCGGTTCCAGCACCTGCAGGAGGAGCACCCCCAAGTGGCGACAACATACCCGATCGCATTGCTGTCTGCGTAAAACCATTTCACTTTAACTATGACCAGGCCCTGTACCTGATGGAGTACTTGGAATTCTATGCCCTGCTTGGTGTCTCCCACTTTACCTTCTACAATCACACGCTGGGACCGCATGCTTCCTGTGTGCTCCAGAGTTATCAGCAAGGACTGGTGCCCGGGAACTTAACAGCTCATGATCTGCAACCGTTGCTACCAGCGGAGGCGGCACGGAATGCTACGCCTCGCGTACTCACCTCGGAGCACTACCAACGACCCACGGTCAGCATTCTGCCATGGAATCTGCGTATGCGTAGCCAGAAGGAGATCCGAACTGAGGGACTCTTTGCGGCCCTTAACGATTGCCTCTATCGCACCATGTTCCGCTACAAGTATCTGGCCCTGGTTGATCTGGATGAGTTTATTGTGCCACGCTACTCGGATACGCTAAATGAGCTCATAGGGTGAGGGAAGGAACCAGAATTTCCAAATAGATATACAGTATCGATTGTGTCAAACTTTTATATAAGGATAGATTTAGGAGATCTTTTTTATATATTAGATTCCTTTAATCTAATCTTTAATCCCCTTTTTTAACCTTTTCCCTTTCGTAATCATTTTATTATATTTCTTTAGTTCCTTGAATCAACGCTTTCGCAATCGGAATACGGGAGCCTATTCCTTCCAGAACGCCTTCTACTATCTACAGTTTGCGGATGATGTTCTGGCCAGCTCTGGGATTGATGGTGGCACTGACCAGCTGGCCAGTATTCGGGCTTCCCTGGTCACTCAGCGCAAGACTCGGAGGTGAGTTGGTCACGATCCTAACCCTATCGCCAATGTTATCCATGTTATCCTTCTTAGGCGTTACAAGCTGCATCCCCAGAAGCAACGATCCAAATACATTTGCAAGCCGGAGGCTGTGGTCGAGGCAGGCAACCACTTTGTGTGGGAGTTTGCTCCCGGCAAAGGCTCCCTCAATGTGCCGCCCAAGGAAGCCATCTTGCAGCACTATCGGGTGAGTACAATGATTGAAAACTTTCTTTATATACCTTCTAAAGAAACCTTATTAATCCATATTCTCCACTCTTACCAGGTCTGTGAGTTCGGTGGCAACGATTGCATCAAGGCACCTTCGATTGTGGACCGCACCACCACCAAGTATGTGAATCGCTTGGTTCAGCGGGTGGATGCAGTGTACCGTCACTTACGCCAACGCTGTGATCTTCCGGCCCTTCCCCCAATGCCCAAGCCCAAGGCTAAGCAGCCAACCTCCCCGGAAAAGCCAAATGAGAAACCGAAGTTAGTTCAACAGATTCGTGAAATGGATACAAAGGATTCAAAAGATCAAAAGGTAGTGGTCACGGCCACAACCAAAAGTACTCCCAAAACTACTCCAAAAACTACATCAACATCGACAACGACAACAAGCAAGACAACAACGAAAAGAGCGGCATCGAAACAACAGGAAAAAGTGAATCCTACAGAGTCTCCTAGGAGCAAACCGACCACTAAGGCAGTCCCAATTGATAAGCAATCCCTTCCCTTGGCCAATGTCCGTAAGAAACGGAAACTGATCGTGTTCGAGGTCAATGACTTTGGGGTTCCTGTGGCCCGGGTGGAGTATCAATGAGTGAGGGACTTGGCCGGGAACATTTAGGCGGTTAGTTTGGTTAGTTTTTCGTGCCAATCGGTCGGAGAGTTCGTTTAGGTTGTGCGTTAGCTTTATTTGGCCACAGAGCCAGCAGAATGCTCAACAATTGAATTGACCCTCTCGGTTTAAGTATTCTTTAGTTGCTCACCGTACAAATAAATATTTCCGAAGGATAGCTGCACACAGGTAAAACCAAAAGCAATACTGCAAGATTTAAATAAAGGTAGTCTTGAGGTAACAATATCATCTAAAATATAAATACAATCCCATGGACATTTCTTGAAAGCAGATCAGCTTTTCCGCATCTTCAAGGATTTAAACTTAAGTGATTTTCCCATAACCCAATCTTATTTTTTGCAGTTTAACTCTGAGCAAATTAAACATAGGATAAAGTAGAGTCATAAAAAAATCAAAACCACATCGAAAAATTCAAAATAAATCTAGATAGATAACTAATGAAAGATTTAAGAAATATTAAGGTCAAGCTTTTAGTTTAAAATTTCGGATTTTGTTCTCCATTTTGGTAATCCTAATGCAAAATTATTCCTAAGTCAAATTCAAAAGAATTCCTAAGCAAAGCCATTAATTCGTGTTATAGAATAAGCAATAAAATACACAAAGTAAAAAAGTAAAGAGGATAAAGCATGTCTCTTATATAAATAGCAAACATATAAACTATATGTAAGAAATCATATTTTCCATATAAACTGCTTGCCAGGAAAAATCCTCCGATCTAAGTTGGCTATCATGTAGTCCTTAAGCTAATCCCTTCAAATAAAAATAAAATTAAAATCATAATTAAGTTAAACAGCAACTGAATCGAATTTGTAATGCTTCGAACTTCGAAAGCTTTTTGTTTTGCTTAGCGCGCAAAGAGCCTAAAACACTAAACACATTAATGATTTAATAATGCAAAACTAAATAAATATATCTGATAGTCGATAGCTCTTAAGAGAATACATATAGTAAAGATACAAGACAGTCAATAAAATTGTGAACAGGCAAACTGAGATGCAAATACAAGATCTCGAATTAATTTTAATAATTCTGGGGTTTATTTAGATGACCTTTTCGTACAAGTGATTGAGGGGAACTCATCTACATGTTATACTGGGCGTATACGCTATAAATTCTTTCACTTTTCGCATTACTGAATTAGGGGAATAGTTGTGTTATACTGAGCGTATACGCTATAATTTTTACCCCTTCTTCTTGTAAAGGATTGTTATACGGGTCGAATACGTTCTAATTATTTCACTTTCAGAAAGGGGAATTGTTGTGTTATACAAGGCGTATACGCTATAATTCGGTTTCGCTGCTTTGAATAAAGAATTGTTATACTGGACGTATACGTTATAATTTCACTTTGACTGGAGGTTTTCGTGAGTTATACAGGGCGTATACGCTCTAATTCAGTAAAACTTTACGAATAGGTGTTATACTAGGCGTATACGCAATGATTTGAGTCTCATCTTATAGAGGCATAAAGCAATGCATTTCCTTACAAGCTATTATTATAATCAAGCTTTTGAAGGCCGGGTTAAAAGCATTTCTCTTATGACAGTATACTAAATTTCCTTTGCAAAGCTGTGCTTTTTAAGTTAAGTTAGAGCTATAACATTTCAAAAAGCTTCTAGCATCTGTATGTATAATCTCTTTTAAGGGGTATCGAAACATGAAATGCTATTCATTTTGAATGAACATTTGGGAGGAGAAATTTTTGAGTGCAAATTTGTGTTGCAAACATTATTAAAAACAATTTAAAAACTAGTCAATTTTAATAATAATGTAATATGAATATTAATAGCTAAATATTTTTAATAAAATATTTGTGGCTATATTAATTTTGTATTTATTTAATTATTATCAATAGCATTCATTAGCTTCAGGAAGCTATTCTATGTGAATTCCTTAAATCAAAGTTTTAAAACCTATAACTAAGCCAAAAAAACATAAATTTTAATTCGGAAAGCTTTCCTTTGTTACTTATTATTAGGTTAACAAGTCTGCATACTTAATTTAAAATTTGAAAGAACTAAAATTTTTGGAAATTTTTGGAAATTTTAACGATGTAACCCCTTATAGAATTTTGAAAAAAAATGAACAAATTTCGAAAAATTATTTTTCAACCAGATATGGCCAGATCGATTCAGCTTTTGACGATGATCAATAATATATACGATTTATAGGATCGGAAATGACTTCTTCACAGCTTTACAATCTTCTGACTGAAAAATAAAATACCCTGCAAGGGTATCCTAATAAATTAAACACACCTCAAACTATAAAATTATTCATAAAATTTTTATTTATTTGCTTAGTAAATATCATTATTATAAATGAAATCAATTAAAGGAAGAAGAAGTTTTGAAAGTGCATACAAATGGATATTAGATTATCATGATGCAAGAAAAGATAGAATAGTTAAAGATATCCACACCCTGAGGGTTTAATTTAAAAGATACATGTGTACATATATCGGGCTGCATTGATTTTGATTCTGTGTTTTCTTTGAATTGAATCAGTTCATCATTAAGCAGGGCTCTGCTCCTGAAATTGTAAATTTTGCTATTAAAAGAGCAATAATTTGCACTGAAATTGTATACGTAAGCAAACCACAAAAAATGTGTTTTTTCATTGACGAAGTTAATCGATTTCTGCAAGTCAATCTGACCTTTTCAATTGCATTTTTATACAAGTTTAATTGAATATGTTTTACTGGGGAAGCATTTTTTCTGTTTGTTTAAATATTTAAATTCCATTAATTTTGTTTTCAGTTATTAAAAGACTTTTTTTCTTTTAATGATATGAAATCGATATAGTAAGTATTGTCAACCATAAGATCTTCATAAATGGTTTAGCATTACATTTCCATCTTTATATTAACAAATTTAAAGATTATAAATAATAAAGACTTTTCCAGGGAGGGATCTTATACCTAAGTTAATTAAATTAGTATTAAACACATTTGTTTTAATTTGTTGCATTGAAAAGAAGGTTTTTATTTTGCTGCTTATACCCCACACCAAGATTTATGTTTAAGTTTTATGTGCTTAGTCTGATTACTGGTTGCCTTTGCCTCGGAGCTCTATGCGGACTGAGTGGTTGTTTCCTCATCTGAGCTCGAGTCGGAGTCCTCTTGTGAGTCCGATTCTGAGCCAGCAGAAGTTGTCTCTTCTTCGGAGCCCGAGTCGGAATCTTGTTCAGAGTCCGATCCTGAACCAGAAGGAGTAGTTTCCTCATCTGAACCCGAGTCGGAATCTTCTTCTGAGTCCGATCCTGAGTCAGCAGCAGTTGTCTCCTCTTCCGACCTCGAGTCGGAGTCCTCTTCTGATCCCGATCCTGAACCAGCAGTAGTTGTCTCCTCATCTGAGTCCGAGTCCTCCTCACTCTCGGATGAGCTGGTAGAGTTTTGCTCCCGATACCGTTCAATGATCTCAGTCCAGCTGGCGCTCCACGCTCGGCCGCTCCAGGGCGTGCTCCGCCAGAGTTTGTCCAACACATCCGGCTTCGTCGAGGTTAAGGGCCAACAGCTTAAGTCCCTTGAGCTTCAGGTTTAGTAGATCTCTAGGAGCCGTCTGGAGCGCTCTAAGGGCCTTCTTGATGCCGACGCGACAGGAGATGGGTCCAGTTAAGAATTTCTGGCAGACTTCAATTTGGGCGACTAGATCGTTGGTGGCATTCTGGTAGCGGGCAACGGCGGTGTGCACTTCCTGCTCGTAGGTGGCCAGGCGCACCTGCTGCTCCTCCAGGCAGCTGTGCAGATAGCCGGCATATCGGTTCTCCAGCTCGTTCAGGATCTCCTGGGCCTCCTCGACGCCTTCGCCATTGGTCTCCTGATCGACGCGCTCCAACTGAGCAGCGGCCCAATCGTTCCATGTCAGCTGAATTTCGGCTCCATATTGTTCCTTCTTCTGCTCCAGCTGATCGGTGATGTTCTGCAGGGCAATCTCCAGATCGCTTACTGAAGCATTGATACCCTGCAGGCCGGCGAGGGCATCCTTCAAGGCCTGGCGCTTAACTCGACTGGAGACCCGGGCAATGGCATTCCTCACAGCCGCAATGTTAGCTCGTAGGGCGTCGGAGAAGTCCCGGATTCCCTGTGCCACAGCAGCGTGCAGGGCACTGGCGATCTGATCGGCGAACTGAGCCGACTGTTCCACAAACTTACTTGTGGAGTTCTTCAGACTTTCAGCGAGTTTTTCGGCATTGGCCGTTCCATTCTGGCTGGCCTCAACGAGACCACTGACTATGGTCTGACCGGTCTTTCCGAGCTCATCCCAGAGCCCCTCCAGCAGACCCGGATGCGGCGTGGCCGACACACAGCCAGCGCTGATGGTCAGGGCGAGCAGGAGCAGTGTTGGCTTGGTCAAGTGCATCGTCGCTCGACAGATAACTTAATCATCGCTCCTCCCCTGGGTGCATTATATATACTTTTTGCCTCTGCACATTGGTAAATAGAAATAGCAAGGTTCAATATTGGTAGTGCGCTACATTTTATTAAATTAGTTAATATTTAAACAGCCGCTTTTCGCCATTACGTCACGACTGGCGACAATAAGCGCCCGTGTATGGCATGCGGGTTGGATAACTTTTCAAAGAAAGCGAATGAAAACGCTTTTTATACTGGCAGCAACGGCATACTACGGCATATTAGTTTCAGAGTTATAATGTATTTATATATTCTTGATTGGCTGATGATATTGATAGATCCCACCCACAGTTTATGTTATGCAACTTAAAGATATTGGGTATTTATGCCATCTAAATACAAAGGTACCTGATACTTAATAGTGAAGACAGGAATTGAGTATTTATATTTTCAAGCAACATATTTAAGAGGGAAAATCTTATAACGCAGATTATTATACAAGTATATATAAAAAGGAAACCTCAGACCTTGAAGAGCACTTTTACTCCATTTACTCCTGAAACTCTCTCAGTGTGCAAACTAAACCTTTGATGATATTTGCCTGCCTGTATGGTAATTAATATAATTATAGTATTAATAAACAGATGAAAAATAATTACAAAACTCACGATGTCGTTTGAAAGCGTTAAAATGTAATGAATTAGCTGTTTAACGTTGTTAAATTAAAGTATGTTTTATGCACTATGCGGGCATACAATCACACACGCATATCCATAAGGCACACACACACACACTCGGCCACATTTGCACAAAAGACAAAGGTTAAACTTTGCTTTAATTTTGAAATTTATATGCCTGCCAAACAAAAGGACGAGAAGGCGCCACGACAGTCGGCATGTTTACGTTCAGGTTATACCCCTTTGTGATGAACTTTATGCATAACTAACCGAAATGAAAAGGAGACGGGGGGCAGTGGGAGGCAGAAGGATGCATGGATCCTTTTTGGTGTACAAGGAGGAGAGAGGGAGAAGGAGGAGGAGGAGGAGGCGTCATGATGATTGTCTTCTGCTTGCTTTTATTATGACTTTAATTGTCGCTTGACAAACGCCAACGCACACGGACGAGGAATACTTAAAAGGTAAAGATATATATATATACATATATAGATGTATACAGACATAATGCGAGGGGGTGACGATGTGACGAGCCCTTGAGCGACATGCAGTATAAACATTTTATTAGTCTGCTGTTAGTTTTGTTTAATTATGCTGTCATTAACTTTGTCACACAGATACACGCATAACGGCAAAACAAAAGCTTACATGACTAAACGCAATTATTGCCCGGGCGGTGTGGCCAACAAAAGAAGTCCGAAGGACGCAGGCCGCAGGACGAAGGACGTGGAAGGACGAACCTGGGCACAAACAGTCAGCTAACCATTCCCTCTTTCACTTGCACTGTCTCTGTGCTCTACGATCCCTCCTCTCCGACTCTCCTCTCTCCTGTAGCCGCGCACAGACATTTAATTTTGCATTTTCCACTAATTGGCTTGCATACTTGCCACATTCTCGCTTCGCTTAATTAATTTAATTAGAAATATGTTCCAGCTCAAAAGAAATTCAAACCTCAAAACCGTTTCAATAGCATGCAGTGCCATTTAGCTTATGATAAGTATGCGGCCACTGCAATTACTTCTATGTACAAGGCTTCCAAGGGTTGGGGGGCAAGGATAGCTCTCCTGGACAGTACCTTGCTCACTTTGTGGCTCATCATCCTGCCGATTCAAAGGACTAAATAAGTATGGTGTGTGTGTGTGTGCTTTATTGAACGCAAGCAATTTTATAGAAACTTTTCAATAAGCATATTGATTCAGAGGAAAGGCTTGTCAAAGTCAAACTAAACACAACTAAACACAATTTAAATCAAATTGTATCTATCGGTTGTAAGCCAGAATCACATCAAAAATCGTTAACTTAAAGATTTCTACAGGGTACTAACATTTTTAAAGCTTACCTTCATTTTATAACTATTTTAAAAACCTTAATAAACCTTAATATTGGAAGACTCTTTATTGTATCTTATATTTTGCATAATATAATACGATATTTATAGCTTTACTTCCTTTATGATTGTTTTTAATAAGTTTTCGAGCTCTCAACAAATATTTATAATCTTTCTTTATGTGGTGATCATCAAGTCATTTAAAGTATTTATATAAAATATTGTTATGCAACAAATAACGAGAAATAAAGAGTAGCAATTTATACATATTTTTTGGACAAAATATTGGTTATAAAAAGTTATGACCTGGTCACTTAAAATTAAAAAAACATAAAAATCACATTAATATTTATTTATTCTCTACAATTTCATTAAGAACATTTTTCATATTCCCCACAAACTATAAATATATTCATTTCAAACTAAAAACCATTAAGTAAAACTATATTTCGACCTTTTGAACTACTGAAATTTCTGCCACACTGAAATACCAATAAATTATTATATTTGTTTGATCTGCGAAAGAGCATTGCGACCTTCACATAGAGATAACCTCTCCTTTATGCTTTTATGCTGACCTCGGCAACTGCAATGAATGGCCAACAGGCCATGGACCAAGGACCAAGGAGGAAGGACCACGGCACGATGCCTGAAACGATTCCATGCCGTTGCAATCGCGGCCATTAAGTCATTTTGTTTCCTGTAACATTTCCGGTATCTTTTTAGCGTCGTCGCCGCTTCGAGTATTGCCGGCTGCCAAATGGTGGGAAGACGTAGAGGGCGGGCTCCAGGAGTTTCCCGTAGGTTCCTGGCGGATCGCTACCAGGTCGTCCTGATTGGAGGCGGAGCGGTAGGATTGGGTGGCTGGGCGGCTAGAAGGCAGCAAATGCTTTTAAAGTAGATGATGGCGTTGGCGCTTGGTCAATTTATTGCTTACCAAATGTGTGGCTGTGCCGGGGGCCCGAATGCAACTGAAAACTCTCCAAATTGCACCGCGTAAAGTGTTCTCTGAAATTAACTCGGCCCACTTTGGGCCTGCCTCAGATAGCACAAAATATAAATAAGAGAACAAAATTGTAAAATAATGGTTTTACATTAATGATAGCCCTGGGCTTCAGGAGGTCGGTAAAATACTGTACCGTAATCTACTCAGTAAATAAATTATATTTCCTTGGGGTTGTACATGAAGCTGCACTTTAGATTTTGTTTACAGCCGTATTCCCTTGATGGTAGTTTTCTTCACTCTTTGTTTAAACTATTAAAACTTGACATGTATAAGATGCTACATTACAAAAATCTGTTATTAAACTATGACTTCGTTTTTTAAGTATCTTAAAACATGATATTTATTGTATGCTTTCAAATCTTGCATGTATAAAATGATATTGCATTGTCTTATAAAGACTTCTGTAGAATGAAACATAAATTCATAATTTCTACAAGTTTCCACATGCATATTTGAATGGTAATTAATTTTACTCTTAATTTAAACACACTTAAATAATGAACAACCTACTGACAGGTCTATGAAAAAGTTAAAAAGCCCCACTCAATAATTTTTAAAATATGTTACAAAGCGGTTTTTCTGCGCATCGCCATAAAAGCCAATAAATAGCATTTTGTGGGTAAAATCTGAATGAAGTGCATGGTGTAAAGCATTGCACAGATTGCGCTTATTTATTTTATAAAAATGCATTTGCTCTAAGTGAACCCAACGAGCGGAAAAAATTTTTGAGCGCATTATTTTGTACATGCAAGAGACCGCAATAAGGCCCAGTTGCCAAATCCACCAGGAGTTCCATCCTGCCAGGCAGTACGATACGGGTGGCATTGCTCATACGCAGCGTTGCCAAGGAAGCGGTACGAAAAACGAGAATGAGAATGGGAACTGCAGTGGAAATGGTTGGCTGGAGCTTGGCTTGCCCGCCGGGTCCCTGGACGCACATACAGCAGATTTAGTGGGGCTTGCTTTTATCTTGTCGCGTTCCTGGTCGCTCTGGGGGACGACTCACAGTGCCAGGTGGGACCAGGAGTCGGGATCCTGTACATTTGTTCATATGCGAATGCCGACTCACCGACTCTCAGCTCTAACTGTAAACTGTAAACGTATCTGCAGCTTTGGCCGTATCTGCTCCTCCATATCGCCGGGCAATCCCATCAGCCCCGGCTAAATGTGTAACAGCAGTCACTTAGCGTACTGCTGCCATCCAACCTCCAACCTGGGCAACACTGTGTGCGGTCCTTACTTCATTGGCACAATCCCCAGACGCGTTGCTACTACTGCTGCCTTTTCGCTCCGTTTTCATTGTTTTGCTGTGCATTTTATTTTATTTTTTTCCCCGTTTCGCCACGTATTTTCTTTTAATGCGCTGCGGATTTGCTGTGAAATATGCACAGGGGGACGCAGGAGGCTTTGCCCGAAGTGTGGGGTGTGGGGTGTGGGTTGGTCGGGGGAAACTGTGTGAATCGCCACCCACCTGGCCCCTATCTGTCTCCCAGTTGGCCCAGCACTCTTATGCTAATTAAGTTTATGCTAATTTAACTTATTGCCACTAAGTTGGCCCACATATGCGGCCAGCCACAGGAGCCATCACTTTATTCTGCGGTGTCCTTCCCCTAGTCCGCCGAAAATTTGGTAAAACGATCTGCTGCTGCTGCTGCTGCTGCTGCTCCTGGCTGTCACAGAAGCACAGGGACCAGGCCGACACATCGAATAAAGCAGAAACCAAGTTAATTTATATAATTAAAAGTAACTGTAATCAAGTTGCATATCTAAGTGAAGCATAGACTTTGGGTGTTTCATGTGTAGGGGGAATTGGAGTTAAACCAATGGATAGGAAAGAGATTTGTGTATTTAACTTATAAAATATATAATAATATAATATAAAGCTTTTAATTCTCATTTATTGAGTTATTTCCTGCAATGATAAACATAAAAATCATTTTAAAACTTATAACTTACATAGCATGAACCTGTAATATACTTAAATTTGGTTTCATTTTATGGCTTCAATATGGAAATTGAGTTCTAAAATGCCTCTCAAAACCGCAACCACATACGTATAAGTGAGTAAGAGTGATGGGTTTGAATTTATTCGATCAAACCATTTGGTTTTTATATGGATATTTTCCACTCTCTCCTCACCACCAACCGAATATTTTCAACGTACAAAGTCAAAAAAGCGTAACGTTCAGCAGAACTTATTGTCTGATTTTTATGTAAATTGCATTTAAAGCAATAAATCAGTTTTAATCAGCCCACGAATCCAGGCAGCTGAGCCGACGTCGTTGTCGCTGTCGTTGGCTCTGTGTCGTGTCTGTTGGACGCACGATAGTCCTTAATGCGTTTGAGTTTATGTGCATATACACACGTGTCCAGGATCCTGTGGGCGTACCAGTGCGCGTTTGCGCCTGACGTAAGAAAACGAATTGTGTATGCATGGCGCTTTATTAAAAAAAAATCCAACCAATAAATGAATTTCTGCATATGCCTGCATATTGGAATTCGTTCATTAAACTGCCCCAAAAACTGTGCTGTGAGTTGTGTGCCAGCCGAATCAATAACGTTGCAAATAAAAGAACTTGATGAAATAATACGAAAATTATACAATTTTTGAAATATTTCATTAATTTTAAATATTTACAATGTATACAATTTAAGTAAGTTTTAATTTCTTGCCTTGTTTTTACTTGGAGTTAAATTTTAAAGAGTTTCTTTTACAATTTTGAAGCAGCTCAAAAAATAGATTTTTGTTTCACCTTAAAGTATTTATCAAAATTTCTCGTTTTTATATAAATTTCATAAATATGACAACCGTTTATCAACCTCAAAAGTCAGCTAACTGGCACAATGTTGAAGTAAAAACATTTTGTTAATTCATACCATTATAAATATTAACAAATTAAGAGTTTAGAATAATGTTAGCCCCTCGTACGCACTCATGCCACTTCATTGTCGGCACTCAAACTATAGTTTATGTATGAATTCCCCAAATATGCATGTTCATTTGCTGTTTTTGGCCTCGAATAAAATCGCTTATTTACCTCGAAAAACATCAGACTGTCAAAATGTTTGAAAACTATGTGGAACACGGAGACCCCTGAATTTCGCTAATTAAATTAGCAAAGCGCCAACAACTGCGTTGGCATTTAATTGTGCAGCATAAATCAGCGCTGAAAAGGGGAAAAACACAGCCAAAACAGCAAAACAGCTAACACAACGCTCTGGCACAGGCGTTTTTGGCCCAAAAATGTGATCAAACTTTTGTCCGAAATTTTGGCTTGGCCACCAGTTCCCAAAAATGCTGTTGCTTATGTATGGCTTTGCAGAGCGAAAAGCGGAAAGTTAATTCGAGGCAATTAAGTTGACATGCCAAATGTCCTGGTGGGGATTCAAAAGTAGAGTTAAGCTCCAACGGAATGTCATCAGAGTTTTTATTGTAGATACTACTCTTTAAACAGATATATCTACCTTTTGGTTAAATCATTTAAAATATATTAAAGTTGTACTGAAGAGAGTTTGTAGTTTTAATTTGTTGCTAGACTTGGGAATTGTAAATATACAGTTTTCCATATGTGTATTTATTTTCCTTTTATTAATTTTTAAAGATTATGGGTGACTTATTTTAATTTAAATCTACCCTTAAATTTAGTTTAACAGAAATCTAAAATTTTGATTTCATTTAATCGCTTGCCCATATTCAGTCCCTCTTTATTGATTTTAAATTTTAGTTTGAATCCTGGATTAGAATTTTATTTTATATGTTGTTTTTCTTCACACAACAACAACATTCCTTTGTTGTATTTTGTGTGTGTGATTTTTTTTCAGATTGTTTGTTTTGGTTTTGTTTTCGCCTTTCGTTGCGTTATTTTCGCCGTAATTTGTCGCTCTGACTAGGCAAGTTTTCGTGGTGCTATTTTTTTTGGGTGGCCCTGTTTTTAGGAGTTGTTCTTGTTTTTGGTTTATAGTTCAAATGTTTCCTTATTTATGCGATGTAGTGATGTCGTTTTTTGTTGTTTCTGCACCAGTTGTTGTTATTTGCCCTGGAACAATTTTTTGCTGACATGCCAAACTTTTTGCCTCAATAAAGTTTTGATATTTTTGGCAAGTGGGCGGAATCGGGCGCACCAAGGGCAATTACATGAAAATGCATTTATTATTGCATCAAATTTGTTGCTGAAACAATGTGTGAAATTTATAATGGCGATAAGAGATTGAGGCTGTCTAAAAAAGTGACCTTGCTAAAAAAAACATTACGATAAATATATTCTATCGTTTGGAAAGGCATTTTTAGAATAAATTTAAATACATACATTTAAGCATGATTTAATGGGGGTTTTTATTTGTGAAGTTCTGTAGATATTCTTTTAATTTTTAAGCGAATAAATTATTTATTCCTTGAGGATTTGTTTGAAATATTAGAAATATTTTAAATTTAATTATGTAACTATAATGGTTATATCATTATTTCCCAATTGCATATACGCATACATTACGTATACGTTCTGTGTGCCTTCGTTGGGTGCCACACATTGTTATAGATCATTATTAGGAAAAATAATAAAGTCACCCGAAGAAAATTTATCAAAATCATAAATCATTGCAAATTGCTTCAATTTTTTATTCACCTGCATTCCATGTACGCGGCGTACTGCGCTTTCATCGCAGCCTGTCAGTGTCTGTGTGTGCGCGCTTTCGCGCTATTAATTCTCAACGTTTGCATGTGGCAGTCCTGAAATACTCGTATTTGCAAGCTGGCGCTGAAAAGAGTGCTACGGAAAATGTTCAGTCGAGTGGGAAGCTTCACTCGCACTGAGTGAGTTTGAGACTTACTTACAATGAGTGGATCAAAATCAACTCGAGCGTCATTATTTGCTCTTAACTTGGCTTAAGAGAAATGGAGTTGAGAGTTGAGTTCACATTTGAGTTTTAATTTGAGCTCAACACTTGAGCGGAGTGAATGTTAGGAATGAAGAGTATTCAAAATGTTAAGGAAATTTAGCTCAAATGTATAAATACGGTTCAAGGAAATGCTCTTAACCTGCAGTGATAGCAAATAACTAGGAGTGTAAGCGTTTGAGTTGTTACAGAGTTAGAATTCAGCTTAAGTGGAGCTCATTTTATTATCAGAGTCTTTAGAAAAATGCAAAAATTTTAAATTAAATCTCTGTTTTGCCTAAACTTTAACATACAAAAAAAAAAACTTCTTAATTTGTAAATATTTTAACAATCGCAAAACAAAGTAAATTCTTTAATTAAATTTACTTATTTTTATCAAATCCAACGTACACCATAGTAAATGTTACAACTCTAGGCTGCAGTAACAGAAGGCAATATTAAGACAGAACTATAAATTCATTTAATCAAATCAAATTCTTGTTTTCTATAGCTTATTAAATCTGTACTATTTGTTATATTTTGGGTAAACTCAAAGATTTGGAACTTAATACTATGTATTTCCTTTTTTTTAGGTAGTAGTCGTTTGTTTGATAAAATTCACACAGAGCTCGTTATTTAACATAATTTGTATACCCTTGCAGGGTATTATAATTTGAGTTAGAAGGTTGAAACTAAGTGAAGGAGTCATTTCCGACCCTATAAATAATATATATTATTGGATCAACAGGGATATCGATCTAGGCATGTCTGGGAGAAAAATAAATTTTTAAATTTTTTTTCAAAATTTGAAAACTTTCAAAAATTGACAAAAATTTTAATTTGCAATAATTGTAAATTATGTATGCAGATCTGTTAACCTAGCTAAAATTAACATTGAAAAGCTTTCCAAATTTAAATTAATGCCTTTTTAGCTGAGTTATGAGATTTTTAAACTTTAATTTTAAGACAAAATTGCCATATTTAATATATTAGTAAACATCAATTCATTGATCCTATTTTTTAATTGCAAAAGAATATATAAACTTGGGCTTCCTAAAGTCAGTTTCCTTGCTTGTGTTGCTTACAAAACTCTTTGGAACTCTTACAAATAACTTGAGCATTGCTACAATTTTACAGAAATAATCATATTAATATATTGTAAGAATTACTAGACATCGGTTGTCTTAAATCAGATAATATTATTTATATAATTTAATACTCGGTACTATCTTAAATATATATCAAATGAAATCATTATTTGTAGTACCCTTTTATAATCTAAGATTCGCTTTAATTGATAATAATTGTAAATGGATGTGATTGGCCTTTCACTAACACACTTTCCTAGAGTTGGAGCTGGAGTCTGAGGTGGACTTGGAGTCAGAGTCAGAGTTTAACGAAAGAACTTGGGAATAAACAATCAAACAAAATGAAGCCGTAAATACATTTGGCATCGGGACGATGGCCACTTGAAACGGTGCTGGAATGGACTCGACCGATTCGCTTTGTGATGACGACTTTTTAATTAAAATAAAAATGCAATCCACACATACCGCGGACGATGATGCTGTTGATGATGATGACGATGATGCTGCTGACGATGTCTACGGGAGTGGTGGTGGAGAATCACGACAACAATAAAAATTAAGTTAAAGCGCGTTTTAAATTGCTGCGTGGTTGGCGGGTTGGGATGAGATGCGGCATGAAATGAATGCGCATAAGTTTGATGCAATTCGCGAAAGCACGTGCAGGACACACGGACACGGACAGAGGTGGCCGGTCATATTTTACGGGGCACGCAGCAAACAATTGAAAATAAATAAGAGTGAAATTAATTTGTTTCCTTTTGTTTTCTCTCATTTTTTTTTGTATGTTCAATTTTTTTTTGTATTATAATAGGCTTATAAAATATTTTAATTGGTCTGTGATCTGGCAAGTAAGTTAGCCAGGGTTATTGTTTTTTGTTACTTAATAAACACAGAAACAAAATTATATTTTTTTAGTTCTAAATGAAAAAAATCATATTAATTCCAATTAGAGTGTTTAGTTGTGGTTATCGTTTGTTAAAACTTTGATAGAATTTTACTAAAAAACATTAAACAACGGCATAAAAACCTTAACAAAGCAAAAGGGCTTCATATTAAAATTATAGAAAGAATTTATGTCTCCTAATTTTGATTGCTTTTCAACAGAATATCAAATATATTATATATTATTTGATTGAAGTTAATTAATTTAATTATACAAAACATTCAGTTGAAAGTAGCGATGACAACAATAATTACTTGACTATAAAATAAAGTGTCACCTGTAGTTTTAATGTTATTTCAACCATTAAATATTAAGGTTAACAAATACACAATTATATATACGCTTATAAGGGTTATATCTTTTATCAGTTATCTCCTCTGCTTATATTCAAAGCTATCTATTTAATATCTGCAAAGAACCTATCGCTTTGACTAGTATCCTAGTTCGTCCTTTCGGCTAGTGCTCTGATCGAGGATGTGGCCAGTTACCTGAATTAGTCTAGACCCCCCTGTACCTTTACGGGGTTTTTGTGGCTATTCACCGTTTGGTCACCGAATGCAGCCGCTGTGGCTGCTGCAACATCACTCATACGCCGTGTTGCATCGGCCGCAGAGTCTCGCCTCATTCATTGAGTCGTCAAGTACAAGTGCATTTGCATCGAAATTGATTGCTCACAAAACTGCCGATACTGCAAAATTGCCAATTTCAGATGCCCTACTGCATTGTGTTGCCCCCAAATGTGGGCGTGGCCATGTAGGCGTTCAACTGTGAGCTGTGAGCTCTGAGTGTGGATGTTGCTGCTGCCACTGCTGCCGTTGCCGATGTCGATGCTGCATCAACAGTTCGTTGATTAAAAGTGCGTTGAACAAAAATGAAGAGTTCATCGTTTTAAGTTTTAATACCACTTGAAAATTTCGTCTTCATTGTTCCCATAAAATGCATACCTAAAGGCAATAAAGCGGAAATGGGGATTATCCATATCGCTGAGCGCCAGAGTCAGCGTTGTTACATATACAGGAAGATAATGACGCGAATGATTGCAACTTAAAAGGTAACATTGCGACATATGTATATCTATATTAATGTCTGAAAAATAAAGGTATGGTATTAGTTAATTATTAGACAACGTCTAAATCGACATAGAGAACTATTAAATAATGTTAGACTGTAAAAACTAGTGATACTCGCTGGGGTAACCCATATTTTATTATAGCCATAGGGCTAAACTCTTTAGATTTCCTTAAAAAATAAAACTTCCTTTGTTCCGCATTTAAGTCAGTACTTTGACAATTAAAAAAATAAAACAAAAGCGCAAAAACACAGACAACATGGTCCCATCTCCTCATTAGCATTCTGCTGCAGATGAAAGTGCAACCGTGGGCTGAGCGGGTAATTAGTTTTTGGCGTGTTGCGGGGCAATTTTTGAAAATTTCTTATTTAATGCGCCCGGCTGTTGGAGTGGAGTGGCCATTGGTGGCCATTGGTGGCGGTGTTACTGCAACGGCCGGTGTTGAAGCCTGCCAAAATCGTGGCGCCTAATTGCGAGCAATCATATTTTGTTTGCCAAAAGCTGCTTGAGCGAAGTGGAACCGCCACCGCTGCCTGGCGGATGGTGGATCTGGTGGATGGCAGTGTATGGTGGTTGTAGTGTTGGGGCATAGTGGGTGGATTGCAATCAGGCTGCCAGTGCCAGAGCATTGCACGTCCTGCACGTCCTGCTGGTGTTTGCATGTGCACTCCCCTTCACACAGACGCTCGCAGGGATGTGGGAGTGGATGTGGGTCTGAGTTTGAGACTGGGACTGCGGCGGCTTATCGCCTCTCGCCTAGGCAAATCAATCAATTTAAAAGCAATTGCTGTTAATGTGCAACGTTTGTTTGGCAGCTGTCAAAAATTTGCACACGCAGACACACATAGACAGGCTGGCTGCTGGCACGATGGCTGGCGGGACTCCAAAGTCCTTGAGTCCTTGAGTCTTTGAGTCTCTGGTTTATTAGTTCGATGCCAACAGATTCGTCGATGCCTGCTTCTTTGGGGTCAATCGTTTGGCGCCCGCCACTGTGGTCCTTGATTGATGATCAAAGCAGCCATAATTGGCCGCTCTGAAGGAAACTAGTCCTGCATCCTTGTGTGTAAATTGTAGCCAGTTTGTGTGTGCCAAGGAATTGACGGTGTGGTTCAATGCCTCTGCCTGATTGATGCTTGCTGTCGGCTGAAAATTACTTCAATGATGAGCCTCTAATGTCTGAGTTTCTTCGTAATTATCGGAGACTTTCTTAAACCTACAGGAAAGCTAGGAAAGGGGTACAAGTAAGAAAGGATTGCTATTATTTTGAAGACTTAGAGTAGAGATAATTATTTTTAAGTGGTTTAGAAGGTTGAGTGTTTACAGGATGTGTCTGGAGTTTGACTAAGGTCTTTTCTGGATCCTCTTAAGATCCTTAGGAGTATCCTTTCCTCGTAACATTGACACCTTCTGATAGGGTATTAAAAATGTGCAGCAGTCATCGGCAGGCAAGCCACAACAACAACGAAAAAATCGAAGAATATTGTATGAATAAGGGATATACACATGTTGGTAAGCAGATAGGACGACACCGGCAGCAGATGGTAGACGGGGGGGCATAACATTTGCATTTTACAAACAATTGAAAAAGTAGTTAAAGTTTTTGTGTTCGCCGAAGCACACACACACACACACCTCATACACCTTGCTGAGTTGCTTGCAACAAACACGTTCTCATTTTTTGCTCTCTGCGCATAAGCAACGGTTCAGCGCGGTCGCCGGACGGTTTTTGGCTTTGGCTTGTGTTTGGCATTTACACTCAATGTCAGTTGCCCCGCCACACCTGTCCACGTGTCAAGGGCCTTCCACCGCCTTTTTGTTCTTCGGCAGCGAGGAGTACCACGATGTGTAGCTCATATGCTTCCTATTTTTTTCTTTGTTGCTGTTGTTTTGCTCCTCATAGTTTTGGTGCAACGTTTCGCACACTTTCGCTGGAATCCGGCTTTTTGCACGGACACACCGTGTCTGAGTTGACACATTTCTTTGATGTCGCCGGTGTTGCAGGTGTCACTTTTGCTGCACAACTGACTTAACGGATTTTATAATGAGATGGTTTTTTTTAGAGAAGTGTTTTTTTAGAGAGATATGTGTGTGTACTTTCTTTATACTAAATATAGTTATCATTTCAAGAGAACTCTTATAGAAATAACTATCTAAGTTGTTAAGATACATATTACAAATATATAGAAATGTATGCAACCGCTTGGCTTGGCTTTATATTCCATGCACATCTCTTCGGAAAAATCCTTGTTTAACCCAAACTCAGAAGAAGTTCCAGAAAAGTTAACACTGGCAAAGTGCAATACGCTTGGCCTAATCCATTTTATGATACTCCACAAGATGGATCGGCTGCTTTTAAGCAAAGCTTTAAAACAAGAAAACAAAAACAGACAGACCACAAATGCAAATCGTCCATTACTGGGGCTATCAATAACTGATTTACATCCTCGCTAAATCTCGGCCAAATAAGCTGCAAAAACCCAGAACACCCGTCGGGCGGACCGGGCAATTGTGCACCGCTGGGGGATCTGGGATTGGGGACTGGAGATTCGGAGAGTGGAGATTCTAGAGTGGGGAATGGAGATTCAGAGCTGAATGCGGATGCGGACGCATTGCAAACAATGGCAACAAAATATGCTGCTGCGCTTAAATGAAATGCCAACAAAACCAAACAGTTAAATCGCTGGGGCAAGGGCGCTCCAGTTGGAATGCGGAGGAGCTCTGGTGGCGCATGGTTCTCTGTGTGTGCGGCGGCTGGGATTTCTGGGGCTTGGCCGGACTGGTGTTGGCCTCCGGGCGCGACTTGAAAAGCAGCTTCATTTTAGCGTATAATTGAGCGAGCACAAAATATGCGACAGGCGACAGAAGCCAGAGGGCGGTCGATGGCACAAGAATGTGGGCGTGGCCCTGCAGAACCAGGACAAACTGCACTGCACAGGAACGCAGGGATTGCTGCGGAAGTATGAAATTTTACTATTACTTTGTTGCAGCAAATAGAGCGGAAGTCAGTCAACGAATGCAATACCAAGTTCAAGCGACTTGATTGTGTCTTTGAGTCGTGGAATGCCAAGCATTGTGAGGGGTCTCCGTTTTTGTGTGGAAATCAATGCAAGTTGCCGCGCCTTGGGTGTTTTTCTGCGGTTTTATGTGTGAAATATTTTTGACACACATATATTTTTAGTGGTAACCCCTTCTTTGAGTGCTTGAAAGGAGAATAAGAACAAAGTTTAAGGTGTTTTTTTGCTTACAGCAAGGAAATATAAGGATCTCCCTATGCCCAATGGTCATGCTGCTTTAAGATCCTTTGTCAATCTTTGACTGAATAGGAAGGAAGGAAGGAAGGTATAGGCAAAGAGTTATAAACATATTTTATTAAGTAATACTAATTGAGCAAATGCTGTGCTCTTTACAGCCTCACATTAAACCTTGAACCAAAAAGTGTACACAAAATGGATCTATATTTTCAACTGTCATCCTGTAATTATCTGTGGCAAACACATTAAAACTTATAACTAAATAAAACTCAAGCATTCTTGGCTAACACTGGCAATCTTCGTGACCCTTAACTCGTGTTAATTATTAAATAACAAACAATAACTATCATTTGTCCTTAATCAATTATGGCTAATGGACTAAGAAGCTTTCATCCCTTTTGGTGTCGATTGAGATGAGATGAGCTATGTGTATGTACATATGTACATATATTCGTTTCCTAATTGCTTTGCCTACGATTTATCGGTGAAATAAATGGAACCTACATCCATCCCAACTAGGTTGAAATTCGGTTTAATAGTTAATTAGTGACAATTGCGAAAACGATAATTGTTCTTGTTGTGTTGTAAATTCACTTGGCTGGGGCGGAGCGAAGCCATGCCGTAATTGTTTATCGAGACCCATTGGGCCGCGCAAAGACAACGATAGGGACCCAGACCAGAGCCAGGCTGCCTTCTCGGCTAAGGATTCACATCCTGGCCGCCTGCGTGTCCTGCGTGTACGAGAGCTTGTGCTTGTGTGGGCATAAATTGTTGCATGCCAGGCAGGCGCTTTAAGGCATTCGGGCATGGCGTGCTGCGGTTTGAAGCCTCAATTGCATAGCAATCTCAGGCTTGTGTGTCTAACGTTTTGTTGATTGATGGTTAACCAGAAAATCAATATCGCTATGCTAATGAGACTAGCATAAATGCACAAATATGCCGAAAGACGCAGGGCATTGGTAATGAACTCTGTCGGCAATTAGCCAAAGAACTTGGTCGCCTCAAATGATGTTCGCTGCTTTAAAGTTTAATTTCTGCGTAGGGCCAAAACGATTATCCCTGAACCATGAAATGCAGTCGAATATTTCAACCGATTTATTAAATTATTCAATTCTTTATGCGCTGTCATTGACGCGTAATAGTGGCACCTTTGTGTGGGTGAATTCGGTCCCATCACACGCCTCCTATTCAGTTGAATAGATGTCAATTGTCTGCACGACTGCTAATTTAATTAGATTTTAATATATAATTATATACTTTCGTTCATGCCGTGTAATTACCAAATTTTTTACGCCGTATTTGTGCATTATTCCAGCTGGCTAATTACGAAATGGTTTTAATGCCGCCCCGTCTAGTTACACATTTGTCTATTAATAATAAATTTCTCATTTTAGTTTTCGGATGCCGCATCTTTTTGTCACCTCATTAAAGACACGGTTAATCAGTCGCTACCAAATGTGTGTTTAAATACAACATTTCATTCAATTCAATACCAAATAGCCGATCTCACTTGCAGCATTTATTTATATTCAATTTATTATTAAGCGGCTTTGCACCTTAATCGGCGCTGACAGTTGACAACCGCCTGTCAATTATGCACTGAATATTTTGAACAGCAACATTCGCACATTCGCACATCCCTTAGGCTGGACAGCATTTAC
The DNA here is from genome assembly GCF_035046125.1 of Drosophila serrata. Lineage (NCBI taxonomy): Eukaryota > Metazoa > Arthropoda > Insecta > Diptera > Drosophilidae > Drosophila > Drosophila serrata. The sequence continues at coordinate 771,862 of NW_028256998.1, forward strand.
TGCTGAGCTGTTGTGGGCATTTTAATTATTTTGACATTTCGCCATAAGCTGTAAAATATAATTAACTACCGCAAACAGGATTTAACCATAAATAAACAAAAGTTTTACGCACACGATGTCAGTACAAAAAGTACGTGGAACTTATCTTGCGGAGCTAAGAAAAAAAATGTATTAACTGTCCCATTTTTATAGCTAAATTTACACTAATAAAATAAATATATTTATAATGATTTATAAAATATTTCAAAGATAGTTTTGTAATAGAATAGAAAGAATAGAAAAGTGCAAAGTGCTTTGTTTAATCATTTCTTTGGTATATATAACTTAGGTATTTGCTACCGCAGTTACATATATTTTTGTATAATATCAATTTACTATTATGCATTTTATTAAATTATATTATTTATTTAAATACATTTTTCTTTAACTATCTTCTGATGAGTGTCTGATGAGTTAACCCTGAGAATGGAGATCTCAACTATTAGTAATTGATATCACACTCCTTTGGAGTCTTTTAAGTTTGTTTTATATATAGTTGTCTTTTATATTTCCCCTCTCTAATTATTTTTTGTTGTGTATGGATATCCTGTTTACTTATAGCAGTGTAAAACTCTACGAAATTCATAGCATTTTAATTATATTTTGATGTTTTTCACTTGCGACAAATGCAAAAATTAATTGCATTAATGTGTACACACATTGATTGTTGTTGGTGGAATACACGTAACATATATGCGTATCTGCACATATAGACTGCTATATTTATCAATTAATTGAGTAATATGGAATTACATAAATGTTTGGTTTGCTCTTGCCTGCAGGCATAATCGCATTAAAATGCCACAAAATAAGCGCCATGATATAGCTCATCCAAATAGACCGCATTAATTTTTTAACTTTAGCAAAATTCAAGGGGACAGATTTTCAGGGTTACAATTCAAGCTGATAATGCCAATTGACAGTTTTAAATATTTATTGCCATGGCACCAGACATCTGATTAAATGGACGGTCAAATCCATGGAATACCACAGCAAATGTTGGCATTATAAAACTGAACGAAGTGCAGTCTGGGATTGGAGTTTAATGGAGAAACAAACCATTGATTACGACTTCAATTTTATATTTCTCTTGATAACTATGTAACTAATTAGAAACATTTTGATTAATTAAAAATACTTTGATTTTGATAGCCCTGCATTATTATTATACCCTTGCAGGCTATTATTATTCTAGTCAGAAGCTTTTAAAACATTGAACTAGTCATTTCCTACCCCATAAACCATATACATATATTATTGATCAGCATTGACTGGCGAGTCAAACTACGAAAAAAATGAAATTTAAACATTTTTTTTTTAAATTTCATAATTTTATAAGGGGTTACATCGTTAAAATTTTAAAATTTTTTTAATTTTCATAAACGTAATATTTTTAAATTCGAAAACCCTGTATGCAGGTTTGTTAGCCCCATAAAAACTAGCACATAACCGGTTTTCGATTTAAATTTAATCAATTTTTGGTTTAGTTTAACTTATAAAAACATTGATTTACCACGGAAATTTGCAAATAAAAATATTGATTTAATGTTGCTAGAATAACATATATTTAAACATTTTCTTGGTGGTATAGAAAGTCCAAAAAGAAAATAGTTGCAAAGATATATATATTTTTCGTGCTGTAATCAAATTATTTATTAATAAATTATATACCAATATGCTGGTATCTGAATACAGACCAGAACAGAAAATCTTTTAAAAACAACATTAATGCTTTCTTGGCTTGTAAAATCGATGCCATAAAAGTAACTCAGCTAAATATATCATGGCTTAGAACCAGCAGCTTTTGCAAGATAAAGCTTTTGGTAAGCGAAAGAGAAGGTGTGTAAAAATACTGAAATTTAAACTTTAGCGAAGGTATCTTTTTCCGAGCCCATCCCAAGCTTTGCCAATTTGGCAAATAGTTATTAATGTAGAACATGTTAGAAGGTTTCTTCTGTTCTTAAAAGTTAACAGATAGCTTTGCAAGCAGTGTGAAATGTTTGTCTGATGTTAAGAACTTTTTCAAATATCTTTCATTGTGAATCTATTAAATATTTCAGGACTAGCTATAAGATTGATATTTAAAAAACTAAATAAAAAGCAAACCTAATATTATTCACCTGCAGTGAACTCTAATTTTTATAAAAGTTTTCTATGTGAGTTCTTATCTATGACCTTATAAAGAATATATATTCTTAATTAACACCAACAACACAAATTTAGCCTGGCCCAGGGTCAGCCGACAATATTATATCTAGAAGATGCATTGTAACAATCTGATTATATTAGGATAAATTTGTTAGATTAAATTAATTCGAACCTTGCGATGCTGCAAGTTTAACATACATCAAATTACCGAATCAAATTGTTTAATTATTTATATACTTTTATAATAATTTAATAATAATATTTTAAAATTGTAAGCTTAGTGTAAACTTCATTTTCAAATTTAACAAAATATCTTTAATAAAGTAATAGATAAATACGAATATTCATCCTAAAAGAACATTTATTGTGTACCCCTTGCAAAGGTATTTTAATTTTAGTCAGAACCATACAAAGCTGTGAAAAAGTCATTTCCGACCCTATAAACCATATATATTCATGATCAGCATAAACAGCCGAATCTCTCTGGCCATGTCCGGTAGAAAAATAATTTTTCAAAATTTCAATATTTTATAAGGGGTTAAAATTGTCAAAATTTGGTAAAATTTTAATCTTTTAAACTTTTAATTGAGTATGCAGATTTATAAGCCTAATAAAAACTAAGATCTTAACGCTTTCCGAATTGAAATTAGTGCAGTTTTGGTTTAGTTATGAGTTTTTTAAACTTTGGCTGACAAAATTCTCTGAAAATAATGATAAATATTAATGTAAAGTTTTAAAACTTTGTTTAAATATCAGCATATATTATTTTTATACATTAAAAAAGACAAGTTTTTATTAAATTTTGTGCTAATATTTATTACCGGTCGATTAATTTATTTCACAATCTAAACAAAATCGACCGAAGGCAAAAAAATCGTAAAGAATTACAAAATAACAACATTAAAGTTTCCGCCAAAGTCCTCGAAAAGCTTTAATAAAAACCACCTTGTATTGATAAATTGATAAATATATAAAGGAATCATAAGCTGAGCAGCCAAAATCTCCAGGTTAGAAGGCCACTTTCACTTTCCCTCGCCCTTTCGCTGGCTCTGTTGCTCTGTTGGCCAGCTTCGCTGGGCTGTGGTGTGTGTACATGTGTGTGTGTTGTGCCTGGCTTTGGTTCCCTCTGGGGTAATGCAACCGAATGTTGCAACTCTGGCCGAGTGGCGATGCTGCGGCCACGCCCACGCCCGTCGCTAAAAAGCACAACGCGCAGCTTTTGGCCGTTCAACGATTGACACTGCAGAAGGCGGGCGTGCCAAAAGCAAAAACAAGAGCAACCACAACTAACCTTTCCTAATAAAAAATGATTGCGACGGCCTTCAGAGGCCGCGAAGACGACGCCACCCCCTCCGCTCCCGGCCAGGAGCGAACAAAATACAGGAAGCGCCCTGCATTTCGCAAAGCTCTGTGCCGATGTGTTACATCAATCTCGGAGCGAAAGGAGCCGACTCTCTCACTCGTCGAGCTTTTCATTGAGCACGCACACTGCTGCAGGTGCACACACGGTATCCTTTTGCGCGAGAGATTCTGAGAGCAGCAGGTCCTGAGATTGAGAGAGGGAGAGCATGGGCACTGGGGCTGGGATTACTCATTAACAGAGCAGACGCCGCACTGTCTAACGGAACGGAATGAGCTCCAGATTTCGCAGGATGTTCCCAGATCTATCTCATCTTGAGATCAGTCGAAAAACAGGAGAAGAAAATGCAGCTTAGACTTCAAATGTAGCTTAAACTTAAAATATGTATATACAGAGTATTCTAATTACTATTACTGCAGGTACTTCAAAAAATATTACGATTGTTTAACTAAATAGCTAAGTTTTTATAATAATTATAATACATCATGTTACATAGAAGGTCTCAGTCTTATAACTCTTTATTTCTTATTTATAAATATTAAAATAGGCAATAGAACCTATATGAAATAAAATATCAGACCTTCGTTTGTATATAATTTAACTTAAAATACACTTATAGAAGTATCCGTCAATGGAATTTAAAATCCGAATTTAATAATAGATCATACAAATCGGAGTCCGAGGACCCTGAAGAGCCTATACTTTCCAAATACAAATTTAGCCAGTAAAATAAGTATTGATAAGATTATTGGCTGGATATTAAAATCTTATATATAATAAAAAGCCTGCTGAACAGCCAAGCATAAAAATTGTCAAGGGTTACAATTTTTGAAATTGAGTCCTTTTGTAATATTGCCAATTTGTTGCATACTTTTTGGCTGAGTACTATCCTTTATGTTGTGATTTAAAAAAAAAATTTAAAAAATTTAATAAGTAACATAATATTTCCAAGATCTTGTAGTTTACCGGTTTAGTAAACCCAAAAATTAACGTGGATTTTTTATTATATTTAATGTATGAATCATTTGTAATTATTAAGGCTTTAAGTCACACACTTAAACAACCTGTTTAACAAAACACCATTATAACATTTGAAAAAAAAAAAAATACATATCTGCATATATGCAGTATGCCGCCCTAAATCGATTTTCGACGTTTAGCGGAAAGCCTTCTCATCTGCAAATGATTCATCCATCATTTATAAGTCCACCTGCCTGAGACTGAAAATCGCGTAATAAGGACTAACCCTGCAAGGACCGCGGTTTGTTGTTGCCTTGGTATCCCTTAAAACTTTCCTTTGCTAGACGTTCGCCGTTCGCCGTTCGACGCTCACCAATACCGTTGCGAAAAACCGGCTTTTTGCAACAAAACAACAACACGAAAACAAATGGAAAGAAATGACGCCACATCAGGTGACGTGAAAGTCGGTGGGGAGGGGAGAGAAAGGCACCAGAGAGAGAGAGAGAGAGAAAGACAGAGAGAGAGTGAGCTGGGTTAGAGCTTTGAGAGCGGCTTGAAAAGTCAGAGAATTATGCTCGCTCTGCTACTGCCACCCCCTCGACTCTGGCACAGCTGACGCACGTTCACGTGGCTCCTGGCACACCAACACCAACACACGGGCAATTGACGCCGCTCTCTGAAGCGCTGGCAATGGCAGTAGCTTTTCTGGCTCGCCGCTTCGCTCGCGGTTTTTAGTTGGGCGACAGACTCGGCTGGACTCGACAGAAAAATCGGGAGCTTGGAAAAGTGTGGACCGTGTGGAAGAGTCAAACGGTACTTGCAAATGTTTGGTAAAAACTCAGCCCAGCGCTCCTCACCTTGCTCAAAGGATACTTGTACTTCCGAATGTGTGTGACCCCAAAGGGGACAAAAAAGAAGCTGAAGCGTTACTATCTTTCTTTCGCGCAGAAAGCAAAACACTCGTATGAGAAACAAAAAACAAACATGCCAAGTGCCCTGATTGTGCGACAAATTAGTGGAAAATCCATTTAGCCATCGACCACGACCACGACAACGCCAAGGGTCTTTAATCAAATGTAGCGCCAAAAGTGCAGGTAAGACACGCCTGATTAACGGGAAAATCCGTTCGCAAAAAGTCAGCAAAAGCAGAGTAATGAAAACACGGCCAAAAACGATTCTAGCGAATGCAGCGTGCAGCGGGCAGCGGGCAGCCAATCAGCGAGTAGCGTTCTCTGACATTGGATGCTGCTGCTGCCTGCTGCTGCCACAAATGATGCCGTTGTTCTTGTTGCTCTTGCTCCTGATGCTGCTGCCACAGGAGCAACAACAACAGTAGCAGCAGCAGCAGCAGTTCGCATGAAGCTTAAATGTCAGGGGCATGTGCACCCAACACGGCCCAGGGAATTAGGAGCACACTTTCAGCCGTTCCACTTTCCCCTGCCACGTTTGGTGACCATTTTTATAAAAAATTCTCTTTCGTTGCCATTAATCCAAAGATTATTATCACTCTTGTTACACTTAGTTGTATCTTTTTAGTAAACATTTAAAATTGCTTAGAATCTTAGCTTAGATTTACGAGGCAGGGAAAAAGGAAAGGAATCTTTACTTACATTTTTTTATAATCCAATTTATGAAACTAGAAAGACAGATGTGGATAGTATCTCATCCCACTTTCCCTATTCTTTCCCCTGAACAAAATTGCTCTCAACCATTCCAAATTGATATAATTATTTTAATAAATACTTATGTATATATTTTCTCAACATATTTTCGTGGCGTGTTGCACGGGATTCTGGCTGCGCTGGGTCTTAACAATACAAATTCAAATACATAAAAGCCAATTATTATGAACCTTTTGCAGTCCCCGGCAGTTTCTCAGTTCCTTTAGCCGGTCAGGCCCTTTAGTCCAGCATTCCTTGCCCCAACCCTGCACGCATGAATAGCCATCAACAAATGCTGTTTAGGTCCTTGGACAGGTTAACACGCGACTTTCTGGCTTATTATGCCGAATAATTGTGAGTCAAATTCGAGACGCAACAGAGACGAGCAAAGAATGCCGAAAACTTTTAATGAGATTTTTACTCAAAGTTTTTGTTACTCTTCACGAAATGGGTATATGTATTTTAGAAAAACACAGATTGAACCTCATCTTACACATTTTATGAATGATTTTAAAGTGTAAATAAGGCTATTTTAGTATTGATAAAATGAAATATATAATCTAGGCCTACAAAGATTGATTTTGAAAAGGTTATGCAGCCATACTTATTTAATAAAAAATTGAATAGGTTTGTTAAATTTTTAAATTACTTTTGGACATATTCTGTAGAAAAATCCTCAGTTCCATTTGATCTTACCAACAAGAGCAAAGTATCCTTTATTCGTTGTTAAATTCTGATTTTGATTTGGCCTAACAATCGAACCTGGAGAACGCGTTTAAAAGACTAAAGGCAATCAGCAGCTGGCGAAAACTGCGCGATTTGCATGCGTAATGAATTTAGACCAAGCTTGGGAAAGCCAGTCAGGATAGGAAGCCCAGATAAGCGCATAATTACCCTACGCCCAAAGTTTTTCCTTCCTAAATTGGTGCCAGGATGTTGCCTTACAAAATGGGAAGCTAAATTAAAAATTAATGCCAAACTAGCAAAAAAAGAAAACCTTAATTCGTTCCAAAGAATTGATTTCTAAATTGCTTTGGCAGGGAATTCCTTTCTTTTTATGTTTTAAACATACAAAAAAAAATACAAAATGTGCAAAGGCTGCAAACGGGCTTTGGAAGCAATTATAGAAGGTCCTTAAGATGGGCTTTTCACTTTAAAATGTAAATGCAATTTGGCTAAATGTCAATAAGAATTTGTATTATTTATTTATTCATTTTCATGTGATTCATTCAATTAAAACAATTACCAACTAGAATATTTTAAGCTCTAAGCTTAAATTAAAAGAAACCCCTAACAATTGTTGGTTGCTTCTGCATTTTCTAAACCGAAATGTCTTATTCAAGTCACATTCAGTTGAAACAAACCTGCCACCAAAACTCTCTCTCTTCAGCCTTTCGCTTAATGCATTTTAATGGACGACAAATGAAAATGAAATGTTTTGGCAAAAGCTGGGAAAATCTTTTTCCTGGCTCTCGCTCTAGCTCGTAAAATGCGGTTACAGGAATGGAATGGCAGGAAACTAGAACAGACGCCAAGAAAAATTAGTGAAGCGCGCGGTGCAATGAAATTAAAATGGCATTTTATTTTCGACGCACCAAGAGTGTTCTTGCCACTGCATACTTTCGAGGGTTTTCTCTATTTTCGCTACCCTCGCCGGCCATGTCCTTGAGAGTCCTCGCCAGCGGAATTATCCGAGCTGCGAGCATAAATTTCTAACAGGCCCCGCTGGATGTTGCATTCATTTGGTTATGCGGTCTCCCCGGTACCGCACCTGCCACGCACCGTTGCACGTTGGTTCCAATTGACATATGGGCGACCTTGCGGCACGCGGATACACACGCATCAATTATGTGGCACTTTCTTCGCTGTCGACGCGATCGCAACGGAGGCGACTGAGCTCCCACGCCGATGAGTTTATTGCATGTGAGACGTCACCAGCACGGTCAATTAAATTGAACTGAACCAAGCCAGAGGAGGCGACGGCGATGGCTATTGCGATCGTGATCACGATCGCTCGATTGATCAACGTGCCCCAAATTGGAGCAACTCTCGATCGCATGTGGCAAGCATCACCTTCAATTGACACGATGCCGGCGAATATACCTTTGGTGACCTCGCTTCTGGCTCAATCCGGGGGCAATGTCAAAGTCAATGCATCTCAAGCACTCCTTTGGCCACCTCACTGATTGCCTGTGCCGGGAATCATCGATCAGTTCGCATAATTGGACTGATTTTAAATTTATGAGGGGCACAGCCAACTGATTCAATTGAGTCAATTAAAATATATATTGAATTATCTGTTGATATTGACAAATGGCATCCAAATTGCAATCAGAAATGTGGGAAAAAAATGTTTTCTGCCCATAATAAAGTGCGTGCGATCAGCAGTCCCAAAAGACAATATATCAATTAACCGAAAGGTTTGCAAAAGTTAATTGAATGATTCGGAAGATTTTTTCCACTCATACTATATAGTATTATTCATCTTTTGCAGTTTTGGGTGAACATTAAGATGCACTTTTATTGAAATCTGTAATTAGAAAATGTGAATGGAATTTATAAAGTTGCAATCAAATATCATTTCTTTATATTTGTTGAATTATATCTTTTTGGGGTAATATCTTGTTTATCATCTTTACAACTATATAATTATACTTCCTATTTTGTGACTGTGCAACTGAATCTAGTTTTTCTTTCATGTTTTCCCAGCCTTTGGTTTACCAATAATTGCTCTTATTTGTATAAATTCACTATGAACTTTTTTACTTAAGAAATTAACTTAAATGTATAAATAAGTTTGTTATTTTAAAAGATTTATGCTTTTGAAATGTATTTGGAACATAGAAATATATATTTTTTTCAATACAAATATCTATAACAAGATTTTGTTATCCCTTTTTTTTGTATTTACTCTGAAGGATTATCTGGGCGTGTCCTTTAATACAGTTGACTAGCTTTCATGACTTCCGAAAAATGAAATATTATTCAGGGGGCTGAATGAATAAATAAATACTGTACAAATATTGCCTGTCCTTAAGCGCGGGACTCACCGGGCTAAAAATAACCGGCATCAGGAATTCGGGCATGAATATTTCAATTAATGTTGGAGCAGAGTCGCAGCCATCACAAACAATGCGAACTTTTCTTGGGTAAGAACAAAAACCTTTCCTTCTTTCGTAAGGAAATTAGGTAGCTAAGGGATACCCTTAAAAATACTTCAAAAATATATATTCACATTTAGTATTCAACTTTTATCAATTGGTAGTTTAATCCTTCAAATCCTTTTCCTATCCCTTTTAATTAATATTTATATGAATGATCTGGCAAAGTCGAATATCCTTTTGAGCAGCAAAGCCAATAGGCTCTACCTTTTGCGTCTCATTTAATAGCTATGCGTACCCGCTGTTGTTATGCCTGACACGCGTTTTATACAAAATAAATATTGCACACTTAACGGCACACCGGCATAAGGACGAAGGACCCGCCGACCGACTTCAATGCTGTAGCTCCACGGCCGTTGGCTTTTCGTCAATGCCTCTGCCTTTTGTGCGCCAGTTTTTATGACCCAACAAACAGCAGAAACATCGACAGAGACAGGAAGTGCGACAACAATGTTCATTATGCCTTGTGCCGAGCAAATTTGCTGCCAGCCCTCTGACTCCGGCCTGCCACGCCCCCTCAGGCTGCCAGTTGTATTTGTGTTTTTCCCATGATATTTAACATGTGGCATTGATTTTATGGCCAACTGCCTGCAGCTTCTCCAGGCTCCAAGCCTCGAGTCCTTTTTGAGTGCTTGACCAACTTAATTGCCGACTAGGTGCGAAGTCAACTACAATAAAATACACATTAAAAAACAAAAACAGAGAATATCTGTAAAATAAATACAGTTTTTATCTTTGTATTCATATTGTTTTAATACCAATCATTTAAATATCTTCTTAATTAAAGCTAATCTTTAATAATGTCTTAACAAGATTGCATGTCAGAAGTTGCAATCATTTATATTGAAAACCTCATAAAACTTTTAATGCAAGAAGTCCATCTGTACAATAAATTCTTAATATCTATGTTGTTTATTGTTAAATCATTGTTCAATAACCTATACATCAAGTAGATAGCAAATAAAACCACATCATTGTTGGTAATTATGTTTTTAGCCACCACGCAAGACCTATTAAAAGTTGCACTCAAGCGATTAAATGGCCCAAATAATTCAAAGCTAATGTGCCGTTATATAATTGGCCATATTTTAAAACAAAATTTTCTGTCATTTACCATAACATACACTTTTGTTGGGTAATCAACCCTGACAATAACAAATGTTAAAAAAAAAAACAAAACCAAAAAGTTTGGCCACCGCAACAAAGAACCCCACTTAGGCCATCAATCATTTGGGCTGACTTTCATTTTCTTAAATTCTATTTTATACCAAAAAAATGTATAATTAAAAAGGAAAGTCCTGACACGGATACAATTTTAAGGATATAAGTGGAAACATATTTGTGGGTTTTGTGATGGTTATTATTATATTATTATGTTATAAAATAATATGGTATAAGGTAAAATATGTTCAAGAGTGAGCAAACAATTAGTTTCTCGATGTTGTTCCAATGAGAAATGCTTTTAAAGGATAAGGCCACATTTGCTGCTTTTAAGGGATAAAGTCACATTTGTTTTTAACAAAAATAAATAAAGACCGAATCAGAGGTACATTTCGGTTTACTTACCCAAAATGTAAAAGTTAGTGCTTGACTTTTGGAACTTGTCCCCGTAAAGTTTCTTCATTTGCAGGGAAAGTCTTGAATGGGATATTTAATAGTATTATTCAAATATTTCTTTGCTGATTTTTACATTAAAATACATATCGACATATTTCTGTTTTTAAACTTTAACATTTTTGCAATTGTTTTAATTTAAACAACCTTCGCTTTCCATTACCTTGAAAACAAGGTAAGATATAAATTTATACCTTTAATCAGTGGCATCTCTTCGCTCCATGACTACATCGCAGTAAACAAAATCATTATCACACATACGACGTGTGCGCATTGGGTATCTAGTAATTGCTATTTACACATTTTCCACATGATTTGCCAATTTTAATGAGCATTGTTTGTGTAAATGCAGCTTCTGCTTCGCCAACGGCAGCTGCTAAAATAGACAACAGTCCAAGGGCACACCAATGGAGCCTGGGTGTCATTCGAAAACTACGCAATTTCCATCAGTTTGGAGGGGGGAAGGAGTGTGTGTGTGTTCTTGGAAATTGATTTCGCCATGATTGATTGCGCAGCAGCCCGAAATATAGGCAACATTCCGGAGTGCTTTAAAGCGGCATCCATCGTCGGCATCCCCGACATCATGGTCCTTGCAGCATAGGAATTCGTTTACATTTTGTTTCAATTTGGATCTTTTCAACGACAACAACGAAAAACTTGGCTGTAAGAAGAAGGGATGCCTGAGGGGAAGGGATTCCGAGAGTGTGTGTATATTGAACGGTTATTGAGCCACGTTCGTGTGTGCGCCCTGTTTTGGATTTGAATTGTGGTTAATATTGTTTGCCTTGCGGTGTATATTATGGCAATGGATATTGGCACACCGTAAGCGCCAACTGCCGCCTGGCAATTGTTAATTTAATTAGATTTCCCGGGGGGGTTTTGCTGTTGGGGGATGGCAACAAGCTCAATGTCGATGCAGACGGGATGTCTATCATTCAGGGGCTCGCTTTGTAGGAAAACTGTTTTCACAAGGACAATTTCAATCAGTAGCCAACAGCTAGGACTCTATAAATGAATGTATGTCATTGAAATAATCTGATTATGATATCCATTACCTATTAATTATGTGCACAAATTAGTTTTAGATAACATAAGTTGGGATGAAAACTTTAGAGTCAAAAGTTATGGAAGCTTTGTTTATAATTTATTAACTATTTATTTTCGTAATGGAGGAGAAGGGATGTCTATCATACATGTATTTTCACAATGACAATTTAAACATTTTGCCAACAGCTAAGACCTAATAATTGAATGTTTTTCATTAAAATAATCTGATTATGACGTTCATTACCTCTCCTATTATGTCTATTAATTAGGTTTTAAATAACTCAAATTAGGCTGAAAACTGTAGAGTCAAGAGTTATGCAAACTAAATAATAATCATAGTAATAGAAACCATTAATTTTTCCATAACTAATTTCGTAAACCTGCAGGGTATTCTTGTTATGGCAGTACTCTCGCCAAAGGATAAAAAAAAACGAGCGAATGGAAGGCCTGGAGATAACCTTGTTTCACTTGCTTGTCTCCGGGGCCACGACAAATAATATAAAAGATAGTTAGACAGTTGCATGTATCTTCCCCTTCACATCGCCCGAAAACACACACATGTGGGCGCCTGCACACACACGTTTTTCCACATTTTCCCCGGCTTCTTTGGTGCGGCTTTTGCCGCTCCTCGCTGCAGTTGTGCAAACTTTTGCCTCCATCGGCTAATATTTGACGCACTGTTTCATTACGCAGGCCCAGTCCCAGTCCCAGTCTCAGTCCCTGCCCCCTCGTCACCACATCACCACCATCCGCACACCAACGCCACCGACAAGGATAAACTATTACACCCACCCGCCCACGCCTTAAATGCCACTCCCAGTTGCCAGATTGCTGTCGCAATTCAGATTTTAAATTGACACAAGTAAAACGCAGAAATGGCACAATTTACATATTGCCAGGCAGGGGAAGAGGCAGGAGGGGAACTTTTCCTTTCCGCTTTCCGTCCTTCAGACGAGCAATTCCCAAGGTAAACAAGGTTGCCAAAAACGGTCGCCTAAAATCCATTTGCCAAATTTGTTGTCAAGATTCACAAACTGACCCGCCGGCGGGTATAAAAACAATTAAGAAATTGGATAAATTTAAATCAGATTCGTAATAAAGTTTGATAAGATTGCTTAATTAAATTATAGAAATTCGTATCTTTGAGGAATAGAAAAGGATATATTTTTAAACCTAGCGTATTGGTTGTATATTTAGTAATACCCAAGATATATATAATTGTTGTATAATTTAGTATTGTTTATATACGTACTTTCTTTAAACAAGAAATAAAACTAATTTTGACAAGCCGAATTTTATATAAACTTGCAGTTTGCAATTGAATTATAGTTTATTATTGGAAATTTGGCAATCCTAAGCTTTAAGTATTCCCATTCGTTGTATCAATATCGATCATTTTATATAACAAATCAAAGTTTAAAATCTCATAACTCAGCCAAAAAGCAATTAAATTTAATTCGAAAAGCTCTCCTATCTTAGTTTTTATGAGGTTAACAATTCTGCATACTTTGTTTAAAATCTTAAAAAATCAATCAAGCTTATTTAAAAGATATAGACCACATAATTTCTGTCCATGTATCCATTATTCCAACCACCTGTCGCACTCGTAAGCATAAATTGACTATATCTGTTTGTACAGAACGCTTCTTCTTTTCACTTTTTGTTTTTTTTTTTCGTTGATTATTCAGGCACCAGCTATCGCTCTTGTGGTGCATGCAACAGAACACCCCCGCACTTGCCTCAAATGCGTCACAGTCGCACTTGTTATATTGTCTGTTTATTATGAGGCCACTCGAGTCCGAGGCTTGATACCGAGACGTCTAACAGCTGGATGGGGGATGCGGGAGATGGGGGATGGGGAGCGTAGGTGGCAGGACTATGGGCGGGACTGCAGGTCCTTGGGCCTGCCACTCTTGGGACACTCAGTCGCCTTTGACGCGGCCCTGCTCCTCTGAATTTAATTTATTGTTTTCGTTTGCTGCCTCCTGCTACCGTTGTTTGCTTTTTTCCCCGCTCCCATCCAGCATCCAGCACCTAGCATCCCTGCTTTCCACTTCCCATTCCCCCCCCCCCCAGTTTTCCGCCTCCTCGTGTCGAGTGCCACGACACTGTCGCAGTCGTTTTTATTGCAGAAAAATGTTCATTTTTGTTGCGCTCTTATTTGCGCTAATTTAATTTCTTGTGTAATTTTATTTTTATGTAGTCAACGAAGGCGGCTGCCTTGAAACTGAGACGCGCCCAACCCCACCCCCCAATTTGCCATTGTATTTGCCTTGAGGCAAACTTTGTCAACAATTTCGCGTACAACATTTGAGGATTGTCGTTGTTGTTGGGCGTGAGAAGGATAGCAAAAAGCATCTCATCATTATGAACACGAGCCTGGGCCGTGGGCCGTGGGGGGTCCAAACGGGGCGTGGCAGTCTTTGCAGCCTCTCGCAGCGAGTGTGTCACTTTAACGAATTTTTTTCGTCCTTTTTTTTCTGCGCTGCCAACAAACATGCTCTCCATCGCCTTCGTCCTGTGAGTGGCACTCAGCACTTGCCTTTTACGGCCTAAGGTCAAGCGTCTTTTTGTTGTCGCCTGCCATTGAGAGCAGTTCGCACAAATAACTGGAATTAAATAGATCGGAGCGAAATGCAATTGCAGAGGCCCTTTTCCTTTTTACTTGCCATAATTCAAAAGGGTCGGCGCCAATGGTCTCTTACCTGTTCAGCTGGCTCAATAGGGATTTTTTGGTGGGGCGACGCGATGTCTGAAGGCCTTTGAAATATGATTATTATTATTTCTAAGAAATTGAATCGGTTTGTGCATTCACAAAGGGTGCTCATTATACTCGGAAAACGGAAAAGTTCACTTAAAGCACTTGGTGGTTTTTGTTAAACTATAATCTTTTCAAAGGTAAACATTATAATTTACATTTTATGCTTATTTAAAATATTATTCTAGGCTGCTTTATTCATATTAATTATATTATCAAACCTTCTAATTAGAAATATAATATTCATGAAAAGGCAACAGTGCGTATGAGTAATTTTCTGTAAAGCCAATTAGCTGTTCATAAAATTTTATTTGATTTTCTTAAATCCAAATGTAAAAGATAATAATTGGGAAATGTTCTGAAGCATAATATATATAAATATATATTATTAAATATACATACATACATTATATGCATTAATATACACACATAATATATATATAAAAGATTTGTTTCTTAAGCGTGCTATTCGGTTTGAATTTATTAGTCAATTATCCCATTCTTGAGCTCAAATATTGACAGCCAACTACCTCAGATTTTCCTCAGAAAGATTAATCTATATACAATCATTAAATTACAAGCCATAAGCTGGGAATTATTATGATTATTTCTCTAATAGATGATAATCTTCCTAGAGGCGTTTATGGTTGTGCGTATCATTTTGATTTTAACTTAATCTAAGCTCCCAGTGGTTTTGTTTTTGGCGTTTTGGTTATCTAACTGTCTGGTTATGGTGAACACATACTTGCATCTAAGAACAATCAGAACTAAAATTAAATTCCAGCAATATGCATACACTAACACGGCACGTGAATGCCATAGATTCCATAGTGCATACGAAACACCTACGCATATACAATGCTCCGTTGAGAAATATTTGCATAACACGCGAAAGCACAGTAATATGCACACTGAAATGCAGATACACCGATTTGGGGAAAACTTTTAGGGCAAAGAGTTTCCGCTTTTCTGTGTAGAATACAATTTACAATTGGACAACTTGTGTGCGTAGGATGCGCGTTAAGACTTTGACTGTTCCTTAGAGTAAAAAAGTTTAAGTTTCTTTCTTTCTTAAGCTGTTTCTTAAAGGAACAAGTTTAAGCTTCTTTCTTTTCTAAACTTTAAAAGCAATAAGAAATCTATAATCGTTTTTGCTTATGTTTTTGGTTGGTTTTGAGAAATGTTTGTTAACCATTGGGGGACAAAATTTTATTTCTTATGAATTAGCAATTCATAGAATTTTAAAGAAAATTTGTAAGAAATGGCCAAGATTTATATTCCTTTCTAGTCTCCAAGTAGTATATTCTTATTTTTTAAGAAACCACTGTTGACTCCTTAAAATAAATAGTTTGTTCTTGAATAGCATCACTTGTGAATCTAATATAAACATGCACTTTTGCTTAAGTAGAAACTATGCGGTGTATATTTGTTTATTGTTTTAAAATAATATGATCAATATGTTTGATTAAACTATTAAGAAGAAAACTAGAAAAGAAACTATCTCTGGGAGCTAGACTTTATATACTCTTGAAGTTTGCGAATTTACAGTCTCTGAATTGATATTTATCAAGATTCTTCTATATGTATATGACAATTTTTTCTACAAATCAAATTTTTAAAATCTCATAACTGTGCCAAAGATACATTAAATTCAATTCGGAAAGCTTTCCTATGTTAGTTTTTATTAGGCTAATCAATATGTATACTCAATTAGAAATTTAAGATTTTAAAATTTTTTTCCAATTTTGACAATTTTAATGATGTAACCCCTTATCTATTTTTCAAATATTGAAAAATTTCTAAAAATTTTATTTTCACCCAAACATGGCTATATCGATTCAGCGGTTAATGCTGATCAAGAATATATATGGTTTATGGGGTCGGAAATGATTCTTTCATGTCGTTTTAAGCTTCCGACTGAAATTATAGTACCCTCAAATCGGTATTTTAATTGAAATACATACTTATAACAATTTAGTTGACATATCAAAGGCTAAAAATGTCGTAGCTACGCTAAAAATGCATAAATTTTAATTTGAAAAATTTTCCTATAATAGTTTTTATTGGTTTAATAAATCTGCATACTCCCTTTTTGCGTTGCATAATTCTGACTGAAATGATGACATCCCCAAATGGGTATTTAAATTTAAATACTTCCAACAATTTCGCATGATCATAGCGATAAGTCAAAGGGTAAAAATCTCATAACTAAGCCAAAAATGCATTAAATTCAATCCGGAAAGCTGTTAAATGTTAGTTTTTATAAAGTTAATAAAACTGCATTCTCGATTTTAAATGTTAAAATTTTAACTATGTAACCCCTTATCAAAAATATGAACATTTTCGAAAATTTATATTTTCAACCAAACATGGCTAGATCGATTCAGCTGTTAATGTTGATCAAGAATATATATGATTTATAGGGTCTCAAATAATTCCTTCACTGCGTTTCAAGCTTCGTACTGAAATACGAATACCATGCAAATAGTATACTTTAAGATTTAGGGTAGGCTAAAAATAAAAATAGAAATCAATATTATTTAATTTATTTTACAACGCTTTCTTTTCACAACAATTCAGGACAATCTTAAGCAATAGCTGCTGTCACTCGATTTAATTTCTTATTGGCAACCACGTTCAGATTCCTTTTGTCCTGACCCCCAGGAAGTAACCTAATTAAAGTCACCGCACACACATCAGCAAAACAGAATTGGCAACTGAAAAGGTACGACGATGTGATGATTTCTGGAAACCACACTAGGAACTAGGAACATCAGCAGTCAACTCGCATAAAAATCACTCGACACACGCGCCCGTCAAACGCAGAGAAGGATATGCGAGGCGGGTCGCGCCATTTGGGGGCGTGGTCTTATAAATTGTCCTGCCTTAAAGACGGTCCCTGACACAAACAGGCTGCCATCTCTAAGTGTGTGCTTGTGTGTGTGGGTATGAGTGAGGTGCGGGTGATTGTAAGGCACACACAAAAAAACTGTAGCACACATTTTAGCGCCAAGCGGAAGTGCTTGTGCCACGACAACAAAAAGAAGAACAACAACATCAAGGAGTATAAAAATGTCAACAACAAACAAATAGCTGACTTGTCGACTGCGACAGCTAAAGTAAAAAATCGGAATGGTTGCCCTTTTTATAGTAATAGTTCTGGCTGTTTTTGTAGTTGCAGTTCTGTATGTCAAGTGTTTTAATGACTGTTCGTATCTGATTCCATTCGATTTCTTTGACTTTGGATAGTTTAATGATTATTTATCGATGTAGTTTCGAATTTCTTGTTTATATTTTGCCTTAAAAAGTGCAAAATGTAATATTATTAATATTAAGGTAACTGGAGCTTCATGACTTAGATAATACAAAATCTTTCTTTCCGTGTGTCAAAGGTCTTCTCGGACTTATATTGCCTTTCCACATAAATATGTAAATATTTTGTTGTTTTTTTTTTCTCTGGCATTTTTCGCCTTTGGCATCCGTTTGCTTGGCAAATTATGGCCAGCAGCGACATGGCGAAAGTGAAAAAACAAGAACTCCGGATGTTTATGGACGACCATTTTGGCCACTGGTCGCCATTTTATGCAGTTCCTTGTGTGCCAACGCATCGGGGACGCAGTCACTCGAACCATAACACTGCCTCAGCCATCGTATCTCCCATCGCTGGCTTCTCCTCCAGCTGCTGCACAGTGATTTAGTGCTTATGGCAAGTTTATAAATTAAATTTAATGAAGCAGCAAGTCGAACTTTTCGCCATTGTCCCGGGCACACATATAGCCAGCCAAGTCCCAAGCTGAAACCCACACCCAACACCCAGGCACGAGCGAGCGTATTGATTATGCGACCCCGGATGCTTTTTGCCTCAGCCGTGTGAGGGAAATTTTGATTTAGCTGCTGCCGGTAATGGAAAGTTGCGCCAGTCGTCCTTGCTCTCCTTGGCCGACACTTTTATCTAGCGAATAGACCACATTACGCATTTAAGCCTTGCCTAACAAATGTCGCCGGCTCTAATTGGCTCTCGATTCGGAAGAGAATTGACTCTGTCCTCGGGGCTGGCAATTAGTTCGCAAGGATTTTGAGGATGGAATCTCGGGTCAGGCCCGAGAATGACATGGGCCCATCAATTGCCGAAGGAAAATGTAATTATCAGCTTCGAAGCAACAGCACTTTTCCTTCCTTAAAACTCGATGGGATCCAATCCATCCACAAACAACAATAACCATGAGGCAGACGGGCTTATGCAACATAATCCTAGTTTATGACAGTTTGGGGAGCCTCCACACTCTCTGGGATGTGTGTGTGTATTTGTGTGTATCGCTATTCGGGTGTATCGCCTTAGTGTGAGTTTCTTATGTCCTCTGCAACCAGCAGCTGCTCAACAAACCGTACCATCCAATATGCTCACACGAATACATAAATACATATATAGAAAGCAGCACACACATAAACAGAAGCAAAAGACTTTAGGAATACATTGGTTGGAAAACTATTGAACTTTGAAGATGAAAAGTATTTACGGTGAAGATATATTAAAGGTATTCATTGAATTTAAAATGTGATACTCTTTAGAATTATATTATACCTATCATGCTATAATTTAGTTGTCTAATATATATTTTTGTCATTATATATTTTAAAGATAGTTAAGATATATTTTAATGTATTTATAAGAAGACTACCTTTTTTAATTCAGATATCTATCATAATCTTGTTGTCTAAGGTAAGAAAACCCTTATTCCATCTTGTCAAAAGACACTCTCACTTGTAGGCCTAGAATGTCATATTATCTACTGAATTTCCTGCTTCCGCATTCTTGCAACTCTTAACCAATGTGCCCCCTCGGTCTATACCTACATAGTTTATTCGGAAATTCCTATAGCTTTGACAAGTGTCAGGAGCACAAAAGACGCGCCTTCGATATGGATGCATGGATATGCGAGTGCACACACACACACGCACACACATACACTCTGGGACATAAGTTTGCGACCCCGGATCGTAGATTGTGAATGTGAACCCGACCTCCGCCCATCTGGAGCTCGGCTCCCCAACCTTTTGTGCGCTGGCATAATTGAAGGTTTCTTTTGTAGGTCTTTTGGATGTTGCTCAACTCGAAGGTGGGACGCCTCCCTCCACCTGCTTGTCTGAGAGAGTATGTTTGTACAATCTCAATCGCACCGACAATTAGGCTATAAATATTTGCCGATTTGCTTGGCAAGGCACTTGGTATTGCGTATTTTTCAGGCCTCCGGGGCACTGCCAACAAAAGTTTTCTTCCTCCGCGGGTATTCCAAGGTTGAATGTCGAAGGCAAAAGTTTCTTTGCGGAGGGCAGCCGTCAGATATGCGGGCCACACACAAAATTCATTGCATATATACATTTAGGCGTCGACAAGCCGTTGACAGTTTTTCCTTGCCTTGAACACACTGTCGAGGAGGAGCCAAGACGAGAAGAACTAGAGTTCCCGGAGAATCATTTGCATGTTTTTAAGGCAACATCATGTCGATTCTCAGGCCATGCATTCGACAGAACGACACATGTTACCACATGCCTCAAGTGCAACACTTGCTACAGATTCCGATTTTATGCCCCATCACGAACATAAATCCAATTGGTTGTATATATATCGAGCAGACCCCAAGCAAAAGTGGAAAATACTACTGGGAATTGCTGCCTAGCCAGGCTTTAACGGCATGCCATGAAATTTGATGTTTTTTGGCCATCAAGTGCAGACTTTAAGGAAAGCCGTTGACAGCAGAAAAGATGAGGAACGGGCCCCACCATCAGTCATTACTCTCGTAATGTCAATAACCTCCGTTAGCCCCATTCTATTTGGGTTAGGTTAGTAATTTCTCTATTTTCCTCGTCACCACCAAATTGGCCATCTTAATTATTGTGGCCGTCTTTTAGTTCTAAACACTTCTTGTTCTTTTCTTCTCTTACTAATATTTCTTTATTATTTAATCCTAAACTTTTATACTTGGTTTTATCTATTCTTCACTCTTGTCTTTACACTTTTGTCTTTACACGTCTACTCTCGTTCCGATCTTCTCACCAAGTGATCTGCCGCTCTCAGCAAACACTCAATCAACCCCCATTCTTAGCCAGTCGCTCTCTCATGTTCTCTTTTGAGAGAGCGTAACATCTCAATTAGAGTGGCCAGAGCATACTTATCTTAACTGGCCTGCTACAACTCGGCCGTCCTGACTTTGAGATAGCCCTCTATCTCTGCTTAGAATTATAACTTAACTACTATTTACAATTTGATTTTCATTTACAATTCAATTCTTAGTTTACTATCTTAATTACAGTTTTAACCAATGTCTTATATTATTTGCACTCCAAACACCTTGATATGGATTGCGAGACAACTGAAACCCATCAATATCTTTAAGCAAATATCTGTCATTTTTTAAAACTTTTTCAATTACATAAGGACCTTTACTTTTTGGAATGAGTTTTCTCGAAGCTCCTACAGTGCTATCAAAATTCTTTACCATAACATAATCTCCTTCTTTATATTCTGTAGCAGTTTTCTTTTTTGCATTATAATATTTTTCATTCTTTATTTGAGATTTCCTTTGTTCCTCTTCTGCTTCTTTTCTAACATCTTCTAAGGTTTTTCTAATATTTCCTAACTCATTTTCGTCTTCTAATCTTTCTTTTAGATTATCCAAAACTTCTCCTTTCTGTCTTATCCCAAATAATGTTTCACTAGGACACTGCTTAGTACTATTATGAATTGTATTATTCATTGCATACTCTACTTTTTCCATAACTCTATCCCAATGTAATCCCTTTTCCGGTTCTGTCAATTTTGCTATCATAGGTCCTAGGCTTCTATTGACTCGTTCAACTTGGCCATTAGCCTGCGGCGAGCCCGTCGCTATTTTTATGTGCTTCACATTACTTTTTTCCATAAACTCTGCAAAATCAGACGATGTAAAACAACTGCCCCGATCTGATACTATGCATCTAGGTATACTATAAGCTCGAAAATAGTCTGTTAATGCATTTATCACCTCTTTTGTATTTGTCGTTTTTGTTGTGTACAACCTAACAAACTTTGTAAATGCATCTACGACCACAAATATATGCTTTTTTGATCTGCTACTATCTACCGGCCCATAATGATCTATATGAATGATCTCAAAAGGTTTGTTGCCTTTTGGTATACTATGTAAATGTCCATCTCCTCTACCTACCTTCGGAGCATACGCTATACACTTTAAGCAATTTTGAATGTGTTCCACGACTTTATCTTTCATGCGTGGAAACCAATAGCTCTTTCCAATAACTTCTAACATTTTATCTCTCCCAATATGACCCATTTCATCATGATACTTGTATAGCACATGTTCCTCCATTCGATTCGGTACGTAAAACAATAATCTGTTGTCGTTGCTTTTCCTATAGATCACACCATTTCTCATTTCATATAACTTATGCTCGTTACTTTCTAACATTTTCCTAATTTCCTGAACCTTTACATCTTTTGATTGACAAATTACTAAATTTGTTTCGAATGTATTTGCCTCCACTATCATAATATTGTTGCATCTACTCAATGCATCTACATGTTGCATTTGTCTGCCTGCTCTGTGTTTTAATTCATAATCGAATTCCTGTAGCTCTAGAGCCCACCTTGCTATTCTTGGGTTCAACTCAATCTTATTGAGGGTTAAAGTTAGAGAGTTACAGTCTGTTACAATTTTAAATCGTTTGCCTAGCAAATATATTCTAAATCTTCTTAACGCGTATATTATAGCTAAAGTCTCTAATTCAAAACTGTGATACTTCGCTTCCGTTGCAGTTGATCTTTTCGAAAAATAGAAAATAGGATGTAACTTGCTGTCATCTTTTTTCTGAAGAAGCACAGCCCCAAATCCTAAGGCACTTGCATCACAATGAAGTTCGACATCATCTCTGTAATCATATAAAGCTAACACTGGCGCTTCCATTAACTTTGCCTTTAAAAGCGAAAAACAATTCAACTCTTCTTCTTCAAACCTAAAAAGCCTATCCTTTCTTAATAAATCATATAATGGTTTCGCTAATATAGAAAAATCCTTAATGAATCGTCGAAAATATGAACAAAGACCCAAAAAGCTTTGAACTGCTTGCACCTTGCCTGGGATCGGAAAATTTTGTATAGCTTCTAACCCCTTGCTATCAGCCTTAATCCCATCGTTTGAAATTAGAAAACCTAAATATTTGACCTTGTCTTGTAAAAATTTGCATTTATCCATTCTCAATTCTAACTTGTTTTCTACTAACCTTCTAAATACTTCTTTTACAACATCTAAATGTTCTTCTAAACTTTTGCTTGCAACCAAAATATCATCCATGTATATGATTACCTTCTTTTCTCTTATCATGTCCGAAAATATGTCATTGACGAATCTCTGGAATACCTGTGGGGCTGTTTTAAGACCCATGGGCATCCGTAGAAACTCAAACTGCCCTAACGGGGTAGTAAACGAAGTATATTTCACTGACTCTTCGTTGACAAATACATGAAAGTAACCATTCTTAAGATCCAATTTTGTAAATACTGATTTTCCCACTAAGCTATCCAAAAGGTCATCAATTAATGGTATCGGATAATTGTCCTTAGCCATTATTTTGTTCAATTTTCTAAAATCTATACAAAGTCTAAGTTCACCCGACTTCTTTTTCACTAATACGATAGGAGAAGCATACTCCGATTTACTAGGTTGAATAATCCCATCTCTAATATATTCGTCTAACATTTTTGATAATGCTTCCTTTTCACTATATGACAGTCTTCTTGGTGCGCAGCTAAATGGTTTTGAGTTTTCTAACACTATTTTCATTTCGCATTTTATTTTCGGAACTTCCGGTCGCTTGATTTGAACATAATGCGTCTCTAACATCTTGATAAACGTTTCACAATCCTTATAGTTTATTTGCTCACCAATATTATAAAGTTTTTCTTCCTCACAGTTTTCTAAAATGTTTATATCCATTATTTCCCTATCAAAATTTTCGTCCAACACACCTCGATGTTCCTCAACTAACCCTTTTGTACCTAAAGTTTGTTCCCGTATAACATCTGTACCTAAATTATTATCTTCTAAACATTCACCTAAGCTTGTATCTAAACCATTTTCTCCTAAATTTGTACCTAAAATGTTCTCATATAAACTTGTACCTAAACCATTTTCTCCTAAATTTGTACCTAAAATGTTCTCACCTAAATTTGTACCTAAAAGATTCTCTCCTAAATTTGTACCTAAAAGATTCTCTCCTAAATGTGTACCTAAAAGATTCTCTCCTAAATTTGTACCTAAAAGATGCTCTCCTAAACTTGTACCTAAAAGATTCTCACCTAAACTTGTACCTAAAATGTTCTCATCTAAACTTGTACCTAAAATATTCTCATCTAAACTTTTACCTAAAATATTCTCTCCTAAGCTTGTACCTAAATCTTTTTGATCTAAATCTGTACTGAAACTACCTTTATCTAACTTCTTGTCCACTAAAATTTCACTTTCTAAATTTTCGCAATCTAATACTCTATCCAAATCATAAGGGTCCTTAGTATTGTCATTCACTAAGCTAATGTTTGTATCACGACCGACTTGGGTTTTACATTCCTCGATTGTAATCATTTTTAAGGTCTCTAAATTAATTTCTAATTTACAAGCTTTCATAAAATCTCTCCCCAGCACAATATTACAGAGCATAGATTCGCTAGCCACAACAATTAATTTAAACCAAATCTTTATCTCGTTTTTTAATACAAAGCATAATATTTTACCATAGCTTTTCAATAAGCTTTTGTTTAATCCGAAATAACTTTCTCTTAGAGGTTCTAACTTAATATTTTTCGGTATACAAGAACGTTTTATAAGCGAAACTGGGCTTCCCGAATCTATTTGGCACTCTGTAATAATCGGCTGGTTCGTATTTTCCACACAAAAAATTTTGAATACTCTTACATAGTTGTTTTCCACCTCCTTCTTATTCTGGGGACATACAGCAATTCGGTGATCCTTTGCGCCACAGCCATAACACGAACCAGGCTCTCGCTTTGGCTTGGTGCACTCCCACTTCCAGTGCCCCTTGCCGTTGCAGTTGAAGCATCGAGTTTCGTTGTTCGTCGAAACCGCCTTTGCCGCCGACGCCTTCGCCTTAATTGACGCCCTTGCTGGCAGCTTGATGTCCGCAAACGCTCGCAACATTTTCCTCGGTGCATCAAAACATTGCATTTTAGCCTGTATTCGAAGACTTGGTAATGGAATGCCCTCTACCAGTCCATCCACCAGCTCATCCTCTTCCATTGCCACATCCCGAGCTAATCTGCACTTTTCCTCGAAGTACATCGCAAAATTTTCGTCCGGCGACCAGACGCGTGCCTCAAATTTGCGCCTTAATGCCGCTTTTGACTCCATGCCCCCAAAAGCTAGCTTTAATTCTGCGATGAGCTCGTCCATTGGCTTCGCCAACCGTCCGGCCTCAGCATGCAGCCATTGTAAGGAATCTCCCTTGAGCTTGATGATCAACAGAATTCGCCGCTGCATGTCCGTTAATCTATGAAGTGCCGAAATACTGTCCCACTGGTCAATCCACGATCGCACACACACCTTGCTGCCGAAGTCCATTAGCATTTCTCTGGCCATGTTAAAACCCGGTGTTGCGAAACTGTCTGTTGCTATTTCGCCATCTCGCTGTACGTCGCCTCTGCCGTTTCCTCTGCCGTCGCCTCTGCCGTCGCCTCGTTGCGAGTTCTGGAAACTTCTGGTAGGTAGCTGTTCAAAGTTCTCAGAACTGTTGTTGTTGGCGTCGTTGTTTCGTCGCCCGCCACTGTCGCCAACTCTAACGCCTAGCTGTCCTTCCTTCTCGGAACCATGCCGAATTCGAGCATTTTCGTCTCTTTCATTCCCGCCGTCTTCTTTGCTCTGGCTGCCGCCGACATTGGCGCCGATCTGGCGATTCAAATTTGCCAGAATTTTTCTCGCCTTGGCAGTTTCCTCGCGCAATTCTCCAAGCGTTTCTTTGGCGATCTCCAGCTCACCGTCGATTTCCACGTCCGTGTCACCTAACTTTTCCATCTCCACACACTCTTCCGGAGCACTGCCTCGAATCCCAATCGGGACCTTGGCTAGCATTGCGAACAGCTCCACTTTTGTGCCCTTCGTAGGCAAATTTAACAGCTCCAACCACCGTTTTAATTGCACAACCGTTATATCCGCTATGTTCAAATCCATTTTTTTATTTTATTTTTCCAAATGATGAGAAAAAATTTTGATTCTGATCCCACTTCTGAAGTTTGTGGCCGTCTTTTAGTTCTAAACACTTCTTGTTCTTTTCTTCTCTTACTAATATTTCTTTATTATTTAATCCTAAACTTTTATACTTGGTTTTATCTATTCTTCACTCTTGTCTTTACACTTTTGTCTTTACACGTCTACTCTCGTTCCGATCTTCTCACCAAGTGATCTGCCGCTCTCAGCAAACACTCAATCAACCCCCATTCTTAGCCAGTCGCTCTCTCATGTTCTCTTTTGAGAGAGCGTAACATCTCAATTAGAGTGGCCAGAGCATACTTATCTTAACTGGCCTGCTACATTATGTATACCGTAGTGTCTCTGGCTTTCGCTCGAAGAGTGCGACAGCTGCTTGGGCCCTGTCCCGGGCCCCCAATGCGATTTTACAGCAGGGTTAACAATTTTAATTGCAGCCCGAGCCACTCGCCCAGAGCCATCGTCTGGCAAAATGCAAAATAGGCGGAACAGCTGGCCCAACTCGCACAATAGCTACCATACTGAGTTCACTGGCGACTATAGCCTCAGAGATGAAGGGCTGTCGGTCATTCAAGGGAAGACACATGGCAGGCGGTCTGGAAGTGCAGCCATCTGCCGGTAGTTAGTGCACCACAATGACTTTCAATAGATGAACTTAGATATATAATGTTTCCCCCCTTTGTAGTCGTTGTTGTCCTCGTTAGCATTGCCTTAAGATGGACACTTGCCATCACGAAGGCCATCTATCGCACACACTAATTGTATTCTCGATAATCCTGTTTTTGGTTTTGTGACGTGATACCCATTGTAAATTCAAAGCCAAAGAGTAAAATTGTGTTAACTAATGGAATGGTTATTTATTCCCTAAACTGTATACTTGTATTTATTATGTACAACAGTTTTTGCTTATTCTACAAAGTAACTTTCCTTTGCATTTATTTTTAAAGCTTCTTTTCCTTCCTTTAGCTTACGTCAAAGCCAAAGGAAAGCATTTCCTCCTTGGGCTACGGTCAGATTGTCTTGCCATTTCCTGGGTGGCGTCATCGTCTTTTATTTTCTGGCTGCCACTAAAAAAAAGCAAGCCGTGTTTACTCTTAGATGACAGTACATTTTGCCGAGCTAAAATTTCACTCAACTGTCAAGAATAAAGACTCCTCTCACTCTTGTCTCTGCGCCCGGCTAGGTATGCAGGCCTGCACCTGTCCCACTTATTCCCCATCACCTGAGCATTTCGCCTTAATTGCGGTCAACGTGAAGCGCCTTTGTCTCTGCTCCCGAACGGCAAATGGAGAAATACAAGAAAAAAAGGGGAAAACCCCAAACCGCAGCAGTGCAGCAGCAGCAGAGAAGATCCAGATGCTGCATAGTTTTAGGTGCATCACGTGCAACATTCTGCCATGAATTCTATGGAAGGTATATGTATTTGCAGGACTTTTTCTGTAAGTGTGTGTGTACTGGTGGTCCTCCTCTCCGGCATGACGTTATTCGGTACGTCGTTATTGTTGTGCTCCCCTCCACTTTCGCTTGGTTTGGCTCCACATTGATTCGCAGCGAACGCAATTTCTGCATTTGCCAGCCTCTGTTCATCTGTCTGTCTTTTGTGCCCATTGTTTTTTGCCAGTTCTACCTTCTCTTTTTGTGTTCTTTTTAGTTTTTCCCATGCATTTGTTATGTTTGCGGTTTTTTGCGCCATCAGACGCTTGCGCTTCGATTTTAGCAAAAATATACATTTTGTGGTGTACTCTAACGTTTTTGTAGGAATTTTAGAGCTTGTTTTCACTGCGGAACACAGCTTGAATCCTTTAATATCCTCAGCATGCATCGCTGGACATTTAATTGAAATCAATTTTTATATACAGGATTGATTTTTTGCATCTGTTACAAGGATACATTGTAGATGGGTGCATTTTTTACTTATTGTAGTAAATGTAAATATTTGTCCATTTTTTTTTATTGCAATAAAGCATTATCATTTTACGACAGCATAGCTGTCTTGCATCAAATAATAAATTAAAATAATAACTAAAGTAAAATAACTATAAATTCGTGGTATAAATGTATTTTTTGTGATATTTTTATATAAAGCCAACGATTGCATTCTAAACCTGGCATTGGAAAACTAGAAAATCTAGTAAGGAATTTAACTTCGTTTATTGTAAACAACAAATGTTTATGGTTATACTTAAGATACATATATGTTTAAGGTTCTTCCAAAAATTCTTAGGATTTTTAAAGCCCCTAAAAATGTGTCTTAAAGTAATTAATAACATTGTATAGGTATTTATTATAGTGATTTTTGTACCATCTTCTTTTGTTACTCCTTAAAATTCAAATGAAAAGAAGGGGAAAAAATTATATATAAATCTTTTTAAAGCCTTTAGTAATTTTCATTCCGATTGCAAACAGCAAGGGTATTGAAACATTGGCTTCCCAAAGTTAACTTCCACTCTGGATTTTTATTGATTTTCATTTTTTTATGTTTACTGCATGCCGCTGAAGCGACCACACATTTTTCTGATTTATGGCGGTCAGCAGCCGAACCGAAGTGAGTCCTGAACGCCATTTAACCATATTGTCCAGCAGCGCTGCATGATTTTTCAAGAGTGTCAACCGCGAACAGCTGATTTACGATAAGTTCGAATCATTTTACAATTCACTAATAAACTAAAGTGATTAACGACTGCCCAAGGACAACATGTGTGCGATCAGAGGAGAGAGAAAAGAGCGACCAGCATGCTGTCACATCTCATAATGACCCTAGTAGTAGGTCCTGGTACACTCTTCTTCCACCAAGTTCATAAATAGTGTAGGTCAAGTGTGTTGCATGGCAAAAGGGGCAGAAGGTAGTAGAAGCACCCCCCGGCGAGTGCATACAAAGCACATAGATAGGGAACCATGTTGTTTAATACCCGGGGATGTAGAGACCAAGGGTCCTTCACTTGTGTACCTTTTTGTTTACTCTACCCATTTTCCCTGATACAGAGAAAAACAAATGCAATACAGAGATTTCTTAATTAAAACTGGGGCCTATTGTTTGTCTTAAACATTGATTTAGTTGTGTACATATATGGGTATATGTAAAATTGATTTGAATATTAATACTTTTTGCATTATTTAATTCTGAAATTCCCCTTAGGCAATTATGATTGAAATAAATGTCCAATGCAGTAGCCTTAAGGGGTAGAAATATAAGAATATAAAAAAGGAAACGAACCATAAATAATCGAGCATTGTCAACATATATTTAAGCCTTAATGTGAATTAATTCGTTTGACCATAAGCTGCAGCCATTTAAAATCAAATTGATAGTTCCGAATAAGCGAATTCATTGGCGGAAATATATGATCTCACCTTTAGCGAAACACCTCGTAAATTTTCGGCGCTTTCGCAGCAACCCGGACAGGGTAATTTCTTTTGAAGGCTGCTGGAAAAATTCCTTGAAAATATTCTGCAAAAATTATGTAAAATGCCTGGCACAGGGAAAATATATTACCATCGTTGTGGTGGCTTGAACAATAAATAAAGCGGGACCAGCGCCGAGGCCAGCTTGGAAAAGTTCCTCCAGAAAATAATGTACTTTAAGACCACAGCCCAGACAAGTTGGACCCCGGCCTTAATTAGGGCCCAGGATGTACCCTGCCCCATCATCATCTTCGGCTAGCTATCAACTGCCCTTGCTGACCAGAAAATGTTATCACAATGTTTTGACAACTTCCTCGACACTTTTTGCATCTCACCTGATTGTCGTTGGCGGAAATATATTTCCCCTATTTATTTTTTTACTTTCTGTCAGCCGCAAATGTGTCGTGGAATTCTCAGCTTTCCCTTTTGTCGCAGTTTTTCAAAGTTTTCTTTATGCCTCTGCGGGCATATTTGTTGTGGCCCGAGTTTGCTTTGCCATACTTTTTTTTAAGTTTGATTTATGGTACAAACATTTTTTTCGGTTCCTGACTAAACTATACATATGAACCATAAAGAAATACTAAGCTAAAGTCCACGCCCCATTATTATCAGATTACAGCAGAGACCTTAAAGCTAGAATGAAAGGTAAACTTGCTAAATCTCTTGACTATCATTTGGGGTAAAATTGTAGTAGCTACCTCCCAGATGAACTTAATGGGAAACATATAAAATTGCCTTTAAATTGTCACACAATAAATGAATAAAGTGCTTCATTATATTAAACTTCAATTGGTCTGCTCAGTTTTAAGAAAATATTTCCACAAGCTAAGCAATCTCCAACACCAGAAATTAAACAATAAAGTGAAGAGTTTATCTTTACTTTTCTTCTTAAATTTACTATAAACTTTGAATAAAGAACTTTTGTATTGTTTTTGATAGTTTCTAACCCAACTTAGACAATCAAAAATAATATTTATAGAAACAATAAACCACGAGATGAAAAGTCTCAAACACTTGCAATTAAGGAATAAAGTGTTTTTCTTTTCAATTGAATCGAAACCAAAATAAAGAGCTTTTTGGTTGCTTTTCATAGTTTCTAGACAACCAAAAATAATATTTACAAAAACAATAATAGATTAAAATGACCCAACCATCATCCTTTATTAAGTTAAACTAGGCATTGTCATATTCCGCCTACAGGTAACCATAATTTATACTTGGAATGACATTGCCAACTCGATACACATTTAAACAGTCAATTATGTCCACATATATGTATGTTACGTTCTAATAATGTGAAAGCTTAGCTGTGATGCGCTCTCTACGGTAAACATCCGCCTGCCAAACCCATTCATAATGCGCTCCTTGTTTTAGGTCATTAAAAGCATATCACATGTGGCAGGCACAGGCCATTCATTAAATGTTGGCCCCCACTACGGTTTCGTGTAGGCAAATATTTTTCCAGAGAATCCATGAAGAAGGGAAGGGAGGTGTGCTTTTAGCAAGCAGACTATTGGTTGCAACATTGCCTGCGGTGCAACACTTCCTGTTTGTATAAACAAACACGTCAATGTGTCTGCCTGGCGTACACAGTCCCAGAGGCCCCCGTTTTCCTGTCACCCAGGGTCCGCCCTTCACTTTCCAGCCCTTTCACAGAACACAAAATTCTACATTAGCTCGACAAGGTTTCAGATTGCAATAAAAAAAGGAAACAGACCGTGTGGTGTCGCAACTAGGAAGTGCCTTTCTATACATTGTACGGACTAAGGATGCCTTACTTAAGCGTTCCCATAAACCGAGCTCTGTTTCGTTTAGCTTTGATTTATTATTTGCGAATTTTTGTATAGTTTCATTAGCACATATATTTCCGCTGATAAGATTAAATATTCCATATATAGCACATTCGATGCGGCTGTCACACTCAGATCTGTATGTTCTGGTGACGCATTAATTATCCTTTGAGACCACATCGATTTATCCTTGGCAACGCATGGATTATTGCCAACGAGGGGGCCTTTCCTGGATCGCTCCCCTCTCATCATGCTTTCAGCAGAGTTATGTAAAAGTTGTGTAATAATACAATTAAGCACTTTCATGCTGAACGCTGCTTTTGATTAACAGAAATTCCAAGTCAGTCAAGTGAAAGTCTTTCACCAAGGGGGAGGACTTAAATGTGCTACCTTCCCCTGGCGCCAGCTGAGAATGGCAATGCGAAGAGAATGCAATTTAATTAAAAAGAACGAAATTTCATTTTATTTTCGTTTATTGTGAGTCGAAGAAAAGTAGTAGGTCCCTCCGGGGAAATGTTGCAAATTTCAACATTATACAAAGCTCTAATGTTTGGCAAGTTATTTTCAGGAATTTCCCATTTATTTACAGTTTAAAAGCTGACTAAACATGAGAGAGCTAATTGGAATTCAAAGAATTTTAGAACAAATAAATATTAAAGAATATATAAACCATCGCTTAGCAATCTTTCTCATGTGTGCAAGCCTATGCACCTTTATTGCCTCCAGAACTACGCTTCATTAAATATCACTCATACGACACGTTGCGCTTCCTCGCTCCGCTAGACACTCGAGAGTTTATGAAGCACTTGCAGCACACAATTGAGCCATTGCCACGACTTATATTGTTTGTGGACCATTAAATTTTTATTTTCAACTGCAACGTAGCTGGGAGAAATTCATTCCGGGCTTTATGACCAGCCACGTGCTCCTGCTGCTAATTGCCACTGCAAAAACTATTATCAAATTCTGTCTTCCTTTCATTTTTGCCAAGTGGACTATAAATAAACACACAGGGTCGAAAACCATGGCATCGACTTTAACTAAATGTTGAACAAAAACTTTTTCCCCTTTTCTTTTTCCAGCTCGTCAGCCTTTTTCCCTCTTTTGTGCGTCACCATAAAAAAGCAAGTTGAAATGATTGAAGTGAAAAGTTTGTTAGGAGAAGTTTTTAAGCACAAAGCCAGTATAGAAAACTAAAGTAGAAACGACTAAGTGCCAGCCAAAACGACGAGAGACAATTAACTTAATAATTTTACCGGAAACCTCAGTTTAAAATGTCAGAGATAGGGATAAGCTGACACACGCAGTCTCCGAAATCAGGCAATATCCTTTTAAAAGGACCTACTACAATATCGGTTTATTATAGATGCGCACGATAAGCTGAATGTCGATTCACTTCCTCATCCGCTGCAGTGGCCTCAATGGAACGAACGGGTATAGGGTATTCGGTGCTCGGCGGCGATGTCGGAAGTTCGGGTTAGGCCAAAGCACAGACTTGTGGCCGGAAGTGTGCACGTTGGTAGCTGTGTTGCTGCAAGACGGAGGAGGAGCTGTGGTGTAAGTGCTTTTCCAAGCAAATTGCCAATGTAAATGTTGCAGCAACCAGCAGCAGCAGCGGCAACAACTAAATGCGGCCCACAACAGCTGTGTAAACAGCGGCAGCACAGGCAACAACGACCCAAGCACACACTGGACAGTGGATAAAATTGGTTAACTTATGGGAAAATATTATATAGTTTGATATAATTTTCAATAATGTATTTTGTATCCTTATGAAGTAATATTTGACCAAGGTAAAGAAAATACTAATTTAACCAAGTTCATAGAAAATATACTTTAAAATCAAGAAAGGCAGGTAGTCATAGTTCGCTTCTTGGAATTAAGAAATGTTCTTTTTAAAGCACTTCTGCTGAGGCCCGCAAAAAGCCTGCACTTTGCCCACTGTGCAGGGCAATAAGAGTATTTGCTGATGACGTCAAAAGACTCGCAAACTCACATAGACTCACACTCGCATACAAATGCAAATGCACCCCCTTTTCCTCGCCCCGCTTTCCCACAAAGCAGACAACTCAACTAACTAACGGGAACTCAACTCTGCAGCGGAAAAGCAACGCAACCAAAATGGCCGCAACGGCGCTTCCTGGTCGCCGTTTTGCGTTTTGCGTTTTGCTGAGGCACGCGCGATTTGATTTGATTTTATTGCTCCGCCCACACTCACAAAGGATATTATGTCCATGAGCAAACGCTTGCAGCGACTAAAGTGCCGCCATCGTGATAATTATAGTATAAAACTGGACTGGGAAAATGGCTGAAACTAAAGCGGAAATTAGGGGAAACTCGGGAAGATTAAGGTTTTATGAGAAATATGAAGAGTTGTGAGCCGTATAAAAAACCCATTCAAAAATCCAAGCTAGGTATCAGGAAATGTACTTAAAACCAGAAGTGGTTACAATTTACACAGATTTTTATTTGCTGAAAATAAAGAAATCCATCGTTATGCAATCTATCCATCTGAACCTCAAGTTATTCCTGCCTTTCAGGCTTACTCCGCTCTTCTTGCATCTATTTATCTGACTCTAGTACTGTCTTACGGCAGCAAATTAGTGTCGCAAAGAAGTGGTTTCTGTGCTCAGTGGAGCGTTCCCTTCCGCCTTTATCCCCTGCCTCCTGGCAATCTTTCCCCGCGTCCACATGGCGTATGCTCAACGCCCGTCTAATTAGTGCATTATGCACTCGCATGTGAGAAACAGCCGACTCATCCGAATGCCTTTATGCCTTTGCTCCACTTACAGGCGGACAGACATCTCGTGCCACTTGCAACTGCAACAGGAGCTGAAGGAAGCCACAAAGGCCACAGAAGCAAAAGCAGCAGCAGCAGCAGCAGAAGCCGAGCCGAGCACAATTGCCAAGCGTGAAAGCGATAGAGGCGCGCCGGAGTTGTAGAGCAACGCCTTCACATTGGATTACGCGCAGTTTTACTTTAGAGCGGTGCCAATTAGTGGCCAACAGCAGCAACAACAGCGCCAGCAGCAGCACCAGCAGCTCGTGCAGCAGCAATTGCTGGCCCAGCAGCAGCAGCAACTGCAGATCCAGCAGCTGCAGCAACAATTGCTGCTGCAGCGACTCGAGCGGGAGTTGCAGCAAAACTACGCGGCCCTTAGACAGCGCTGGCTCACCGGCTACGAGCAGGAGCAGCAGTTGCAGCACCACCAGCAGCTCCAGCAGCTCCAGCATCTCCAGCAGCTCGAGCACCACCAACAGCTCCAGCAGCACCAGCAGCAGTACAGCTACTACTTCAGTCGCGGCAGCACAAGCACCGGCACCGGCAGCGGCCTGGGTCTGGGACTGGGCCTGGGCTTTGGTCTGGGCAGCGGCAACCTAGCCAGCTGGTACCACCTGCCCTCCACCTCGGCCCACATCTACATCGGCACCACTAGCAGCAGCACCGGAGGAGCCGGAGGTGGCGCGGATAGCACTGCCTACCCGTATCCATACCGAAGCTTGGGCACCTATTCCGGCGGCGGCTATCCGGCGGCGGCGCTAATAAACTTCGATGCCTCGCCCACACCACTGCTAGCCTCAGCGGGAACCTCACCCGGCTATCTACCGCCGCTAGCCGTTCCAGCGGCTTTGCCGCCACCACCGCCGGCGCCCAGCGTAGCCACCGACTATTATTTTACCAGCCGGAGTACACGAACAGTTCCACCACCGCCGCCGGCACCACCAACGCCGGCAGCGGCAGCAGCGTCAGCGGTAACAGCGGTATCGGCGGGAGCAACAGCAGCCGCCAGACTATCGCCGTTCCGGGATTATAGTGCGGCGGAGGAGCTGCAAGCTGGCTATCGCTACAAGGCCACGCCCCGCAGGCGGTACGACGCCTACGACAACTACGGCTATCTGCCGGGCTTCGCCAGCACCACCGAAGACGAGGAGGACCTTCTCGAGGACTGCCTGCCCCAGGCACTGCTCTCCACCGACTGCTCGAGTCTCGAGGACGTGCGCTTCTTTCACCTGCAGGAGGAGGACGAGGACGAGGACGACGAGGAGGTGGCCACGCAGCTGGCGCACATCCTTGACCTGCCTGACTTTCTGCATCCGTACGGCGGCAGCGGCCGGGACGGCCTGCACAGCCACAAGACGCCGCCGCAACACGAGTACCAGACGGAGCACGGCTCAGCCGCAGCGGGAGGGGCAGCAGGAGGGACAGGCGAAGTGGGTGGCGGAGGTCATTCGCAGCGCATCTCGGAGGAGCAGCGTTACCAGCCCTACCAATACCAACAACAGCACCAGCATCAGCAACATCAGCCGCTTAATCAGCAGCAGCAGCAGCAGCAGCGGCAGCAACAGCAGTCGCAATATCCACAGCAAGGTCAGCAGTTCCAGCAGGCGCAGCAGCAGCAGGCGTACCACTCGTACCAATACCCTTCGCAGGACAGCTGTGAGGGCTTCAACCACTTTGCCACCAACGCCGGCAGTTGCCTGGGAAATCAGAGAATGATGGTTAGCAAATTGTGGAACAGCTGCTTCCCGGAGTTCACGCCGGACCATGTGCATCGCCACAACTTTTATCTGTGTCAGGTGAGGCATTATGCGTCGATATTATCTCTATTAATATTTATTCTATGTATGTTCCATATAACTATATACAACAAAGGTAAAGTCATCATTTAAACCCAAAAGAACTTTTGAAAATCGTTTAATTCAGGTGGAAGTTAGAGTACGACTAATACAATCGTCCCAGCAAACAATATGAGTGTTTTCTAAATGTTTCCAATGGTTTTCTTTATGAGCATACATAGTCATAATGATCTTAAGATAGTGACCGGAAACAGCGTTTAATCTTTGAAAACAGACATGGAAAAATTCGGTCTTCAACCTGACACTTTTCCAACACATATTTACTATCGAAAACTCTCAGAAAACGGACATTAAAGTAACTCGTTGCTGGAAAGCATTGAAAGTGCTCCAAAACCGCTCAAATTTATGTGTATACCCCGCATTTTTTAGACTCATAATTATGAGTGCTCTTAACTTCGCTTACCGAGATTACATAGACCTTCTCATTAATTCGTTAATTCTCATTAATTTATTTTTTTAATAAAAATCATTTAATATAATACTGTTTTTATTAACATCAGCATTACACGAAGTAAGCAGTTATAACTTCAAAAATAAAGTTGTACAGTAATATATTTTCCAAGATTTTACAAAATTCGTAATGGGCCATAGTGCCGTCGAATCTCCGAATGCCGTGTGAGTATCGTAAATGAGTTTTTATAGGTTTAACTTAAGAAAAGTAACATTTTTTTGTCAACAAACTCATCAGCTTGTTCAGTTCGGATCAACGATCAAAATAACGAGGATGTATGCGTATGACGCTAAAGAGCCATTCATAGGATTTTACACACCACAAAAACGAAAAGTTGTACTACAAATATAATTCTCCACAACTTATAGAATAAGTTACTAATATTTCCAAATATGAGAAACAATTTAAGAAGTGACTTTAAGTTATAGTGTCAAACCATAAAGCCAAAAAAGGCCACAAAGTGATATGTGCTTCATCCTCTGACTCTTACTGAAATACCAATTTCTCCTCAGTGGCAACGCAACACTCAGGTGCGGATCGTGTACCTCTTCTACCGCTGGATTACGGCCATCACCTGTCTGGCGGCATTGGTCTGCTCCTTGCTGGACATTGGCCGCACCGAGGAGCACTTCGAGCACCACTATGCCAAGTGGTGGATCTACCTGACCCACTGGGGATTGCTCTTCTGCACCGTGCAGGCCTGGCTGGCCGCCTGGATCGTCACCCAAGGAATGATGGTGGAGCGGGAGGACTTTGAGATTGTGCGCCAGGCGAAGAAGAGCCGCTTGCACCACCTGTACTGGGTGCTCTACACCTGTGCCACGGTCTATGCGTTCATTGTCACCATGTGCTATTGGCTTCTGGTACACAATCCAGGTGAGAGAATCATATTAAACTACCAGATATTTTTTATGTTTTCTACTTTTTTATTCGAGGCAAGTAGAATCTAATTCATTTTAGAACAGGTGCACTGTAAAAGTATAAGAAATGTGATTTCATAAGATTGACGTCTTTGGAATTTATTTAAAACAATTAAATTATTAACACAACATTTAACGCAAAACATAAAAAGAAAATTAACTCAAATCTGCACTATTGCCCCTTGTCCAACCAAACATAATGGAGTTCAAGGGTTTACTCAAGCCAAATGTCAATTAAATCGCTGGGTGCGTTATTAAAAAGTTTAAATTGCAAAAGTTACCTGCCTAAAATAAGTGATTTGTAGAGATCAGTGACCACAAAGCCGATATAATTTCAGATTAAAACAAAATATATATTTTCGGCTTATAGGGGGTTCGTAAAAATATATATATTTATTATCCGATATGTATAATATTGAATTTTAAGGGTTATATTATCAGATTAGTTGGTTATTCCTTATAGAAGACGACTGCCTACGTCTATGCTGGTTCAGAATAAAACCTGTCTGTCTGTGGTCTCACTAGTGTCTTTTCCACCAGTTTTCATTCAAGCCCAACTCTGTAGTGATAAATTCGTATAACATAATTTTGGACACGAAATATGAAGGGCAGAAATACTTACTGCAGGTTTCTCGTCAGAATATCACTTGACATCCAAGTGATTGACCGCTATGCCGTGCGCAAAGACAATGCCGCCCACGGTGAAGGCAAAGTTAATGAACATCCTTGAGGCCGCCTCCAGATACTGGTGAGCCAAGTAACCCGGCTGTTTTTTGGGCACAAAGATGCGCTGGGAGTTGTACATGGCCCAGGGTCCAAATATCATCACGCTGAGGCTGAGTGGCACATAGAAACGCATCTGCAAGCGGCAGCCCAGTGCCGTGGCGGAGACCACGAGCACTATCATGCTGACGAGGATGAGGATCCAGAGGTTGGCAGTGAGGTAGCCGGGCACCCACAAGCCCAAAGCCGTGTACACCAACAGCACACCCAAGCTAATCACGATAAAGGGCCAAGTGATATCCTGCTCAATGAGCCGCACGCTCATTACCAGCAGCGTAAGGCTCTCGAAAATGCAGCCGAATATGATCCAGTTAAGCGGGAAGGTGAACTGCAGCCGCCGGAAGCCGATGAAGGCCAGGGTCAGATTGGTCCACGAGAGCAGCAGGAGCAGGCAGTAAAGGCTCCGCTCTGCCGGAGTCACCTGTGGTCTCCATCGATAGGTGGCCCCCATCCACTGAAGCGACGAGAGGAACACCTGGGCGCCCAGCAGCACGAACACATAGCTCCGGAAGGCGCAGGTGGAAGTCTCCATTCGCGCGTGTATCCTCGAGAAGGAGGTGGCCGCATCGTCAAACTGCAACCGGCCAACTTCCGAGCTGGGTTCCGGGTGGTATCGAGTGTCCCGAAAGGATTCATTGGATAGCTGCAAGTCGTTTGGCTCCCTAAAATCCGGGGCTGACACCGATTTGTTAATGCCTGGCATACTAGCTGTCAGGCCGAGATTTCTTTCCTAATACACAACACTGACACGACCCGGACACAAACAAAAGGGGAGACAGAAAGACACACATCGATGAGTGATCAGCCACACAATGGCGTCGGACGCCTCCGCTACAAGGTCTGGCTGTGGATCATTGGCGCGGCTCTGGTCGTCATCGTGCTGACCATTGTGCTGCTCATCCTGCCGAGCCAGATAGCCACGCTGGTGGTGCCGAACGCCTTGGCCACCTACATCTTCTTCGGCATTGGACTGGGAGCCCTGTGCGTGTACACGTGTGTGACGTGGCTGCGCCGCCAGTTTCCCTTCAATTGGATCATCTGCGGCATCATTGCCGCCCTCCTGTCCCTCGGAACGGTCTCGATTTTGCCCGAGCAGGAGCCGCTCGACATAATGATCCTCAGCGAGGAGATCCTGTTCATGATGGTGCTGCTACTGCTTTTCGGCTCCTACAGACTGCCCAACTGGCCCACAATAGCCCAGCTCTTCATCGGCTGGTACATCTTTGCGGTGGTGGCCAGCTTCATCACTGTGGTGACTTTCAACTTCTTGACCGACCGCCTTTGGGGCATCAAGATGGCGTTGCACTTGATTTTGTGGGAAGCGCTATTTCCGGTGATCGTCTTTCAGGGCCAGATAATATCCGGCTACTGGAATAACGATCCGCCACATCTCGACAAGCCTCTGTGCTCGTTAATGCTACTGCTGGACTTCCTAGCCTGCTTCGTTTTCCTGTCCTGTATTGAAGATATTGGAACGCTTTTTCACTACATCGTCAAACCGTCATCACGTAAATTCTTCAACCGTCTTATTGATGTGGACGACACCTGAGCTGAGTGTTCGGTAAAGGCCTGCTGAGAAATATGTTTTATTTAAATAAATAATTCCTAACAACTCTTTGAAAGAGTTCTTTATGAATGCATAAAACTAGAACGAGTCTTCTGGCCCTCACTATCAAATATTATCGGAAATACTAGGATCACTTCCCGAAAAGCTAGGAGCATACGATTTTCAATCATAAGATCAGAAGTTAAATATTGAAAAACAAATATGTCTATGTACATTGTTTTAAACATTACTTCTTTCCATTACTATTCAAAACAATTAAAATATTCCCGAAACTAAATCGACTTTCAGATATTCACAAGATTGATACGCTGAACATCATGGTGCACGTTCTAAACTCGATCATAATGCTCATCGACTTGGCCGTTGTGGGACATCCAATCAAGATGAGCCACGCCTACTTCACCACTGGAATTGGCCTGGCCTATGCCATATTCACGGGAATTTACTTCTTGGCCGGCGGCACTGACAGGTGAGTCCCAGGAAATCCAGGTAGAGCATGTGATCTGACGATTGTGTATCGCTTGCAGGAAGAACCAAACTGCCATCTACCCGATGATGGACTGGACCAAGCCGGGCAAGGCGATCATTGTGACGGCCTGCGCCATCATCTTCACGTTCTTCGTGCACTTCTGCTGCTACCTCCTCTACCGCGGCCGGGTGTGGCTCTTCACCAAGCTCTGCATCCGCGGGCGGCATAACCGCGACGGCGAAATGGGCGAGGGCCTCAACGACGACTCGGGCTCCCGCATGGGCGGAGGCGGTGGCGTAGGTGGAGCAGGTGGCATTGGCGGCGGCGGCGGATCAGCTGGTGGCTCGGCGGGTGTCGCTGGCGCTGGGGGCAGCAGCCAGGAGTATGCACACCAGCAGCAATACCCCATTCCCCACACTGAGCAGCCGCGGGCGGGCAGCCACCAACAGCAGCAGCAGCAGCCGCCGGGCAGCTACCAGCTGCCGCCGCAGTATTCCGGCTATCTGCAGCAGCCGGTGGTCGCCGGTGTCAATGTGGGCGTAATCAGTGCCGAGGGCGTATATCAGCCCATTGGGACCGATGCCGGACGCACCAGCGGAGGAGGCGGTGGCGTCGACGGCAAGCATAAGACCACCTCGGGCTCCGGATCGGGAACTGGACAGGGCCTGGGACAGGGACAGGGACAGGGATTGGGACAGGGGCAGGGGCAGGGTTCGGGATCGGGATCGGGCTCGGCCTTGACGCGCACCGTGGCCCATTTGGAGGCGTCGCAGCGGGAGCAGTTCCTCAACCCCAACAAGATTGTCGAGTACAAGATGTAAAGGCGTTGCACCCGGCACCGGTATACGTTCCACTTGTCCATGAAGTTTCTGGAGAAGCACTGTGCCCAGTGCGAGGCGACGCGCAGCGCCGTCTGCGAGGAGCAGCGTCACTTGGCGGAGGTCACTGACTCGACCTTGGCCCAGGCACACGAGCACAGTGGTTAGTTCTTAGAATTTCTTTGGAGGCGTCTGTCTAGATTTCGAGTACCTACCTGCCAGGCCAATCGAATGATCGATCGGTCGCCCCCAAAATCAGTATTGCCCTTGGTATTGTTGTTTGGCAAAGTAGTTTGTAACCGTAGTTTCGTAATTTTGTAAAAGCTTTGCCAATTTTTTAAATGTGTAGACGCTTCTCGGCGGGCAGGCCAGGGCCCGCATATGTAGCATGAACTAAGTTTAGAATACTAGAGATGTTCCTTTAAGACGAGGATTTAGGGTAATCCCTTCAGCAAGTCGTTCCAACAAATTTAAAACGTTTTAATGGACTAAGTTGAACATGTAATTTATGTGTTAAATCCCCTCATATACATATGTATGTATTTGTTTGATGATCCATTTAGATTATGGTCCCTATATAACGCAATTGTGTTCAGAAAAGTATAATTACACTGCGAGTATTAACACTTACCTTCGGTTCTTGCTCCTCACGATCAATAGGAAGAAGGAAAACAAGTTCAATACTGCCTACAATAATTTAAAAACTTAAATTATTATATATTTTTGGGCATAAGTTTTTTTTCATTAATCCAAAGAAATTTTATATATCGGTGCAGGTGTAAGGCCAGCTCATCCAGCTTCATCCAGGGCAACCACTAAGGTTGAGTGGCTCTTTTTGGGTGCAACGATTACGGAGCATATGGACATGGCTAATCAAATTGGCAGTTTTTTAACGGAACTAAAAATATAAACAGAAAATAGAGAAAACATTAATTTTAGGACATGCTTGGCATTGATTTGCTTAGTAATTAGTGAAGTGAATTAATAATATATATATATATAATACGTTTCTTTACATTAATTATTTCTCAGCAAGCTCGAGCGCTGAAAGGACACTCTAATAAACATTATTCTACAGAGCACCACTCCCGAAGAAAGTTACCAATAACACTACCAGAAATAAATATTTTAGCGTACGATGTTGAAAAGTGTATTACTTAACATTTTCCTTTTTGCTCAGAAAATAAAAATAAGTATCGAAATTCCTGTACTCTACAAAAATTCACAAGAATTCCTTTTGTTGCTCTCTGTGACTCGGGACACTCCGAGGCACTGAAGAAATGCGGAATTCAATATAGGTATTATGCATATTTATGTGTGTGTAAATAGTTCATTTTGAATAGGTTCACCGATTTCAATCTATATTCAAATGCATTAGCCAACAACCAAATTAGGAAACTGTTAAAGGAAAATATCAGATCACGTAAAAGGGTATAGAAGCCGACTTGAATACGGAAATTCAAAAGGAATACATTAAACTAAAAATCAAATGCATGGAATAAAACTCGTCAAGAGGAATGTGTTAACAAGCAAAAGCTAAACAAAAAACAAGAGAATATTTAACCAAAATATACAAAAACAATCACACGAAATAGCAGTTCCCCACTATTCTATTCCCCTCACATAATTAATATTGACTATATATGTAATGCATAGACAGGTAAACAGCCATTAATTTTTGATAGATTTACATACATACGAGACATACGAGTATATTAATCAGGTCATCCTCAGATCTTCAGGAAACCGTACTTTACCACAAGCACAACTTCATATATCACACAACCTCCCAGTTTTGTTGAAGAACTGAAATTATTTCAGTTGAGCACGTTTCTTCCGAATTTGTTTCCCCAAAATTTAGCTTAAATGTATAAATAAATATTTATATAGACTGAATATTATTAAAACAAGAGAAGAAAAAATCTAAAGAAAAATCTAGCACATGAAATGAAACGATTTAACCTTTTTGGAACTGTAAAGATATAAGCAAAAGCAATAAAATGCTAAAATTCATAACATCCAAAAACCGCAAACACATATCAACAGCACTTAGCTACAAGATCAAACTTTTGTTTAAAACCACGGGTAGTTTTTAAAATATGTGGGCTCTTTAAGCCCAAGATTAACAGGTCCAATCATTTCATTATAATTTATTTATTTACATTTAAAAATGAAAGGAAACTAACTTCGGGAAACCGAAATTACTATATCCTTGCAGATAAAATCCTTCATATCATAGTCAAAAATCCATTAATTTACAATCGGAAAGCTTTTCTATGTTTGCTTTAATTGGGTTAGTAAATCTGAATACTAAATTTTAAATTTAAAGAAATTAAATTTTTTGCCAATTTTTTAAAATTTTAATGATGTAACCCCTTATAAAATTTTTTAATTTCTCAAAAATTTCAAAAATTTATTTTTTAACCGGACATGGATAGATCGATTCGGCTGTTCATTCTGATGAAAAATATGAATGATGCAGGTTTATAGGGTCGCAAATGGGTCCTTCACGGTTTTTTAAGCTGCTGATTAAATACAAAACACCCTGCAAGGGTAACAATTTTTACAAAACAAAATATTTCCATGTGCTGAGTAATTTGGATTAAACTTAAATTTTCCAGTTCATTCAGAACGATTCATAAATGCTGACTTTGCATATTATTTTAATGTATAAAGCCTTGATATTTTATTCTACCCTTGGAGGGTATTTCAATTTTAGCCAGAAGTTTTCAAGAGGCCATTTCCGACCCTAATGAAAACCAACACGGAAAGCTTTTCTGATTTTTAATTGATGTTAATTTCATTGTTATGTCGGCCTCCAAAATAAGATATTATATTTTTTATTTCTTCGTGGAAATATTTATCGCAGAGACCCTAAATTGATTTATTCGTAAAAACTATTCGTGGTATTTTTAAGTGTTGCCATTTAAATAGACGAAAAGAAAATGTTTCAAATTAAACAAGTTGACCTCATCAAGAACCACACCAAACTACAACAAAACGAACAAATAAATAAACATGTACTTGCATAAAGAAATATGTATAAATTTAAAACAATCATTATAAAATATGTATGTAAATGCAGAATATATTTAGCAGAGAGAGAGAGTCGGAAATTCGAATATTATATTTTGTAGATTTTTAGTAAATTAGAAGTGAACGATTAAAAACCAAAAGTCAACATACATACAGACATGCATATATCGGTAAAATATGTATCCCAACTATATACATCCCCATACCTATACATACATATGTAGCTCAGCTCCCTGTACTCAAGTTGAGAATTAGAGTTGATATTGTTGATTGAACAAACGAGGAAATGGAAAAGCTTTAAGAAACCAAATAGAATTGGACGACACTTTTATACACCGACATAAAAGTTGCATTCATTTAAATTGCTCAGACGAGTTCGTAGGCAGGCGTTGGCTCAACAGGTCGTAGATCCCGGGTTATGCTCAACAGGATTCAGTATTAGCAAATGGCAAGGATTGAGGCGAAGCGAGTATACAAATGAAACTAATAAATCAAAATGTTATTTAACAAAGCACTCCAAAAATAAAAACGTAAAAAACTGCATGTGTTGATGAAGAAATAAAATTTCAATGTTGTGAAATTTTAATAATTACCAAGAACAAGAACAAGCCAATTGTTTACTTCAAAAGTATTTCTGCGCATTTAAGCAAAATCGATAAAACCAATGCTTCATAATTTCAACTTATGAGCCGAAGTTATGCCAAGCAATTAAAACAAAACCAAAAAACAACCAAAGTAAGATTTTAATGAGCAGAAAAGCAGTCTTACAACAGGATAAACAGAGAACGCAAGATAACAATTGTTTAGAAAACTCATTTAGTGTAAACACTAATGGATGTCATGCATTTTAAAAGAAGGATAGCAAAAGCTAAACTATTATATTATCAACAGAAAGATAACAACACACAAACAATAAACTTACGTACGTAAGTATGTTTGTATGTGCGTACATGCAAAATATAACATATTAATTAAATTATGTATTTC
This sequence comes from Drosophila serrata, assembly GCF_035046125.1. Lineage (NCBI taxonomy): Eukaryota > Metazoa > Arthropoda > Insecta > Diptera > Drosophilidae > Drosophila > Drosophila serrata. Next base: position 816,741 of record NW_028256998.1, read on the forward strand.
AAGCAAAGAATTGTGAATTAGAAATAAACAAAAAAATGTCAAGCAAAATGGTAAATAAAGATTGTACAATACAAACGAGTCTCAGTATATATCTCCCAGAAATCAGCATATCGGATTCGATATTGTTTGCATCTAAAAGGGCCCTGTTTTGCTCAGAGAGATTGTTTAAACCAAAGAAAACTCAAATACCTTTTACATTTTAAATTTATATTTGTATATATATATATTATTTCATTACAAGTAATTATTGCACAATCAAATGCGACTTCTAAACCTTAATACAAAATCTATTTGTCGTTTTACAATTTTTTATTTTTTATTCCATCGAAATTGATTTAATTTTGTGGCCATATATACCTACAATTTCAATATTTAAATAATTAGTAACATAATTTGGTTTCTGCGACTTAAATATTAATCAAATACAAAAAGCTGAAGTTCTATATAATCGTTTTATTTTAATATTATTTTATTTACGATCATCGAATCACTTTTTCTCTTACGTTTCGTTTAAGTAATACAAATTAAACAAAAAGCATAAAGAGAAAGTGGGGTGTCGAGGGAAGAAAGGGTTTAACCTGATATCACGTATATTTAGGGGTAGGTGCGGTGCGGGTGTTGGCAAAAACGAAACGACAAAGGGGGATGCATAGTGGAAAATAAAGCAGACAGTGTTAAATAATAATTCAAGTTTAAATCAAAAGCATGAAACAAAAGGAAAATAATATAGAAAGGGAATCAGTGTGGGAGTCTCCGTCTAAGAGAGCTTCAGATAAGAGGGCGGCGAACATTTTTTACGCAAGAACTTGATTATATACAAAGGTAAGCAGGAGACCAGTGTGATGAGGGAGACCTTCCAAAGAAAGTCGTACGACCAGATAAACTCCCAGTCTGCAATAGAATAATATGGCAAGTTATTGGCTAGTTATTATTATGAGTATCAAGCTGAACTTACCGAAATACTCGTGTAACACGGCCAGTGAAATGAGATATAGGGCCAAGCTAAACAGCTCCGCTAGCACCATTAGCCTGTAAAGGTTTATCCATTTAGATGAAATAAAATATATTAATAACAGAAGCTCTTACCTATGCCAAGTACGCACGGTGAGGGCTACCATGATAAGTTCCGTCATAATCAGAGCCGAAAAACTGATCGCCACAATGTGGATGAATTCGTCGACAAAGAGTATGAGGGCCCCGTACATAATGACACCGCCCTGATATATGCTGATCAATACCCAAATGAAGAAGGTCTTGTAGCTGAGACTGCGTCCCTTGGACAGATCCTTGTAGAGCTCCGGATATGTAACCGCCGTCTCGGATGTAATGTCCTGGTCCAGCACCAATGAGAATACCGGGAACATAGTGTACAGGGTCGAGTATCCGACCATCAGAAAGCCCTGGTACAAGGCTACCGAACTGAGGTAGAAAACCGCCGAGAACACCGCCTGCAGGGTTGTGATAATCAGGCCACGATGAATAACGAACTGGGAAAGCGCTGCCGATCGCTTATAGCTCCGCCGGCCATGAATGAGTAGCAGCTTGGCGATGTGAGAGAACTGCGGAATGCTAAAATCACCGGCCAACGATGCCTGCCGACCCTCACGTCCTTCGATTCCGACACCAGCGTCCGCCTGCTGGATCATGCTGACGTCGTTGCCGCCATCGCCCACGGCGCAAGTTCGTTTGCCCGTGTGCTTCTGGATGAGGGCTACCACCTGCGCCTTCTGTGTGGGCGAGCAGCGGCAACAGACCACTGCCGGGGAGGCCGTGGCCAGTTCCAGGAACTCTGGCCTGTAATACTGCAAGCACACCTCAAGCGATTCGCCAGAGATGACCAGAGCATGGCCCTGCTTTCGCCGGAAGCTATTCAGTTCCTGATGGGCATCCGTCCGGGTCTTGACGGAACGTAGAACGTGCAGACCTTGGTTCCGGCCAATCAATTGAGACGATTTGGCGATACAGCAAGCCGTCTCCAGCTTGTCGCCAGTTAACATCCAAACGCGTACGCCAGCATTGCGCAGGAGCTCCAACGTGGGGCGTACATTTTCCTGCAGGCGATCTTCCACGCCTGTAAGACAAAGCAGCTCTAGCTCACGTTCGAGCGACTCCGTTACGGCTGCCACCTTGGCAACACGATCCGTAATGCTGAGTCGGGCAGCATTGTACCGCATCTCAAAGTCAGAATACTGTTCCTCGGTAAGCACCTTCTTGGCCACGACCAGAGTGCGGAGACCCTCGCGTGCCATGTTGCCAGACTCCTCGCTCAGCCAATCGTTGTACTGCACAATGCTGGACATGACTACGTCGGCACCCTTCAGGTAGAACGTAATCTGGCCCGTCTTGCTCTCGCGCACAATGATGCCCATCCGCTTGCTCTCGCTGGTGAAGGGGAATAGCTGCAGGATCTGATAGTGCAGGAGAATGTCATCTGGAAGGTAATAAAAGCATTCAATGAGCTACACTAGTTCTCTTCTCCTGTGCAGGGTTATACTCACTGTCGTCGTTGGGTGTCTTCACCTGGAGCGTCATTGTGTTGAGATCCCTGGCAATCAGGGTCAGGCCCACTTGCTCCGTCCACTTGACCAGAGCTATCTCGTCTGGCGATGCTGCCTGATATTGATGCTCCGTATCCGTACTGCCAGGGGCCTCGATGTTTATCACAGATTTGGTGGGAGAGTTGTTACCGCCGGTCACTGTTGATGCCGTTGAAACGGATCGATTGTCCTCGTCATCGCTCACCGGGGTAACATTGTGACACAGAGCCAGGGCTCGCACTGCCTCCCACTCTCGCCAGCCCTCCGGTCGTCGCATTCTATTACCGGCAAACATAATGGGGGGCTTGTTGTTTGACTCACCGCTGCTCCTCGAGCTGGAAACGCTACCCTGTTGCTGCTGCTGTTGCAGAATGTTTCCCGACAGCTTTTGTATCATTTGGCCAATGTGATGGAAGGTGTCCGCGTCGTGGGACACGATGCCCAGATGGATCTTTTTAAAGACCATCTCGTTCTGGGTCAGTGTGCCCGTTTTATCCGTCAGCACATATGATATCCGGCCAAGCTCCTCTGGTATGGTTGTTGATCTCACTACCGTTCCCTGGATATTCGAATCGTTCTGCATTTGCCACGAGTAGAAGGCCTTGCCCATGTCCAAGTTCACACGCAGACTGATAGGAATAATGTAGGAGAAGAGGAGCACGAAACGGAACATGTATCGGTACCAGGGGCCGCCGAATCCCTTCAGCATCATCATGACCAGCGACAGACCCAGCACGGCACAAAAAAGAACCTGAAATGTACATAGGAAAATTAGTTTAATAAGCCATATAAGCCGTCATTTAGGGATTCTTTACCTTGGTCAATCCGTTAATCTCCATATCAAGCAGGCCGACCTTAGATCTGGGCTGCGAGTTATTCATCACGCTGCGTGTCTCGCATCCGGTGTAGATTACAATGCCGGTTGCTGTGCCCGCCGCCACCACTGTATTGGCCCACAGCGTGTTCTCTACACTTAGTCCGGTGTCCTCGCTGCCGTCCGTCATGCAAAAGGTGGCGATGAAGCTGTGGATGTCGTTTTGTGGCTTCTCCACATAAAAGCTGGCGTCGATGCTGTGCAGCTCTGAGTCGCGACTCAATTTCTGGGTGTAAGGAACGGCCAGCCTGGGCTTCCAGTCCGTCTCTCCATCCAGTTGATCAGTTCGCACAAAGACGGATCCGCTGCGATCGCTTGTCCGCAGCAGGATCAAATCGGCTGGCACCCGCTCGTTCTTCTCCACAATGATAACGTCACCAACCTTAAGCTTGGAACTGGGCACCATCTCATACCCGCCAGTGCTGGTGGCCGACAGCCGCTTGTACTTCTGGGAGTTCACTTCGTGGTCCCGCTGATGCCGTCGCAGATCGTCGACCGCCTCTCGGCAAATAGTGACCATCAGGACGAATCCAAGGGGGCCCCAGTAAGTGTAGGGATACCCGATCCGGATGTCCGGTATGAATTGCGAGAGCGCCATCAGCAGGAAGTAAAGGTTGAGGAAGAAGCGGAACTGCTCGAACAACACCAGCGGCAGGAAGGTGATGAAGTTGTACTTCTGATTACGGATCTCGTTCGGGGGAAACTTCTCCGTGTTGACCCGGCCGAGGTTAACGGTGCGAGCCCGCAGCTCGCGCGGTCGGAACCATTTGCGCCAGCAGCTGTAAAGACACACGAGAATTAGTATCACGATACTCTCCGTCAGAGTGTTTGCCAAGAACATCCTTGTGGCGGTGACTCTTCGCGGTAAGCCATATAGCCCTCTTTTTTTAACAGTCGTATAACATGAAAAGAGCAGAAGCAACGAACTTCACTCTCCAATATATTATTATTAAAACTGAATTGTATTGTTTCACCTAGAATTTTGTCAACATTTTTTATACAACAAAACAAAATATGTCAAGAGATTCAACTAACTGAAGAATTCAGCGTATTCCTGCTTGCCCAAGAAGGTCTAGCGAATTAAATGATATTGGGTAGCTACTGATGGTAGATCCTGTCTTTAAAAAGGACTGCTGGGTGTCTGCGACAGGAGCTGTGTATTTGGCATAAAACAAATATTTAAATCAGCTGTTTTGATCAAATATTAAGTGTCGGAACAGAACCTATTCTTCGCACGAGTTGTCACCTAATTTACGTGCCCTTCCTTTTTAAGATTCCCTTTTCGTAGCAAGCTCCCCATATTTGACTTGGTAATGTCGGACGATCAGTGGCAAGGGCTTTTCTAAAACCAATTAAATTAAAATTTCACACACACATCGCTCTTATAACGGGTGTCCATAAACCTATGCAAAGGAGGCGACCTTGAACGTAAAGAAAAATCAATAATGAAAACTCGAAAAATAAACAAAAGTGAAACCCAGACGACAACAACCACAGCGGAATGTGTATGCATGGTCATTTGGTTTGAGAGTGTGATTGTGGGGGGTTGAGTGGGAGTCTGGGTGTAAGTGGGAGTGTGAGGGAAACAGCCAGATGCAAGGCGATGTGTAAGAGAGGAAGCGGTGTCGCTGCATTAATCGTAATGGGCGCTGATAAGGCAAGGGGAGAAAATCGTCACTGGAACTGGTCGAGCTCAGGGGAAATTTCGCTACAGCGATGATTCACACACCTGAAAAGATACCATCGGCTGCGCTGGCGATTCAGCAGCGGGATATTCTCGCGCGTCATGGGCGTTGCAGCCGAGTTCTGGGAAGTGGCATCATCCATGTTTGCTGACTGGCCGAGATTTTCTATTCGTTTTGCTCCACTAATTTAACGTTTGAGTCTATTACAGCCTGCCTTTGTACTTTGCAGCTGCAGCGTCAGTTTCGATGCCTTTGTTTCGCTCTGCGACTGTCACATAATCACTACTGGCCCTGCTCATGATACGCACAGGGCACAGTCACTAACACAATTCGCACAAGTAATTGAAATATTTAATTAGACAAATTCTTTTAGACAAAACAAACTCGAGTGAAAATTACGTATCATCAAAACTGCGTCCAATGTTGCCAGCTTGGCTTTCTTCAGGCTATATCTGGTATATTTGGTATATTTAAAAAACTAAAAAAAAAAATACAGAAAGCTTTTTAAGCTTGCAAGCTAGCTTTTGAAATTGCGTATTTTAATATTCACCCAGCAATTATTTATTGTATATTAAGATACAGATACTATTTATACACATGTTTTTATAAGAAATATAAATATACAATTTGAATTCACGGACATGATTTATTTAGATCTACATATATTACTATTTAAAAAAGCTTTTTAAGAAAATGTCAACAAACTCTTCGTTTTATTGTTTTAAAATTAAAACAAAAAAATACTATTATTGCCAAATGTTCACCTTCCTAACTAAACATCCCCGTTGCCATATGTTGAGATTTCAACAGGTGGCAACCCTGTGAGGAGCCCGCTTTATTTAAATAGCGTCAGACGGGTAATGCGAATTATTTATGGCCCCGACTGCTGACTGAGCAGCTTCTCTTCGCCGCTTTCGTTAGCACTCAGACGTTAATTAAATAAGCTCTTTCCGAGTGTCTACGCTTCAGCTGCTTAGATCAGCGAAATGTGCGCGGCCATCTCATCATCATCACCCTCTACTGCTCCTCTTATTTGTTTGCCTCCCAGTAAACTTGTTTTTCGTTCTCTGTTTCCATTCCAACGCAGCTTTATGGCCATTCTACTTGGCCGCCTGCCTGCGCTGGGTGTGTGCGAATAGACTAGAGCGTGCCTTCAAGTTTTGTCAATATAACACTCACATTCGCTTGCGAGACGATTTCGTGTCATGATCTCATAAGAAAAAGTTGCCCAAAAGTGGCAAAGCGAAAGTTCAACGACTTGGCCAAAAGAAATTCCGCTTGCAGCGGAGGCAAAAGAGTCCAAGAGAGAAAGAATTCGATCCCTTAAGTGACTCAGATTGCACTTCAAAGTGACTAAAAGCCGAGAAGAATAATTGTTGGCGCTTTAACCCGCAATGGCCTTTACGTTTCTCCATAATCACAAAGTATGTCCCGCTAGTTAAACTACACCAACCCAAATGTAATTTTATGGATATTTCCCTTTTTTGAGTAAAACTATGATTCAGGTAACGCCGCCAACACTCGGTATAGATTCAAGTGCGTTCGTTTGTTGTCACTTGTCAGGCATCGTAAAATATAATTGCCGCAATTCGTTTTGTTCTGAGTAATTAACTGGAAACTTCTAAGTGTTTCGTATACCTCAGCAGATTTCATTTCATTGTATTGCTTAAACTGAAATGGTTTTCCGCATTTCTCATTAAATATCATTGCAAAACAGCTGCCAATTGTCATACAAATTTGTCGAGTTGCACAATTTTTTTTTTCTAGGAGAAGTAAACAAATCGTTAAAAAGTATGTTTGTAATAGTTTACGTAGTTCTCTCGGTTTATAAAATGTGTAAAAACTATGTATGCCTTGTCCATCGTATTGAAATTAAAGGGAATTATGGATTATTGACCTTTTTTCATGACTTCTTTGCAAACTTATTTTATTCATTGCAGGGTATTGTTATTTCAGTCAGAATCTTAAAACGCAGTGAAGGAGTCATTTCCGACCCTATATATGCATATTCTTGATCAGTATCAGTAGCCGAATCGATCTAGCCATATCCGGTTAAAAAAATTCTTTTTTTTATAAAAATTTTAAAATTTTTTAAGGGGTACATCGTTAAAATGTTCAAAAATTGGCAAATATTTTTTTTTTTTTAATTTAATATTGAGTTTGTAGATTTATTAACTTAATGAAAACTAACACAGGAAAGCTTTCCCAACTGAAATTAATTAATTTTTTGCTTAGTTATGAGTATTTTAATCTTTGATTTATCGAAAAATTTCTCACATGAAAACTTAGTATAAATATCAATGCGAGTATTTCAGTTTTAAGCTTACTAATAAACAATATCTGATTCGATCCTATTGTTCAATTGCAAACTGCAAAGGTATTTGAGCTATGACTTTTCAAGTTAAGTTTCCTTTTTTGTATTTATTCAAAATATCCTCAAACACACATAACATTGTTAAAAACAAATATATGTATACATATATACACGAAAGTACCCACAATATATGTACCCTTTTGAGGGTAACCGGGAATAGAAAGAGAGCCGATAGTGGCAGAAGATACCTTCTGGCTTTTGGTTATTAACCCACATTGCCGGTGGGTGGGAAAACAAAGCCAGGCCAAGTTGCGGGCGTCAATCGTTGTCGTCCGCTGCCACAGCTCTCCCCACCTGGTCGCTTTTGCTTTTCCCAGCCATTTGAATTCGCTTATAGGCGCAACAATAACAACTAGATAACCAGCTAACGGCGACTAGAAAATAATAGCATTAGGCGTTGCCATTGACAGCTTGTAGCGCATAGAGGAGAACTCTCGGCGACGTGGCCCGGTCCAATTTGCATGCGGCGAAGTGAAAAATGCTTGGAAAAAGTCTGCTGCCAGTTGCCAATTGTCATTATAACTATATACTATAAGCTGATTTGAGTATCATGTCACTTCCTTTATGACACTATGATCCCTAAAGTTATCTAGATTTGAAGCAATTTAGGTTTCCCCAATATAAAATGACATCTAAACTAATTTTGGCATTTGAAACCACTTGTGAGTTAGATAGATAAGTATCTTTTATTTGTAAGATATTAAATTGTTTTAGGTCTATTGAGTACAGAGAATGCAAACCATAATAGTCTTATAGTTTGATAGTAGTTGTAGTAGTAGTAGTAGTAGTAGATATTAGCTTGACATGATTGTTATCATATTGTCACTTTTTGGGACAACTTAACTATACTAGTATCTAGTTTATGTATTCGAATTTATATTGCATTTGCTTTGCATTATTGTAACCCACAAAATAAAAGCACTATATACATGGCTAACCTAGCACATAAACTATTAAAATAAGATTTGGGATGAAATAATGGTTAAATTTAAGGGGTATGTCGAGTTCCTTAAAGCTAGGCATTTTCATATTATATAAAACCTAGCAAAATAACCGAATATTTATATTTTGTGGTTGAGCCAATGGACATACTCTACCCCACAATGTTTGGAGGTGGAATAGGAAAGTCCAAAATGCTCAGTTGGTTCCACAACACTGAGCTCTGGGAGCAACAGCAGCAAAAATCACAGCACCACAATGTGCCGCATGGCGCCTCACTTTGCAATTCTAATCGGGCTGTCGAAATCTTTGTGCCTCATATAACAGAAACGGAAATCGGAGTGGAGCCACGATAATGAAGCAAACAAAACACCCAAACAATTTACAGGAAGGCTTAAGGGTAACAAAACCTTCAACAATTCAAAACGTTTACCGACAAAAAACTCCAGAAATATCAAATCTCCCGAGGGTAGTGGGCGATCAAAAGGCATTTGCGAAATTATTAGGAAACAAAATAAGTAATAAGAAATTACAAATTACGAGATGAGTGTAGGTTTATATGTTTTTGTTTTGAGCAAACAAATCGATGCATTGCTTAGTCATTACTTTGCTCGGCTTAAGCTGCAAGAAGGCAGCAGTAAAACTTAAAATTTTCGACACAAAAAGCAGCGACTGACCAGCGACGAAAACCCTTAAGCCACTTCTGTGCAACCCGTTTGAATTTTTTAGAAACCTTGAAAACCACTATCTCTATCTAAACCAGCTGAGGAGTAGCCTGAAACTGGTTTTGTTTTGGAACTTTTTTTTAAGCTCTACTTGGTGTCTTCACTGTTTATTTATTGGTCGCCCGCAACTCTGGCTCTAAATCGCACGAAAATTGATTAAAAATACCTTGGTAACCGTGGGAGGAGGGGTCATTTTGGGGAAAGTTTGCAACAATTAGGGTCCTACAAAACACTCCACGTGTGTGTTTGTGTTTGCCTATGAATTGTGGCGAAACGTTTTCCGTTTACTTTAACGCTTTGTCATCCGACTCGGTTGTGTCTTGGGCCACTATTTATAGCTTTGTTTTGGTTATTATTTCTATTTCTTGAAATTTCTTTCCCCTGGAACGTGTCTGGGGGCCCCCTCCGTCACGTTTATCGATTTGCAGTTCGTCGCAGAAACCGAAATGTTTTCAATTTACCTTGCTCCAATCCACTTACAGTCGTATATGTATGCCTCTTTGTTTGTTTGTTTTTTCACATGTGGGGCCTTTCTCAAAAGTTCTCTCGTGTTTCCCTCTCTAATTAGGTAAATTAAAAATATATTTCGAAATCGCTATATATATACAGATGCTTGCATTGTAGGTATATAAGAATAATATATATATGTATGTCATTTAGGGGCACATATGTCTCCACTCGCGTTTCAAAACATCAGAACTAGGCAGAACTATTTTCGTGGAAATGAATTTCGGAAAACTGCAAAGCAATAGAAACAGCTAATGGCTGAGAAATGGTTGAAATCTCTCCAAACAAGAAAGGAAGCTAACTTTGAAAAGTCGATGTTTATATACCCTTGCAGTTTAATATTGAATTATAGGATCTTTAAATCAATATTTATCGATTTTTTTTATATGAAAATTTGTTCGACAAATCAAAGTTTTAAAAACTTATAACTAAGCCTTGAAACAACTTATTTTAATTAGAAAAGCTTTCCTATCATAGTTTTTATTAGGTTGACAAAACTGCGTTCTCAATTTAAAGTTTCAAAAAATTAAAATTTTTATCAATTCTTGACAATTTTAACGATGTAACCCCTTATAAAATTTTGAAATTTTGAAAAAATTTTAAAAATTTATTTATCTACCGGACATGACTAGATCGACTCGGCAGTTGATGCTGATCAAGAATATATATGATTTATTGGGTCGGAAATGACTCCTTCACAGCGTAACAAGCTTCTGACTAATAATAATATACACTTCAAGGGTATAAAAATGTCGAGCAATATGATTATTTTCAGACCAAGAAATAATAAACAAAAGGCGAGTGGCAGAACCCAACAACTTGTTCGATGTGAATTCATATATCTATTGCTCATAGCCTGCATTTAAAAAGTTTGTATATAAAATTTATATTATAAATAATTCAAAAATGGCTGGTTTTAGTAATACATGAATGTGGCCTTTGTGCGATTTGGAAAGTTATGATGTTTTCGGGTCTCGCCTGATTCGTTTCTTTTTTTTTTTTTGTCTGCATTGTGTAATTGATAACACAGTTTTTAGCTGTAGGGTCAACAATTTTATGTTTATTTTGGCCTCTCGGGGATATTTAACAACTATTTATAGAACAATTAATAAAATCTTCTTTATATTTTGCACAATTTTAATAAATTAACATATTAGCTCTTAGAGGACGGTAGTAAAACTTTGGCTTGCGGTAAAATCAAGAATGATGATTTTAAAATTTAAAAATACTTTTTAACATAGTGTTTATGTGCCAATTATTAACAATTAAGCAATTGAAGTCATCATTTTATAACGTAACATAAGTTACATACAAAATACTGTGCAAATGTATTGTAAAAATTTTAATTTTATCCTATAACTTTAATTAAAGAATCTAAAATAATTGTAAGTAAATGAAGAAGAGATCGCAAGTTTTTAGCTGACTCTAACTGTATGTATGTAAGTCTATACACACTTATGTGTGTTTTATGTCTCTTTACGGTCGTTTAACTGCCCGCCATAATTGCAACAGCGAAATGAAAATATTGCGCATACGCAGCGTTGACGAACGGGAACGTGGAAACTCACCTGCACAGACAGACCTTGCAGATGTTTCCAATGCTGCGGCTCTTGCTCTTCCGCCGATTATGCTGGTAGAAGACCGTGGATGAGCCGTTCTCCGGATCGACGACGCCATGTGCTCCGCCATTGGCAAGATCGCTAGGTACTGCTCCTGGCGTCGCTGCACTATCTCCCTGTGTTGTTCCGCCGATGCCGACACCGACCCCGCTGCCACTCCCACTGCCCGCCCCCGATGACGTGTGCGTTAATTGCGCCAGTTTCGAAACGCTGCTGCTGCCGTGACTGCTGTTTGAGTTTTTGGCGCGCTCGCGACTCCGCTCATTTCTATAACGTATCTGGCCGGCGGCAGAGCCGAGACTATGGCCAAAGAGATTGCCCAGAAAGCTGCCGGCGGCAGAGCTGCCAGCGCCGACGTCGCCGTCAGCGCCGCTATAGCCCATAGAGCTTTTGCGGCGTTTGCCTCTGCCATGGTTGTTGTTGCTGCTGCCGCTGCTGCTTGGGACGTCTCTGCGTATGAGCAATTCCGTCTCCGAGTCCGTTTCGCTCTCTTCGTCGAAGTCGCGTAGCGGCACATTGTTGTCAGCCATTGTAGAGCAGGGGCAGAGCCGCACAGGCACAGGCACAGGTGTTTACTTTTGGCGCCTGCCTCAATTTGTTGAACTTATCAGAACGCGAACTTGCCCCACTGGTAAATGCAGTTTTCAGTCTTCACCGTCCAGTTGATAAGGGGTAAATGCTGCACTCTTCTACTTAACCCTAGTGCCACGTTTCCGTTGAGCAATCTAAGGTATACAGGCCGGTGTGGAATTCAGTAAAGTCTGCTGGTGCTTCTCTTATCACACCTGAGTTTTTTGTTTGCGCGGTAAACATGGGTGGCAAACGTAAATCACAGGCATTCCCCAAAGCGGAATTCCGACGATCCAGCAGCGCTTATCGGTCGAGACAGTTATAGACCACAATTCGTCATCATAAACTCACTGTGCGATCGGTGTTTTAATTGACAGAAATAAAGAATAATAAATACGGGGCCAAGACTCCCGGGCCAATGGCACTCACACTCGCGCATCGGGCAATACACACGCACACACCGAGGTTCTCATTTCATCCGCTCGTCGATATGGGTCAATCTCGGAAGCCAACTATTACGCACTTTTATGCTCCACTTCATTCCGCACCTCCCGGACTGATATTTATTTATTATTAGCCTGATAGTCTTATTAAAATGTTCGAATTACCGGGACGACCGAGCTGCCAACGAAATAATTTTGGCCAAACGGAATCAGCTGGTGTGACAGTGTTGTGCAGCTCAAGCTGGCGGCTTTGGCAAACATGTCTGGTGAATGGTTTTGTTGTGATAATGTTTCTGGTTAAACAAAATATAGAAAATCTTATATTTAATATTAATTATTGTCAAAAAAGCCAATTTTGCCAGTGGGCACTGTTTTCATAAGTCCTCAAACAGTGGTTCTTTCTACGCCCATGCAATCACAATACCATTTTGCAACACTAGCTGGCGCCAAAGAATAATTTGAAATAAATTCCAGCAATTCCAAAGTTAATTTTGGTAAAACTAACAGAAATGTATTAACTTGGTGTGTATAAAATGTTTATTCGTAGCTTATATTAGCAAACAAACAATAATAAAAGGGAATTTACAGAGAGATCTCTTAAACAACTAAAAATAATATACACATAAATAATCGCATTCTATTTCGTTGAAAGCAATTATACCAACTGTGCATTGCCCTCGAACTTTGATAAATAGAAAAGTACACACAAATTTTTCTTGAACTAATACATTCCAAAAACTGCAACAACTGCAGATTGCTGTGTTTATATAGTTGAATAAAACGCCTGAATTATATTGCAGAATCTATCGCCCTTCAGCTTCGCTCCGATTGAAGTGCTATGTTGGAGTCCGAATTGGAATAGTTGTGTTCCAGTCGAGGCCGATAATCATCTTCACCATCGGAATAAGAACCCACCGATCGGCAGATGCTACGAAAATTATGGAAAGCAGTGGGAGGTTAAGCGGTGTCAATGTATATCAAATAGGATAAAATATAAAAAAAAGGTAAGCCTACCGCTGCGTTGACGCATATCCTTCGATGGCCAAAGCCTGACTGACCCCCGGTGGCAACAGTTGTTGCAGTAGTGCATCTTTTGCCGAATTGGCGCTGGTCGGCAGCGGCACATGATTCATGTCTACTGAAGAGTGGGACTGCGACAAGTTCGGCGGCGCTGACAATCCATTTGTCAGCCGGGCTCCACCACTGCCACCTCCGTCCCGCTGATCGGCGTCGTCCCGCTGCGTGCGTTCGATGTAACGAAGGGTGTTAAATAGCTCCAGCAGATTACCAAAGGTGTTCCGTAGGTCGCAGTGGCCGGTGATGTCGAAGCACAGCTGGGACACATTCTGGCGCAGCAGGTAAATGGCATACTTTGTCTGCTGTGACGGAAGTATAGATCGTGTGTAAAGGGGAAATCTGCGGTGGAAATGTAAAGAAGCAACGTAAATAACCATGTATAATTAACTAGACTACGCTGCACTTACTCCCTGGTAGTATAGGTCAACTCCTTGATATCGTCTACAATACGTGCCCTCGAGGGTTCATAGAGAATGCGGTTTCGCAACGGTCGGTCCATAATGATGGACAGCATTTGCACCATATGCGCTATGTAGCCCAGGGCCGCACTCACCGCCAGCGGCGAGACATTCTCCATCAATTGCGCGTTTCCTGCCTGACGCGACTCGCTCGTATATTGCTCCATGTGAGGGAAGGCGATGCCACAGATGCTAAGCTGCTGCCCGCCCACGTTCTGAATGTTGTAGATCTCCTGCAGCTCCAGCACCAGTGTCGACATTCGGCGCTCCACCTGCAACAAAATTCGAATTATTTCAGACAACCAGACCTAGCCGGAGATTCTTCACCTGTCGGACTATTTGACGTCGTTGATCTCGCTGCGCCAAGTGCTGAGGAGCCATGGTGCGCAGCTCTAGGCACTCCTGCTCCAGCCGAAGCCGCCGATTATGCAACTGTTGCTGCAGCTTTTCCCGTTGCTCACGGAGCAATAAAAGACGCTGGCGAACCTGTTCGTTGCGCTGTCGAAAGGTTTCCCGCTCTGTCTGCAGCAATCGCTGCTGGCTGCTAAGTCGCTCGATCTGTTTGGTCAACTGCTGGGCATTGTACAGGGTAAGGGGCGAGATCTGTTGCTGCTCAGCAAGCAGCACGCTTAGGGCACGTCCCATGGAATGGTGATGATGGTGGGCAGCATGGTCGCCGGACAATGAAGTAGTGCGAGGCTTAAGGCGCAGCTCGTTTTTGGTCACGCATTGGACGCTGAGGCGAGAGATCTCCTTCTTGATATCCATCATTTGGCGTAGCTTCTGTTGCTGCAGTCGCTGCAAACGTTGCAGCAGTAACAGCTTGTCCAGGTTGCAGCTCCGCCGAATCTCATGCTGCTGGCACTTTAATTGGGCATACCGCATCGTGCTCATCCTCAGCACAGGACTGGAACTGCGGCTGGCAGTCGGCGAATTTATTCCCTCATCTCGGGGTTCCTCCCGCTCCTCTTCCTCCGCGTACTTTTGATAATGCAAATGCAGCTGCGCCTGTAGGCCCTGCTCGGTAATCATCAACGGAGATGCGAACTGCTCGCCGTTTAACTGAAAAACCAAGCAATTACGACCACACTTGGCTAGGGTTAGTGGCGACAGGGGTATAAGGCCGGAGAAGTAGACACCCCAGGTGAACAACAGCTCGGGCGGGCGTGGCAACTTGCTAGGGGTTTGCTGTTGGGCGGACCTCCTGGAAAAAGGAAATGGGTCAACAAAACTTCGGGTAGAGTAAGGCGACATTTTCCCCACCTGCACATCTTTGTAGTCCTGTTTTCAGTCTCAGTTGGTTGGCCATCTCTCCCCTCCGCCGGTCGGTGTTTCCACACCCTTATGCACACGCACTGCGCATTCGACTTACGCCAGGCCTCGTCATCCGTACAAATCTCCGCCCACTTTTGCTGCTGATGTCTCTGGGGCAGCTTCTCGCTAGTGTAGAACGGTTCACTGGCCTTGTCGGTGTGCAGCGTGTAGTAGAGGAGTACGTCCGGCTCAATCTGCTCCTGTTCCCCTGACTCCAGGGCCCCGGACACAATGTTAAATCCCTGAATTCGCGCCAGGTTCCGTAGTCGGAGCTGCTGGGTGGCCAGTGGCAGCCACTTGCGGCAGCGGGGCCGCAGATTCATCGCACGACGGTATCTGGGGAGGCGTGTTATTACGCGAAGCTTGTAGCCCGGAACATGTTACACTTTTAAATCGTTTGTTGTAGTTTTTTCGCAACAACTCTTAACAAAAAAAAAAACGATTAGACAAAACAGCTGTTTTCTGAAGCAGGGTAAGTGTTGGTAAACGATAAATTTGCCAGAGATTTAACTATTTTATAGCCGAATGTTGTTAATACCGTTGAGAGAGTGAAATTTTAAACGTATAAATTTAGTAATAAAGAATACCAATATGTATAAATCTAATAGTATATATGATAAAACGAATGAATTTTCACTTGTTGGCTAAAGTCTATGTTTTTGCTTTCAATCAATGCTTCTATATGAATAAAATGTAAAAAATTATTTTATTTTATTTATATTTCATTCATTTTGGTTTTTAATTAATATTTATAATTATAATTTTTGTTAATAGTATTGAATGGTTTATTTTGTTAGCTTTTTACCCGCTATGGTTTTGTCAACACTGCCACTGAGGACAAAAAGTGGATACTGTATTTGCCAACACTGCTGCACTTGGTTTATTTGGTCTTTTGTCCGCGGAAAAGGAAACTTGCTTGAAGGCTCCAATACAACTCCAATCGTGAAAACTATTATGACCCAGCTCCACGATGCTCAACTACATTAGAGAAGCGATCATGGCGCCAACCACACGTAGCAGCAAAAACAACAATAGCAACAGCAACAGCCCAGGGCAAGATCTCAAGGACGTCGAAGGTTTATCAACATCGAGGGAAAAAGCAGCAGCTGCTCCTATGCGTGGCTACAAGGTTACTGATAACGATCGAACCAGAAAGTACGGCATTGGAGCCAATTCACTGGATATGCTACTATTTAAGGCGAACAACAAGTTTCCGGTGAGTTTGCAGCAAACAGAGCCTGAAAAATTCCCCCTGCTTGGTGCTGAAAGTTCTTGGCCCTGGCAGTTTCAAGGCCACGTCCCTGGCAGTGGCTTCCGCATTTGTTTGGCTCTCTTTCAATGCCAACAGCCTTGGCAGCCAGTGCGCATGCCTGCGTATCCTGGCTGGGGAGTAGACTGGACACTTGTTGCTTCGCTGGCCTTGCTCCGGCTAAAAAAAAACCTTTTCTGAAGGCCACTGAACCAGGAATTTAGGCGAGACAGCCAGCACCAGCACCATGCCCTCGTCCTAATTAAGCCATGTCAAGGAAAGTTCACCTAATTCGTTTACTCCTTCCTTAGCTATCCCAATTACACTTGTATCTGGCGTCCGATGGCTTCGAGGTGTCCGATGACGAGTACTTGGAAAGCTTGCCGCCCCAGACGCTGTTTATTGCCGCAGGACCGGATGCAGTCATTACTACTGGTAAACTTAATATTATTAACTTACAAATAATATACATAACTAATTCTATGCCTGCTCCTTTACAGATGCAGACTTTGAGTTTGAGAAGATGCGACAACAGTCACCGCTTCTAAAAGTGGCGGACATTTTTTACGAGTTTATCGAAAAGCATCCGGAGAAGTTCCGCCGCATGATCACGGATTACGAGCTCCAAAAGCAGCGACGCGTCCTTGACAACACTAAGGCCCACCTAAGTCTGAAGGCCGAGCATATGGAGTGGTTCGAGGGCGGAGAGGAGCGCTTTCATTCGAAGGAGGAGGCCATGGCCATGCGGGCGCAGACACGAGTGCGTGGCTACTATTACAAGGCCAAAGAAGAGCTAACCCGAAATCCGTTGTACCGACAAAATGCCAAGGCTCGTCAGGTTATCAATTCGGTGCTTGACCAGTTTCGGTATTTGCTCATTGGCTGCGACTACTTCTCGATGATGTTTGATAGGAGATGCAAACAGAAGCACGACTTCCTGCAGCAGCATCAGCTTGAAGGCGAAGAAACGGATGCGGGCAGCATTTTGCCCAGCAAGAGACTGCGGCAGGTTATTAAGGAATACACCAAGGAGAACTCTATACTGGACGAGTGGTCGGTGGCCCTATGCACAGACCTCGGCGATTTCTACTGTCAGGGTTCCTATTCGGAGAATGGCAATTGCTGCCCCATGCAGCACACTATTAATCCGTATGCATCGCGCGAGAATCTAATTTTGTTCCAGGTCTGGAATCTGGACCATCAGATCGAACTCTGCCGTACAATTCTGCCATCCCTGGTGGCTAATGTGGAGGATCTTGTCAGCCAGCCGCAAAGAAATTGTTCGTTGCACAAAAAGCGCGTAGTCGACATCTCGGTTCTCGAGTATTTTCTTGAAATTTTTTCTCTCAAAAACCTGAAACTCGTTCACATTGTCTGCCACGAGAAGGTACAGCGGACGAACCGTTCTAATGGTCGCTTAGTGTGCCCCGACTGTCACGAGTTCCGCATTGTACAGGAGCTCATGAAGCTGCAAACGGCAAGTTAAATGAAAACTTCGATAACAAAATATATACTTCCATTTAGCCAAGCAATATTGTACACAATAACTATACATTCTTTCCATTTGATTTGATCATTTTCGATCTCGAACGAGTTAATTGTACAAATCAAAAGAATCTCAAAGTTAACTAGCAACTGAATTGTTAAAAGTATTTACATATAAACTGTATAAACAAAGATTACTCGAATGCATTTAATGTTTAGCAGGCTTAGCAGACTACTAGTATAACGTGGCTATGCAATATAATAAATAGCTTTAAATGTTCGTTGTCCTGTTGGCGTTACATCGACCAGCAAGTCCAAAATATGAAATATATTAACGCATTATAAACATACATCATTGTTAGATGAATGTTGATAGAAATAAATATAAATATGTATACGCATATGTCGAATTTAATTTTGAACGACTCAATAAATATGTCCCCGTTCCAAAATGAATATGAATTTTTTTATTTAAAACCTCTTACCTCGTTTAACTAGGGATCTATCTATCTTCAAATTTAGACCAACAAAAGCCCGGATCTCTTTTTATTGAAACAACGTCGATTTATTTACTACAAATGTTTATTGTATAAAAAATAATACAACACAAAATAAATTTGATATAGATCTAAAATGATAATATTGAAATACATTTTTAAAACATTCGTATGCATACGAGGAGAATAAATAATGATTAAAAAATAGGAGATAAAAGATACGCAAAATGTTCAAAGAAATTATGATTTTCGTAAATAACAAATATCTGCAATATATCTTATTAGTCGAGTTTGATGTGCGTGCGCTTTCGTGTTATCCGGATACATATCAAGCATGGTCGTTTCTTGTATAAATTTATTCAATTAGTTCTTGTTTCGTTTCGTTGTTACCTCACTGCACCTGTTCTTCGTCTTAACTTTAAAGGATTAGTAAATATTCGCTTTCGCTGTGTGTTTGTTTCGTAATGTTGTTAATGTTTAGTGCTGCTACCAAATCGCGTTTAACAAAAAAAACTCTCCTCTTCTCAGCTACAATGGTGTTTGGGTTAGTCGATGTAAAGAAATTTTACTAAAAACTTGTTTTCGTTCCCAAGCGGCACGATTGTGGCGATCCTTGGAGTGGCTGGTACTTAAACTATAGATAACTATAAAAAATAAGTATTCAGATTTATTTTCTGTTTTGTTTTCTACATGTTGATGTTGTTGGGTTGCTATAATTGATTTCTATGGCTTTGAGAAATAATTATAAGTCCGATTGTCCAGGTCCTGAAAAAATATCAAATCGAGAATAGTGTTATTATGGCAATAGTTTAAACTGCAAGAAACAAACAAATAAAGCTAACACTAAACTGTCAAGTCGTGAACTCTGATCCGGGTTCAGACTTGTGTGTACAAAAAGGAAGAAAATAACGAAAATAAATGGTAAAATAATAAAAAACTTAAGCAGCAAACTAATAAAGTGCAAGTGCCAGCCAAATCGGGTTTTGAGAGAAAACTTCACCTTTTTTGTTTATTTCTTGTTGGTTTTTTTTTAACTTCAATTCAAGTCAGTTCAATTTAATTTTCGGGGTAAAAGCCATTCATTGTCATTATTAAAGTAAACGATTAATTTTTGTTAAAAATATATATTTCTTATTGAGTGTATAAAACAAGTTAATTGAGTATAAGAGAAAGAAACATTTATTTATGCATTTGTAAACTCATGAATGGTTAATGTAACGAACGACTTTTCGACAATTTATATTTATATTGTACAATTCATTTCAATTTCATTATTATCATATGTATTGTATTTGTTTATGGTCGAAACAACAAAAAATAATCTTCATTCGTTGTTCCTTGTAAGGTGGAGTTTGCTCTCCAAGCTCATTTTTGTAGGGAAGCATTTGGGATAGGAACTACAGATATACAATAAAAATATTTGCGATATATGTGTAATATTCTAATTCTTTGGTGGTTTAAATTAATATTGTTAATTGGAAATCGTTAATAGTTCTGATTACTACAATTCTCTTTAGGTTGGCTAATTAGTGAGCGTACAAACCTTTCGTTAAAGTTTATGAGAAGTTAAGTTCTGTCGAATATCGCAAATATTTTTATAGACAAATTATAAAAGAATACAGCACACAATTAAACTCAAATAGCGGCAAAAATAAAATTAATACATAGAATAGATAGAGGACAATTTTCGGAATATAATGAAAACATTCAATTAGTTCAAATTGCTTTGAGGATATTTTCGTTTTAATAAAATTGCACATTTTAGGTACCTTAGGATTTTGAACGAGTTTTACAAAATCATTGAGTTGAGATGAAATTTGTTTTTATTTTGTTGTTTACTGTGGCGATTTGATAGATATATTTTCAGTTTTATATGCTTGTTATTATTTAGTTCGATTTCGAGAGTTACATCTTACAAACTTTGAGATGCTCAGGTAGTAGTTTGGTTTTAGAATTTGGTTTTGATTTTGATTTTTGTTTTGTGGCGCTTTACTGAGGTAACAAACGAACGAACGAATGAACGATATTTTTCATTGGTTTCATTTGGTTTTTATTTACATGTATTTATTAGATTTAGTTTATTAATGTGTTGAGTGTATCGGTTTTCAAATTGTACAATGTGCATGTCATGATAGAGATGATAATGAGATGAGAAATGCAACAACTGGCTCTTGTATCACTCGTTCCCGTGGGCAGTGACTGCTTATGCCAAATGCAAATATACGCTCATGGCGCCTAATTATAAAAATATTGGGAGCGAGAGCCGGTTTGAAAGGAACCAAGTTTTAGTTCTTAAAACTTGCACAGAATTCCAATAGTTCTCTTTACCTCAAATCGATTTAATTCGTTCGAATCTATGACTTCTTTGGGTAAGATTTTAGATGAACCGGTCTCACATCCCTGCTATGACTAAGACCCGCCCTACTATATACAATAGGTAACCTCTTGCCGTTTCCTAGACCCTTCGCCAGCTGCTCACTGAGCGTTCCCGGGACTGTGAGTGCGAGTTCTGGCGGAAACACTCAGGACTCTTGCTACCCCGACCACTGGCTATTTCCGGTGACTCTGTGACTCGGGCCAAGTCTCTGTTGATAGTTTTGGAGCTCAGCACTCGCGGGCATCGCACAGTCCAGGGGCTTCGGCGTGGATCCTGCAGAGATCGGAAGGCCTTGGAGGGCAGCACTTCATCGCTACTGCCACTGGCATCGCACCAGCTATTATAGTAGTCGGAGTACTCCTTGTCCTGCTTGGGTGTGGGTGCCGGCGTGCTGTCCAGGGAGCTATTCTCCTGCGCAGAGTCCATCTCCTCCACCAGAGCCCTCTTCGCCGCAGCCTGCAGGCGTTCCATGGGGAGATTCCTTAAATGCGAGCTATCGCTCTTAAGGAGTAGGCTCTGGACGAGTTCGTTGACCAGTTTATCGCTCACCACTCGCTGGTTCTTGGCGGAGGGGCCCAGAATGGGGGAAGCCGGGCTATTTGGGGTCGAAGGGTTGTCAGCATCGATGCTTGTGTTTTTCCGGAGCGGCAGAGAGAGGCGTTCCCGGCGTTGTGTCATGGTTTCAGCGTCATTCAGCATTCCGGGATTCTGTCGCCTCGTGATGGATACATTGTGAACGATCTTTCTCCGACTCGGCTTCAGCTGGAACTCATCGGTTGGGTTGACACCCGCCTCTGGCACATCGTTCTCATCCTGCAGCAGCTTGAAGAGTCTGGAATGTGTGGCTGCTCGTTGGTAGCTGGTCATCTTGCGCAGCTCTGGGAAGCTTTCCGACTCAGTGTCCGTCTCGGACAACTGACGGTTCATATCCGTCACACCGGAGTCATCCTCTTCGATTTCCGATTCGGAACGCTGTGTGCTGCTGTTACGCGAAAGAGTGCCCTTGCCGTGGCCACTGTCCACAGACAATGATTGTGTGGTTAGAGCCTTGGACTCGGTCTTAGTAGGTATCACCTCAAAGGCACTGATCCGATCACGCACTGAGATCTTTGGGGTCTCGCTAAACTTCTGTACCTCTAGATCTGGCAGTCCATTGGGCAGACGTTTTAATTCCGGCTCAACATAGACCTCTGGCAGCTGTGGCTCTGTGTTAGTGGGAGTCGGCGCACCTCTCTCCTCCTCCTCCTCAACTTGTGGAATCGATTGCTTATGATCCTCCATAATGGCCCCGTCCTCACCCACTATTTGATAGTCACCAGGTGGGCCCAGATCCACGTCTTGTGGTTCTTCCACATCCAAGATAACACTGCTGCGATTGGGGGTAGAACTTTGTTGTGGAGGCGACTGCTGACCATCTATGGAGGTGTTGAAGAAGGCCATGGCCTGCCGGTAATTCTGTCGTTTCTGTTCCGCCTCCTCGGATTGTTCCTTCTTTGACCGCTCCTCTTCTATATCCGCCCAGAAATCGGTATTATCATCATTATCATACTGGGGTGGGTGTGCCCACGTATACACTGTGGCTGGCTCGTGCATTGAAGCCAGAGACATGGTGTCCACTTGGCTTAGGTTGCTCGGTGCCATCTCTTTCTGGGACTCTTCCTTGATCTCCTCTTCTTCCGTAGACTCCTCAGGCGTTTCATGTTCTAGTTCCTCGAACTGTTCTGCCAGAACCTTTTCTTCTTCAACCACTGGGTCCACAATTTCCGGTTCATCGCCCCGGGCAGCCTCTAGAGTAGCCCATACATCTATCTCAACAGCTGGTTCATCGGGTAACTTGGCTCTGAAAGCCTTAACTTCCACTGGCTTGTAGGGTGTCTCCTCTACAGAATTCTGGCGTTCCTTTTTAGCCCAGAAGGTGGCTGACTTGTGGAAGGTTACATCGTCATCGTCTTCTTCCCCTGGTTTCCGATTGGCTTCGATTTCAGCCCAGAAATCAATCTCTTCATCCGTATCAACTTCGCGTGGCTCTTCCGGATATTTGGTGGGATCATACACAAACTCATTAGGTTTATTTCCGTCGTGGGAACTTGTTGATTTAATGTCCGACCAAAAGTCCACTTCCTCGTCCACATGATCAGGGGATTGCTTATCATCTTCCTGAGCTGACCAGATGTCAATCTCTGCTTCTTGCTGAACCTCCGATTTGTTTGATGGCGGCTCCCAGCTTGTATGGACTACGTTGTTTTCCTTCTTATTGGACATGGCATTGGCCTGTTCTACTGATGCCCAAAAGTCCTCCTCCTCCTCTTCCTTTTCGGGTTGCTCGATTTCTGTAGGCTTTGACTCGACGACAAAGTGCACCTCTGCTCGTTGGGAATTGGGCAGTGATTCTACCTGAGCCCTGAGAGTTGTTGTCCAGTGCTCCACCCTATTTACTGTTTCCTTTTGTAATGGAGTGTAGGTCACAGTTTTCTTTTTCTTGGTCCACTGCTTCTCTTCGGTATTAATGGATTCCTTTTTTTCTATTTGAGCCCAAAAGTCAACTTCCTCCGTTTGTTCGGGAAGCTCTGCCTGGGACTCGGTTTCCTTTGAGGTAGTTGCAAACGTAGACCAGAAGCTATTTTTGGCGGCCTCCAACGATGCCTGAGTCTTGGACATGTCACCAGATTTGGGCCTAGGTGGCTTAGCTTCCAAGCCATTCTCCTTGGGTCGAAGCTTTGGAGCTTCTGCTGGTTGTTCTGCAGGCTTTGGATCTGGTGTTTTCCATAAGTTTTTGGATTGTTCCATCATTTTCTGAGCCTGCATTTTGGTGGCCATCAAAGTGGCAAAGAAATCAAATTCCTCTTTTGGCGATCCGGAAACTTCCTTTATATTGTCGGACTGTGTTTCCGCTTGGGAAATATTGTTGGTCACACCACTATTGCTTATTGTTTCGCCCACAAATTTGTTGCGCATGCCCAGTGACAATGATGAGGAGACATCCTCATCACTGGCTTTGATCGGTGTGGAAATATCCTCTATGGGATAGGCTTGGGAGGTCCTATAAGGATGTGTAGTTTTCTCCACCGAATTGGAGCGGGATGAGTTTGATAAACTGATAGTCACACTGACCTCACAGTCATCCTCCTCGTCCTCGCTTTCTACTGTGGCCACACTGAAGGAACTCACAACGCTCGGACGTTTCTCCTCGAACTGAGTTGTGCTGCCCACCTGCACGGTGGCGATGTTCTCATCATTCGAGCTTTTGCTGAACGAGAAACGAAGTGGCAATCGAACCGTTACCGAATTTGACTCATTATCCTCATCATCATTATCGTTTTCTTCAATTTCCTTGTCAATCTCATCTACCAGGGTGGATCTAGAGTCATCCCTTCTAATGACTGTCTTGGCATACTCGCTGCTACGTTCTAGTTCGCTCTCTTCTTCGTATATGACACTAAGGTCCTCTTCAACTATGAAATCATCGTCCATTTCCTCGACCAGGCATTCCTGCTCTTCCTCGATCTGTTCCTCTTCGTCATACATTTCATCAGCTGTGGTAACATCATCATCTTCGTCTCCACTGCTCTCGGACTCCAGATTCTGCTCCAGAGTCTTACCCTTGTAGACCTGCACATTTGACACCGATTTAATGGACTGCAATGGTGGACGAGTCCCCATCTTTGGCGTATCCTCTTCTTCGTCTTCACTACTGTCGTCATCTGAATCACTGTCGGAGTTCGAGGCATTCTCACTTGGAGATCTTTCTCCTAGCTCTTTGGACTGTTCGCCAGCATAATTCTTTTGCAATTGCTTGGAGAGATTCGCCTGGGTATTTCCGCCTGCAATCTTGTTGATATTGGCTAAACGCTGGCTCAGTACATCAATGACCTCGTGATTATTGGTGCAAACACTTCGTGGTTTCTGCTTGGTGACCAGCTCCTCAATCTGTACGCAGTGCGTCCTCTTGGTTGGCTCCCTTGGCTGGACGCGGATGTGATGCTGCATGATCACCTGAGAGGGCATATCATCGGTACTTGGAGTGATGATAATGTCAGGCAAAACACTACTGGCTCGACTCTCCTCGGTGGAGCTCTGACTATAGCTAGGAGCTACTGGATAGGGATACGGGTGGCCATAAGGAGGCATGGCATGAAACTGGGGATAGACAGTGGAGGGGGATTGCGGCTCTCCTGGCTGTTGTCCATAGGGAGGCACTGGCGGTGGATAATAGGGGTAGTAATAGGGGTAAGGGGGAAATCCTTCTGCCGGCATTCCGTCCATCGCTTGTGCCGGCGGCGGTGGCGGTGGATATGGGTACGGATAGGGCCATGGCGCAGCCTCACCATTCACTGGCGGAGGAGGAGGCATGTACCAGGGATACGGATAACCATAGGCATAGGGATAATGGGGTGGCACCGACTGCGATCGCGGTGCCTGCGGGGAACAAGAGCTATCTGAGTTGAGAGATGAGTTGGATGAGTGAGTGGGTTCTGCACTGGATGAAGATGTGGGGGGTGGTGTGGGTGTGGATGTGCTTGTGGCTGAGGTGTAACTATGACGTTTCTTGATTTTATTGTTAATCTTATTATGATTATTATTATTATTATTGTTTTCAGTATTTCCATTATTGTTATTATTTGGGGTTTCGTTCAGTTCAACATTTTCCAAACCCGAGTCCAGCTCGGTGTGAATTTTATGGTCTGAGGTCGGTTTTTGGTACACGGTTATCAAATATAAAAGAAGAAGAAGAGAAAGAGACACGGTGAGTGCGCAGACAAAATGTTGTGTTTATGTTTGCCTCGAAATAACTTCGATCTGATCTGATATGGTCTGATTTAGCGATTGGTTAGACGGTCAGGCAAGCTATGTACATACAAGTAAATGTCGCATGAGGAATGCAAAATGGAAAGTCCCATTTTCGATATGCCTTCGAAATGTGCAGAGTGTGTGGGATGCTTCAAGAAAATACAAAAAACTGTCGTCAACATGCAGTCAAACAGTGTTTTTCCATTCGCATCACTTGTGTCAGTCTCATGATCAAAATAATAATGATAAGAAATGGGGGGATTAAATTAAACTCTTGTCTGGAAACTATTTGGCAAAAAAGGTGGTGAAATCTCTCAAAAAGTTCTTTATTTTTAAATTACGATCCTTGATTTAGTGTTAAATGGACCTGTGTTTCGGTGAGCAAATTATTATCGGGGTTAGTGATGCTTGATGAATTCTGACCATATATACAGCAATGATTATTTTGTCTGATGTTTGTGCATGGGATTCAAAACTCTTAACTTGAGTTCATCAGAAAAAGGTTGCTCCTTTATAAAGTATCTTCGAAATATTGTATTTATTTGAACCAACTGTACTTACCGGCATTTTCAGGTGTTGTCATTGCCTGTAGAATCTTGAATGATCGACTGGGTATAGCGCTGCCAGTGTATTTCTTGGGTTCCGGGACTTGCTGTTCACTTGGCGGTATATATTGCTGTTGTTGTTGTGGCGGAGTATCTATGGAAGAGAAATATCTATCTATATTATTCTATAACAATAAAAACTTTTCATTTCAAGGCCTGGAATCTCTCCCCTAATTAATTCTGTCGTGGTCTTACCATAACGTTGTGGTGTGAATCGATTCTGAGCAGATCCTCCATTACCTGCAAGAAAAGCATTATGTTACAAGTCTCTTACGCTCCAGTTTTAATAATATAAGATAATTAGTAGTGCTGCAAATTTTGGATATTAATTATGTGGCACCGAATCTCTGAAATCGAGTGGACAGACACAGGAAGCTGTTTAGTTTCTACCAACTAATTGGTGCTGTTGTGGCTAAAAGCAGCTGTTGTTGTTAGTATAGTTCCCAAACACCCAAAAGACACTTCCCAAGGATAAAGCACTTTCACCACTCTAACGAGTCTTACCCACCGCCGGATGTAGCGATGCTGTATGAGGGATCTATGGAAAAGGAGGAGGGAATTGGAGCAACCACTCAAATCTCACCTTGCGGGGACCAAGCTAGTGGCGTACCCGACTGCTGATCCTGGGCGATTTGGAGGCGACGCATCTGCTCGATGGTCGGACTATTCCGCGCCTGCTGGGCGCTCATCTGCCGGGCGAACTGTGGCCTCTGCAACTCCGCCTCCTGGGGCGGCTGCATCTGCTGATGATGCTGCAGATCCTGGCCCTGATCCCCGCTGCCATCGTCCACGGTGTCTGTTATCTTTTGCAATATTCTAAACGATTTCGATTGGATGGGCGGTGAGCGTGGATCGCTGTAAGTAGATATAGGCGTGGGTTAGGTTAGGTTGATGGTTAGCATGCCATCGAGTATGTCTGAAGTCAACCAAATTACAGCGATTTTGTTTTGTGCAAACGAATGTGTTACGTGTTATGATTACCTTGAATTGTGATAAAATCTTGATGTGACCATGAAAATAACCAAATTTTTCATAACTTTGCAAATAGGCGAAGCTTTAGATGAGAGATTAGAAGAACTACAAATGTATCTCATACTTAATCATACATAATCAAGGATCTGGATTAATATATTGATTTTTATATGAAATATACATTACTTTAACTGTACTTATAATATCTCATATCTCATTTCATAAACTCGTTCTACATTTTATGACGCTTGAACTATATCTAGATATATTCTTATAGTTATTATTGACATTAAAAAAAGAGACTAACTAATTAAAATAGGGATGACAGAAAAACCTTTGTTTGTGCGCTTATATCACTACTTTGAGATTTTAATACATGTACGATAAATCGATTGATTTTTTTATATATATAAAAATGAATCCCAGCAGAGTCTAAACTTTTTTGAGACTAACAATGCTTAAACTAAATAAAAAAGGAAGTCAAAAACGATGTCGTAAAAATGCAATTAAACTTTTTGATATCATATTGGGCGTGATATTTGTGTGAATCTTATTGTATCCAATTTTCCTGTCTATATAACTTCTAAAATAAATCTTTTCTGCTTTAGTTAGTTTTATTGCGATAACACAGATAAGTGCATGGCATGAAGTATAAACATTGTTGAACATTTGAATTTAAGGTCTTCTACTCGCAGTACTATGTACCTGAGACGATTTTTTCTGTAGCGTACCTCCGCCTCGAGCGGACACTGGTGCACAAATAAATTGTAATTGTCCCTAAAGTCGTTGGATTAGTTTGTAAGAAAGCACAAAAAAATACGGATTAGAGCAGGACCAATTGTTTGAGTTTGGCAAAGCACAACAAGGAGTAATAACTCACTAAACACGCAGGACTCTACTTACTTTTGCAGCAGAACCGGCGACGGTGACACTGGACCACCACGACCGCCTCCCTCGATAGCGATCGGAATTATCCTGGTTGCATTGCCATTGGTGTGGGCACCGCTAGTTGGGATTTGCTGGCTGTTCGGCGACAGGATCCGCTGGGAGCTTGGCTCACGCCACTGGCCGCCCGATGCTTGGGCGGGGAAATTGTTATAACCTTGATCGACAAATTGATTAGCTGAGCGAATAATGTGACCTGCAGGCGCTTTCGTAGGAAAGAAAGAGTATACATAGACACACGGTGATAAAGAAGTTGGAGAGTTACACTGTTGGACGAGAGCAGGTTGGGTGGCAGGAGGAGCAGAAAACTTGGGAAGGACATTCCTTTTGGGGGCGGATAGTGCATGGGGGTGGTGGTTTTTTGGGTGGTGGGAGTAATCTACTTAGGGGTTTAGTCACAAACATCTACGGGTTTTTAGGAAAAGCGCCACACATATCGTATAGGACACACACAAATGCAGGAGGCTGAGCCAGGGACTTACCACCAAAGTTGGGCTGAGCTGCGGCATAGGTAGGCGTCTGTTCCAAAGTTATGGGTATAATGCGCTCCTATAAAAAGGATTGATTGTTTGTATTCAATATTTAATTAATTGGAAAACTTACCCTTGGACCATTTTGATTATTGGCATTATTGATGCTGCTGCCATTGGTATTCAGATTGATCTGCAAACGTAGTCCGCCTGCCTGGGGATTCGAGCCAAAGTTTTGAAGGCTAATAGGAGCAGCAATTGGAGTTGGTCCATAGCCATTGCCTTGCAACGACTGAGGCTGCTGAAACGATAGCTGCGACTGTGGCTGCGGCGGTGCGACTTGGGGCTGCGGGGCCGGCGTGGTCTGCCTGAGAGTGGAGGGCAACACGTTGCCATTCTCCTCGGGACGAGCCCATGGTGCCTGCTCCTTGCTGGCCGGCTGGGAGCTGAGCCATCTCAATGGTTGGTTGCCCTGTTGCGGCTGCTGCTGTGACGACTGTTGTTGCTGCTGCTGCTGCTGCGCTGCTGCTGCTGCTGTGGCAATTGTCGCATTGGCGAATCCCGGGCCAATGGCTGCTGCTGCTGTTGCAACAGAATTCGTTGAGCCTGGGGCTCTGTGGGCTGCGCCAATGGAGCTATGTAAAGCGAGCCAACGTTGGTCTATAATACAAAAAAAGGAATTTATATTATATTTTATTATTTTGTTGTTAAAAATCCAAATACTATTCCCATTTAGTGTTTTATTCAATGCATTTTCATGTATTGCCAATTGCCTCAAGTTCAAAATTCGTGTTTGGCCTTTGCATTCATCTATTTTTAGCCACTGCACTTGATGAGTGCGTTCAATGTTCCGTCCAAAGTGTGATGACAAGAGTCTCTTATAGATTTTGATTTAAAAATATCTTGTGTTTCCGCGAGTCATTTACTATGTGAAAGCAACTAATTGAATATTACTCATACGCCGTGTTGACATAGTCCCTGAGTGGAGTATGAGTAATATTCAAAGCTAAAGGACATATGCAAATTACACAACAATTAGTATGTAAACATGCGTAATGTACCTGAACATCTTTGGTAATATTATGAGTTTCGCTTATTTGGACTTTAAATTTCACACTCACCGGCTTGGCCGCTCCGGCATATTGGTTTTGTTGAGTGCCAAAATTTTGCTGCTGTGCATTGAACGTTGCTGCTGCTGCTGGTGATTCAGTCCGTGCCGGGCTGAAAACATCCCGAGATCGTTGTTGCTGTTGCACATTATTGTAAATGGGCTGCGGATGCTGCGACTGCGACTGTGGTTGCTGTGGAGTTGATGGTGCACGCTGTGTACGCCAGGGAACAGACTGTTGCTGCTGCTGTTGCTGCTGCTGCTGTTGCTGCTGTGGTTGCTGCTGTTGCTGCTGCTGCTGCACTGGAGTCTGAGCCAATGGTGAAAGCGCAGCTGCAGGACGTTGTTGCGGTGACTGCTGCTGCTGTGCATACCGGAAGGGGCTCTCGGTGGATCGCTGTGTCGCCTCGAATGGCGATACAGGAGAGTCCGTCTGCCGAGTGTAGACATTCACAGCCGGCGATGTGGGCATGGGCACACTGCGGAACTCTGGTCGAGCGGTCTGTTGTTGCGGCGACTGCTGCTGCGGATACTGCTGCTGCTGCGACACTTGCTGATGCTGCTGTTGTGGCGGTGTGGCCGGTGGAGTTGGCAATTGCTGTTGCTGCTGCAGTGGAGGTGTCTTGGGGGAGGGCAACGAGGGCTGTGTGTAGGGGCTGTAGTTGCTGCTATAATTGTTGCTGTTGCTGTCCACGGAGGCTGGCGTTGGCCTAGGACCTACATTTGAAAGACAGGATATTATAAAGTGCCCATAGATTTTGCTTAACTTCATTAATCAAATTTAGTGCTGTTAGTTGGAGGATCTTTGTTGCCAATTTGTAGGGCCTTGTGGATGTCTGGTTAGTCGAATGGGGGTTTAAAAGAAGCAACCTCAACCGCTTAGTAAATGCTGGCGATGTGTGGTGAGTCGTATCGGGATCAGTAGCGGAACCAAAAACCCAACGAAATGTAAAGCCAGCCAAATCCTTCAGCTCTGCTCACCATCAACGGCATCAGGGGCAGCCGCTGCTGCTGCCACCTCGGGCAACGGGCTCTTGGACCGATCTTTGACGTACTCATCCTTCCAGAATGTGTTCTTCTCCACCGGCGGAGGAACCTTGCGGAGCGCCGCCATGGGATTTGGCGGAATCTTGATCTCCGGCCGGAAACCTAGCGGCGGCGGCTCAAAACGCTGTGGCGTCGGCGACTTGCGGGCCGTGGCCGGCGACCCGGGTGCACTGAGTCTTCCACCAGCGGGCGGCGCGAGTGAGCTGGGTTGTTGTGGGGGTGGTGGTGGGGGTGCAGCAGTGACGGACTGTGTGCCATTCTTACCCTGCTGAGACTGCGGCTGCGGCGGCGGCGGTGGCGGTGGCAGCACCTGGAACGGCATGCCCATGGCAGCGGCACCAATGGAGCTGGCGGCTCCACCCGGCGACTGGGGCTGGGCGGGTCTGTTCTGTTGGGCGGCGCCAGTGGCACCCTCAGACTGGGCATTCCGGGCCAGGCGCTTGGCCATGCGCTCGGAACGGATCTGGGAGAGATCGATGCCGCCGGGCGTGTAGGTGAAGGGCTTCTTGTCTTTTGTCATCATCGCGTTCTGGACGCAGGCGGGAGCCTCGAAGCCACCGTTTCCGCCTCCTCCGCGTTGTCCATACCTTAGAGTGGGAATAATACAATTAATTTACATAACTTGATTACGTATAATGACTTTTAACATAATAAAGTGTTTACAAATAAAGAATACTGTTAATAAAATAACATATATTCCGATTATTCGGCTAAACCATTATTAAATTTATCCACAAAGGCTTAAAAAGAATACATACTAAAATATGCAATTAATTTTTTAATGATTTGTCTAGAGGTTTTCTTTCAGTGCGTGCTTCCCCCTTGGGCAATGCTAATCTACCATCCGTCTCCACTTTGTTCGGTCTATTTATCATAATTTTTGTTAAATCTTTTTCTAATTTATTGCCTCGCAAAAGCCCTCATTTGTGATTTTCCTTTCTTAGCCGCTGCTTGACTAATGAGTCGCTCATCGATAGTTCAATGAGCCAATGTTTGGATATTTTACGATCAAGGGGGAAAGTGAATTGAGTTGAAGTTGTTATGGACAACCGTCCATAAAAGGTGAGGCGAACGATGAAGTGCAAAATTTGAAAGGTCGAAAGTGAGAAGTGGTGGCTGTATTATCGCGAAAAAATAATAATAAAACTGTTAATGAAAACATTACCTTTACCTGTCACATAATATTTAAATGATTGCCGAAATACGATAAATAAAAAGAGAGCATTATGATAATTTATTATAAATTCAGTCTTCAATATGAGATTAAGTAAATATATCTTAATCAGTTGTATAATGAAAACTAAGGTTTTCTTGAAACTTGTTTTATTTCACTTTACTTTGCAATATCTTTTAATAAAATCAAATAAAAAACAGTTCCACATTAAAGTATAATAATAATCCGTTGACTTTTCCTGACCCTGTAGACTGTGACAACTTTCTTGGCACTTTCCCAGCGTCACATTCAAGAAATCATTCACACTTGGTGCTTAGTGCCGCATTTTCTCCTTATAATTTGCCTAACTTATAGTGCTTACAATTTACTAATTAAAAGCGAAAATCGAAGATGCTCGGTGACGTTCTCGTTAACGTATGCTCCGCACGATGCCAGAGCATAAGTATGAAAGCCTGTTATGTGGAAAGAAAGTGATGGTCAGGCATCTCACTGCAGCTGGAGCTTGCAATGTACATAAGAAGAAAAATACTATCATGAAATTAAAGTCTTCTTAATTTACTTCAAAATATATAGATAATGCAACACACTTGTAAATATATACAAATTGTTAGCTTGAAAATAATGATTTAACTTATGTTCAGGTTGAGATTCGAGCAAATCAATGGTATATCAATATTTCTATCATCCTAACTTCGACTTTGATTATTGTAAATTGGTCTTTTATTGGAACTAATCAGGATTATCTTTTCTAAAACCAAAGTTATAGGACATAATCCATCTGATATTCAGTTGATCCTGACTAAAATTTCTTTATGTGTGCGGCTGAGTCTCATCTCGGGTTCGGGTTCTGAAAAGTGGTCGGGCCTGTTGCTCGCTTCATTAGTTTTTATGTGTTGTGCGCTTGTGCGTCGTGAGTGACTCGCATCCAAGTGGGTCAGGCGAACAGGAACAGGTGAAGTCTCTGGTGCTGTCGCTTTGCAAAAAAGATGACCTGGCCAAGAGCTAAGCTAACTTAAACCGCAACCGCAACCGTAATCGCAACCGCAAAGGCCAAGTTGTGTGGGAAAACAGTTGCGAAATCACCCACAAGTAAGATTTAAGTATCGAACTGGCTTACATGCAAATTGGAGCGCGTGCATCAAAGTCAAATGCAAAAAGTGACGTAACTCAGTTGCCACTGTGGTCTGGCGTCTGATTTGCAGGCAAATCGAATCGAAGCCAGATCTTTAATTGCCGCCATATGGGGGGGCGAACGATGAAATGCTGTCTACTCCTTATACACACCGGGGAAAACTATGGAGAGATATGCCCAGCTGGTTGAGGCACTCATGCCTATGTCTGCTGAACTTGCCATTGATTATGTGCGAATTAATAGCATCAGGCGTTGCCATAACTGTCGGGACGTGCCCAAAATTGCGAGGTCGTTCGGTTCAGTTCGATTCGTTTATTGACTCGACTCGATTCAGTGTAAATGGCAGGGTAGGAAACTCAATTTACACAACAGTTTTGCTAACTGTTTTTCTTTATTAAACGTTAGCCGGACTTATAAGGCGCGATTATGAAAGTTATTGGTGGCCATAGACAAGCCCAGAAAAAATATCAGGTTGTGCACCGACACTTCCTGGGGCGACTAGCTCAGCACCATTCATATTCATTGTTCTCAAATCCAGGCAACAAAATATACAAATTTCCCATGACGAAAAAGACAGATATTAAAAACTAAATGATACACGCGTTTTGGGCCAAAACTAAGAGCACACGCGGCACCGGCACTCAGGGACAGATGTCGTCCGGTGACGTCAATGGCTGGGACATGGCGTCAGTACCCCGGTACTTGGGGATTCAAATGGCCAGCAATTGACCACAAGACAAGACCGCCAACTGTTCGCTCT
The DNA here is from genome assembly GCF_035046125.1 of Drosophila serrata. NCBI lineage: Eukaryota > Metazoa > Arthropoda > Insecta > Diptera > Drosophilidae > Drosophila > Drosophila serrata. The sequence goes on from NW_028256998.1 coordinate 850,472, forward strand.
GCCCTGACAGATTTGGCAATTAAAGTGTCAGACCCAAAAACTACACTATACTAAGTACGTTGGAAGCAGGAAGAGCCAACGACCAAGTGCATGTTCGACTGCTAGCTGGATTTGCTCGCAGACTTAGTTGCAATTTGCTAACAATGATACATTTTCCTTGTCACTTAAAGCTATTCTGTGCCTTAAATATACAAGATTCATTCCATATATATTCCTGGCAAAATATCCAAATCATGTTGGTAAAAATAAAATTGAATGCCAGCAATCTTTTCCCCTCGTAAGCATCTATCCGTGCATGAGAATAAAACATGCAACGATGGCAATTTAAAAAACAATTTCAAAAAACGGAATGACAGAAAAAATCTGTTTCATTTTCACTTTTTAATATTTGCATTTTTTTTAATTTTTGTTTTCGGTTTTGAATGTGCTCATGCAAATGAGCGTGCAAATATGCCTCTCCAGGCAACCGACTTGAGCGTGGAACCGGTGGATCTAGACCAGATACGGGAAATGGATCGGGGGAGGAGTTTCAGTTTCCGAATGATGAACTCTTTAATATCTCAGGAAAATATAAATTTGGGGGCGCAATTGTGGGATATAACATTAAGAGGTAATTATAATTTAAATTGTAGTAAAGCATATAATAAATATTTGATTCCATTTAATTAAAATTTGATTTTTTATGTTACTATCAACACTTTTATTTTTGAAGATCGATCGATCTCTTGATTTCCCGACAAAGAATACTATACAAACCTTTCCTAAGAGTTTTTATAAGATTTATTATATTAAACTTGAGCTAATAAAAATAGTGTAAATAAAGATAGTTTTCTCAGAGTTGTATATAGTTACATTGAAATTTCTTCAGAGTTCTACTCGTGGCAGCAATATTGTTTAGGGTCAGTATAACTTCTATCTTATAACCCACACATTTTGTTTAAACCTAGTTAAAACAATATTTAAATTACATTACATTTAATTACTTAAGAAATTCCTGAAACCATAATACCCCCAGATTACCCTGTTCGTAGACTCGTTGCCTAGAAGTTTCTGCAGTTGCAGCTGGCTGCGCATATTTCAAGATCAAGGGCAGCAGCAGCAGCGGCAACAGCAGAACCGAGAACTTGAAAGCTGCCACATGCAACATGACATAATGATAGTCATTGTCCGCCCGTCCGCCGCTCTCTGTGAGTGTGCCTATAAATAGCTGAAGCCGCAGGCGGAGTACAGGGTGTCCCGTCCAGCCATCGCCCACATTCCACAGTTGAGCTAATCTAGCGATAAATATTTACTTAGAAATTGTTTTCGCCTGTGCAGTCTAGGTCTTTTCAGCTATTATTTCACCTATTGCGCGTTAGTTAGTATATATACATATAAGTAGTATGTTATGTCTGTAATAAAGTACATTTTATTACATTTCTTATTGCTCTTAAGTAAGAGTAGGGAAAACAGTGGTGTTCAATTCAAATTTTTCTTTTAAATTAGATGTTTCCTTGCCTTCTTTGTGACCCAGCAGTTGTTTACTTATTCACTTGTTCACTTGGAGTTTTCCTGCTCACTTGCTCACTTATTTGCTTATTTGCTCAGTGAAACTTACAATGAATCCGTGCAGTTTTTGACAGCATCCCCGTTTGGTGACAAATCCGTTGATAATTGAAAGCCGCGATCCTGACGAACCATATAAGCAGGCAACGTGTCTATGATGGCATTGGCCTTATCATTGTAGGAACCAAGTAATTCGCGATACTTGGAATAGACCACTCGCTTTAACTGTGGATTCTTGGCCGAAACAGGGCCTGATGATGATGATGGTGCCGGAGAGTGCAGCGTTGAGGTGGCCATTGTTTGCTGCTTTTATTTTTTCTATTTCTTAACTTTTCTTATCTTGACTTTGTTGTTTAATTAGGCTGACTTAGCCAAAGCACTGATTTCAGTTCGTAGAAGTTTGCACAACTCTGCTTAAATGTTTTTTATACTGTTAATTTTATACAATAATTAACAGAGCTTCAGCCAGCTGTTTCATTTGTTATCTTTCTTAAAAAAAATAAATTGTAATATTTTTTTCTTGTGACAATTGCAAATGTAAATGCCCTTATCGTTCGAGTTTTGTGAGCAAATGTGCTCTGGCGCAAGGCGAAAACAAAGAGTTCAATGAATAATCTACAAATTATGGGTTGGACAATAGACTGGGGACAGAGACTGGGACTGGGACTGGGACCTAGACGGCGTGTGACTCAACAATCGATCGATTGCGGCTTGTCAATTTAACCTTTTTTTGACACAGGGCAGCCGGCAAATGCCCGGCGCTGACGATGACTCACAGCCGCGGAGGAGAATGATCATCATTGGACTCTTTTGTGGAATCGAGAACAGAATCAAAGAGGCGCATGAACAGCTGGTTTTCCTCATGCTGAGAAGCGAAAGATACGCTCACGCATCTTTTCTTATTATTATTTTTAGGCATGAGCTAAAAAGAGTTGGCTGAAGCTAAACTAACGCTAACTGGCCGCGTTCTCTTTTGGAGGCAGATCCTCTGACGGGAACTGATCTGGCCCTGGCCTCACAGCCCACTTTAGTCACTCACTAGCGAAGATACACGCGCGGCGTAGATGTATCTCGCGGGTTCGCTTTGTATCTTTGGATGCGAACTGGACGACCGAACGCAGCGGAGTCTCGACGCGCATTGAAGCGGGTTCGCTGGAGGTTGGACAGCGGAGACTGCGGCTGCGGCTGCGGCTGAGTCGAGTCGTTCGGCAACTTGTTGCAGATACATTTTACATTTTAGCAGTGCCGCAAAAGGAAAACCGAGCTCATGACAAACGTTCGCCTGGCACGCGGTGTTCGTCGCTGTCTATGACCGTGTATCCACAAGATACACGGCCTGCCAGCGGCCAGCGGAGCGGTGCAGAGCGGAGTGGAGCAATTTATACGTCTGTCAAAGTGGTTCGATGCTGGCGACAAATCTCCAGCTAAGCGCCAAATACTTTCGACGTTTTCGTTTATCTGTATCTGGTATCTCGCGGTTGTATCTGCATCTCTTATCGTGCGGCTAATTGTCTTCACTCCGCTGTCATGTAGTCTGCTTATTACTTTTGTCGCTTTTCACAATTAAACCGAAGTCTATCTCCCACTCCTCCAAGTGGAATTTCATGGGGATTTCTTTATCGAATCCGCGCACTCGGTTTGCTCTAATTAACAAGCTTTGGCGGAAATGTGGCCCACTAGCCTTGGCAGACAACAAATAAGATTGCTGTTTTTTTTCCTTTCTGGCCTTTGTTGCGATTAAATAATAATTGGCAAGAAAGCGATAAAGAATTTTAAACACCGAATGACTGGGCTAAAAGCATTTGCTCTGGCCAAAAGCTAAAAACTCTCACAAAGAAGGGGAAAGTCGTAAGACGACAGGCCGCTAGTGAAAATGTATCTGCAACCTCATCGTTCGAAGCGAATTGATTTTGTGGAAGGTTCTGGGCATTGAATTGACTTTCGATTGATTTCATATACGAACTGTTCCAGACTACCACTTGCAAGGAGCAAGATCCATTGATAATCCAACCTGGTAGAGGTACCTTCTGGCCCATTCCCGGTTGCAGTGACTCATTGTGCAGACTGACAGACACATTAGAACCACCGGCAATTGACGCACACTTGAGAGTCGACTCGAGTGGCTGTCAATAATATTCGATTTCACTGAGAAAATATACGAAAATGTGCTTTTCCCCTAAATCATTCAATAATAGTATTTTGGCTGCCGCAAAACTGGGTCAGACAGAGATATTCGGGACTCTGTAGCCATCAATCACCAGGGCCATCTAATTAGTTAGCCACAGGCCTCTCATTGTGGGAAATGGGAGATGTGATTTCTCATTTTGTGAGAGATGAATGAGATTTTTAATTATGTGCTAAGTGTTGCCACGGTTCTTTAGCTTTAATTTCTTTAGAAACTCTTTCCCTTTCGTTTTGATGCAAGTGGTGAGGTATTCTTGCAGTAAAATTGACTTAATATTTAAATTAACATTATTCAGATTGTTATCCATCCTTTTTACCCAAAGAAACGCCTTTTCGTCTGCCATTTAATCCCATAAATTAACCAAAACTATAGTTTATCCACATAGTATATGTATATAGATATTCAAAAGAAAACAAACACATACACAAGCGTAGGCATATATACATCGATTAGATACTATTTTTACCTATTTTAATGCTGCCAACATAAAACACAGCAAATTTATATGCCATTAAAAACAAAAGCAGAAGAAATCTTTTAGCAAGAAAATAAAACAAAATGTGATAAACTAATCATAAAAAGAAAACGAAAGCAAGATCAGATAGGAAAACCGAAGCGGGAATACCCTTATAGCTTAAGATATCTATAAAGAAGAGTATAAATATTGATAAGAATATATAAACATTACTGTATCTAGTTCATAAAAGTTTTTAAAAAGTTAAAGATAAGAACGGATAATATTAAATGTATCTAGTAGAAGCATTTTTTAAAGAAGAACCACATAACATTTGCGAATTAGATTAAAAAGTTTTATTTTTTTCATTGGCTTAATTATTGTAAAATCAGCGCAAAAAATTTAACACTACAAATTTTGAAAATCAGAAATTTCACAGTTATAATAATAAATTTACTTTCTCAAAGTGTATACAAAGTATCTATTCAAATCAACGCCCACACCCCAAATCCCACCGACACGAGCCCGTGCAAAACTATTAACGTTTTTTTTCACTGTGAAATTGACCTTGAAATAAAAATCGCATAGCCTGAGGAAAAACTTTAATACATTGTATGATAAAAAAAATAAAAAGTGGCCCGGGTGAGGCCTCCGCAATCGCAATCAGGGAACTCATTCATCACTTTCTACGACTGCCGCCCGAGTGTGTGCAACTCGTTTTGCATTTGTCATTTCTTGTGGCTGCTGCGTTGATTGCATGACATGAGCACATCAGCCGGGCAACCGGGCAGCCCGATCCATGGCAGATCTGCCCATGGGATTGGCTTGGAACTCGCAGTTATTTATATTAATCTGGCCTGGGTCAACGTTGCAGAGTCGGCGCCCCCAACGATCGCGGGTGAAAGTTAAACGCCAGGCTCTGCTCCGACTTAAGCCCGTTGCACAATCGATGGCGCCCATATATCTCCTCCGCCGATAGTGGAATATGCAAAATGAGCATTTTTCTTTTAATATTATTTCTACCCTGGCCACATGTTGTCGTCATTCATCGTCTACTGAGACCAGCCAGACGCCCCGTGTTATGTTTTTCTTATTCCTAAGAGATTAAGTCGTTGGCAGTTGTGAAATATAGCCAGGATATCGATTTTGGCACACGAATAATTGGATTTAAAAACTAGTAATGAAAAAGTTTGATTTTAGCGAAGGAGAGAGAAGAAAGTATATAGAAATAAAAGATTTTCAGTTCGATTTGTACATATCTCAAGTATTCTATTAATTGCAGAGTATTTTTCCCAACTTCCTCTTGGAAATTATCCGTGAATCATAGCTAAAAAACGATCCAAATCAATCCCATGGCTGACATTAAGTCAAAAATTGGTGGTGTTGACTTGTCACTTGGGTGTGGCTTCATTTCCATTGCCATATCGGTTCGGGAATCTTCCTTTAATTTTAATTCCCTTTTTGACATTCAAATTTCATGGTCAACTGAGAGCTTCGCTTGAACTTCAGGCCACCGATCTGTTTGCGAAGTTTAAAAATGCAAGAATGTGTAAAAATAAATAAACTCACACCTGATTTACGTAATCAACAAAGGCGAAGACACAGAGACACAGCCGACAATGAAGTGTGAAAATAATTGTCGTTGGAAAAAATCAAAGTCATGTTCAGTAATGCATCAAAATGCGAAAAATAATTTCAACTTAATAAAAGTTCACACGAAAATAAACACAGACTTGAACAATATTTATTTCAAGTTCGGGCATTAAAATGTACAACGTATATAACTTGTTGATATTGATCTTCGTTAATTGTTTTTCAAAACTAAAGCTGCATTTATATTTATCATAAAGTGATATTGTGAATTATAAAATTTTTAAAACATTTTGACTCTCGCAAATTTGTCAATTTCTTTTAAGACTTTGACCCAATTTCCTCAATATATTTTTCTCATATTTTCGGCTGAAGAAAATTTATGCGCTACACATCAACGTCAACAAAAAGAAATGCAAAATAAATAAAGTGAAAACCCCAAACATCTTAACCTGAAAAATACGACAAACATAAAAACACAAATGCATTTGATGCCAAATTCTTGACTTTTTGTTTTGAAAGGTTCTTGGGGAATTTGTTCTATATGAAGTGCGTGGCTTTGAGAGAAACTTCCGGTGAATGCCGACAGTCGTTCGAATTCCGAAACACGTGTGCCAAATGCTTCTAGACAGAACTTAAAGACTGCTCCTCCTCCTCGCTGGGGGTAAGACATAAAACTGTGCAACCGAGCAAAATGTTTGTGAAAAATACGAAATTTAATTAATTAAATGGCCTGACAATGTTGATCAGGAAACTGAGGGGAAGGGACCACGAACACCGAAAGTGTCGCCTGCCAAAAAGCGCGTGCACCATTTGGGACTGGCCAAAAGAGCTTTGGGTGTGGGCGCGTAGGCGTGGGCCATAGCCGATGGCCTTCAAAAACTCATGTGTGAGCCTTAATTGTAGAAGAGATCATAAAGATGTTGAGCGATATATGTACATACATATATGTAAGTATATTTTATATATACAACATACACATATGCACATACAACTGTTTTATTTATTCTCCGACTCGTGTTAAGAGTTTTCCCGGATTCAGTTGTTTTTCTTTTTATTAGTTTTCGTTTTTGGGTTTACTCTTTTAAAAATATTGATGATAAGTTGTGGTAGGAAAAATTAGCAGCTGCTGTCGTCCCTACTAGGTATTTTTAGGTATTACGATCAGTTTTGTAAATTAGCAAAATTCGACATTTCGATGTAATGATATAGGGAAGCTGTAAATCATTTTTTAAAGGTCCAATATATTCAAATTTTAATTAAGCCCTTATATCTTAGAGAAATAAATTAATAACATGAAAGTAAATTTGTTTATTTGTCATAAAAACTGTTTCTTTGAAAGGTAAATTTGTTATGAAGAAATTGGTATTGTAAAGTAGGAAACCATACTTTAAAAGAAAAAAAATATATATGGCAACAATATTTAGAAACTATATAATTTAAATATATTATTTGTGTGGGGAGTATTTTTTGAGCTTTCTACTTTACTTAATTATTCTATTTTTTAACTGTTCCAAATTCAAACAAAAAAGGTTTAAGTTTTGAAAAGTTCGAAATGTTGCAGCAATTTAAACGCAATCTGACAGTCGACTATATTAATTTTGTAAATTACATGAATTGCCCTTAAATAATATGATTATTAACTTACCCAGAACTCATGTTAGCCGGTTATTATGAATTTCAAGTTCAACTTTAATACACTTTTGCACACCGCCTACACACACAGCCGCCTGTCGGAAGAAATCGCGCTCTTTCAATTTTTATTTTGTCGTAGGCGTTGGTTATTGCCAAATCGCACGCAAGTTCTACGAAAAGATTTTGCAAACGACGCCTATGCACACAGAAGCACTGGAAAATTTATGGAAAATTGAAAGAAAATTATGAATATTAAGTCGGGAATTATTTATTTTTTTGCACAGAATATCACGCGTTCTTATATAATTTTTCGGAACGGGCACGAACACAAGCAATCCATTTGGAAATAGTTTTCCTCATTTATATAGTATATAGACTATAGTATATAATATTTAAATAATATTCGCACAGATTCGGGATGATCACTCTATTTGAAAATTGTAAGGTTTTGGCCCTTTTTTCACCAATGCTCTGTTGAGAATTTTGTAAGTTTCTATTTATAAAACGCGGCACAACGCATTGCTCACTTTTGCCAGAGGAAAATACTCGTATCTATATCTATATATCCGTATATATAGACAGCCCAGCTAGATAGATGGTATAGATATATCTATGTGTTAGTTTCTAGTTGAAAATTTCTTTATTTCGGATGGTTTTCTCGTTTGCAACGCGTTCAAGTTAGCAGCCCAAGTCGCACTGAATTCGCACACGAATTTTCTCGGCCGAAAAGCCGAAAAATACATTTCACATTTCGAAATGAATTTTCCTGCTTGTTCTTCTTGGTCTTTGGTACATATTCTATTCGACCATCGGTCACGTCTGTGTCTACATCAGTGGGCCTGTGGTGGTCCCCCGTTCGAGTGTGTGCGTACTTTCGAGCGTGTGTAAAGTGCGTCTGCTTGGAAAATTCGGTTCTATGAATTTTTGAGTTTATTTAAAAGAAATCTAGAAATTGGGCAAGTCTTCGGTCGTTTTTACTTATTGTTCTCCTCTCTTCCCGTGTCAGAACAATTCACACAGTTTGGCCTAATGCGCAATGCACTTATGATTGTTTAACCACATTAAATCAATTATTGGCACTCGGATACTTTCACGCTGGACGGGTTCAACACGTCCCGATGATGTGCACCAGGCAAAGTGTTTAGCAATCAACAGGCAACATTAAACTTCTGGTTCTATTTACTTAGATACTTGGCATTCCAAAAAGATTTTATGAGTGCTTTAAATGCTTTGAAATTATAATGATGGGTAATTGATTATAGATATTAGATCTTGATATTTTATTTTTAATACGAAATTTATGCCTGGTATCTATAGCTGACGCAAGCATATATTTATATACTTGATGAATATCACCAGACGAGCTGATTTAGCCATGTCCGCGCGAAATTTCAAAATTTTACGCCCACTGTGGACCTCGTAAATAAATGGAAATGTATAACAAATTTATAACCTTGAATTCTGTACGAAAAAAGGCAATTGGGACTGGGCGTGACACTATCCTTTTAATTGTAAAAGTATGTAAATATCTAACAATTGCATTAAGTTTCAATTATACTTAGGTTAATTTTTAAATAAACTTTAATAAAATATTACTATTAAACATTGTCTGGTAATCAGAAGCTTTAAAATAAAAGCATTATAATAGTAAACTCAAATCTCTAATCTAATAATTTAATTTGTATTATATGTATTATATTTATATATTTAATTTTAAGATTACTCATTAATTTAATATTATGTTTAACACTTTCCATGAACTTTGTCAATAATATATGCAATGTTTTCAAATTTTCTTGGAACATATACATATATTCTATTCTAAAAGATGTGAATGATTTCATTCTGTTGTTCTGGTCTCTCTTTGTCGGCGAATGAGATGATAAATCATTATAAATCACACATGCTTGAAAAATAAATAATAGGAAAAGACCGCTAAACAAACATCCAGTGCAGATATGTGTATATATATACAGATGTGTAAATATCTTTTATATATGTAGATATTCGCTTAAAACAAGGCGCAAGTCTCGAGCGCAGGGATATAAGCGAATAGACAAATGTTGTGGGAATTAGCAAATCATTCATCTTCAGGCCGGAGAGCAGACAAATTTTTGTATTTAGATCTGTGAACTTACACTTGGTTGTACAGAGACGACCATTCAAGATCTAAATCTTTCTGACTGGACCACCTGTCCAGGAGCAAGGAGATCACAACACTGTGGGATGATGCTTCCGAATATAAATAGATTGTTAGCTCTTTACCGGCACAATTAGTATATATATAAATATTTACACATATGTACACAAAATATATATATGTAGACAAATATCGGTTTGTACTTTTATTTATTTTTGTGCAAAATGCGCCATTAAATTGTATAAATAGATCTTTGAAACGCGCACAGGCCGCTGAGTCAATGAGTGCCTCGAACATTAACCTCATTAGAAAATCAAAAGATATATATTGTGATTCCCCTGTGTGCAGAGTTTCTCAGCTGTCCGGCTTAATTCTATTTTATTTAAGAACGGTCTTTAAGCCATTGTCAAATGAAATAAATAAATTAAACAGCATTCAACCTTTTACAGTCCAGATAAGATAAAGAGAAACCTATTCCAATTCCTATCATTTTAAAGCAAAAGCAGACAAAATTTGCTGAGATTTTTTATCCAAAAGAGTACTTTTACTTTAGCCAAACTTGTCACATAATAAACATTTTACACCCTATATAAGTAGTGCTGTAAATCTCCGCTCTTTTCGAAATTTATTGTTAATAAATTAAATTATTTTTACTAAATTATGACGAGCCTGCGAGAAATGCGATTTGATGATTTGTTTAAATTCAATTCGTTGGTCTTCGATGCCCTAACCGAGGTGTATAGTTTGACATTCTTTGTGGAGCACCTCCTGGAGTTTCCAGGACTTTCCCAGATCGCCGTGGCTCCAGGTCCCGAGGGCAGACGTATGGGCTATATCTTTGGGAAGAAAGAGAACCTTAGCAAAAAGTGGGGCTCGCAGGGTCATATTTCCGCGCTGACTGTGTCCGCGGAGTATCGACGTCTTAGTGTGGCCACCACCTTGATGAACTACTTCTACAAGGCTCTGGATCTCAGAGGTGCTTCCTGCATCAACCTTTTTATGCGATGCACTAACCTGGTCGCTTATCATCTATACTGTTCCCTGGGTTATGTACATCAGCGAACTGTGTTGGATTACTATCCGGAGCCGGAGAATGCTTTCGAAATGAGAAAGTACATACGACGGCCAATGGAGGTTCAAGCACCAACGGCAATTAGGTAATGAGCAGGACTTCCCAGATACGCAGCATCTGTATTTGAAATAAATTTCAGCTTCAGCTAATTAAAAAAAATCAATTGAGGTAGTTTTTAACGACGGACAGATTTCCGTTGACGCACGAGGGCGAACTATAGATACGGATACACATACACAGTGCAGATACTTTTGCCAAACGCATTTATGTTCCGTCTCCTTGCCAAGCGAATTTCCATTGCAAATTCGCGTTTGGAGACGGTCAAGGCCCTTGTTGTTGTGCTTTCTATTAGCAACATATTTCAAAGCAAACAAATTTATATATATATTGATATATATATAGAAATATAATGGTGTAGCATGTGTCTGAAAACACGCGCAATGATTTTTGCTTTTTCGCCATTTTACGCAACTTGAAACGGACAGAATTGAAAAATTCTGGTTCAATGTTGTCATATAAACAAATCTTGTTTCCATATGTTCTCTGACATATATTTTTTAGTTTTCATCTTTGTCTTTTGGGAGGTTTCCCAATATTTTTTCTAAACGCTCGAGTGCAATGAACTTTTTCTGAAATTTTTATTCATGTCTGCGATATGATTTTAGCTGCGATGGGTAACTAGGGTAATGGAAATATTAACATTAGTTTATTGCGTGTCACCCATGAAAATATGCCTTATTCCCACCACATAGAGCATCAGAAGATTGAAAATCATATTGCCAAAGCTGTAGAACTTGTTCCTCGTAATACCATTCAGGGATCTTCGTTCCACATCACTTGATAAAGGCAGTCGCATATCGTAGCCATGATCATTGGCATAGTACTGAGGCAACCAGCGATACTTCACATATCCCAGAGTCTCGTAAAGACAAATAGCACTGACGTTCTTCTGACGCACAAAGAGATCCACATAAGGGTCTTTAAAGGTATCTAGCAATTTCCTTATAATCTCCATTAAACCAGAGCCTAGACCCAATCTCCGGTACTCATGGGCCACGGCCAAGGCAGAAATGTGTCCGTGGCTAGCAATCTTTTCTTTTCCTTCACCAATGATGTGTGTCTCTTTAGAGTCCATTATTCGGGTGCCCAGGATGAAACCCATAAGGCGGTCATCAGGTGCCACTGCCGAGAGGACCAGATCGGGATATTCCAATATCTTGGGGAGAAGAAACGGCAGTGAGTACACTTCCACCAATGGATCGAGTACAATATGGTTAAACTTGAACATATCTTCGAGTTGGAAAAGTCTAGGTGTCGTCATTTTGCACAAGGATTTGTGTTGTGCTTAGAAATAATTATGAAGTATAATAATCAACGAGCTGGGACTACTTTGTTGTCTTTTATATATTTCTTTTTATTATATGTTCTTTTGTAATGAAATGTAAACATGAAACACAAGCCCCTAAAACTATCACCACAAAGAATAATTCAAACTTGCACTGGCATTCATGGCATACGTTCAGGCGTTTCTTTAAAAGTTGATTGGCTTTATTATTATATCTCATTGCATATCACGTCTTAGACTAACCGCAATTCTATATTTACTTAATATTCTTGTAAACCCAAGGCAGCAGGGATGTGACACGTGTATATACGCCAGGATATTGTCCTTTGCCACAGCCAATGCCCCAGGATACAATGCCCACTTGGGTATAACGTCCGCCGTCATTGATGATCATGGGACCACCAGAGTCACCCTGAAAGCATAGGATATATGTATTTGAACTGGAAAATAACATATATTCGACTGAAGGATTCACACTTACACTGCAGGAATCCTTGGCAGCTTGTCCTGCGCAGATCATGGACTCTATGATGCCACCTGGCGCTGCTCTTCCATATTTCCTGGCGCACTCTGCGTTAGCCCAAATGGGTATATCTACCTTCTGCAGGATCGATGGCTGTGGTCCATTCTCCCGGAGGCTGCCCCATCCTGCCACAGTGGCCACCTGACCGCTGTAAGAACGTGACTGCTGCGAGGGCGAGGTGGGAAGGCAAATGGGCTGGATCTCTCTGGTGAAGGACACAGGCTCGCTCAACGTAAGTATGGCAATGTCATTGTGCTGGGAAAATATTATTAAAGTAAAGAATTAGAGCAAAATATATCTAAGAAAAAAGATATTTGTTAACTTACTAACGTGCTGAACTCAAATCCCTTGTGACGCACTAAACGCTTTATTCTCCGGGAAACGTGCTGCACCTCAAAGTCTGTCCGGATATTGTAGTCGCCCAGGTGGGCCGTCAGAGCCGCCACATCCCACGAGGTCATGCTGAAAAATATACAAAAATAAAAGCTCCTTTAAGGAAGCATCGATCCTCCTCGATCCTTACCGTGCCACACAATGAGCTGCAGTGAGAATATGACTGTTGGTGATGAGACTGCCTCCGCAGAATTGCTTGCCCGACTTAAAAAGCACTGCTATCCAGGGGAACTCATGAGGACTGGCATTGATGCCACCCACAATCCTCTCCTGGTCGGGAGACACCGGATTCTTGTTGCCACATTGCAGTGGCAAACCCTCTGGACTGCTGCCACTCACCGGGCGTCGTGTGGTCGTCGTTGTTGTTGGTGCCGCGGTTGGATAGCTTGGGTAGCTGGGACGCTTGGTGGTAATGGGACTGGGACGCGGAGTGGTGCGTTTCGTGCTTGGAACTCCACCGGTGGTCGGGTGCGTTGGATAATGATGATTTGGGGGATGTGTGGGCAACGGTGGAGGCCAGCCGCCGGTGGTGGGTGGATGGGTGGGCAACGGTGGCGGCCACTGGGCCACTCCGCCCGCAAAGGAACCGAAGGGCCATTGGTAAGGATTAATTGGAGTGGCTGGCTGAACAGGCACCGGGTGCTCCGCTTCCGCTTCCTCTTCCTCTGGTTGGACTTCGGGATCGGGACTCAGCTCTGGAGCATTACCTTCGATGGTGTTGACGTCCTGAAAATCCGGCATATCTTCTACGCTATTTGCATTATCAATGGGATCTTCAGGTTGGGGAGCATCCGCGGGCTGCTCATTGTCCTGTTCTTCCCCTGCATTTGAGTCCACCTTATCTGCATCATCAGCAGACACCAGAGGTTTCTCAGTGGTCGTTGTTGTCGTGCTGCTGGGAAGTGGAAACACTCCAAAGGAATTGGCATCGATATCCGTGCAGCAAATTCCATTATTGACTCTTCCCAGCTGGTCAAAGAAGTTGCAAAGATTTCCGTTCAGACCGATGCCTCCAGCGTTTGATGGCCACTGGCGCAGGGTGACGAAGGTCAGCTGACGAGCTACCCGATAGTACTGGCGACATCCATCAATCCGAACACAAACACCAGCCTGTCCACGGACCGTGAGGCACTTGGAGCCCTCCAGGGGAGCCCAGCCTCCGGGACCACCAGGGAGACCAGAGCCACCTAGACCCGCTTGCCACAGCAAAAGATTGGGGTCGAAAAAGAACTGACGACGCTGCCGACTAAGACTGACCAAAGGGGGGGAGTCTGCAAATTGAAAGAAAATTATTATTAAAATTATACATTTTGCATGATACTGAAAGGATACAAATTTTGATACAAATTTTTCAAAATATATCTTCTTGAAATTTGTCTTCCCAAAATATCTTTCCAATACCTGAAGCTGGGACAGAAGATACTTGAAAAATGTTTGCAAACCAAAAATACTTATGTATATATGTAGGTCACAGATTTTATACGCTTATTCCGGAAATTACAAAAAACGCTTTTAATTGTCTGTCATAACTCCAGATCTTCAGAATCTGTATCGCACTTGAATGAACACTTTTGGACGCGTTTCAGAGAGCCGGGTTCGTTAACCCCTAGAAAGATTTGAGCTACATACGAAATTGTCTAGCCAAAACTATGGTACTTTACAACCCATTTTTGAGCCAAATCTTTTGCGGTATTGACAAAGCACCTACAAAAATATACATATGCATATGGGATATAGAAAGACCAAGCCAATATTTACACAACATTCGTTCACGTTTCGAGTTTCGGGTCCACGCTTCTCACCCAGCTGAGAGTGATTACTCAATATTTTGACATTTTTTTGTTGTTGTTGGTGTAGCCCAGAATATTGACAATAAACTTAAGCTTTTTCCATACTGAATGACAATTGCTGTGCCATTTTTTGTTGCGCCAGAGATGCTTAAGTTGTTGCCCCCCCAGCGAGGCAACTTTCTACTGTCAATTGTCATATATTTGTCATGTCCATTGGCAGCTTCTTAAAATTGGTCTAGGCCTTTGTTTAGGTCGCGGGCTCTATTTGGTTTCCCTTATGTGGTTGTTCTTGCTATTTAGCATGAATTTGCCATAACTTTAATTTATTAAACATGCCTCTCGCTGCTCTTGGTCCAAAAATATACAAAGTTCGAGTTTCGAGATTCGCCTAAATGAGCTATTTCGATCGTTTATTCTCCTTTGTGCCGATTAATTTAAACGAGCTTCTTGTCAACGTATGGCCTTTATGGTTTCTATTAGGTGTAAATTTTATTGATACTAATTCCTATATAATGTCCATTTGAATGGGTAAACCTCTGGAGCTGCAGAGTCTCACAAATCAGCACGTGGTTTTTACTCGTAATGATGAATACGTTCAGGGCGTGACAGGAATTTATAATTATTTTCAGTACATTTTACAAAGTATGCCTAAACCCCAGCGCAAAAATGTTAATCCTCTTCTGACTCATTCCAATATTTCAGTGGAATAATATTACTCATTTGCCCCAAATAATGTCATTTGTTTTGCTTATGGGCTATAACTTTAATTCTTTTTAAATTGTTATGACAAGCTGTCACCCAAAAAAACAAAATAAAATAAATAAGCTTTGATTGATCGATGATCCCGATTTCGACACACTTAATACGCTTTTGAATTGGTTACATTTTCAAGAGATGAAACATAAAGTCTTTTGTATTTTATATTTACTTTATTTAAAGGATAATTTTAATTTTTCCTGGAAATTCGTATTGTCCTCGGAACACCCATCAAGTAAAGAAGAAACCCTTGAAGATATACTAAAGATACACTAAACGTTTACGAGGAATCAGGGGCAAGTGGCAAGTTCAAGGTCTTTCGACCGTTACAGGCTGTCTACTACTAGGAGTGCTGGCAAAAATAAACCTGAATTCCTGCACAAAATCACTGCAAACTTGACTTGGAGGAGGTCTACTTTATAACCGCTCTTAAATTTTATGTGACCAGCAGTCATATAAACGATATTTATCGTGGCTCCCAATCCAAAAGCTGTTAACAACCGTTCAACAAAATGTAAATAAAAATTAATTTTTAATGAATATTGCATGTTGTTAAATCGCTTAAGGTGTCAGCTTATTACCTGGTATACGTTTATAGCCCAATCTGTGAGCCATCCCAAATTAATAGGCTTATGTCGTCGCCCCCGAAAAGACATCGAGCCCAGATCACGCCTCCCTCCATCAAAAGTGTTGTCTAATTGTCTAATTGTTGGTCGTAAATAACAGAACGAATTGGCGGGTACATTGACAGGCGACATAGCACGAGCAATCAAGTTTGATCCGAAAGTTCAAGCACAAGAATCTTTCTGTAACTGATCCAAAAAGGGCCAAAAAGGGCCAAAAGAGGCCTATACACCTATCATCGGATACTATTTCGCATTTCCCCCCCTGTTGCCATATACGATTTATAGACTTTTGAAGGTCAAACAAGTAATGGTACGTGCGTGCTTTGCATAAATCAAACAGAATCAGAAAATTCTCTTTCTGAAGTCGTTGAACTTGCGATTATATTAATGACGTATATTTTAAACAAACTATTGATAGTGCTAAGGAGGTATAGGATTAAGTTATTCACAATAATCAGTGGTTGATTGTAAAGTTATTTCAACATCTTTAAAGTCTAAGGATATATTATGTCTTAAGGATACCTTTTCGATCTCTTAATTATATTCGATATATTAGTGAAACCCAGACCAATGTAGAAGTCCTAAAGATATACATCCCGACAGTTAAGGAATTTAGAGGTTATTCAGCATTTAAAAAAGATACATCTGATATCTAATCTATAATCCTTCCTGATGAGTAATGCCAATAGAACCATAAAGTCTATATTAATTTATTATTTTTCAAGTTGCAAAGGCAAATATTATAAAGCAGGGGTTCTTTATACTTGGTTCCTGACTACTTTTCGAACTTATGTACATATATCTTCGATCACAAAGAAATAAGAAAACATTTCATTGATTATCACAAAAAATATTTAAAGGTGAATGTCCCAAGTTCCTACTTAGATTTCTTCAACTCAATGACTTTTTAAGAAGATGCAACAATTTTATACATTTATAAAGAATAATGAACATGGCCAAAAAAGTAAGGATATTTTATGGAGTTGAATAGGTAAACTCAAATCCTTTAATATATCACCAATACTCACCCTTTGCCACTTCATCGATAATTTTCTCTTCAGTGACATTAGCTGCACCAAATTCTGCTCCCTGCGCCGTCTTTATATCACCATGGTGCAACACAGGATCTCCTGCCACGCCGTCCGTTGGGGATGGGAGATCTGCTCCAGAGATTGTTTTAAAATGCAACAAATGCACACAAAGTAATAAAACTCTAAAAAATGCAAACATTCTTGCTGCGATTGTTGTTATCTTCCCAATTTGTTTTCGTTTTGAACTGGGCAAACCATATATAAATTGGCTGCTATATAGTATTAAGAACCGACACCACGAACACGCCTTGTCGATATAGCTTTTTCGAATGCCAGGCACGTTGCCCGATGGCATTCACCTGACCACGACGACGAAGTTCTCGGACTGGGACTTGCTCCTAAGCTCTCCTCTAGGTTCCCGGTTCTCGGTTCTCGGTGCTCGATTCTCGATACTCGATGCGTTAGACGGACAGGACCGTCCGTTGGGTTGTGAGGTCCGATCGCTTCTGAGCCAAGAGCGGATCTGGGCTTCGGTTAACAGCTACGCTTCCAGACAGCAAACAGAGACCGAAGAAGCAGCGACGCGGCAGAAATGTTGACGCCGAAGAAGCCGCCGAATTGTCAATTATGAACGCGGTTTCTTTCTCCGGCTCACTTTTGGCCAAGTTATTGGGCCGCCTTCTATTGCTCACGCGACGACAAAACTACCGCTAAACTAGTTCTAGGCAACGCCTTCATGGCCAGTGCCCACCAGGCAGCCGGCGGCGAGTTGTCCTCTTCGATCCCGAACCCGAATCCGATCCCAAACACGCACCAAGCCAGACTGAATCTAGGCAACAGCCGTGGCCCCCTGGAAGTTGTTTGTGCGACTGTAAACTACTTAATAAAAGAAAAATCCAGCTGCGGTTGCATCTTTTGCATCTACAGCAGCTCGATTTGCCATTGTTAAGCACTTGGAGAAATTGTTGGAAGTCCTCTTTTAAGGCCGAATTAGAAAAGCAACACAAAATTAGATTTCGTTTTTATTTTATATTAATTCTTGTATTTATATAAGTATTTTTCATAAATTAAATATGGTTCTGGGTTTTTTATCCTTGCACTCTATTAAATATATTTTAGCTTAAGAATTGAGACTCAGTTTCTCAAGCTTACACCTTACCTTTACATATTTTCTCTGCATGACCAGATTAAATTTCCATTTAAATTCCTTGGTGCATATTGCATTGGGTGCTTCATTTCCACTTGGCCACCAGAAGTAGACCCGTCTCTGAGTTCTTGAATTGCCGCTTCTACTTCCCCAGTCCAAGTTTAGTAGATGCAAATGTGTTTGCTAAATAATATGGAAACTTTACGACGATCTTAGCGATCATTGAACTTGAATGCCAAGGAGCATCATACAGGATTCAATTAAAACCAAATTCAACTTGAACATTAATCAGGATTCTGTGGCAATAGCACTGTCATTCCAGAAATCGGACGGCGCCTTGGGTGTTAAAATCCAAAATTAAATCAATTGTTCTCCCAGAATTAGCAAGATCTTTGGAATAAGATCACTCGATCTCCGTCTCAGTTGTTGATGGATGGAGAGGCGAGTGCCTGGACCATTTATTATATTTCAATATTTTGCCAACTAATTGTCTGTAATTGGGTGCTTTGGGGCATATATTGGCCCGTTTGACTGATCGACAAGTGGGAGTGTTGAGAATTGTGTTTAAGCAGCACTCAAAAGCCATTGAAAAAGATGCGTTTCGAATGAGTTTTGAATTGTTAGAAATTTTAGAGGGCCAATTGAAAGTTCTTGCCTGAGAATTGCGTCTCTCTGTGGCCAATGAACTCTCCTATATCATCTATGTATAAATGATATATGTAATTGTCATAGTTAAGACTCACCACATCCTTATCCATTTCGTCATTGCTTTATTCCTTTCAGTGTGGAGGTGACTTCAATTTGGCTATTCATTGTATCATCGAAGTGAGCTTCTTTTTGGATATCCAGATGTTTTGCCTTGGTTAGGTGACGTTTTTAAGGTCGAAGGGCACTAACTATCATTATCGATGTAAACACCACGGAGGACACGGAAACAATGAGGTCAGGGCGACTGCAGTGCCAGTATTTATACTCTCCGAGTAAAGAGAAGAGCAGAGAAAGTGAGAGCGAGAGTAAGAGACAGAAAGAGATATCTTAGAGATACACATAGAGAGATAGGCATACCGACAAAAATAGAGAAAGAGAGTGAGAGAGATAGAGAGAGAGAGAGAGAGAGAGAGCGAGAGAGACAGAGCGTTAGAGAAAGAAAGCTATTCAGAGACATGTTTGCATTGACATGGATGGACATGGATAGATCGACTCGGCTTTTGTTGGAAGCTTCTGACTTAAATTATAATATCCTGCAAGAGTATAAATATAATATGTTCCGTCTTCACTTAAAAAAGAAATTAATAAGCTTTGAATATAAGAAGAAGACCTATTTATAAATAAAGAAAGCGAAGAACAGTGGTACATACCTTAAATAGGGGGAGGGAAATATAGTGTTTAATAATTGACCCAATATATCATTGGCTCCTAAATTATAAAAATAAAGACCTTTGTGTTACAATAAACATTTTACCTAATATTTTACCTCTTTAACAACAATATCTTTGTATCTACAAAACAAAAAGGTATACTTTTGGGATAAAATCGAATATCCAAAAGCTTTTTTCGACATTCACCGGCTTTAGGGAACATTTTTGAAAAGATCGTTTATTTTGGAAATTTCTTATAATTTATAAATCGTTTTTTTTTTCGTTGAACATAAATAAATACAAAATGGTTATGTAGAAAATTAATCCAAATGATTGCCAAATCGTTTGAGCATAGAACATTATTTGGAAACAGCGTTTAACATAAGTTTGTAATTGTAATTATTAGGCTAACACTAACTAGGAGCTAATTATTCCTAGAGAAGGGGATTTAGTGCCTCATTGAACCAGGAATTTCTCGATAGGAACCTTGGCAAAGAACTCGTTGATGTGCGCAATCAAAATGGGAGCCCACTGCTCACGGGTGGCTGGAATTCCGACGCGTGTGATCTCCGGCAGATTCTCGTTGACCAGATTCAGGATCATAGCATCTAAGAAGGGGGAGGATAAATTAGATCGGGCTATCTATTATTATATCAATGCACTTACTCAAGTTCCGATCGGAGAAGATGCCGTTGGCCACCACCTTGGCGTCACCGATATTGACATTGGCATTCAGTCGGTGTAAGCTGAGACGCTGCTGACCGCTGGGCAGCTGTTCGATGTGGCCGTCGGTCAGAATGGTGGCCTTGACGTTGTCTGGAGAAGGTAATAAGGCATAAGGCACTTGACCACAGGTAAAAGGCAATTGCACACTCACCGATGGTGATGTTGAAGGGACCCTTGGGCACCAGACGCAGGCCACCGAACTTCACGTCCGCCTTGAAGTGTCCACCAGCCTTCAGCTGTGGCAGCTCAACGCCCAGTTTGATTATAAATCCGTTTTCGGTGAAGTTTGCAGCCACACTGTTCACCTGGAGCTGGCTAATGCCATAGATCTCCATGTTCTTGATCAAAAGGCCACCTTGGATGCCATCGTTGGTGTACCGGAAGATGCCCCGCTTGTAAAAATAGGGATCAATGGCGCCCATGTTAAACTCAGGCACACCCTGGTACTTCAGTTTGGGGGCAAATGTCTGGATCAGGCCACGGATGCACTCATTGAGCTCCGGCGAACCGAGACTACATGGTGTCACCTCATTGGAGCCCTCGGACAGTGCTGTCGGCGCCGGTGGTGTAACTAAAAGGCGAAAGTGAGGGGAGGTTAGTGCACAAGTCGGTTAAGTCATGGTTAGCCCCAGTTGTAAAGTTCGCCGAGGCATGGCATAGCATGGCGCCTGGCCCGTAGTGGATAATAATAATAATTATTATATATATCTGTCTGTGTTTTTCGGTATTTGTGCCAGCCAACCGGGCATGAAGCACTCTTCACGTGTCCCCAGTCTGATGGGCACTGCACAGCCTCCGACACATGCAAATGGGGTTTGTGTCAGGGTGACACCTGTCAAGGTCATTGTGAACAAGGAAGAGCACCATTAGGCATGATAATAGGGGAAAAATAAATTGAATAAATCGGAATATAAATCATAATTTAACAGTTTCATATAATTTTTTATATTTTTATTAGTTTATGTTTTATTTTAATAAAAAAGTGAATCACTTTATTTCCAAACAATTTAAAATATATAATAGATCATCACGGAAACAATGAAGATAGTACACTAAAGTACAATTAAGATTTAAGCGATATTTAGTCATTGTCTTCTGCTTCTAATGACAGGGTAAAACGAAGCATAAAAATTCCATTATTTAAATGTTCCTTTGTATAAAGCATTTATAATATTTATAGTTACTAAATTAAAAATGAAAATGAACTCAATGCTGGCTATTAAGTAGTTAAAGAATAAGAGATAAGCCGCAGGTAATTTTCAGGTGAGTTACGTACGTGAATAGCCACTTAAGTCATTTTGGGCTTAAATGCCCAAAATAAAAATTAGTTTTCCAATGTTTTCGTCTTTTATTTTACCTTTCGGTTCGCCTGACAAGTTCAATGTCAAAGGTGAGCTGTCCCGCTTGTTATGACATGGAAAACCAACACGAAAAAGGTGTCAGAAAGTAGCATAAGCACACGGGCTAACTCGGCTCGAAGTTCGTTGCCTAAGTCTTTTGTTTGCCCAAGTGAATGTCAATAAATTTTTTTGCTCGCTTAATTTTAATTTTTTTTGTTCATCGTCGGCTGCCGTTGACGTTTTCTTTGCGCAATTAGAGACAACTTACAATTGCAGCTTTCAGCTCGGCACAAGCCCAGCAGCGACGCTTACGCATTGATGTAGGTCAGTTTTTTTTTCAATTTCAGTTTCAGTTTCAGCGTCAGTTTTTCGCTTTTTGTCAGCATCTGTGGCAGCGACAGCAGCCGGTTTCGGATTTATGCCTGCCTGTTGTTGCTGTATTTATTTATTTATTTTTTGTGTTGTTTTCTTTCTGGCGCTGAACTCTTTTCGCAAGAGCGCAAACACACACACACAACCCCAACACCTCGTCGCTGATTAAATTAATGTAATTGGCAATATATTATTGTGATTTTTTTTGTTGGGCCTGTATTTCTGGTGTTTATTCTGCATTTATTATGAGCATGTGCCCTGCCTTGCATCACAATTTCTATTTGAACAGCGTGGAAGCGACGATAACTTTTACTCAAATTTATGTGTAAGTATGTCAAGTTCAGGTGGCCTAGGCGATGACTTGCTGGTCTCTTTAATGTAAATATACACAGGTTGTATATGTATATATTTCTTTTGTCATTTAAAAAAGTGTTAAAAGTCGAACAAATAAAAAAAAGATTTTAAGTGCA
Source organism: Drosophila serrata (assembly GCF_035046125.1). Classification (NCBI taxonomy): domain Eukaryota; kingdom Metazoa; phylum Arthropoda; class Insecta; order Diptera; family Drosophilidae; genus Drosophila; species Drosophila serrata. The sequence continues at coordinate 872,970 of NW_028256998.1, forward strand.
AATACACTTGCTAATTTCTATTGCAATTTACTGAGATTGCTTGGCTCTTGCCAAATCTCATTAAAATTATCGTTTACGATCGCTGTTTCTTTAGTATTTTTCCCAATTTTTTTTGCGAAGGTTACAGGCCTATAAAAAGTGGTGTTAAGTATATGCAAAACACATTTAAACATTTTTTAAGAAGCTTACAATAAGCGAGCGGGACGGATTGGCATGGACAGTACACCGCTGGCCAAGGCCTGTACTGAATCTTAACGAAAAACCTCAAGTTGGCAAAATAAAATAAACTGAGAGGAAATACAGAATTGTGGTCAGAGACAGGAAATACTATTATACGAACATACAAAGTACTGAAAACAAAGGGAAGTGAAAAATATTGGGACATTGAATGTCATTGTATCCTTCGTAAAACAATTTGCTTAAGACATTTTAAGGATTTTAATAAATTAGAATAATTCTTTATAGCTTTCCACACAATTAACTTTTTAAAAATCGAAACGTAGTAAAATTTGATTTTTTGCGAGTTGCCTTTGAGAACATTTTTAGTAATTTAAAATCTATTTACGATTGCCTTCTTAAAAATAAATCTCCATCTTTCACAAATTGAATCGAAACCATTCGTTGCTGGCACAGCTAACCGCAGCATGTGCTTTTCGATTACATTTACAATTACATTAACTGCCGCTTAGCAAACGAAAGACTTAGGCAACAAACTTGTTTCGATTCGTACTTAATTTTTGGTGGCACATTTTTTGAGGGCGTGGACTGGCGCTCTTTCGTTTGAATATCAAGTTCTGGCCTTTGTTGCATAAGCTACCCCTTACCTGAATCGAACTGCTGGCCGCCCAAATCGTCACTGCCACTCGTCGGACCGCTCCTGGGATCGCTGCTGAACACGCTTGGCGCGGATGTTGGCAGCGTGGCGGCACTCGCCACTGGAGGAGCACTTCCGAGTGCGATAGCCAAGGCGACCAGCGGCAGCGAGATGCAAAACGACTGCATTTTCGGCCAGGCAACTCTCTTGCTTTCCTCAAAGAAAACTAACAATCGAACAATGGGATGCAGGCGATGCAAACTAGTTTTAATCGATTATGGGGGCTGGCCTTTTTGACTATTTTCGTGTGACTCGATTTAACACACGAATACAGTGCAGGCTGTAATTTTGTTTTCTCCGTTTTTCCTTCGTTTTTTTCTTATTTTTCTTATTTTGCGTAATTTTTGCAAACCGGCTTCACTTTTATTTCTTCACGAGCGGTATGTTTGTTGTTGTTGTTTACGGTCGGTTTTCTCGGTTAACTGCAATTGTTGCTGCAATTGCCGCACACAGTCACAAGCACTCCCACACACAAACACACAACCTAAGCTAATTGCCAAACTTCTGCTCAAAAAAATTGGCAAAAACGAATTTTCGAGTTGACGGCGCGCGTTGCTTGCAAATCTTGAAATGAACGCTGCATAAAACTCACGTTTATTTATAGTTTCCAAAAGCTGTCCGATTTTGTGTTTGTGTTCCAAAGTTTTTCCAAGCCGAAACCACGAAGCCACCAACAACCACATGCGGCCCAGGCAAATCCAACGAATTTCGATTCGAAGGCTTTAGGCCGTCAGAGCCGAGCCCAAATCCGAAGTCAAAAAGCTCAAATCCCACGGAAAGCTTAGTGCGGAGAATGATATGCCTGCAAATGCAGTTTTAGAGTCACAGCAAAAGTTGTCTGATCTTATCAGAAATTTTTATTTGCCAATTATTTATTATTTTATCTTAGAAATTTTAAAGTTGTATAAATAATGATTTAAATAACGGAAAAAAAATATATTTTTATCACCATTAACAGTTTGTGAAACTTTCTAAAATAAATTTATAGGGCGTGTTTTTTTTATTTAGGACTCTCTTTCAGAAAAATTTCCTCTATTTCCATTGATAAGTTAACCAAAGAAAAAAAATCGAAATACATGCTTTCACTCTTCATTTATCTTAAAAAAGGAAAATATTTACCTGTGTTTTTATTCAACTGTGAAAGCTCCTAAAGAAGGTGTGATTTGATTCTTCTCGCTATAGTTTATATAAAGATTAATGATCGATACGTGGTGAATGTTAATATGTAATATTATAATAGTTATTACACCAAGCATCAGATGGTTAATGGCTCTCCCAAATCTGTCAAACGATGCAAACAATGAGGAAACTGTCACAGCAATCAGTGAGTGTCCAATCCCTGTTTTCAGTCAAAGTGCAACAAGGCACGTTGTGGATACGTTTTGGGAGGCACTGTGACAGTAAGGCCCTGCAAAGTGTTCATGTAAAATGTGGGTCAGTTATAAATCTTTGCGGCTGTTTATGAGCATACATATTGCATGCTAGGCAGTAGGCCTCGTAAAATTATTCATGAACCTGCGACTTTGTGGTGTACAAATCGATGTTCAAGGTTGCCTGGAACGTCATGTCTTGAGTCAGTATTTTGAGTGCACAGGTGGTGTCTTTTAACTACAAGAATTGATAACAGAAGAAGTAAATTTCTACTTTTATCTTGTAATAATTTTTTGCAAATTGTCTTTAAAATATCTATTTAAATTATAGAAGCAAGCCACACTTAATGTGTCTGGCATATTCGACTTAAGGCAGGCGACAGTCGCGTGTTTGTTTTGTTATCTACCAATAAGACCCTCTCATGTATGCACATCACGAATTAATAGCTATAAGCATATAGAATAATTAATTATTAAACTGACTTGTGCATACCAACCGCAGAGAGATAAAAATAAAGCAAAAATTAAAGTCTGGAAATTTATTAGCAGCACAAAATGTCACAAAATGATTTTTATTAACATCTAAGTGAAACCTTAGACCACTTAGAAATTTAACTACACAAAAAAACTATTTAAGTATGGGTTAATATATATTATAAAGCTAAATCAAAAGCCCTAGTGCGACTTATTTTATGTCTACTAGAGCTTTTAAAATCAATAGGCTGATTTGTTAATCTAATAAAATCGATGAAAGAATTGCTTAACAACCTAGAATTAACGAATTTGTTGCTTAGTTATGATTGATTTCCCACTCCAATCAAATAGCGAACTGTAAGAGTAAATAGCTTTCCTTATTGTTTTTATTAATTTCCCATAAAAAGAACCCTGGTGAATTTTTTTGACGATAACGAATCAATTATACAAATATGAACTATAAATTCCTCCTTACTGTCAATATCTTGTGTGTTTTGGCATACGATTTCAGTTCTGCAGATTTTATCAGATGACTTTGACCTTTTATAGTCAACAGTAAATTCATTTAACAAATAAAATCAGAAAACAATATTGTCAATGGTAGAAATTATTTCCGAAACCTGAAGTTTGTACATTTACTTTCCATTTCAGATATTTATCTCATTTTTTTTTGTCTGTATAGTTTACAGATCCCTAAAATGTTTATCCAGAAATTGATTTGAGTACTTAAAGACGATTTATGGATTTAGTTTTCATTCTGGTATAATAAGGTGGCAATGTGAAATGTAATCATCTGACTTTCCAGTAAATTTACAGGAATTTAGGCATTCAAAATCGTGTAATAAATTTAACAACCCGTAGAACTATAATCACTTATATTCTCTAAATAAATTATATTTCTAAAGATTTTGTTTGGCTCAGAATACGTTCCACCTCGGCTTTTAGTTACAGCAAACTCATTATTTCTACAGAAAAATTAACTTAAGGGGCAAATGGGTTGACATCTCTGGCATCTGTTTACTCCAAAGCTCTGGATAGTGCGTCATCAGCGTTCCTTCTAATTTTTATGGCTTAGGGTTAAGTGTTTCTCTAGTTGAATTACTAGCTCTAAACAATAATTTCTGCCCATACATTTATACTCTTTAAATATGCCTCAGTTTTTTTCTGTCTAAACTATTTCATCCCTTAAGTCCATCTTTCTAATATTGTGTCGTTCATTGGAAACGTTTGAATTCCATGTATCTTTTACCCTTGCACACATTCAGTAGCTACCTGAAGTAAACAAGCCCCTAAAGTAGGCAAGATATTGTTAGATACAATTTATTTTCCTTGGCATTTATAATTCCCAACTGGCTCTAGCAGTTTGTGTATGGAGAGCCTTGGGTTTTACCGGTTCCAGTTATCGCTTCTCGGCCTTATGGCTAAGATCAAAGTGTAGTATCTGTTCTTATCAGCTTAACATCTGATAGTTCCTCCATTGGAGGACAACAAATGTTAAACTGATTTTTGGAAATAGACGGATTGCTAGGAGCTTGCTCCACCTCTGTCGCGGGTTGGCCCGGTATTGCAGTACCGCCGGGATTTCGGCCCAACTAAATAATAAATTGCAAAACTCTTAAGCTAAGCTGTCTGACTAAGGCAGTCTTGCTTTAATTCACTTTTATCACTTGAGCTGGGAATGTTCCACAATCTCCACGAGTTGATGGAATCCAGTGAAGGTCAACCGGCAAGGTGCACTTAGCCCATTATCGCCGTTATTATTGGGTCACCCCAACACGGGCACGGGTTGGTGGAAAATAATTGTAATTTTGAATGAATTTACGCATTTAACTGGGGCATGAAAAAGCAAATAAAACTTGTTTTTTTGAATTTTCAATTTGTCGTCGCGATTAAGAGGGCAAGGCAAATGGCGCCTAGAATGAATATTTACCAATTTAACAACAATTATCATTTAATTGCAGTTAATGCAATGGAACCATTTATTAGCAGTAAAGCGATCATCACAAGATCAATAATTAACTTTGCTCCTCGGGTAGAAACTGGTCGATGGGAACCAGTTCCAAAGCCTCGTTGAACATTCGCAGCACCAGAGGTTGCCAATACTGTCTCGTCTCTGGCAGCATAATGCCATAGATATCGCGCCAATATTGATTAGCCACATTCAAAGCGATTTGATCTGCAAATATAAACAAAAACATTACGAATTACTATTAGTTTCAGAGAGAAAATGCAATAAAGAAATGTAGTATTTATTATCTTAATATCGAGCATGGTAGAATTATACAAGGTAGTCTCGTCGGCAAAAGCACTCCGATATTCATTACTCACAACAAGTGCGAGTGAGAGGAGTCTGCGTAGTAAGTGCGAGTGAAACGACAAAAGAGCTTTTAGTTTAGCCCTTAGATGGTCCATGGGGGTTAAATTGTTCATACATAGTAAAAAGAGTTGAAGTGTTTTATAACTTAATTTTTAATAGTTTGGAATTTGACATTAATCTTTGTTTTTGTTTTTGTAAAGCTATTTTTTTGTTTAAATTCTTAATTTTAAAATATATCGGAATCTTAAAGTAAAATTTTTTTATCTAAATTAATGTTTATGTTCTTAGCAGAACGACATCGCACACAAGGGTTAATAGTAAGAAAAAAATCGTCCGCACACAACCTTTCTGCTTGACAAACACGAACGCACTGAAAATAAGCCGAACGGTTAGGCAGCCGACGAGACTACCTTGTATAATTGTATCATGATATCGAGTGCATTGGAAAATTCTATTAGTTAACTCTATGTAAATATTCCCAGTTAGTTGGGAAGCTCCAATATAATAAAATATTATTATGTATTTATTTTTCTTTTCCCTTCTAGCTTTTAAAGTTTACTTGATCACTTATACTGCTGCCAATAATGCCATAAGTAGGGGTTCCTAATTATACAATTCCGTTCCTTCCATATTCATTTATATGCACTCATAAAAGCTATTATAATAATTCGCTATCATCGCTGCATTAATCTCAACTATTAGCAAACAAATTACTCAGTTATAAAACTATATTTGCTGGAATTCTTACGAATGTGTTCAGCTCGTATTTCTTAATAGAATTTTGATATGGAAAGATTATACAAGGGTACATCAGAAAAGATATATCATCTATGATTAGAATTTTATTGAAAGTTTTTTTACCTTCTTTACCATTCTTTCAACCAAAATTTCTTTATAATTTGTATAGAGTAATACTGCTCCAAGTTAAGTGGCATTGATATATTTATATTTTTAAATAAAAAACTTAAAAAAACAAGTGCAAACTTACCCAATTCGGGATCAGCAAATATTCCATTGGCCTTGATGACCAAGTCTCCAATCTTTGGCTTCGTGTCTATGTTCTTAAGTCGGAAATATCGGTGACCCTCCTTTGTGTAAATTTCTCCATCGGTGAGTGTCGTTGTCTCCACATCCTCTGAAAGCAAGAAAATAAGCCCAGTAAGGACCTTCTGGTAATAAACTAAACTATGTCGCACTCACTCAGTGTTACATTAAAGTCTCCTTTGGGCTTCAATTGCAGCTGGTTCACCTGCAAGTCAGCCTTGTAGCTGCCCACAATATTTAGCTTTGGCATATAGGTGACCAGTCGCAGCTTGACCTTGTCCTTGCTGACCTTGACGCTAACGTCCTTGGCCTTATTGGCGCTAAACCCATAGATCTTGGCGTTGCGCACTGTTATGCGACCATTGGCATTGCCACTGGTGTACTGGAAACTGGTGCGATTGAGATTGAAGGGCTCATAGGGTGGAATTTTCAATTCAGGATTGCCATCCTTGAGGCGCGGCGTTAACGTATTAAATATCTCCTTGACGCACTCCCCCAGCTGATCATCTGTAGCCGCACACTTTGGCAGATCTTTAATGTAAATCATTTGCCAAAATCGTATTAAATCGCACTGACACTTGGATAAACTAGATTTTTTGCTCACCAGCTAGGATACTTGTGGCAGTGGGGGCCGCAGTGGCGCCTAAGGCCAACAGGCACAACATTCCAACGACGCAATGCATTGCGTATATAATATAATACAATCTATACTACACTTCCACTCTAAATTGGGATAATCCTTTTTGGTCACGGACAGCTTACAGAAGGCGGCGGCTAGAACGTCAATCAACAACTGAAGCTCTCAGATCCCAAGCCGGGCTATTTTATTCTCAAAATTAGCACAAAGCTGCACATTGCACAAGTCTCTGACTAGAGACTTACTTGCTAACTCACTTTGCTCTTGCTAAGCGGTGTGTATTTTACTTGTAAATCAGTGAAACATTTTCCGGCAAACAGTTAGACTTTGACTGATCACAAAACCGGCTCCGTCCTCTGATTTATAATGTCGTATTATTAAATAGAAAAAATTATTGAAGCCATAAAACAAATGACAGCGATGATTTGCCATAAATTCTTTTAATAATTACCCACAATGAATACGGATAATCAAGGGGTAGCCTCTTTTGGATATTAAGTCGGTTGTTTAATTGGCGGATTCGAAGGGCTGCCAAATCAAGCCTAAAGAAAAGCTTCTCATTGGTGAGTCATAGCCACTAACCTGGCAATATGGCCTGAACTTTGCTTCCCATTCAAATTAGAAACGCAAATTTGCTCTGCTCTTGAGGTTGACTCGATGAGTGCCCATTCAAATGGTATATATTATAGTTATCTTAATGATTTAACTGGAATTGGCTTCTTTACTTATACTATGTTAATAAAGTATTATTATCGGTTGACTTATTATTCATATTATATAACATTATTATATTTGAACTAAGGTCTTACTTTGTGCGATGTCTCACTTCGACTGAATGTTATGTTAAATAAATAATAGCCGAACTTTCACGGTCAATTTAAGTAACTAAATTTACAGAAAGTCACAATCATTATTTTGTGTAAACAAATGGGCTCCAAATTAAACAAGGCTGTGTTCTAAAACTTAAAACTCACATTGCACTGGACACCTTATCAGAAAATTGAATATTATAAGTCTATATATATTTATGTACATTTGTAGATAAGAAACCAATATCAATGTTTAATGAGTGTTCAATTGTTGCCTTATTGCAGAAATCTGTTTGAAATTGAAATGAAAAGTGTAATCAGCGACGCCCCGATTTCATTTATATTTCGAAACCAGTTGGATCTGAGATGGTTTAGTTTAGTGTGGTTGAAAGCTGTATTTTATGAGCTTAGATTTTAATTTAGCTACATTAATTTTAATGCTTTCGTTGCCATTCTGCCAAATTTGTTTCCTTCAATACTTACTTATGTACTACACAGTTTCCAAAGTGTTTTTATTTTTCTAAAGTTATATCTTATAAGTCTACGAATTATTTAGCCCGAACTATAATTATTTTATATTTGCTGATAAGGGGAATGATCAAAAGTATTTAAATTGTATTATTAGAAATTATTATTAATAAAATAATACAAAATATTAATAAGAGTTATAACACTGTTTAGACTTTGAGCAAAATATCAAAATGAACAGTTTAGGGAGTTTTTAAAACGCAATCTAACTATAATATAAAAGTAGTAAGTTAAGTAGTAAAATGAAGTAAAGTAGAAATAAAACGAGACCTTACTGAGACTTTAAACTTAACTAAAATATCGAAAGCTTCTAAAAACAACTAAGCTACGCAATAGTAGAATAAACTGTATCTTTTAAAAATACTAAGTTAGTTAATAATATTTATTGCAGTAAAAACAAATGATAACGACTTAAGTAAAGCAATTAGGATCAAGAGAACTTAATTCTTGGTGACAAGCATATCGAATGGTAACGCAGCGAAAAAGTCATTTGAAGACTTTAAAATCATGGGCTGCCAGGTGGCTAACGTCTCGGGTAGCATGGCCTGATAGAGCTGACGCCAATACTGATTGATAAAGTCCAAGATGACATCGTCTAAACAGAAATATATATATATATATACATAGAAGAAGTAAGGTATTGGCAAGAACTTACTCAGAGCTGGATCGGGCACCAGACCGTTGGCATAGAAATGCAGATCTTCCACCTTGGGCTCAGTCTCCAGTTTAGTCAGACGCAGATATGTGTGACCATCACGGTCATATAGTTCTCCCATTGGTCTTGCCCTCATTGCAACATTGGCTGTAATAAACAGAACGAATTTTTTATGAGCAAAAAATGCCTTAAGTATGGGTTCTTCGAATTAACTTACTCATGGTAATGTTGAAAGCACCTTTGGGGTTGAGCTTCAGGTCGTTTAGCTTAATGTCAGCCTTGTAGAAGCCATCAACCAGAATCTGAGGAACATGCGACAGAATCTCCATGCGGACGCGCCTGTTCTTCAAACGGAAGTCGACCTTATCGACGATGCCATCGCTCAATCCCCGAACGACCACCTTCTTCATGGAAATGCGCCCCTGGATGACACCGGCATTGTAGTTGTAGGAACTCTTACCCATCTCGAAGGGATCGAGGGGCGGTATGTTGAGCTCACTGATGCCGTACTTCATGCGTGGCGTTATCTGCTGAAGGCCCTGCTTGATGCACTCGTTTATGTTCAGGTCGCTCTCCCGACATGTCGGAATATCGTTAGCTGTCGAATGTCAAGCGAATATAATTAGTACGTGCGGGGGAACCTTGACAGATTCTATGTAATTTAAACATAAGCGTTAGTCATACATAGCCCGTGAGCGATCGATGTGGTTATGCTCAGAACGTGACATTTTTCTAATCGAGAATAATTCAGGCCGTTCGGTCAATCAGTCAGCGTCATGCGCAATTTATTTGTTGTTTTGGATTTAAATTGGATTTTGTTAGGCGATTTAAGCGATAATACATGTATTTAATTGAAATTGTTTTGAATCATATCAAGTTCGTTTCGCTTTAAATGCGTTCGTAATTGTGGCTTTTGGTATATGTATCTACAAATGTACCTTGGGAGAAGGTCGGCACCGGAAGTGCCCGCTTCAAACAAAAGACTGAAGCAGCAAACTCGTTTGACAATTCTTGAACAATTTATTTTTATATGCTCCCATAAGCATGTCTTATTTATATCTACAGCCATGTCTGACTCGGTCAACAATTAAAGTATAAAGCCAACAATTGCAATTGTTGTTTTGGCCATTGAGGTACTTTTTTTATTTCAGGCGTTTATTTTCGGCAAAAAGCCGCTTGAAGATACCACTTATCAGCATGACAATCTTAATTTAACGCTTTTCATCGTCCAAATAAATCATCATTCTAATTGCATTCAAAAAATTGCAAACAAAAAAAACACGAGAGTTGAATTAAAGAATACAATAAGATAAAATCTTTTGAGAATATATTTTAAAAATAATTTTGATATATTCTCATGCATACAAATAAAATAATCACATTGATAGATAAGGCTTTATTTATTTGCTTTCTTTTCAGGATAAATACTTTAGGAATTTAAGGAAAATAGTAAATTTAATAGAGATAAATAACTCTGTTTTTAATTCTTATATTTAGTTCCAAAAAATCTGGTAGATATGTCATCATCACAACATTATTTAAATAAATAAAAAGGATAATATAAATATAAAATATGTATCCACAAATTTTTGCTTTATAATGTGTTCATATTTTTTTACAATTGTCCTATGCAAATATGGATAACATTATTATTCTGTTTTCGAGTCTAGAATATTAATTGTATCATTATACATCTTGCTTGTTTATTTCGCCTCCAAAAGTGGACTTAATTAACCATTAGCACTTTAGGCACAATTCTTGATTAAAAAGTCTCGCAAGATGTTTAGTAACGATTTGTACACATTTTATGCCAATTAGATATCTAAGTTCTGTGCAGTTTTCAGTAATAAAGGTAATTTGTTTCGGAACTTTGACTGCCAGATACTCGGAGATAATGCTTTGTTATAAAATTCACACAAAAATTGCGTGCTTCACACAATTACTGCTATCAGATCTTTGTGAAACGACGTTGAACCTCAAATTTAAAATTTAAAGCTTATATAGTTTACGACTACATCTCAAGGTCTACTAAAGTGTCAAATTATAGAAGATAATTTATCATAAATAATAATAAACATTTTGAAAATTTAAAGCTTCTCATTTAAAACAACTTATGTCGACGAGCAAGAAGTCTACTGCTTAGCGTAAAGATCATAAATAAATTTATATAAGAAAAATTAATTACTGGTAATATTCCAGTTATTGAAATGACTGTAGATAAGAAAAAATCTTTTTTTAATCTTAAAATGGCTTATCTGAAAATTATTGTCACAAAATCTCAGAACAAAATGAAGTATAAAAGATTAAAGTATTGCATACTTTCTGCAATTCTGCAATTTTTATTTAAAAATTTGAAAATGTTGCAATTATATAATTAAATATTTTTAATTTCAAGTTCACTAATTTATTATTCTATAACAAGTCCATAACAAAATAATAATTTATCCTAGAACTTGATTTGGACCAATATTTTAATATATATTTCTAAACACCTTTATTTATTTATGTTTAATATTTACTTCACTTAATTCACATTTTATCATTTAAGAAACTCACATAATTCCCGGACTGGCTTGAATTCCACATGTGGCAACTCAACTCCCACATCATCTGCCGCATTGATGCCGAAAATTGAAATGAAAACGAAAGCACAAAATACTCTCCACATTTTTACAAGTAAAATATATTATTATATTTTCAAAATAGACTGTATAATATTAAGAAATAACTGTTATCGGTTATCAAAAAGCTGAATGATTATTAAGCCTGGCCGATGCAAGTGCTTATCGACGTCTGAGAGCTCTGGCGAGCGCGGGCTTTTTATTTATGGCAAGAAAGCGAAAAGCAAAACCAATCAAATCCAGTGTGCCAGACCAAAGACAAAACGCAATACACAAACACAGATGCGCAGCATTAGTAAATAATAGGGATTTATGGGGGCGGACCGAGGGGGCGGGTAATAAAAATAGCTTCAAACTAATGACGACTACGACGACGACGGCGATGTCAGCTGTAGAAAACAAAGCAAATGCAAAAGCCAGTAGGGAAATACAAACGACGTTATTAAATTCCCTCGGAGAGTCGTGAAGCTAATGCCACCCAGCCATTGGATTTAACTAAGCTCGACCCATTCCGACCCGGTTCGACCTGACTACCGCTACCGGCAGCTGTCCGACGATGTTTCCTCGTCTTACGAAGCATCGGTGACACCAGTTCCCAGATCGCATCCCACAGGTTAGTAATGAAAACAGGTCACTCAATGGGATGACCCGGCGGCACCTTAATTCCTATCATTATTGGTTTAGCCTAACCATATATTATTTGGGAAGTCTACAAAGATTTACTTTTCTTATGAATAGAAAACTCACAACATGATTTTACAAAATATATAATCCAGTATTAATTGCAATAACTATACAATTTTAATACTTTCACTTTATAACTCGTCTGTCTAAATATATGTATTTACCAGCTCTTGAGGTATTTTATTCAATGATACAAAGACATTGATGATAAGTCAGCCGGAACATGATTTCTGTGTTTCAATTTTGAGTAAGATATGGTATTCATAGTATCCCGCCCAAGTAAATTATAAATTACAAATAAAACTAAATAACCAATCTATAAACTTAATGGTTTTTCTATACTCTCAAAGATAATATATAGGCTCGTTTATAATTCGATATTTTACTGTCCGGATATCTACTGAATAGAATAGATTATCTTATCTCAAAAACTGCTCTTTTTGAAGACGGTATGGTATGAAAAAGAATCCCTTTCGTTCGTTTTGGCATCATCTTTCGGATTCGGCATCTACTATGTTGACAACCTTAAAGTGAGAAGATAAGCTAATGCCATTAGATATATAAGAAAAATTGGGCAAATCAAAGAAAAAATACAGATACTTCAGATACTCAATACTTGTCGAAACAGAGAACATTTACAATATCTGGTACCCGAATGTTCCGTATTTAAAATGTCTGCCTAATTTAAAAAACATAAGTTTTCTTTTGAGGCTTTTAATTTTTAAGTTACTCAATTCCACTGTTTTATTTTTTGCTAGTGTTTCAGAAAGTGAAAATATTGGGTATAATATATTTGCTGTTCGCCTTATCGATGTATGTATTTTGACTTATAATGTAGATATTTAAGAAAGCTAATATTATTAACATTGCATGGAAACACACTATTAATAAAGTGAGTAAGACTAATTATTTAGATTTTTCTATCTATCTAGACATATTATAGTGTATATTAATATAAGAAACAAGTTTTTCCACGAGTGCCTAATTGAGGTCTCTGTAACACATTTTAAATCAACCATGACCAAGTCAACATATTTGAATATATTGGTTGACAATGCAAATGAGATATTGTACTTAAAAGTGCTATGACAGTAACATCTTATCTTCTAAGTTGTATCTGTTTATTCAAAGACATTCAAAATGGAATATAAGTATCTTGTATTTTCACAAGTATACTAAGCTGATATGCCTAAAAATTTGTGAAGGGTAAACTAATTATTCCTTTCTTTTGTTTTTTAAAAACCTATAATTTTGATGGCAGTATGTGATACATTCGTTTTATATTTTTTTAATTGAATCATAGTTTTTAAATCATCCCTCCCTCCTAGCAATAAATTACAGATGCAACCATTTTCATATATGTATGTATGTAAATATCTCTGAATCTGGCCGGTCTTATCTCAATTGTAGTAAAAATGGCACAAGGGAAACCAACAATTAATCTGCCTAAAAGAAAACCCAAAGCAAAATCTTATCAGCACATGAATATAAGAATGCGAATTCGTTTCGGTCCAAGATAACAAGAGAAAATGGCCTCATGGATCACTAAAATGTGTTACACCAAAAGAGATGAACAATGAAAACTGAAAAAGAGGAACAAACACGAATTAAATGAGCGGATTACCGCATGCTGCGCCTCCGGACAAGAACAAACATGTTGCAGATAGACACAAGAGGTCGGAGGTCAGCGGGTGACGCGTAGGTAAGAACGTGCGAGTGCGAAAGGGATGGCGCGATCGGTACGCGTGCGCAGGCAAATCGGCGTCATTTATAACTTTGTTTTCGTTTTGCAAAAAGTGAAAATGGCGACTTCTTCGATTTGTGTAAACAAGATCATAAACCTAATCATTTGGGAAGCGGGAGATAAGGACTTATAAACGGCAGCACCACCCACTGGACCATCAGTCAACCCAGAGACTTTGAGAGGACAACATGCAGTCAGTCAGCCAACTAATCTATCGCCACAAGAAGTTCGATGTGAGCCGAAGCATTGATAAGGTTGCGTTGCTCATCAAGGAGGATCTCATAACCCGGAGCAACACTCCTTGCAGCATCTCCAGCAGCTCAGGCAGTCGCAGAGCTTCGGATGAGTTATCCTCCAGCATGTGCTTCAGCGATCCGGATCAGGATCAGTTCCTGCCTTTGCCCAAGCGACGACGCCTGTTATCATCAACCGCATCCGTATCCTCGGAGCACTCTCTGCCATCCAACCCGATCAGTGTCAACGCCATCCGAGATATCTGCAAGTACCATGTGAACATGGTAAGAAAGTTCCCCAAGAAGGAGCGGACGCCAAAGGAACAGGAGCGGCGGGACAAGAACACCATGGCCTGCCGCTTGAGCCGGCGCAAGAAGAAGATCGATGACTTGGAGGTCAAGGAGGAGTACGATCAGTTTCTCAAAACCCACCACGAGATGGCCGAGCAGAGTCTGCGTGCCAAGGTCTATCTGGATGAGCTGAAGCTGCTGGTGGAGCGGGTGAACCACTGCCAACCCTCGCCCAGGATAGTCAGAGCGGGGAATAACAGGAGAAACTTTTCCATTGACTTCCTGATCGGATCCAATAGCAGGGAGTAGATATATCTTCCAGAATTGTTGATCAAAGCTCAATTGTAATTTATAACTATAATTAACTTATTTAAGTTTATATTGCTAAGTTTATTTAATAATTCACGTCATCTTTAAAAGCTTAATAATTAGAATACACTATGAATGCCAAATATTAGTTGTAAGCATTTAAGTAGAATAAATAATACGATGATTACTTCCAAATAAATATAATATATTTAATTATATCCAATATAAAAAACCATGTTTTATTTCACACAATTGATTTCCCTTACCCTTAAACAAAATGCCTAAGATATATCATCAGTTTCAAGGTATGATTTCTTTATTATATTTATCGAAAGCATTATCATGGTTTCTAAATTAATTTACATATCATTAAGGAATATGCATCGAGAGGAAAAATGTGAAATAACATAACCTCTGTCTGATGTATACATTTTTTTTAATTAAAAAAAATTGTATATGGGTATGAGTTAAGACATACCCATATTTTCCGACTTATCATATCCCTTATCGGGTTTTAAAATGCCCATTATTTTCGAATCGATCGAATCTAGAGAAATCGGCAAGGTTTTGAATAATTCCATCAAATGCGGGAGGAGGTGAGGTATTCCCTCTGCAACTCCGACCCAAAGACAGCAAAGTAGACCAATCAAAACTGCACCTATGGAAATGGAATTGATTAGATGTTACTTATCTTAGTTAATACCTTTTTTTCTACATCCATCACTCACCTGTCATCATTGTGCTGCAACTATAACTAACCAGAAATGAAAGCTAGTTATAGCTACGAGGCACATTTTAAGCCTGGATAATAATATCGGTCACGCTAAAGGTTGAACTTTATACATATATGTATGTATGAACTGCTTATTTACAATCGTTATAGCGCTAAATACTTATTGAAAGTTCTTTAGTTTATTTCTTATTAATTATGTAAAAGTTGTTACAGAGTTCTGATCTAACCCTTAGTCTATTAATTAAATGACAATGACTATAATAAATAAATAGAATTATTTAAACATTCCATTGAATCATATAATTAGTATTATAGATTAATATGTTTTTATAATTATAAAATTATATACATTTGATTTGCAATGATTTCAATTGCAGGTTTTACTTGTTACAGGTTACAGGTTATATGTACGATAAATGTTTCAAATAACTCCATATATTAATTATTTGTATTATGAAACGCTTTATACATAAATTAAATTTAAGAGCTTAAGATATATTTTATTATGCAGCCATTTGAAGCGGTTAAAATATATAAATATAATATATAAATATATAAAAATGCTAATTGCTAATCAATATAATAGGAAAAACACCAACAGAATTAAACCATATTTGTAGTATATATTTTATTTAATGTCGATATTTTAAGATTTTTTCTATACTTCAAAATTTGATATATTAACTTTGTAACGATATTTTCGTTAATACATTGAGCTCATTATTCATATCATACATTATATATCATATCGGACATTTCCTTTCGATCTGCATTCCTCATTCAACCCAAGTAAAATACATTGTCTGCTTGCGAACTTGAATTCTTCTCGTCCTGCTTGGCTGGGAATTAGGTAACGGCCTAATTAGAGGTTATACCTTTGCCTTAATTTCTACTTTTATTTTTGCAGACGAGTGGGCTTTCACTCGATCAAATGGGAGTCAACTCAAAACTTGCATAATGGCTCCGCCAAGCAGAAAAATCAATGGCCTACAAGGAAGTTTCGATTATCAGTTGAAGAAAATATATGTATATAGAGGCATGGAAAACTTGTGTGAGAGCCCCCGCTAAAAGTGCAACCAACTGAATCCGAACCTGGCTGCACTGAGTGGAAAAACAGAGCTTTACTTAATTTGAGTGTTTAGGCGGCAGGGGGAAGTCCCTCGTCCCAAAACGTAATTAACTCTTTTAGCATTGCGCAACCGCTGCGAGCGCAGTTAATTACTTTTAATTTTCATTGTTGGCCATTTGATACTGCTGGCCGTCTCTCGACTTCCTATGGCAGCGGATGGAAAATCCAAGTGCAGAAAATTTCCGTCGCGGTTTGGCCATGGAAACCCAAAAAAACCACTTTGCACTTGTGCCGCAGCAACATATTTTTCGGCCAATTGCCGAGTTGCGTTGATCTGCTTTTGGCCAGTTTATTTAACATTGAAAACTGCACACAGGTTTAACGCTTGCAAAACTCTGCGTCACAACTGGGTTTGAACTTGGAGCTTTTCGCGACCCCTTACAGACTTGTATATATAGTTAAATAGATATATATATCCCGCATCCGATTTCTGTCAATATTTGCTGCTGGATCGAGGGCAATGGCAAAAGCTCAGCTGTGTCTCAATATTGTTCTTTGTTTTCGGTCTTGAACCTTGACAACGCTTTAAGAACGCACGAAAACTTGTTGAACTAAGCTGGGAAATAATCACCAAAGAACGCTTGAATATCTACAATATTTGTTGACAAAACAAATCTTACATCTTACAAAAATTTACAACTTTAATTGTGTTTAGAAAAGCCCTCTCAAAATCAACTTTTTAATAATTGTATAATTACAATACTCTAAGGAACTGGATTTATAGAAATTACAATGTAAATTTTTTTAATTCTTAATAAATTACAAATTAAATTGTAAGACGTTACGGTTATTAACAGCCTATTAAGAATTACATTGTAAACTAGAATGTAGTATTTTCCATGAGTGTCATTAAGTGTATATGTTATTTGTTTAATCTTTAATGCAACAAAATTACAAAAACCGCAAACTTTAAATAAACAACGACTTGATTTAATATTATAGTAAATTCTGGATTGTCTCAAATTATTTCTTGTTTAAGGTTTAAGATATTCTTTTTGAATAAAGAAGTTTTAAATTTGTGATGTTTTCTTCTTATATGAAAACATTTTTTAAATTTCGAAAACGTATTTTTAATAATCTTTCATTTTTATAAAGCCGTTTAATCAAAAAAACTTCTTAGACCTTTCTGGGTTTTTTGCAAGAATTATTAATCAAATTAAACCACATTTCAAAGTGGGAATTCAAATTATAAAAGAAGAGCAATTGTAAACCCCCCACAATTAAAGTAAAAAATCTCGGAATATTTAAATGAATTCTTCAGAATTTATTTTAAAGTCAACAATAAATAAGTTAGGCAAAGGCTTAAAAACTAAATCACATTATAGGGCTGTCCATAGTCGCTGAATATGTCGCTCTCCCGGTCAGAGGTCAATGCTGACCACCAAAGATGAGCATCTGCTGTGAGAGGGCCATCTGCTGGAGGAACTGCTGCTGCTGCTGGGGCAGCAAGTGGGCAGGGGCTGGGGCGATGGCTTGCTGGAACACCGCCTGCTGAAGGACATGGCGATAGTAGAGGCTCAGGCGCACCTGTTGCTCCAGCATGGCGGCATGGTGTCTCCTATATTGCTCGTACTGCTGCCCCATACGCTCCTCCTGCGCCTGCTTGGCCCGTCGGCTGAGGAGACAGGCCAGTGTGTTACGATCCCGACGCTGTTGCTCCTTGGGACTGCGCTGGCGCTTCGCCTGGCTATGACGCACCATGTTGGCGTGATACTGACTGACGGCGGGAATGGATCCATGAGATTTGCCCGCAGGAATGGGGGATGTTGCTCCTTGGGACTGGTTCTGCTCGTTGTCCAGCCATGGTCGGAAGAATCCCTGGACCTGGCGACGCTTAGTGATAGGCTGATCCATTGTTTGCTGGAGGATGTTCTCCTTATCTTCCTGGTCCGAATCCCGTTTGCGCTTGCTAACGGTGAACTTCTTGTGGGCGTAGTTAGCTGTGGTCTCCATTTTATGATGTGACTTGGTTAACTTGGTTCGTTTGATGTTGCTCGCTTGGCGAATGCTTGCTGAATGATTACCCCTGAGCTTGATATCCTGTTTATATGCACACATGTCCAGGACCTACAGGTAGCCAAAAGGGAAACCCTGTTGTCGCGGGTCTGTCAACAAAGGGATTAGCGCATCCCGTGTTAGGTAATCGTTGTGAGTGGATTAAGGAATCTCTTTTTTATGACCTGCTCGATCACTGCTAATTGCTTGATCTGAATCCTTTTTAGTGTTTTACCTGAACTACCCGCCAAATGTGGTCACCGGAACAGGAAAGTTCTAGACCGAGCTACTACGAGTCTCTTTTTATTGATCCCGATAGTTGATCCCTCTTTGTTGTGTTGTTTCTTACTTCAAGCCTGACTTGACATTATATCGTTTGTTTTAATTACCTAGAAATTGATAAGAATAGAGTTATGAACATTCGACATACCTGATTGGGGAAGTTATGCACTTTTTCCCAGTTCTGCCAATTTATGGGTTATACAACGCAAACCTAATAAAACTCATAATTATGTTTCTAACATCTATAACATATGCGTATTAAAAGTAAAATCTAAAAAATGCTATTATAGGAACAATAGAAAATGTAATAGGATTTTAATGAATTAGTATAATACAAAAATATAATTTCGTTGCTCTACAATACATACGCATGCAATGCAACATATGTTTTTTACACATACTTATTTAAATGTTATACAAAGCGAATTGATTTGTTATCAAACGTTCACACAATACGTATAAAAAACCTGTGAAAATATGCTTCATTACTAGCTGGTCTGATTAAGCTTCCTTAACTTTGTTTCCATTCCTTATTATATTTAATAATGAAATTTATATACTTAATAAAAAAAAAGTAGTTATACATAATGTATTGAAAATACGACACTTGTCACCTATAATTTTCCATTTTAATAATGTTTTTGTTCATTTGCAATCGAATAAATATCAATATGCCGTTACTATGCGGTGACATAAGTATTTCCTAGTTACTTCTACTACTGGGATGACTTAATTTCCTCTTACATAAATCCAAACACGGATCTTCGCATAGATGTGATCAGAAGCTATCAGCCAATACTAATTTAATTACCGTATTTCCCCAGAATGTGTTAATTCGATAATATGTCGTTGCGGAATTGATTATATATTACAAAATCAATTCAAATAACAATTTATTTTATTCGCAATGATCTGAAAATCATTTACATATATCTCCATATATGTTACTATTAGTATGAATCACTAAGTCAAGCTATTATCAAGCACAGTAGTCGTAGATGTATTACCATGTGTGACCAATAAAGTACGACTAAGCACTTTTCCGAAACCAGTTTACAGTTTACTTAAATTAAGTTACTCAAATATAAATAACGTTTTTAGCCCTTTATGAGAAGTGGTTAACTAAACAATACTATTTATTTAAGAGATACTTTATAAATCTGGAATGATACGTTAGAATCTCTACCACAAATCATTTACTAAGCTATAGTCTTTCCTTAGTTAAAAAGTAAGTCGATATGTAATAATTTGAGTAAAATACGAGTATAGTTAAGAAAGTTTTTTATAACGAAATCGAAATATATCGTCTATTTCCCTCGACCTTGCTTCTGCCTTAAAAAGTTTGCAGAGTCTCTAACTTTGTTTTGAGTCTAGGTTCTCTATAATTAAATTTCTTATGTTTTTTTATGTCTATATAATTTTTTACATTTACAATTTTGAATAGTTTAAAGCTATTAATGCTGGACGTGCCATGGAAAAACACATTGTTTCTTTAATTAAATGCACAGAAAAGTTAGTGCCAGATATTCCAAAGTCATGCACACGTTACTTTCTTAATGGTTTTTTATGGTATTGTTTTGTTTAAACTTGGTAGTCCTTAATTAGAGTCATTGAAAATACTGAAATATGGAGTGATTTAATTTTTGATTTCTAAGTTTCTTAAAGACAGGTTTAAAACCGAATCATTAACTTTGTTCTAGCTCGAACTACATATTATTATTCTTCAGCTTCTCAGTTTTGTTGATATTAATTTAAAAGGAACATGGGATATTCAACCCAATCTAGTTGTTAATGCTTTTCGAAATAAAGAAAATACCAATGAATTTTAATAACATTTTCATAATTTTATTGTTAAGTCAACTGAACAAATAAATAATACTTTAAAAGTAATCACAAGGTCATTTTAACTATTCCTAATATTAATATATACAAGTACTTAGAACGCTGAGTCAGCGTCAAGTCAATATTCCTTCAAGGCTGTTGGGTGGTGGCCTGTCTGGCATGGAGCATCTGCTGGTGTTGCGTCGGTGTCAGTGGTTCCATAGTGGCCATGGTCTGCTGGAGGAACCGCACATAGTAGAGACTCAGGCGAATCTGTTGCTCCAGGTTGGCCTCGTGCTGGATCCGATTCGTCAAGTACTGTTGCTCGATGAGCTGCTGCTGCTGTTGCTGGGATCGTCGGTGTCGCAGGCTAGCCAATGTGTTCCGATCCCGACGCAGTTGCTCCTGGGGACTGCGTTGGCGTCGTTTATGGTTGCGCACCATGTTGGCCTGATAGGTGGGATCCACCAATGGTGGTGTTACCATGGTCTTGCGTGGTGGCTCCGGCTGCTTTGTCTTCTCTGGCTCATCCAACCAAGGACGGAAGAAGCGACGCTTGGATGGGGGCTGCTCGGGGGTTCGCTGACCGGGCTGCTCCATGACGAAAACCACATCGTCGTCGGAATCAGAGTCCTGACTGCGCTTCCGCTTCAGAGCTGCTGTGAATTTCTTGTGGCTATAGTTCTCCATTATGATCGTCGATTGATTGATAGATTGCTGAGTGTGTGCGCCTTTCGGTGTCTTTGTGGCTACTGTGCTGCCCCTCCTCCCGGCTTTCCGTTTTATGCAACTCTAGGTAATCAGGTCGAGCGCCTCCCACAAAAACGAGCGACCCAAAATCCGAAAGATTTTCCCACCACCAAGTACCTGGAATTCCATCCAGGTATTTCCCCATCGCAGTTCATTCATTCGGCAAAGATGTCCCGAACTAATCACCCGCGCAGTCCCGGCTGTTACCTGAATAGGGTGTCCCTAATCCGCCGGCTGGCATTCTCTCGAGTAGGTTCCATTCCATTCCACTCGCTCGCCCCGAGTCTTGAGGGTGTCATAAACCAGTTGTTGTCGTCCTTCCTCCGTCTGTTTACATGGCCGACAGTTTTCGATGGAATTACCTGTTCGCCCGACCCTCGGCATGGGGATCTCTAGGATCTAGGACCGCTGTGTAATCCTGGCGCTCAATTTGGCCAAGTTCTCTGCCGGCCCGCTATTGTTCGGCCTTCTTTGTGGCACCTGAATAGCAGACAAATAGTGCCCGGCGGTCCCGTTTTCGATACCGAGATATTGATCCGAAAAACACGCATCTTTGACTTCAGCCTCTGACAGCTGAAAAACCAATGCTCCGGCACAGCCCTTACCAAAGAACTTCGCGTCTATTACTGAATGCTCCTTCTGACGGTGTCTCCGGCATTATGTCGGATTTTTCGTTTCATTCAATGCCCTTTTGTCCATTGATTTATGCAGTCAAAGAACGCTGGCTCAAATTCTCACATTTTGGTATTCCCTCGCCTAAGCGGATTTGAGTCTTTTTCAGGTGGGTTTGAGACTAGTCCTTGAGAACACACAGCGAGAAATTGGACATATATTTTATAACACTCAAAAGACCGAAATGTACTTGCATTTGCAATTAAATTATAGGATCGCATCGGAAATCGATCATAACTAAGCTTAAAATACGCACATTCTTCAATTGATATTGATATAATACTATGATATTTTAATATGAGAAACTTCGTGTGTAAAAATATTAAGTATAAATTAAGAGTTTAATAAAAATCTTTTTAAATTCAAGAATAATTCTTATCATTCTTTGAATTTGTATAGTTAAATATTAAAATATGGTTAAACTTTTATTTACTCTATTATTTTAAATTAATATTTTAGGCATTATTTATATTATTAATTAGGATATATATTATTAAAAGGATAATGTGTACTCTAATAAGGATTTTAATTTTATTTTATAATTTAATTTTAGTTAATTCTAAAAATTGATTATCGTTTCTTACTTTAGAAAACATTTATTCCGCAATTCGTTTAATCTTAGTTCAGCAAAGTCGGGAAATAATATTATTATTACTTCTTAAGAAACTATTTAATACCTTATTAATATGAATCAAATATTATTAAATATTAGAGTCTATGTTATTATTTTTCTAATCTTTAAAGGAATACAAATCTTCACATTTTTGGTTTATGAAAACTACTCTTTAGATAAGTTCATTTTTGACAGTGTAGAGTCAACAAGCTGGCTGGAAAATGGGTTTATTGTCCTCTTAAAGTATTATAGTGAAAGATTGTTGTATTGTTTAATTGTTTCCTTTATATATTGATCAATTTCCATCTGTTCTTGAACGGAAGGAGTCTGTAATACAGGATACAAATGATACAATCTGGAAGATCGACAAAAAGGGGGCGTTGGGTATTAAAATAAACAAAAGAAAGTAAAATATATATTCAGAGTTCTGTTTTTTAGAAAATTAAAAACATTTATTATTTTTATATATTTTAGTATTAGTATTTATATATTTTTCTACAATATTGACGATTTATTCTATTTTATCTTAAATGCTTTTTTCTCTCAAGTAAGCGAAAGATTTTCAGGATTGACTGAGTTAAAATAAATAATTATCAATCAATCTATTACGTATCAGCCCATGATTCCACCTTATTGAAATATTACAAGAAAAACATTAAATATAAAAATGAATTATTGAAATATAACCTCCCTTCACTGTCGAATATGGACGAACAAGTTACATATTTCCAGGGCTATTTTATATATCTTAAAAACAACCTATTTCTAAGATCAATGCTCTTTATGGCTTTATAAATTTATTTGTGACCGAAGGTGCTTAGAATCTTTGACAACGCTGAGCACAAATCCCTCAAGCGAACGAATCCCTATGCACACACGCAATATTTCGGGAAAATCCCAATAAATTTCCATTCAATGACCATTGTGACTAAGCAGCGGCATCCCCAGAATCCAGAACCCAGAGACGAAAACCGAGAACCGAGAACTCTGGACCAGAACTTAATGAGGCAGATTAGCGGTAAGCAAGATAAGGATCCGAACTAAGGTTGGCTTCAAAGAGTGGCAAGCGCAGGCGCTGGCAGATCTCCGGCCAGCGGATTCTTCCCAGAAAACGTTCTTCGAGTAAATTCCAGGAAATCCCTGCTGACCTGCATCCAGGCTGAGGACAGAATAGAAAAAGAAGGTGCGAGCCCGTTGCAGCAGCAAATGAAAAATTAATTACAAAGGACTTTCTTTTGGGCGAGCAGGTAACAGCGTGGTACCTACACAGGTAGTGTGGGTGTTGCCGAAATCCTTTTTCTCCGCACGACCAGACAATGCCATCCTTTTGTCAACGTAGATTTTCCCATAAACAAGGCGAAGAGTCGCCCTTAATGATAATTTCTTTCAGGCCTGTCTCAGGTAGGTCATCGTCCAGGGGTATAAAATCCAGGTTGCGCATCATCCAGGAACACAGTCGAGCCCTAACAGCCGTCGTGAAAACATCTCATCAATACGAAACCGAAATCTAAGCAACAGCAATAATGGCACCTTCAAACATGGAATATCAAAACGAATCGCAGACCACCGAGTGCTACACACACAAAAAGTTCAAGACCTCCGCCTACACTCACAAAAAGTTCAGCAAGAAGACCAGCAGCGGCAAGGAGAAGGAGGCTGTCGCCACTTCTCCGTCAACACCGCTCTTCCGGCCGTACGCCCTCAGCGAGAACACACCACGAAAGCGTCGCCAGGTGACGGAGATCCAGCAGCACCAACCGCAGTACCACTCCCTGCCTCCCACACCGCCCACTACTCCGCCACAACAGCAGCAGCAGTTACAACATTCGCAGTATCCTGTTACTTCACCACTTCCGGCCAATACCATGACCACACCAACGCCAACGCACACACCGGTCTTCAGCCACCAGGCCTACGCCTACATGCTCCAGAAACAACGGGCCGTGCTCCAGATGCGTCAACTCCTCAGCATCAATCCGGATGCCAACACTTGGCCTGTGGAATGGCGTCAGGCTCTTCAAGCCCTGCTGCATTAATGAAGAAGGATTAATGGGCCCCAAACCTAACGCAACGGAGTGATTTGCCTAGCAACCAGTGATAATACCTTTAAGTGCCCCACCTGGACAGATTGTACGATATTAACGAAAGCAAACCGTAGTAGCTTAGATCTAGAATAATTGTACATACCTCTTAACATTAAAATATACATACAACATTCAACTATAACTTATTTATCGTTCATTCATGGGAACTAATTTTACAAGTTTAATGGAATTATGCAAGATACCTCGATTACCTTTGTGAAAAGAAGAGCTATTCTTGAACCTCGGGTAGTCTGTTTCAGCAACATTGATTTTACAAAATGTAGGATTTTCTAAGAAAGTAGCACATTGGCTGAGATACACATTTTTCAAAAGATCTTAATATCATTCATATTCATTTAACAGAATTAATATTTGTGTTTTTATCACGAACCACGAATTATTAATATGTTCATAAAGTTTAGGAGATCTGCCATTAAACACTTTCAAGAAGTTAATTCAAACATCGTTTACTGGCAAAATTAAAGGGTATTGAACTTAAAACAAACTACAAGTGACATCATATTACTTCGATTTTTTTTTACATTGAATTATTAAATCCCAGGCGGTCAAAGACAGAGCTGTTAGATTGCCCGCGTTGCTTGTTATAACCAGCATTCATGCTGTTATGGCGTCGTGGAGGTGCATATTTTCTATTCTGGTGCTGATCGCGCCGCTGTTGCTGCTGCTGTTGCTGTTGCTGGCGATGCGGTGCTGGTGGTATCCTGGTGGGAGCAGGAGCTGAGCTATTGCCGCCCAACCGCTTGTGTACGGGCAGCGTGTCCTGGCGCGTCAATAACTCATCGCTTCTCATACGTATGGCCTTGCCCTTTACGGGACTAAGACGACCCTGTACTTTTTTAGTAGGTGATGCCTTTAAATTGTAGGTCTTCTTTGTTGCGTGAAGTTTTGATACTAAAAAGGAAGATAAAAGAGATTAGTTTGTTGTAAAACTAAGCCTAAGAACACAACTTACCCATTCCCAGCCTCAATTTTATGTTATTGGCAAAGTTCTTGCCGTGCCTGGCTTTGTTTGAAGGCTCTGGCGCAATTTCTCGAATCTCCGCCGTGGAGGCAAACTTCACAATCTTCTCGCTGACAGCCATTTCGATGTCCCCGCTCTCAGCACTGGACAAGTAGTCGTCGTCCTCGTTGCTTTCATTATCATTCATGCTATCGTCTTCATCGTCGCCCCGTTTTAGCGGAACTTTATGGACGAGCATAACCTTCTGCTGCGACTTTACGATAGATGTGGGTGCCACCCTTTTGGCCTTGACAATTGGCGAGTTCTTTGTCACTCCTCCGGTCAGCCCCGACCGCTGGCTGTTCTTTAGTATAGATTTAATTTCCTTGGTCAGAGGACCCTGGACAGGCGAGGTGGTTGACTGCTTTCCGCCGAGGCGCGCAAATACGGAACTGTTGTTGCACGTATCAGGCAGCTTTGTTGCTCCGGTGACGTGCACCCGCACGTTAGACTCGCCTGAGCTGGAAACGATACCCTCTTGGGCCTCGTCCTCGCCGGAGTTTGCGTGAAGGCGTGAGAAGATATCCGACTTCTTCGAGCTACTGACGCGATCGGAATAAACTGCAATGATAATACGCCGTATAATGTTTTTTGATTCTTAGAACAGCCCAATTTTCATCCTTACGTTTCTCCCGCTTGGCCAAAATCTGTTTGCTGCGCTCCGTGGTTCCCGAAGGAAGAGTCACCTTATACTTTCCCTCGTGCTCGGGCAGCACGCGTCTTGCCGGCTTGGCGGGCGGCGAGACCTTACCTTTGGCGCCCGTTGATGCGACCTGTGACTTGACCCCCTGCGTAGCCACCACTCTGGAGGCAACTGGCTGGACTGGCTCTGGAGTCAGAACCTTGTCCCGGGCATTCTGCTCACAGACGCTCTTCGAATGGCGCAGAATGGCGATTATGTCACCCATCAAAGTGATTCCCATCTCCCGTAAGTACTCCTTGTTGAGGTCCAGCAGCATGTCGTCCTGGATGCGATTCTCCACGAAAACATGAGCATAGCCGGCGGCCGCCGGCGATGGGATGCCAGCAGCATTGAAGAACTTCACCCAGCGTGCTGCGAATTGCGGTAAATTTATATATTTTTTTAGTTATTTTTCAAGGAAATGTGTTTGTATTTATTTTGGTTTTCACTGGCGCCCGGCGGCGTCTGTTTCAGTTTTTGGATGCTTTTCATAGAGATTATACACCCACCTGCGCTGGATTTGGACATGGCTGGAAAGATTGGTGCTGGCTCGCACTATTATTTTACTTTTCTGAGCTAAATTTCCTTTATTTTTGTCGATTTTTGCAGAACCCACAAGCTATTTATATATTTGTTATTTTTTTTGTAACACAAATAATGTGACCAACCGATTACTGAATAACCCATACAGCCGGCTTTTTTTAGGAAATTTTATTCTGCCATAAACAGCTGATAGCGCCGGCATGTAAATATCGATATTGTTCTCGACATGTTTGACAGTATTTGTTAACGCCGAATGAAATTCCCAAACATAGTTTACAACACTCGCGGCTAAAATTGTAAACAAAAGCGGTGGCCGCGCACGTGCTGCATTTAACTATTTTTCAAATTTAAAATAATTTAGAACGAGATGGGTAGCAACTTTGAGCTGTTAAGTGAGCAGGGCTTGCGTCTGGATGGCCGGCGGCCACACGAGCTGCGGCACATCAAGTGCAAGCTTGGTGTTTTCGAAAAGCCTGATGGCAGTGCGTACATGGAGCAGGGAAATACCAAGGTTCTGGCCGCGGTTTACGGCCCGCACCAGGCCAAGAGCAAAAAATCGGATTCCAACGATCTGGTGATCAATTGTCAGTACAGCCAGGCCACTTTTTCCACTGCGGAACGCAAGAATAGGCCGCGTGGCGATCGAAAATCTCTCGAATTTAAGATTTACCTCCAGCAGTCGCTCAGTGCAGCCATCAAATCAGAGCTGTATCCACGCTCCCAGATCGACGTATATGTGGAAGTACTGCAGGCCGACGGAGCCAACTACGCGGTGGCCCTTAACGCGGCCACCCTGGCGCTAATCGATGCCGGTATTTGCCTGAACGAGTTCATTGTCGCCTGCACTGCTTCCCTGAGCAAGGCAAACATCCCGCTAACCGACATCTCGCACATCGAGGAGGTTTCCGGCGGCCCAATGCTAACTGTTGCCGCTTTGCCCAATGCCGAGAAAATCGCGTTTCTCGAGATGAGCCAACGATTTCACATAGATCATCTGGAGACTGTTATCGAGACGGCAATGTCCGGGTGTCGAGAAATCCGTGACATTCTGGAGGCCGCAGTCAAAGAGCACCTTGTGCACATGGGTAGTGTGGCTGATTGGGCGAGAGTGGGTTGAGAAAAAACTGGGGGTTTTTCTCCCCAATTCTGTTTATATCAATTGTACAATTTTCTGGATTAAGTGATTAAGTAATTAAAAAAAAGCAATTAACACAGAATTTATCAGTATTTTAATTTATGCAAACTATAAAAATATTAGGGTGTGAGACAGAAATTACGTTAACTTTAGAATCAATTTAAATTCTTTATAAAATATTTTAAATTAATGTTGATTTAACAGTGGCATTTACATACAAAAAACTGGGTAATTGTATCCTATAAAGGCTGTGCATTGGCTATAAGTTGAATATTTCTAATATATATTTCTTTTTTAATCGCAGGCGTAAAAATGTTGCAACAAAATACATCTAACATGCTGTCTAGCTTTGATTGCTAGCTTCCTGGGGTGGCTGCCATGCCTCCAGCAGATCTTTCAGTCGGTCCTTACGGTGCTCCAGCTGTAGCTTCTCTATAAGTCCGCTCAGTTGCTCTCCGCCTTTGAGGAAACCTTCGAGGTTGTGCAGTGTGCCGCCTTGAATCCTGTGATCGGTGATGCGGTCCTGGACGAAATTGAAGGTACGAATCTTTTCGTTGCGGTTGAGGCTGCCTTGCTGGGACTTCTTTGTGGCCAACTTGCTAGCCTCCACGCTCTCCAGCTGCTGTTGCACAAGACGTGCCCGCAGACGTTTCATAGCCAGTTCCCGGTTCTTTAGCTGTGAACGCTCCGACTGAGCTTCAACGGCCAAGCCGCTGGGCAGGTGGACAATCCGTACCGCCGAGTCCGTGGTATTTACATGCTGGCCACCAGCTCCACTAGCCCGCTTTGTTTCGATCTTTAAATCCTTCTCCGCAATGTGCACCTGGACATCGGCGGGCCGAGGAATCACTGTGATCGAGGCGGTGCTTGTGTGCATGCGTCCGTTTTTCTCAGTGGCAGGAACTCGCTGTACCCGATGGACACCCGCCTCGTAGCGCAGCCAGATAAAGACATCGTCTCCGCTGACCATCAAGCTGGCGTGACGCAGTCCGCCAATGTCCGTGGTCTCGCGAGCGAACTCCTCATACTCCCAGCCCATGTGATCAAAGTAGCCGGTGTACATCTCGTACAGCTCTTGGGCAAACAGCATAGCCTCTTGTCCACCTGCTCCGGCATTCAGACCGAATATGAGCGCCGGATAAGCCTCGTCGTCGGTCAGTGTGAGGAGTTCTCGCAACAGCGTATGTTCTTGTTTGGCCAACAGGTCCGCATAGACTTTGTTCTCCTCCTGCATCAGTTCGCGCATTTCCTCATCCTTCTCCAGCTCCAAGTCTCGTGCACTTGTGATATTACGCTCCAGGACTCGCCGCTGCTCCAATGCGGTAACCACTCCCTCCAACTGACCCAGGCGTTCGTACAACTTGCTGTTTCCAGCTGCATTCACCCGAAGGACGTAGTATTCTTGCCGAAGGGATTCCAGGTACGCTTGCAGTTTTTTGTTCTGCAAGCTAAGAGGATCAGTGCTGGCCCAGCGGCGCACAGTGGGTGCAAATCGGATGCTTAATAGTTTTCTCAATAGCATAGCGAACAAGTTAATATGAAAACTAAAAATAATTAAATAACAACAAAGTTATCGATAAGTTGCCGGTAGAGTTGCCAAACGGCAGATGAGTTAACGGACAAACTGCCATCTCGAAGGGTCGAGCGTTGCCAGATGGCGTGCTGGTCTCATACATACAAGAGTGCATTGAAAAAACAAGAAAAATATGTCCGTTTTTAGCCGTTAAATAAATATGTTCCAACGCTAAGATTAGGTTAATCTGGACGGTGCAATAGACATTGATACCAAGTCGATCTGCTTGCCAAATGTCAACGTATACGTTTTAATGAAAGTCTGTGCTTCGGGTGTGTGCATTTGCTTGTGTGTGCGTGTGTGTGTGTCTCTTCTGATTGAAGAAAAATGAACTGACGAAGAACAACAAAAACAACGGCGCACAAGTTGTAGCTGGGCGAGAAAGGCAGCAATTAAGTTTAATTAAGATATCCAATTGAATGTGAGAAGGCTGAGCTGCTGCTGCTGCCCCAAAAAGTGCATTTATCGACGCAATCCCCAATATATAGGAAGCTGCGACAGCAAAAGTAGACGAAATGCCACCGCTGAAAACCTACCAGATACACCACGAATACAATGCGAATAACTTGCAGTGCAATGGCAATCCCAATCCGAACGCCAATGCAAATGCGAATCCGAATCCCACCAACAGCGATGCCGACTTTTTTAACTCCACGGGATCGGGAGCTGCTGCTGCGGCGGCGGCCACCCAACGCACAAATCTGCCCTCCTACTGCAACGCCCAGTATCCGTTCAAGGTCCTATCCAATCTTAACCAGCTGCGCGAGCAGTCCCGCTTCTGCGACGTGGATATCGTGGCCGGCGGGGCGACACTCAGTGCCCACAGAGCGGTCCTCAGCGCGGCCAGTGCCTACTTTGAGGCAATGTTCCGGCCCGAGCTGGGCTTAAATGAGGTCAAACAGAAGTCGGTGGTGCTGCACACCATCGATGGCGACATACTGCACATTCTGCTGGACTTTATCTACACGGGTCGCTGCGAAATCACGCAGGTAAGTTGCCGAAATCTAAAAGCTAGTGTTTGCGCTTACAGCCCCCTTTATTGTTGCAGTCCAATGTCCAGGAACTGCTCGCCGCTGCCGACATGCTGCAGCTGAACGAGGTGGTTGATGGTTGCTGCGAGTTCCTCTGCCGCGAGCTCCACGCCTCCAATGCATTGGGCATTTTACGCTTCGCGGAGGCGCACAACTGTGAGTCGTTGGCCAAGAGTGCACTGAACTTTGTCCACGCCAATTTTCCAGCGGTGAGTTAGATGCACTTGAAAGGTTTTCTAACGGTGGCTTGTCTAAGATCTCAAATCATAGAGTATTTCAAATTGGACAACTAAAGAATATTTTAAAGCTAGTTAAGAGGGTACGCTCTCATTCTAATGCCCTAAAAGTATGTTATAAAATAATATCGAAGGAGGATTTTTATTTCTATCAGCCCCAAAAAATTTCATAAATATAATTTAAAACTCATTATTGAGAAATTTTAAAAACGATTTAAACTTTGTAAATCTGTAATTGATGCTTATATTTTACAAAGGCTTTTAAATATATATATATTGTTTGTAATAAAGCAAACGAACCCCTATTTTTTTCGGTTCTTCTGGTCCTACAACAACTTATCGCAGGTAGCAAATGAGGAATCAACTTTGTGACCTTACGATTCCCAACTGGTTCAAACCAAACTAGCATGAGGCACGGAGTTTTCGGGGTTGATTATTCACTCTGGTTTCTCTTCAATTGTCGAATAAATCTTTCGCCTTTTACTAAAGATTTCCGTGGAGAGGAACACTCTAATGAGTCTTAACTCAATTTTTTAATGAGCCTGGCGACTTTGTTGCCGGGCCAATAACTAATACATTAGAAAGTAACAGAAAGGGGATATAAACTTAACTAAGTCGATGTATATATATATATACAAATATTCCATTTCTATAACAATAACATTTTATTTTAATTAAGTCGAAAGAAAAGTTAATGTAACAAAGAATTTATTGAAATTTTTTTCGGTCCGTTTTAACAATAATATTCCGTAATTGCGGATTATTATAATGAAAACATGTTAAAAAAAGGATAATGTATTAATAAATAAGACGTAAGGCATATAAACTTGATCAGATATCTATCTTCTTAACTAATATAAACTAAACTCCTATTTTGTGCTCCTCACAGATAACCCTGGAGGATGAGTTCCTGGAAACTCCCCAGACTCTGCTCTCACAGCTCTTGAACTCTGAGCTGCTCCGTGTGGACTCCGAGTCGCAGGTGTTCCAGGCAGCTCTGCGGTGGATCAAGCATGATGTAACGCAGCGTCGGTGCTACGTTTTCGATATTCTCTCCCACGTACGCATGGCGCTGGTGCCGGTGAAGGTGATCGACAAGGCTCTTAAGGACGACTGCCGCGACATGTCCGTGAAGATAGCCCTGCGGTCGATCTGCCGGGACATTGCGTCCAAGCGTGGACAGCTCGTCCCGTTACGGGTCTGCCCCCGGCAGTTGGCCAAGAAGAACATCTATATCATTGGTGGATCCCATAGGGACACGCCACGCACCTGGAATTCGGCCGATTGCATCTTCGAGACGGTGGCCAAGTTCGACATATTCCGACGCGAGTGGACAGAGACAGCTCCGATGGAGGTGGGACGCATTCTGCCCGGCGTATCGGCCCTGAATGGCAAGATTTATGTGGTGGGCGGCGAACGCGGGTCCCAGATTCTGGCCAATGGTGAGGTCTATGATCCGCAGAACGATGTCTGGCAACCGATTGCCCCACTGATTGTGCCCCGCTGCGAATTTGGCCTCTGCACCATGGGTGGCAATCTGTTTGCTGTTGGCGGTTGGATCGGCGATGATATTGGCGGTTCAATGGAGTGCTACGATCCAGAGCAGGACCTCTGGAAATTGATTGGTAGCATGCCGCAGCCTCGGTTCAGTATGGGAGTGGTCAGCTTTGAGGGTCTGATCTACATTGTTGGTGGCTGCACCACAACAACGCGTCATCTGCCGGATCTGATTAGGTATATAGCTTTTTGGTGCAATTAAGTTTTGATATTTACAATTTTCATTTCTTGCAGCTATAATCCCGTGACCAAGGAGTGGACTGAATTGGCCCGCATGCAAACAGCCCGTTGTCAAATGGGCGTGGCCGTCCTTGATCGCTATTTGTATGTGGTGGGCGGCAGCAGTATTAGTCAAGACATTCTCAGCTCCGTGGAGCGTTACAGTTTCGACGAGGACAAGTGGTCCACCGTTTGTGCATTAAACGTGCCACGAGCCATTCCTGCCGTAGCCGCAGCTGATGGGCTTCTTTATGTGGCTGGAGGGGATCAGGTAAGACATCGCAATGCTAAAATTATTGATATATATAGATATTTTACCAACTCTATTCTAATATTTTAACTTTCTCCTCTTCCAGCCTTGCGAAGTCAACTTTTATCGAGCACAAGTGACCATCAATGCTGTCGAATGCTATGATCCTCTATCGGACACCTGGAAAAATTGCCCCGACCTGCCAGTTAGCCGCTCCGAGGCTGGGGCTGTGGTTGTCTAAGAAAAATCTCTCTCGTCGTCTTAAGCATACCCACACAAGTAGGAACACTCTTAAACTTTAGCTCTATGGCATTGTATACGTTACACATCACGAAATCTCTTCCCCTTTTTTCCAAAAAAAAAAAAAACAAAAAACAAAAAACCAAAAACTTGAACGTAGTGGTGGTCTCCACGCCAAAGATAGGAAATCGCGTTGTTACGGTTGATGTTGTTTTGTGGAAGCACATAGCGCAGCTATTAACCAGTCGGTACCCACATGCTAATCTTATTCGTAGATAGCCAGCCACAAGGGATTCACACAGCCTCCAGCCTCAGATTGTTCCGTAGTTGAAGTTGTTGTCCTTTATATAAAAGCGAAACCAAAACACCGAAATCTAAGGATTATCGTAATTGCTGAACAATTGATTTGAATCGATTTTGTTATGTTTTTAAAAAATTCTGTTTGTTTCCATTAATTTATTAAATACGGAATGAAAACGATGCGCGTTACGAACCATGTTTGGAGGCGCCCTTGAGAAGAGCGTATTGTATGGATTTGAATGTACCAAACAAAACCAAATACAAACAATCAAAAATAAACAAACTGTATTAAAAATAGGTGTATTATCGAAATAAATATAGACTTATTAACTAACAACTATATAACCTTTGAATGGATTTTATTACATTTATTGCGGGTACTTTCGCAGTCCGACCAATAAAACTACGAAATTATTTCCTGAGCTTTATCAAAACATTGAAAAAATTCAATTTGTTAGGAAGTTTATGATTATAAATACAACGAAAATAACTGTCACTCCTACAATGCGATTCCATAAGCAAGCCCTGTTAATCATATCAGTCTATCAACAATTTTCTGTTAACGGTTCACTGATTTTAGGGGTTGATGTTAAACCCGTAACAGCTGTTATCTGCTTTTAAGAATTTCTGTTTAAAATGAAATATATTTAATTTAAATTTAAACAAGTTATAGAATATAAATATAAAAATATAAAATATGTTTTTTTATAATTAACTCTGTTTACTTCTTAGTATTCAAATATCTTTATAAAAAAACAAAATACAAATATTCACTTGTTATATTGGTTTTTTAGGTTCTTCAATTGACAACAGCTGATAAAACATAGCAGCACATTCAACAGGCGCTAATTAGAAATGCATTTTTTAACCATTCAGGACTTTAATTTTTAAGGCA
Organism: Drosophila serrata; assembly: GCF_035046125.1. Lineage (NCBI taxonomy): Eukaryota > Metazoa > Arthropoda > Insecta > Diptera > Drosophilidae > Drosophila > Drosophila serrata. The sequence continues at coordinate 907,321 of NW_028256998.1, forward strand.
ACACCTTAAAGGTCTTAAATATAAATATGTAAGTCATAAATATAAATATTTAAAATTTTAATACTGTTATTTTAAATATTAAACATACTGACAGGGCATAAGAGACATGGTTTTCTAGGTTCTAATTATAAGCAATATTTAGCATAAATATACCTATACAACATTTAATTTTGACTGTTAAGGAGGTCTTAATCTCTGATTAACTAACATTTAATGCTTTCAGGTGTTATCACAACAGATTCGACAAACCGTAGGTGATGGACGCCCTATCCCTATATGACATGCGCTGATGGAGGCTCTCTGTTATACCAAAATGCACTGTCTAGTCAATGAATGTATTCCCAGAGAGGTCTGTGGAAAAGTTCGCTGCAGTTGCAGTTGGCAGCACCAAAACATAGAAAATTTATAAATTTTGTCAATACATAGGTAAGCCAACAAAGTGCATCCACGGTCAGAGTCACAGTGCGGTTTGTTATTGTCGAAAATGTGCGCTTCAGTTGTTGATATTGGTAAAAAGGGTGTGTGTGAGCGAAAATAAGTCAAGAGCGAAGGCCTGGCTAAAACAAACGAAATGGCAATACCACTAAATTGTGCAAATAGAACAAGGGCAAATTATTTTGAAATTTATAAACCAGAAACAAGTTTTATTCAGAAAACCTATGGTGGTGCTAGATACCATTGCATTTTTAAAAACATTTTCCACTTTTTGGCGGCTGCACACTTTTGATACTTACACAGAAAAAATTGTATTGTGACCTACAAGTGGAAATTGGTTCAAATTTGGTTAAAATACTACTTGCTATTAAACAATATATAAACCTACAGGACTTTAAGTCTGATTGGTAGCGAAGTTTATTGTATATAAAAATAATTTGTAAAGAGAAGTAAACTTTCATCGCCAACGACTAAGAGACCAGTACTTCCTTTTTGTGTCTCAAAAAAAAATTATCAAAAATAATATCTTTTTCTTTTGTATATGTAATAGAATGGATTCCGCCAATTTTGACAATTTAAAGGACTCTATAAGCTCAGCCACTTTAAGGAGCGAAAAAATAATGAAAATAACTTTAATATGCAAAGAACAATAATTCAAACTTGATGTTTTTAATAATCAATGGCTATCCAAAGTGTATTTGGCCAGAGCAAACACAGCCTTGATCCAGGCAGTAATTTTAATAACTATATATTAAAATGCATATTTGTGGGACTACTGTTCCTGCTAGATTCCACCAGCGGAGACTGGCTAATGGATTGTGGCAACTGTCACTGTAAATGGAACTCTGGCAAGAAGACGGCCGACTGCCGGAATTTAAGCCTCGGTGGTGTGCCCGAGAATCTAAGTCCGGAGGTTCAGGTACTGGACTTGTCGCATAACCGCATCCTTTACTTGGAGGAGCATGCATTTTCCACCAATCACCTGCAGAATCTTCACAAGCTCATCATACGCAACGGAACGTTGAAGCACATCAATAAGCTGAGTTTCAGCCAACTGCAGATACTAATTGAGCTTGATTTGTCGAATAACTTCCTCAAGGACTTACTGCCCAATGTGTTTGATGCCTTGTCCAAGGTTCGAGCTATATTGCTCAATGGCAACCTCTTGCAAACCCTTCGCCGGGATGTCTTCCACAACCTCAAGTACCTACACAAGATAGAAATCATGCACAATCGCCTTAAAAGCATAGATTCCCAGGCGTTTGTGGGCGTTCCTCTTCTATCCCAGATCTACTTGGACAATAATGAGCTTAAGATACTCAAAACGGAGAGTTTTCGGAGCTTAAATAAACTCAATACCTTGTCGTTGGTGGAGAATCCGTGGAATTGCACTTGTGACCTCCAATTGTTCCGTAACTTTGTTATAAACATGAATCTGTATACCCCACCCACAGCGTGTCATTATCCACTGCAGCTGCGTGGAATGCTGTGGATCGAGGATCAGCCAGAGGCCTTTGCCTGCAAGCCAAAGATCGTGTATCCCGGTCTGGGTACCTCCATCAACACATCCAAGGCAAATGTGACGCTTATATGTCGGGTGCTCGGAACTCCCAACACAGTCATTGCATGGGACTTCAATAAGCAACTTTACGAATCTCACTCGATGTCGGCGAAAAGTCTTCGACAGCAAAGGATTCATATTGAAATATTGCGGGAGCAAAAGGCGAAGGATCAGCAATTTGGCCACGATATCTTTGTGTCACGTCTCACAATCCTGGATGCCAAGAAGAGTGATGAGGGAGTCTATACATGTTTGGCTGAGAATCCCGGAGGTAAAGATGCTGCTCATATAAACCTCGTAGTCCAAAAGACACCACAGCGGAGCTCCCTTCTCAGCACTGATCTCTTTGCCATCATAAGCCTTATAGCTCTTGGGTTCCTGAGCATCTCGATCCTCCTGTCCATGATAACCTACTTCACATACAAGCGCTTCAAAAAACTTCATGATAATGGACATCACACGCACTTGCCACCACCCATAGGTGTTGCTCTGCAGCCACATTCCGGCGATGGAGCTGGAGGCGGAGTCAGTGCCGTAAGCGTGGGAGTTGTCCAGGATAGAAAGGTTATGTTGGATCCATCGAACTCCACTGATCCTGCAAAGGGTAAAAATTATATTTTATTTAAATCAACAAATGGAATTGTCACCGAATTAAACCTTGATGCTCGAAGTAACTATGAGGGCGTGCTATTAAATAGCAATTATTTGGAATATCTTGGTAATCAGGTCGGTGGTAGCAGGCCAAGTCCTAGTCTCTCCAAGGATCAAGAATGCGGTGCCACTCTCAATAGCAATGAGGGCAAACTTAATGGTATGTATAAACAATAATTAAATTAGCTATATTTTATATCTATATATATATATATACTTGCAGATAAGCTCCATCCCAGATCCCCAGCTATTTGTTTTAATACCAATAATGCACCAACTCTGCCTTCTACCACCAGCACCAAGATTAAAAGAGAAATCAAAGAATTTCAACCAGACTTGTTGCCCTCAAATGAATCGTCTGTTTTGATGGCCAATAAAAGTGATGAAGATCCAAAGCAATCTATGGATAATCCTCGTCGCAAGTACAATAGCAATGTGCAAAAGTACCTAAGGGAGAAGTACGGCAGTGCTCGACTGACGGCTGTAAGCAAAGTAAGAAAGGACAACGGAAATAGACAGGAACCGCAGGAAACTTCCAACACTTCGATATAGTCTGTACCTGGATTCAGCCCTTTCGAAAACGAATCAAAAGAATCATCCCACTCCTTGAAATATAGTACCAGATGTAGATAGATATGGAACCTCGCCTTATTTCTTTTAGTATTTTATGTAATTTTAAGAATATATAAAGGAATAAATATATAAATGTGTTTTGTATATAAAGCTTCTAGTGTTTAGGTAAGAATTAAAAAAATACCTGTACCTCAGAAGACCAGGGAAGAGTGCAGTGCAGTGGCATTCATCGTCCAATATAAATAAATACGGCAGTACAGTAAGATTAAACAAGTTGAAGCTTCTTCTGAAAATTTTTAAAGGACGAAAACGAAGGACCCGCATAGACACAAGTCTATAGATAATCCATTTACGAATAAAATGTTGTATTTAACATATAAAATGTAAGAATGAATAATGTGAAAATGAATGAATGATTTGGTATGCTATATGTGTAGGTGGGCTAGAAAGGCATTTGGAGCTACTAAATTAGGTTAGTAAATGGCCGCTAATAGTTGCAGCGTTCCGCCAAATTCAGCTGATCGTCGAGGCTATGCAGCGGCAACGGCGTCTTCTGCAGTTCCTTTTCCGTCGAACGAGAACGAAGGTGAGCCCGATTCTTGACACAGCTGAGTGGTGTTCGCTTTTGGGTGTTTAGCGGCGTTGTATTTGAAGTCGGTGTGCGAACACCGCCCCTTGACGGAGACTCTTCCTCCTGGTCGACGTAGATCTTGGGCTTGCTGGCCCTTGCCGGCTTACGTGGTGGCACCCGTCGCTTGTGGCCCAACCGGACGCGCTCCAAATGCTTGTTGGCCGGCATCGCTGTCGAAGGATCTACACTAGACTCTGCCGCAGAGTCAGCAAACGAGGCCATGCTGCTGCCGCCAGCACTTAAATTGAGTGTAAGTGTCTCTAGGATTTGTTCCAGCATCTGAGCCTCCCGCGCCTCTTCGTCCTCGTCGTCGCAGAACATTATAGGCGTACGATCAACGCCTACGCTGGGAGAACGTGGATCAAAGTGCACCTGCGATGACGGCGGCGGCGGAGGAGGTGTCTGCTGCAGCTGAGCGTCGCAAGGCATGGTCTCCTCTTCGTCGTACGTCAGTGAGACGATCTCCAAAGAGCTGTTATTGTGGGTGCTCGGCGGCGTACCAAAGCTGTCACAGCTCTCATCCGCTTGAGGTGGCGCATATACTTGTGGAGGCGTAGCGATTTCCGCGCGAGTTGTCGGTGCTCTAGTGTCCACAAAGAGGTCAGCGAAGGTGTCGTCCAGGTTTAATGAACGCACCTCATCCAGCACTAGGGGCGTGCGATTCAACTGCGGCGAGCGAGGATCGCTAAGGGAGAAGCCCTTCAGCAAGCGCTTGCGCAGCTGCGAGAAGGGATTTTCGCTGGTGGCCTGCTGCACCATTTCAGACTCAAACGGCATCTGCGGCTCGGGCTGCAAAAACTACAGAGAAACTGTGGTTAGCTCCCCAACAGCCGTACCAGCGCACAACTTACGTTCAAAGGCGTGCGACATCCGTTCGGAGAGCGGGGATCTAGCAGAGCGTTGTTCTGCTCACGAATCGGGGTGGTCATTTCCACATTCTCGGGCCTCTGGCTGGCCAGGCGCAATTTCCTGAGTGTCGGTGTATCTGGCAGGTACTCGCCCTCTATTTTCGATGCCTTGGCTCCCATTTTTAATTGTTTTCCGCTTTATCTAGCGACTTTTCACAGACTATTTTGGGGTGAAAAATGCTCGTTGCCGCGCGTTTGTTTTGAAATGGCGTCGCACGGAGTTGCCAAACTGTTTTGAACAAAAAATCTTGCTAACTTTTATCAACATGTAGCTCTGGGCATACTACTGAAAAACATATATTGCTGCTATCGATATTTTCGGAGTAAAATCGATTTGATCCAATATTTAAGAAAAAAAAAAAAAAACGTATTCTTATATACTGGGTGTATTATTAAAAAATAAAAAAGCGTCGAATACTTTTGAGTGAGCATATCATGTTGAATTTTATACCCTTGCAGGATATTATAATTTTAGTAAGCAGTTTGTAATGCAGTGAAGAAGGCATTTCCAATCCTATAAGGTATATATATTCTTGATCAGCATGAACAGCCCTATAGATCTAGCTAAGTCCGTGAGTCCGTCAGTATGTCCGTTTCTACGCAATCTTCTATATATTCTCACTCATCAATAGAAACAATTGGAAAAAAATATAACTTATCCAGTTTTCGATATATTTTCATCTAATTTGAGGAGATACAGGTATTTTGTGTTATTCTGGAATTTATATTTTAATTGTATGAAAATCGGCCTACCGTGCATATCATATTGCTGTCATAGTTTAATGTAATGGAAAATGCAAGGGTCTTAACGTAAAACTCTCAATGCTTGCTTCCTTTTTTATTATAACTAGTTTCTGCTGTAAGAACATAAATTTTCTTGTCTTTATTTTGCTGTATTAGTGAAATATTAACAATACATTTAAAAGCTTATCCTTGTTCGGGAAAAGAGCGTTTTAAAAGTGGTAGTGCAGTTTTCTTCAATGCCTATAAGGGAAAGGCGTTGCGCAAACGAAGTCAAAGTTAAACTAGCGCATCTGAGGTCATAATTATGATTTTAATATTTGCACTTTTCTTGTTTAATAAAATCATCTCTATTCATATACTATAACGTACAGGCTCCAAGTGTCGATAGCTGTTAGCAGAAAAATCACCGTTGAATATTTTTCGAAAACACCGATGCTATCGATATGAACACTCGATTCCAAGTGCCCCAAGAGATATCGGCTACTCGATTTTAAAAGCCGTAAATTATCGACCACGAGAGATTTTAAGAGTCGAATGTGTTTTTTTTTTCTGAAATTAAAATGTCAAAATCCGGCCAAAATAGTGTACCGGAAGAAGCTTAACCCAAAGTAAGTGTAAGAGGAACGAGAAAAATCTGCGAAAACGGAAAAAGTGAAACTCTATTGTGCGTTTAAGTGAGAGAAGATAAAATTAGTCGCTGTGTACTTTAGTAGTAAATGAAAGTTTAAAAAATAAAAGGAAAACTAAAGCCACAAGGTGAAGCTTTACACCAAAAATGTTGGTTTTACGGGTTTTACGCAGTAGTTGTATTTGATATCTAAATGTGTGTGCATGTATGTGTGGGCGCCGCAAGCAGCATGTGTATGTGTCTTTTTTTAATATGGCCGTCTCCTTTCCACATACAGTTGCGCCTCGTCTGTGCCGACATTTTTGTTTATTATAAAGGCGGAGAGTTGCGAATTAAACGGGAAAATTGTTTTGTGGACTTGCATTGATTTTGCGTGGGCTCCGCGATGCATTCGGGGCCACCTTAATGTAGGTTAGTGCGCTAAAATGCGCTTTATGTTTGCTCTATTGTTTTATTTGCCAATTGTAGCGCAAAAAGTAAACAAATTGTATACACACACTACCTCTAGAGCGCATGTCGTGTAGACTTTCTCTCTTGCTCCGAATCGCGAGTGCGGCATGCGCTCTGTGTATGTATCTGTGTGTATAGGTGTGACTGAAAACAACAAAATTTCATTCATTGCTCATTTCCGAGAACCAACTACACACGCTGCTCGCTGCGTCGTCGCCATCTGCAATCACGCCTCTGTGTGCGTATACATATTAAGCATATGCGGATGCAAGCACCCGCAGCAATTGTGCAACATGTTTATAGTTTCCACAGCAGCTGCCCTGGCTGGGCGACTGGGCGTGGCATACGCGAGGTCAGGTGCAAGTATCTCCCTGCCCTCCTTACTCCTTACTCCTCCCCCCACCAACGTGATTAGTAACCGTGCCAAGTCCCGTAACTTCTGTGTAATGCTTCTTCTTGCCCACTTCCAGTCGCATTCCAGAGTTCAACATTCTGGACGTTCTCGGCGTTTGATTGCCGTCGTTGGCCGCGTTTTTTACACATTCCACGGGCAGTCTTGACACTCTCACACAGACGCACGGCAACCAAACACTTGTGTAAAGCTTTCGCATACTATTGATTTAAATCAACTTGCGGGGCTCCCGCTCTCTGTCGCTCTCTCATATGCTCATTTGTCAATTAAGCACCGCGTCCGTTTGTCGGCACATAACCAATTTACAGTCGAGTGTGTGTGCGGGCTGCTGCATCCGTGTGGGTAAATTCCATTTCCTGTTTATAATATTGCGGCACACCCGCCCGCCATCCTCTATCTAGCCCCTTTGCATGGCGTCTTTCTTTTTACATCCATCGAGCGAACAACTTGCCTGTCTGCCGAGCGGAGACTCGAACCTCAGCCCGTTCTTTCCTCCTATCTCCTTTCCTCGGTGGCACCTCTTTTCACCAGACTTTTGTGACTACACAGACGCTGCACAGTGGTTTAACCTGTTTGAACATTTTTCTAAACAAAAAAATAGTTTTTTAAATTTAATATTATTTATTGAGCATTTCTAAAGTACGTTAAGAAATGCTAAAACTGTGTAGAACTGTTTGATAGTGAGGTTATCAACCGTAAACCAGGGTCAACATAACAAATCATTTACAATTTCCGGCTGCTTTCGCTCTTATCTTCCGATCGCGAGCATCCACGAATTTCGGTTTCACTTTTTGCAACCACTGTGCCGTCGGGCTTCTGACCGCTGCTTAGAAACGACGCGGAATTGGAACACAAATACCACGCTCTCCACTCTCATTCCCAATTCCCAGCCTGATCCGGCTGTCACTGATGTTGTTGTTGTTGTCGTCGGTAGCGGCAGCGGTGAGTTGAGTAGTACAGTACGTGCCACTTCCTTTACATTCAGAAAAATAAAAATTGCTCACACACACACATTCATACAGGCACAGGCACATCTAAAGCATACATAAAGACAAACAGACAGTGTATACTTTAGGAATGGGGGATGGCCGAGGTTGGGGAGCCGGTGGTGGAGGTGCGACGGTTTGCTTGGCGTCTGCGCCCTGTGCTGAGTTGTTGCTTTTATGCTGCTTGTGGCCTTACGTATTGTTCTTGTACAGTTGCAAAGATACTCACTCACCGTTCACACACGCACGCATACGAACAAATCTAGTCAAAACATTGAAAACGAGTTTGATGATTCGCCTGATGTGGCAACACTGGGAGTGCACATCCCCCCGCCAGCGCCACAGACGCGGATTCCACCAATAGCCTGCTTATTAGAAGAAAATACCGCCGCTCGTTGTTGTTGATTTTACGTAAGAAGGCCGTCGAACTTAGCATAGAAATGACCGAGGGAGAGAGAGCGAGAGAGACTACACTACGCAAGTGAAATGCTCGGAGAGAGAGAGCGTCTGAGTGTGTGCGTCTAATGATTACCGTTACAATTTGCATGTTGTCTAGTCAGACGTCTCGCGACCCAGACTGAGCGACCCAGCAGCAATTGGTAAAAATTCTTTGGCATGACCTTTTATCGTCACTGGACACGATGTGTGTGTGTTGTGCCTTGAAATAATTGTGTCCGTATAAAAGATAGGCCTAAATGAGCTTTTTTATTTATTGATTTTTTTAAAAGAAGTTCTTTTGAATTGATTCTCCAAGGGAGACGCTTATGACATGGGCTCACAGTGGCGGTAAAGATTTTATGTACCTTCTTTTACAAACACACTTTTATCAATATTCTTTAGCCCAGTTAATGTTTCTTGTCCGTTTATAATAATTTAACGTTTCTCTAATTCTAAAAATAAAACCTCGAAATAAATATTTAGGGAAATTATTTAAAGAATCATGAATCTTTACGAACTTATATAAAATATAAGCTTGTTATCATGGTAAGAACACAACAAAAATTAAATTAAATATTACATTTTCGGTATTATACAAATGTTTATATTATATTATATTTTTCATTAAAATTCGAAAAGTCGTATGCATTTTTGAATTAATGTTCGTATAAGCTTAATGCGAAACTGGGAACCAGTTTAGTTTTTGTCCATTTAATATTTAAAGATTCAAGAGGACGATGTGTAAGATTTTCAATGCAATTTTTGTTTATAACAATTTTCTTATATTTCGAAATATTGTACCACTTTTTAAAGTATTAAAATTATAAAATACCGAGGTAAATATTTAAACATCTCTTAAGAACAATAAGTACATTGCTAATTTTCCGACCTCTGGTGTACACTTGCCAGCCCCAAGTTGCATGCCATGCTATTCTGTGTCGGTTCTGTGGTTCAATGTCCTAACCGCACACAACAAGTGCAACAATTGTAGCATCAAAAACAGCAACAGAACAACACCGCAAAAAGGGGAAGAAGTTGGCGAAGAAGCGGAGAACTGGATAGGGTAATGCAATGCAATGCACAAGTGCAAAAGCGTAGCGACAAAGATGGCAACGGAATGGGGGCAGTCCTAGGGCAATCCATTAACATTTCGCCCATCCCCGTGACCGCTGTGTTCCTGTGTGGTGTACAGTTGTTCTTGTTGTACAGTTGAACCTGTGACGTCCGAGTGTTAAATGCAAACTAAGTCGATTGAATTGGTAAATCTCTCCTTAATCAAAAAACATTTGTGATGCGCTCTAACCCAGAAATTGTTGTGCCAGGTTGCTGCTGTTGCGCTGTGTCGTTTGTGACGTCAAGTCAGCGTGAAACAGTGTCGACGTCCCACTTTACAGACGGACCGCACCACCGGAAACGAGTAGTTGTAGCATTTTTATACATGCAGGCGAACTTCCGTAACTAAAAGTGTCATGTGCCAGCAAAGATTAAGCTTATTTGCTTGCAGATTAATTTTTAAATTAAATATGATTTAAAAAAAATTGTGTTTTATGTAAGTTATTTTTTAATACCATTGTTAACCTGTTCGATTATTGTTGAGACTCTTACAATAGGGGGGATACTTTACTGGCTTCTCTAAAACAATGTAGCATAATCTCTTTACCCCAGAAACCGAGACCGTTAACTTACTTGTATGAACATCTACAATAACAGTTTTTTTTTAATGCATTTTTATTATTATAAATATTCACTACTTTGTAAAATAAAGGTGAACTGAAAATGCAACTGTTTTAAATTAAGACCAATATCGAACGGGTCTGGCAACTTTGCCATTTAGTCATTCTTTGCTGGTGGTTTTTATTTTTGGCGCGCTTCCCGAGCGAGCGGCAAAAGGCAATAAAGAAATTTCCCGAATGGAATGGAATGTTGTTTACGTGCGCGCCTGCGCATCGTCAACCTTCGGCTAGTTCCATGAAATCTGCAGCTTTGTCGCCTGAACTCGTCTGGACTCCATCCTGTTCGTCCCGTTTGGCCGGCTACCTGCCCCTCCCTCGTTCCCCTCGTGCCACGCCCCTGTCCTAGTGGTTCCTACCGCCGCCCTACGTCGCTTCTTGTTTGTGTGCTTTCGCTCCGCCAAACTCGAAACTTGGCGGCGGCGTCGTCGTCGGCGGCGTGTCAATAACATGTTGAATCGTGCGAAATCTTCTGGCAGCACCAAAACAAAAACAAAACTATACACAGGACAAGAGCTCTCCATAGCCCGCCGCATTGTTATTGTGCCGCATTTTTCCCTCCATGTTGAGCGACTGGATTTCTGAGAGACATGCTGAGCGAGAGAGCAAGACCACTCTTGCAAGTTGCAACTCTTTCAACTTTGGCGAATTCCGATTAGCAGTTCGAGAGTGAGTGAGAGAGCGGCACTCTGCTTTCTCCCGAAACCACCCTGTTGCGGAGAACATGTTCCCAATTTTTTTCCAGCGTACGACGCACAGTAGAGCCTTTTATCATTTTATGTTGCAAAAATCATCTTTTGAACCAAATACATAGTTAATCGTAAATCAAATAATTTAAACGGAATTTGGCAGGTAATTGTTGTACAATTTGCCACGCCCACTTATTCGCTATTTTATATAGTATTAAAGTGAAAAATATACTTTTCTTAAACAAAACGGGGTTTTAAAATAGTTTTTTATTTCATTTTTTGCTTTATTTGTATTTATTTGCTTAAATAAAAACAAATTAGAACCGAAAAAAATATATACATACATACATATAACAAACATTATTTTTTAGTTAGATTTTTATACCCTTGCAGGGTATTATAATTTCAGTCAAAAGTTTGCAACACAGTTTTAAAAAAAAAAATTATAGCATTTTAGTTAACAGAATTTAATCAAATTTAAGATATATCAATTTTTTATTATTCAACAATTTTGTGTTAAATTTTTTGAAAATCGAACTACTATATCATATAGCTCCCATAGGAACGAAATAGAAATTAATAAAATTAAAAATTATAACTCTTGCACTTTTCAAAAGATTTTCAGATTTTAAAAATTTGAGATTTAGCCTTTTTATTATATTCTACAATTTTAATTGTAGATTTAGCTATTCTGGACTATAATCATTAGATTTTATTTATTTTTGCGAATTAACATGCCCAGAGATATACCACATACACATACACATACACATACCACATCAACAGATTCTTAGTATGAACACTGTACAAGTCCAAACCAAACAGCCGTTTTTAGTTTGGATAACACTCGATAAATGGATCTATATTTTAAAGTGAAAGCCTTGAAGATAGGTAATAAAATTTTTATGTGATATGAATGTCGACTAACTTAAATTTTTTTTATTTGGCTAAAAACTAACTACTTTTAACTTTAAATGCTCATATCTTCTTCAAAAAAATCCTACAATTATTTTGGTTATATTCGTAATACTTGGAAAATTTTCTGTTGGAACAATTTCGCGACTGATTTTTTTTTACTTTTTTCAACGGTTTTTAGTATAGAGGCGCCACTGTGCGACGGATCGAAATAGTTCGCTCATCGCGTTTATTTTCCGTCGCGCTCAGAGAGTATTTGTCTCTCTCGCGGTGCGGTTGTGTTTTTAATGTGCGCGGCAAATTTTGTCGGCGTTTTGCACTGATGTCCAAATTTAGTGCAAACAATTGGTAATTTGGTCAGTCGAACTAAAATAGCTGTGTTGTGATGAAAAATTAATACAAATGTGTCGTTTTGCCAGTGGCCAAAAAGGAGTGTTTAACTGCCTACACGCGTTCTTTTTCCATTCCCCCATTTTTCGTGTGCCTGTGTGTGTGTGATGTGAACTTTTTGGGCTGCGGTCTTATTTTATTGATTCGCTCATAACGCCGCATAAAGTATTTCCTGCTAAATATATATTTTAAACAAAATATTTGTAGTTTGCCGCTGAGTTTCCGTACATTGTCTTGTTTGTGGCTTGTGCAAAATTCTTAGAATTCTTGACAACATTCCCGCGCACACAAATGTACCAAGTGATGCACACATATACACATCGACGCGACGGAAAAAAAGGTATCCCCTTCTCACCGTTTCATGCAGAAGTGCGAGAGAGAGAGGGAGAGCGTTTGGGTGTGTGTGTGGAGAGTGTGAAAGCGAGCGAGCACTTAAACTCTCATGTATACGAAACACACCTCAAATGGTTGAAGTCTCGGCTAAATGTGCCTTTATATTACTCTCACGCCTTTTTTTCGGTCGGCCTCTCTGTCGCGGAACTTGTAGGACTTGTTTTTTTGCGCTTTTTGCAAATGCGAAACATAAAAACCGGTACATTTTTGAAAATGCAAGCCGAAGAGATGGAGAGAGCGAGAGCGTTGAGTTGTTAGCATAAACTGTTTCTCCTGTGTTGGAATTTTACTTTAACCATATTTTTCACACACTTTGCTTTTCTTACAGTTTTCTAAACACACACATACACACACGAAAAGAGCCAACGAACTCGTGCAGCGACGCCCAAGAATGAAACAGAGCAAAGCAACATGAAAAATACAACAACGACGAGCTCGCCAAAGAAATTGTAAACGAAGAAGAAGCAGAGGCGCAAAGCCACTACAGTATTTTATTAGCGGGTGTTGTTGTCATGTATGTATGCACACTTTTTTGATGTTCATATAAATGTAGTTGGTCTTAGTGTTGTTGGTATAATTATTGTGATGCTTGTATCCTGTTATGTTTGTTGTTGGTTGCACAACCATTGAAACCTTTTTTAGTCGTTGAATTTTCTTCGATTTATTTTCGCAAAAATGTAGAAACGGTGAAGAAGTGCCTCCGATTGATCTTGACCTACACGCCGACAAGTTCAGCGCAGTTTATATGGTTATTCAACTTATTTTTTCATTTCGCGCATTTCTTCTCCCTTTCACACATAAGCACACATCACATGTCTGTATATATTTACATATGTACATAAGAGCGACAGAGTGGTGGCGGATTTAATTTTTATAACGGAAATTTTAATAAGCTGCTGCAGCCTTCGAATGGGTGAGCGAGAGGCAAGAAGTACATCAATTGTTAACTGTAAAAGCATTCCCCCACACCCATGCATTCTAAGTAACTGTTTTTGCGCTCTCTCTTTCTCTCTCTTATTTACTCCGATCCTCCAGTTTGTCACTGCTCCGCCTTATCGCATATAATGCCAAAGATTCAAAAACAAATTTTTGCGACAAATTGTTAATGCCTGGCGCCAAAGCGATGTTTACCTTTTTTCAATTTATTTATTTGTAGTTGTTGGGAGCAATGCCATTTGTTGTGGCATTTCTACTTCACAGCGTTGTCCGCTGACATGCAAAAGCTTGCCCTTCCAGAGGGAGCATACAATATAACAGATCTTTTAGGTATATTTGCAACATTTGTTCGTTCATCTTTTCTCATTTTTTTAAATTAGATTTATGAAAATTAAATTAACAAAACTATTTTGTTATGATTATTAACCAAATGTAAAGAAAAATAATTTATTTTGTCACATTGCATGAATTATTTGTGCCATATTGCAAGGGTACAAAAAACTCAGTGTAGCGAAATTTAAATATTTCCCGTTGTTATGTATTATTGGAATGTGATTGCCGGCCTATCTGTCGCGTAGAAATGTACGAAAAATAGCTTCATTCATTCGCACTGTCACCGCCGCCACCATTCATGTCAACTCGAACTCATGTGTTTGTGTATATTATCGTGAGGCTCTCGCATCATCATCATCATCAGAGCATTATGGTCGTTGTCATGATCACCATTATCATCATCGTGTTGTAATTGTTCTCGCCGTCTCGTCGCTTTTTTTGTTATTGTTATATTTATGTATATTTATTTACTGTGTCGCGGTTGCGAAAAAAATGCCCGTGGCCGTGAGAACGTAGAAAAACACTTAATTCGAAACAGAGTCTCGTCGAAGAAGATTGGGCAGCTTCATCAGTCAAAACGCAGGAGAATTGTGTCCTTCTTCAAAGTGGTTGTGAAATGTTTGCCTTTTTATGCCTTTTCATATCACAGCCAGCTTTGAGGAGCGACGCGATGCTCAAGACAACGAACGCAACCAACGAAATCGTAAGCTTATACAAAAATCTAATTTTATTTTTTAAAACGAAATTAAATTGATAAATCAAAGTGCAAATAAACTAAAAAGAGACCGAAAATAATTTATTTTACATCATTACATGACACATTAATATCCAAATTATAAAAATTCTTAAACTCCCGCAGTCAACATGTTATCCTTAATCCTTAACAATCAAAATCTATATGAAAATTGGCGCATTCATGCTGGGCTCTCAAAGTGGTTGTGAAATGCATTACCGCTTTGCCGGCATATCACAGCCAGCTTTGATGAGCTTAGCGTAATGTATCGTACATCAATCATAAGACATCATTCAAACAACATATTTGTCATTTGTACATGAGAGCCAGCCCCTCAAAATTTGCTATGGAATACAATTGAGATGGAAATTCACATGTTATAATTGGAAGTGAAAAGGTTTTTGGAGCTGGAATTGTTTCGGAGCACCATTAATATCGAATATCATACGATGTTGCTTATCTAAGCCTCATCAAGTGGTTGTGATATGGATACCCAACGCATATCACAGCCAGCTTTGATGAGCTAGGATAATCAACGGGAAACAACATAAATTGAGAATTCGAAAATAAAGAGAAAAAAGTGAATTGGTTTGGAAACTAAAAAAAAAAGATTAAAACAACTAAAATCCCCATGTAACATAATGGTTCATATATAGTACATACATGACAATTTAAAACACATTTATTTATTATACTTATACGTACCTGTATATTTATGATTTTATGCAGTTTTGGTTTTTTATTTCCTTTTGTTAAGTACACAGTTATAGAGTTATCGGCGGATATAGTGCTTAACATGTCACTAATGCAGTTTTATCTTTCTCACAGATACAACACATCCTTCCTAGCTCCACGTTTACGTTCCACACAAGCAGCAATTCCAAAGAGATCTTGACGACGCCTTCGGAGCGGGCCACAACGAATATTTTTAAATTAATTAATTTTTTTTGTGATAGTCAATAGTTTGTAAGCTTTTAAAAATAACCAAAAGATTGCAACCAAAAAAGGAGAAATCCAAAAAGAAGAAACAGCTACCAATTTACACGAATGCATTCCAAAATGGTTGGAGGAAAAATGCTAACTGCCGCCCTACTGCTGGTCATCGGATGTCTGGAATATCCGGTGTACCTAGAGGCCTGCTCCAGCCGCACAGTGCCCAAGCCGCGACCCTCGATCTCTTCCTCATCCATGTCTGGAACTGCTTTGCCGCCCACTCAGGCTCCGGTCACCAGCACTACAATGCGCACCACGACAACCACAACCACGCCCCGGCCCAATATCACATTCCCAACGTACAAATGCCCGGAGACCTTTGATGCGTGGTACTGTTTGAACGATGCCCACTGCTTTGCCGTAAAGATTGCCGATCTGCCGGTCTATAGCTGTGAGTGCGCCACCGGATTTATGGGCCAGAGGTGCGAGTATAAGGAGATTGACAACACCTACCTGCCCAAGCGGCCGCGTCCAATGCTGGAGAAGGCTAGCATTGCCAGCGGTGCCATGTGTGCCCTGGTCTTTATGCTATTCGTCTGTCTGGCCTTTTATCTGCGCTTCGAGCAGCGGGCTGCCAAGAAGGCCTACGAGCTGGAGCAGGAAGAAGAGCAGGAGTACGATGTTGATGAGGAGCATTGCGAGTGCTGCCGAAATCAGTGTTGTCCTGGTAGCGATGAGCCACCGCTCATTGCGGAGCAGCGTAAGCTACCCTATCACATGCGGCTGGAGCACGCCCTGGTGTCCTTTGCCATTCGGCGCAGCAATAAGCTGTGAACAAACGATATGGATGGGATTTCCCAGCTATAATATGCCTTGCCACAGCAGAGGAAAACTAAACTGATGCATGCCACGAATTTGTATTATGCTTTTGTCTGTAGTTTTTGTAATTCCAAAATGTGCATTAGTTACTAAGTACATCACTTGAAAACTGACCACTGGTCTCCTGTCCAGAGATTATCTACTTTACCGGAAGTTGGCACACGCATCCAAGAAAAGTGGTTAAATCCAGCCTTTTATTCTCGAATCAAACTATGTATTTTTTGTACACCCTATGCTAGCTACATATTTATTATCGCTAACTGATATATGCGTATTACACACACAAAACACAACGCGAAACACGCGCCAAGTATTATTTATTGCGAGAGAGATTTATGATAAATTATATAAATTTTGCTAAATAAATATAAGAAAATGCACGATGCAAATACATGTGTTATTTATTGTCAAGGAAGGTTTCGCTACGATCAATTTTATAAAAATTGCTAAGGAGGAAGTCTGCAATATCAATCATATAGTTCTCGATGTTCGACACATTGATCTGATATTCATTACTTTGAAGTTGGCAAATAGGAAGTGATGACCTTATCCATCTTTCTTGTTTGCAATATGTTATCTTGATTGTTTTTGGAATATATGATATATTTAATCAGAATAATTCAAATAAGAGGATTTTATTTCAGATATTCCTGACTTTCAAGGCTTAATCTCATTTTTTGTTCATATCATTTTATGTATTATTACTTTTTACTAGAGGACATTTGATAGTCGACTTATTACGATTAAGACCCTTATCAATTGTCAATCAACTGTGAATTCTGTTACTGGGGATTTTTAAACTGAGTCCCAGGTTTGACGACAGACTGACACTCTCGGAATTATAGTGGGGTTTCCCAGTCATTAATGATAGATGACCAAAGCATTTACTATTTTTTTTTATGGGATCCATAAATTAAATGTACTCAAAAATTGTGCGATTAGATTAACACCATTGACCGTGTGCGGAAATGTATAGGTCAGGAAAATTAATTTTAAATGGAGTTACTTCTTATTTACTATATATACAACATTCGAAAATTAAAGTCTGATTTCTCCCAATTAAAACTGATGCGATATATTAACGCATTTCTGATAGAGTGACTTCATGGGTCCATAGCTCGAAAGGACCAACGATGTGAGAGTGAGACACTTCATAAGGATTTGTAGGTCCGTCTCACTGCGGCTCTTGAAGTAGCCCGTCTGGTAGCCATAATACTGGGTCACCAGAGCGATCACGAAGCAGGCAAAACCCAGGAAATTGTGGAATGTCTTGTTAAGCAATGGAGTGATCAGTTTTTTCAAACGCTGCGAAAACAGTGCCGACAATCCAGAGGACATGGACAATATGCAGAGTATAAAGGCGGTCATTCCTGTAAAGTTAATAAAGAATTGATTAAAAAGCTTAGAACATTATTATGGGTTTCTTTAAAGTTTGTATATTTTTAGTTTTGAAAGAATGTTGCAAAGAAAAATATATCATATCATTAGCAACACATTTAGACCTAGTTTATTTTTAAATCAAATGTATCAGAATTATTATACAGCTTGTTGATTTTAGTGCAGAGTATGTCATGACCGGTATACTTGATTTTATAGGTATTACTATTAATTATTCATTTGTCAGGCCTCGAGTTGGGGATCCACATCAGACTGTGTAAATGACAGGGCTACTACAGATGAAAAAACTGACTGAGAAAATATCTGGTAAATGCACTTGACTTATTGCATTCATAAATTAAATGTAAAACCTAAAAGATTCGACATTTAAAATTAAACATCGGGACAACATAAAATCGTAAAAAGAAACTATTGCAAAATGCTTGTATTATGTTTAAAATTGTTAGAAAATTATTTTTATAGAGATCTTGTTTATTTGTATATACCAAATAAAATGATCAAATTTAGTTCGTGTGCTAGCAGTAATTACTTAATTTTTATTGACTAAATAATTAATGGAAGCACACGGTTTAAAATTTTTCCCGAGTGTAATTCCGCAATCATTATTCACTTACAATCTTTCGGTTTTTGTCTCTCTACTTACCCAGCTTTCCGTGAATCGATTGAAGCAAAAATCCCTTCTGTATCATTTTGATAAGGGCACCAGCTGCTCCACAGCCTCCGCCCAGTGTTAGGAGTACCCAATGGATGGTGGTCTTTGTCTGACGTTTGTATCCGTTAGTCAGGACATTGCCACCGTAATGGATCATCACACCCTCGGCCATGAAGAACGAGAACTACGAAGAACAAGGACTTGATTTTCAGTGCCCGATTCGGAGGAGATCCCTAAGTATTTACCCCAATGGTAACCAGCCAGGCATGCAAGCCGGTGCCAGCTAGTCCCGTTCGCAGGGTTAAATACGACATGTAGATGGTGACAAATCCAATGCACATCTGGTTGAGAACATTCAGGAAGTACTCCAATCTCTGCAAACGATCCTGGGCCTCGTGGCCGGTCGACAAGGTGCTGTGAGACATTTTCGAGTAGCGTCGCGGGGATTGAACTAGTACGAATGAGGGCTGTCGATGGGACTCCGTCCGGATGGTGCTGCCGTAGTCAACGGCTCTCTGCGTTCTACTGACGACTGCTTGCTGCTGCTCACTCTCGGACATTGTAGTTTCGGTTTTCGGAACACTAGACTTTTATCAGCGCTTTGGAATAATGTTATTTTCGTGTTAACATTTGTACAATTGGTGGCGACTGATAATACCGCCAGCCTTTTCACAGACAAATTGGCTGAAACTGTTTATTGTAGCTCCAAATACGATGGCAATTAAATGGTAAATGTGTCGACCGATACGCCCATTGAACTTTGTCTGCCCGCCGATGCCTTAAATCATCGTCTGCTTCCGACAAAACTAAAACTAGACTGCCGAGGCATGCAGCATTTGCTTCTAACCACAAGAATGACTTGGCTCTTTAATTTCTATTGATATCGGTTTTCCTCTGGGGAAGCTAATAAAGTGCGAGTGATAGAAAAACACAAACCGCAAATGGGGCCTGCAAAAATGCAAGAATTTTATTTTTGCCTATTAATTTGCGATACCGCGCCAAAGATTAATCTATTTTGCAGTTATCAACACTAAATATAACGACTTTTTTCCGATGCAACAGTGCTGATAAGTTGGCGATTTTGAATTTTTATGAAACACTTATTCCAATAAAATACACCGATATAATTATTTAATTACAAAATACAAGGAATGTTTTGTTTTAAGAATGATAAATAATATAATTTCTTTGTTCATTTTTGTAGTTTTTCAGTATGAATGTAATGATTGTTGTTTTGGTAATAGTACTTTTTTAAGAATTTTTTATTAGGAACAAAAAATATTATAAATTAATTTCCAAGTTACTTTATTCACTTATGTGTTCCCAAATCACATGATCAAAATTGTATTACAAATAATTATTATTTTAATCAAAAACTATTTAGCGGCATCATTTTAATCCGAAGCTTGAAACTCAGTATATGTAACGGTCATATTATTTTGCAAGCAACCGCCAAAAAGTAGGCAATCTTCTGCAAACAGCCATGCATTATGACATTTGTCTTTTTTGATATTAAAATTTTAATCAATAATTTGGAAACATATTAGAAAAGAAAAATTATCATTTAAATTGCAAAACTGTTATACAAAAATTTTATATTTGTATCCTTAAATTTAATAATCACTAAATGCTAAGCCGTCAACCTAATAAAATCCAACACGGGAAAGCTTACCGAAATAGAATTAAAGGTTTTCCAATCTAGAGCCCAAGATCCAATTTAAAATCATGAGTTTAGCTTATTTTCTTGTTTTTTTTTTTCTCTTTATTTTTAATTAATTGTTTTTACTTTTTAAAATTGAAAAACAAATAACCCTTCAAGAATTATTAGTTTTTCTCGGAGCGGCGAGTTTCTTATAGCTCAAACATCTGTATCGCATACCTATAATACAAAAGTCAAAACTAAATATTAAAAAAAAATATGTTGTTAATAAAGAATAATTATACGGTAATTAAATTAAAAAATCATCACTAATCGCTTTAGCACAAAATAATGTACAAAGTGCCTAAAGGTATTTGATTAACTTTGGTAATGTTCGTCTAGATTTCAAGAACATTTATCATAATATTTTATATTAATCAGATATAGTTTAGTGCACTTTTATTTATACTTATGTTCTATTATATATTTTCTGGGCATATTTATTTTCAATAAATAATGGTATAAGCTATAATAAGTAATTTATTTTTATTATAATAGTACCTTATTTTAGTATCCATAGTATGTATTTACATTTATTATTATTTCTAGGCTATTTTTTAATCATTTACAAGGAACATAGCACCGGTTAAGTAGATTTATGAAATTTGATCGATAAATTCTTTTTCTTAGTATCCCGATTAAGTCATTAACTGGCCAAGCTGGAAAACTTCTGGTACAGGGACTTAATAGCACCTATGCTAGTTAGAACCATGGCTACCATTGTGACCACTTGAATGAGGATGACAAAGTCCTGTCCCTGTCCTCGAAAGATCCCTGTTTGCGTGTATCCATAATATTGGGCCATCATGGCCGTCACAAAGGCACCAAAACTAAGGATCACATGGAAGGTCTTATTGATCAGCGGCGGGATACGGCTGCTCAGGGATCTGGCCAAAGCAGCAATCACTCCGCTAAGCAGCGATATAAGGCACAGGACGAAGGCGGCAAATCCCAGCCGGGCATGAACAGTAACACTAATTGTCCAATCATCGCGGATCAACTGGATCAGACAGCCGGCAACTCCCATGCCGCCGCCCAATATCTGGAGCACCACATGGAACACCGTCTTGGATTTGCGGGAGAAGCGTAGCGTAAGCCAGCTGCCATCGTAGAAGCACATCATGCCTTCGGCCATGAGGAAGACGAAGCCAAAGGTCACCAGCCAGGCATGGAGACGGATGCCGGCCAGATCCTGTCGCAGGCAAGTCCAGCTGACAAAAATCGTCACGAAACCGATGCACAGTTGGTTTATCACATACAAAGCCGCCTCGATATGCTGGAACACGGTGGTCGGAGTCGATTTTTCAGCACTCATTGTCATTAATTTCGAAAAATATGCGCGAAAGTACAGATCTCTTAAAGAAAATAAAACGGATTTCTTGACATAGAGTATCCTGGTGAAAGGATTTTTAATTGTTTCAAGTTATTCCCCTAACGATCAACCGTCTTGCATTAGTTATTACAACTAACTACCTTCACCTGTGGCTTTTATTGCCTCCGAGAGATGGCTTGGCAGACTATTTGTATGTTATCGTTTTATCAGGAAAATTAGTGCTTAAGTCATCTAATGCATTCGACTTATGGGATTTGCTCAATGTTATTGAGTGGCCGTTGGCTGGTTGCAACTTCACGTTCGCATTATCGAAAGCCATACGATCAGATCCACTCATACACTCACTCATATTGGGGCTTTTGAGGAGCTGGCAGGCATTGCCTCCTGTCTTATGCGCCCGAGATCACGTTGCCCATTCGATTTCATTCCAAGTCTCTGAGCACTTGGGCTAAATTTAGAGGGGAGGGTGTTATTAATATTAATTAGACTCTTGTGGGTGGAGTATTGGGACACACTTAATATACATGTATTTCACACCCGATCGCAAGTCACCCACGAGTCTTATCAACATGCAAAATCTCACGTACTATGATAAGGGGTAACCGGACATAGTCACACTCGAAACCCCTATATATTTCGCTTTCTCTGGCAATTGTCGTCTGGGCAGACAGCAATCGCTTGATTTCGGCAAACCACCAACACTCTAATAATTCTTAATTGAGCTTCATGTTTGCGGTAAAGATAAGCTGAACACCGAACACTGTTTCTAAATTAAACTCTGTCGAAAAATGTTTACCAATATAAAATGCTGACACCCGTCTTTTCTATCTTGGATTTGGCATTGGTTGCGATTAGATGTATGTATTTATATTAAAAGTGCCTTGCATATTTTTGCATGGATTGATTTATGATAAGCGGGTTCTCTTGAACTTTAAGTGCTTGACAGTTTCACTAAGCTCCAAATCAAGTTGTTAATATATGGGTTACTTTTATTTTCTGAGAACTAAAGATAACCAGTGGTCAAGGTTTCAGATTGGTCATTAGTCATTGCAAATTCATTTGAATTCATGTTTGGGTAGACTAATAATATCTAGGTTTAGTTATGATAAGTATTTAAGTATTGAAACTCAGTATGCAGATTTGTTAGCCCAATAAAAATGTGCGTAGAAAAGCTTTCCGAATTGAATTTAATGCGTGTTTTGCTTTGCTATGATATTTGGAGTAACTTTGAGTTACCCAAATAATTTGAATATATGAATGTGAAGTCATTGTTTATTAGTGTTCAAAGAAAGTAACTGATCATACATACTTACTGGTTATAGATACTTACTGATCATAATTGCTTAGTCGTAATAGGTGCCAACTGGTAATAGATACTTAATGATCATAGTTACTTACTGCTCATAGTTACTTAATGCTCATAGTTAATTATTGGTTATAGTTAAGTACTGGTCATAGTTCCATAAATTGTCCGATTGTTCCTATGTCAGCTATATATATGTATATATATAGTCCAACGATCCGCCATGCTCCGACTTATATACTTGTAAAATTATATAGAGGAATAACTTCATAGTTTCATTGAAATAGCTTGCTTTTAAATTTGTTCCAAAACAAATCTCGCACACCTGTGCATATGATTCCCAACTTGTTCTAACATCCCCGGAACGAAGTGACTTCTGCCGGCCAAGTCTCAGAAATGTGTTGTGTTACAAAAGTTGCAAGTCATTGTGTATTAGTGTTCAAATTAAGTAACTGATCATCCGTACTTATTGGTCATAGATACTTACTGGTCATAGATACTTACTGTTCAGAGTTACTTAACTATTATTCCATGATCGATATAATGATTATGATCGATTTAGTAATTTAATCAAATGATCGTATGGGTAACTGCTATGGTATACACATTTCGGCTTCTTGAAATTAGCTTCATTTCTTGTTTAATAAGATTTTCCTCATACAATCATTTTATTGGGGATGACCACCTACAATACTAGCTGTTAAATAAATTTAAATGTTGCCTTAAAATATGCTATTAAATTTTAAATTTACACAATGAAGACTCTAAAACTACATATTAGATAACCCATATCACCCAAATAGAGTTTTCGCTTCGCATCATAGTCTTCCTTGAATAATGTTGGCTCGAGTTGCATTGGGATTAATTGGAAAAGTGTTAAACCGAAGAATTTCCAGTCAGAGGACTTAAGGTGTCGTATTTTAAATTATCCATATTAATGTTATATTCTATATTAACAATATAATGAAACAAAACTTCATTTACGTATATACATTAGAATCACAATATTTTTTTTATTTCTTGTTCATAAGTAAAGATAGTTCGTACATAGGGAAAGTTTTGGTTATTAATCGTTTCAGCACTTGCTCTTGCAATCATCATCTTCGCAAATGTCGCACAGCTTTGAGTCAATTGAATAATATTCGGTGGCCTTCTTGTTGGTATCGTAATAGTCGTAAAGGATCACAGAGGAAGGTTTCTGGTTAGCCACTGCATGTGTCCTGAAGGCCTCAATGGGAATGCATTTGTTTTCGTTCTTGGCCAGATTCTCGAAGTAAACAACGACGACGGAGGCTCCGTTCTTGGTCTCCACCAACTGTAGGGAAAATAAGAAAAGTGTTATTAGGATTAAATAATATCAAAGACAATGAAGAACTTACCCGAACGCGTTCAATCTCCTGGATGTCCTTGAAACTGTCCTCGTCGGCGGTGTAACCAGAGGGCAGAGATACCTCCAGAATGGCCATGTTGGACGTCTTTGACTTGCCCTCCTCCACATAGTCCACGCATATGGCCAACTCCAGCTTGGCTGGCGATGTCTCCGGCTTGACCACAGTCTCAACCTTGAAACTGGGCTTCGGTTCCTTCTCCACCACATTGTACTGGTAGCTGATCTGGACAAGAGCAGCGCCTGTGCCCTTGGCCTCAAACTCCAGTGACTTGGTGCCCTGGGGGAACTCGATGGTTTGGAGCAGCAGATCGTTCTCCTCCGATGTGGTTAGTTTCTCGGTTTTCTCGTGCTTGCCCTTGTTCGACACGGTCAGTTCCCACTTGGCTGCCTCGTAGCCAGACTTCTCGGCGAATTTGATCAGGGCCGTGAGACCAACAACAGTGTCCTGGCTGGAAGCGAAGCCACCGAAGCTGTTACGCTGGGCCACCAGCCAGCGGACTGTGTTTAGCACGGTGTCTGCTGTCTCCTGCTCCGATTCCAGCAGCGAAAGCAGGGCATAGGATGTGATCTCCACATCTTGACTCCACACCCAGCACCACCAGCGACGGCAGCGATCGGAAGAACGCAGTTTCTCCAGATCCTCAGTCCACCAAGTGCGATCATCTTCCTTCTGGGCCAGGGACTTCAGGTTTGCCACATGCTTGGCTGCGTCAGGGGACTTGGCCCTTTGCAGGGCATAGATGGCAATACTCTTGGGCAAGAGCTCCACGGACTCGGCCGTGTTGGCGGCCAGATAAGCAACCGCCTTGTCTACAGCCTCCTGATTGGGTTTCGGCACCTCAAGCAGAGCCAGCAGGGAGTTGGCCGTGAGGGTCAGAGGGTTTCGCTGGGAGCCATAGAAGTATTCGCCTGCCTCCGTAAAGCTGCCGTTCTCCGCCTGACGGCTCAGGAGGAACTCGTATCCCTTCTCCAAGATCTGCTCATCCAGATCCACGATTTCCTTGATCCTGCTGAAGGACCGAAGGACATATGCGGTCAGCCAGGTGGAACCGTTGCGCTCGGGCTCCGTCTCGCTCCACTTGTGGGGTCCAAAGGAACTGAAGCTGCCGTCATCGTGACGGTAGTGCAGCATGTTCTGGTAGCCCTCCTGCAGATTTCTCTTGATGCGCGCATCCAGGGCGGGGGTCAGCTTCTTGATGCTATTCAGGTAATCCCGGACCAGATAGTTGGGCACCAATTTGGACATGGTCTGCTCTCCGCAGCCACTGGGCAGTCGCAGCAGGTTCTCCAGATTCTTGACAACTGGGCCGAGGAGGTCGCCGACCATTCCGAATTCTACACGCTCGGAATCTTTCACGATGTCCTCCGGCACTTCCAGCTCAAAGGTATTCTTGAACTCACCGGTGTCCTTGAGATTGATGAAAAAGGCGCGGTTCTGGTACTGGGTAGTTCCCTCTGGGATCACCTTAAGTGCCTTGTGCACAGCATCACCGGCCAGCGGCGAGATGGCTGTGAACTTGAGCAGAATATTGCCAATGACCTTGGGTCGGATGAGGAAAGAGGCGCCAGCAGCCTCGTTGGCACCCACTCGAAGGTTCTGGGTGCGCTTTTGATCGCCAATAACCTCGTTTGAGGCATCCACAAAGTCATACTCATCGTCCTGGTTGTCCAGCGTCAGCTCCACATCCAATTGCTTAGGCAGATAGTTAAAGACCAGGGCCGGCACATTGATCACCTCGCCGCGCTTCACCGAGTAGGGCAGACGAACGGAAACGAAGAAGGGCTGGAAAGTCTTCACATTCACCGCGTCATTCGTGACACCCAATCCCTTCACAGGATGCAGGGAGAAGCCGGTAATCACCCAATTGGTAATCGTGTCGGGAATGGTCTTCACCCACTTGAAGACCTCCTCCTCAGTACTCTCGATGTCGGCAAAGATCCAGGTCTCCGCGAAGTTTTTGCGAACTGCTGGAGCTCCTGCGGTTCCTGCCTCTGCAGCAGCTCCCAGGCTCTGTGGAACGGCTGCGCCCAGGGCTGATGTGGTTGTATGAAATACGGCATCCTGGGCCACCGCTGTTTTCCTCATAGCGAAAGTGCTACCACCAAAGCTTGCAGCTTCTGTAAATTGGAAAAAAAAGTTAAATATTGATTTTAAATTCATAGCAATTTTCTTAAATGTAAAATATAATATTAATACTTACGTGGATAGGAAATAGGAGCGGTACGGTTGTAGAAGAAGTAGGCATTAGTCATCGTAACCACGCCACTGCGCTCTCCGGGGAAGTAGGAGTAGCCACCCTGCCAGGGAGTGGAGGTGTCGTAGCCATTTAGGCGCCAGTTGAAGGAGTCCTTGTTCAAATCGTTATTGTTGCCCAGCAATAGGACACTCTGGTCGACGGCGAGAAGTCCTACGAAGGACTTCGGTGGCGTCTTAATCTCTAGCTCAACATCGGCACCTGGCTTCACCTCCTCGGGGGCCTTGATTTCAATCTTGTTCTGCAGCTCAACCTCAACGCTGAATGACTCCTCGGCATAGCGGAATTCGCCAGTCTCATCCACGTAATAGAAGTACACCCGGCCGTGGGGGGCAGTAAGGAAGGTAGGCTTCAAGGTGATGTTGTAGGTCTTCTGGGGCTCGGCCAGCTCGACACGCTTTGTCTCCAGGATATCTCCACGTCCGACTATGTTGTACACAAAGTAATGGAGCGGGCGACTGGAGTTCAGAGTGACCTGGTATTCCTCCCCGATTTTCAGGCTGTAAAAAAGAGGAGTAAGCTCATTGAACTTAGTAGTAAGATCCAGAATCCTTACCTCCACGTGTCCTTGGGACGATGGACTTCAGCCTTAAACCACTCCTTCTCCTCCTCGCTTGGGTCGGGGTTCTCAATCTTCTTCGGCTCCCTGTAGGGATACGTGGTGTAGAGCTCTCGCTTCTCATCGGCAAACTCCAGCTCAATGCTATAGTAGCGAGTATAATTCTCCATGTCCGGGAGATCAGGCAGCGTCACCTTGAAGACAGCCAGACTGGATTCATTCAGATGACTCTCGAACTCAATTGTCTTCTTCTCAATCTTGGGCAATTCCGGCTGCTTCTCATCGTTTCCGTATTGATAGAAGCCGTAGTTACGTCGGATTCCCTCGGTGAACTTGGCCTTCACAGGTGTCTTGGTATCTGTTAGCAGTGTACCATCCACAAGGGTTATCTTGAAGATAATATCGTGCTCCTTGTCGGGCTTGAATGAAAAGCAGGTGGAATAATCCGTGCAGGACATCTCATAGCGATAGGGATACAGTTGAACTCCGCCCGTCTCGTTGAGCTTAACACCGGTAAAGTCCTCCTCAACAGTGGCCGTGATCTGGGCATAAGAGGATGATGTCTTGTGCGGCAGGAAGGCTGCGAACTCCTTGAGGTCCAGTTCCAATTTGGCCTTGCCGTTGACCATGGCGGCGGTGCCAATTACCGAGTGACCAGGGAAATCCTGGCGCACGGTCTTTCCATCGACATTCTCCCAAACGCTGGTTTCATCCAAGTGCACATTGACCAGGACCTTGCCATTAACAGGCTTTCCGTAGGTATAACTATAGAATGAGATTATTTTGTGAGCAATTAGAAATTTAAATCTAGGGGCATTGAACACTAAACTAAGGATCAGTCTTAGAACAAAAGATATTCAAGTTCTTTTCTTTCAACATACTCACTTTGCCTTTATGACCACGTTCATTTCTCCATCGCGCACAGACACCTGCTGTGTGGCATCCATTTTGACCGAGTACTTGGGCAGGACGTACTTCTCCACCTCGAAATTAACACGTTCATCGGAGCGACGCCAGAAGTGACCAAAACCTCCGAAGGGCCTGGGACGATAGATACCGCCTTCATTCGACTCCTGTTCGCCATTCTGGACCTGCAGAGACCAGGAGCCGAGAGTGGCGAACTCGGAGAGCTCAAACTTGCCGGTGTACACGCCACCCGTGGTCTTGATGTGCTTCTCCTGCTTGATACGGTTGCGCTTGGAGTCCTCGAACCACACGATCACCTCCTCGGCGGCGGTATCCGGAAGCAAGTTCTCATTTAGGAAAATCACACGGTAATTGATCGTGTCGCCGGGCTTGTACTTTCCCTTGTCCGTCTGGATTTTAATGTACGGCTTGAAATTCTCCCAGTTGAGCTTGGTGGAGTTCTTGAACTCCAGTCCCTTCACACCCTCGGCCGTGAGATTGTATTCGCCGGACTCCAGAGGCGGTAGCTTAAAGGTAATCTGCTTGAACTCATCGGATTTGGCCAGCTCCACAGTCTGCGATTCGTTGTAGGAGGGTCCTGTGATGCCCACCTTCAGGGTGACTGGTTCCTTGGTCTGATGAACAGCCACTGCCACATTGTAGTCACGATGCGAATGGATGGTTCCGGGGCCCACAATGGTATATTTACTGCAATTAAATTTATTTAAATTAATTTATGTTTTGAATGTACTACTTGTTACTAAGCCTTATTTGGGAGCTCTTATTTTGAGCTTACGATTTCGAAGCAAAACTTTATTACTTCGCCTATGAACTTTTCATTATCAAATTTTTCGAGCGCATTAAGAAATTCTGGTAAAGTTTTTATGTTCTCCGTTTTGTTTGTTTATTTTTTTTTTTTGTGACATTCATTTTTTTTATGTATTTATACATGAATTTATTATAGCCCTGCAGATAACGGTAAAAATATTCCGGGATCCTGATCTGATCTGCCTCGAAAATGTCAAAACCGGATTAGAGATTATATAAAATCCGAATAGCCATATTTTTTTTTAGCACTTACAGTCCTCGAGCACGTACACCAAATATATATTCTGTGTACTTGATCATCACTATTTGTTTACGATGAAAAACAACTCTTTTGTTAGCTTCGAGCTTGGTTTCATCCTAATTTCGATTGAATTATTCTCACTCTTAAAAGTCATAATTGTGTTCAGTAATCAAGTTATATATTCACCTTTTTATACTAGTAATTAGCTACACGCTTTTTATGCAGATATTTGATCGTGTTGCAGATTAATGAAGCATTAATTAACCACAACAGAATTGAGTCAAAAACAATATACGTATTGACTTGTGCATTTGTCTAACTATTAAATCTATAAAAAAAAACTGTGCAAAAAATAGCTTACATTGAAATTCAATTAGCATCTCAAGCGATGACGGTATTGAACAAATTGGCAAAACGAAGTTCAGATAAGTACATAAAAAATATGAATTTATTTGCTGTTTTATTTTGAGTTTTGACAGCAGAAAAAATCATGAATTCCAGTACCAAGTAACAATAACTAAATGTTGTCGTTTAAAACCGTATTTCCTTATCGCTTCTCAAATAAAAACTAGTTGAATTAATTTGAAAACTGGCCTATTTACCTCTAAGGGTAATCAAGATTACAAATAAAATTAATAAGTTTCAGTGCTGCCCATTAAAACGAAAAACAACTCGATTAGTTTACCTTGAAACTGATCGTTAATCGGCCCTATCTGCTCATATGCATATTGAATTAATTAGTAACTATTTACTAACATTCAAACAGCGTCTATCACAATATTAGGATTATTATTGTTTTAATACTAGATAGCAATATATTGTACATTAATTGTGGGTTTATTTTATAAAATTAGTTTGGATTGAAAAAAAAAATATATATTTTCATACACTAAACCTCAAAACTTTTCAAAATTTTCAATATTTTATCAATATTTTATGCGGATAAAAATTCATTCATTTTTAAAAGGAGCTTCTATTGAAATGGAAATCTTGATAAATTCTTATTAAGAAAAGACTATGTAACTACCAAAGACTGTTTATCAATTAAAAATTTGTAGTATTATATACCACGTTTAAAAATCTGCTTATATATTTATTTAAAAATATATTTCCATCATTATTTTTTCTTATTCTTGGTATCATCATTTAACGACTTGTGTGTTTTAGAAATTTTATACGAAATAGCATTAAATTAGTGTGTCTATGATTACCACTGAATGTTTGCTGTTTACCGAACTTGCAGTTGGAAATTATAGAGATCAACGAACTGTAGCTTAAACCGATTTAAAATATACAAATATTTGGTATTTAGTTATCCTTGAGAGCTCTGCTAATATTCTGACCGCAGCTGTTGGTATCTCCAGTGATCACTTATCGCATTATATAGGTAAATATTTATATATATGTACATATATATATTAAATTCACTTACCCCTCCGCCTTCACCGTGTCCATGGTTAGCAGCAGCGAAAGAGTGGCCCAAACGGCAACACTAAGAGCGTCTGCGCGACGCATTTTGCGTGCGTGGTGTGGTTGTTGGTCGTCGAACGGGAACAGGAAGAGTAAATACAAATAAAAATCAAATTAGTACACCTGAGCTGAGCGATCGATGCGGAAAATGTGCAAGCGCGGTGCGACCGATGGGGCTCAGAGCCGAGCTGAGACTGGTTCAGTCGAATGCCTCACGGATTTTGTTATAGCAATGGATTTGTGTAAGCCGGCCGACGGCGGCGCCGGCAGAGCTGCTCAGCTCAGTCCGCGGTCATCAAAAATAAATACTGATAAAAAATTATAAGCAAATAATATACACAGTAAATATGTGTATGTGTGTGTGAGCATACATATATACTCGCGTGAGTGAGTACATACACTAATCGATGACGAGTCGATCCCAGAAAACCAAAACAATAACAAAAAATGCCGGCAAACGCTATACAAACTTGTACTTGGATGGAGTTCGGCAAGCTCTCCTAGACAAAATCATTAACAAGTGAGAATTTGGCACAGTTTGATATTATTTTTAGCCATTAAATTAATATAATTTGTGTCGAAAAAAATTCATCGAAATGAATATATGTATGTAGTTATAGTAGTAGTCTCTTGCATTTTCAGGTATCAAAATGAAATTATAACTATTTATAAATCTCTTCAGTAATTTTGTCGCTTGATAAATTTTGTTTAAAATATTTGATTCCATACTTTTTGACGCCATTTCAATTGATTACACATCGATTTCTATTATATTTTACAACTAAACATCTGGGAATTTAATATACATATTTTACTTTCCGTTCTAATGGTTAGTCATATTGATATACAAAAACGAAAAACAGATTTCAGAAAAATCTTTTAGTAAGACTGCTATATCATAAAATTCGAATAAGTATTAAAACGCAATTCAAAACAATTTCAAACCTACACTATTTATATTCTTTCAATCATTCATCATTTCACCATTTTGAGAAACGATATAAAGTATGATATCACGGTGCAAAATTTCCGTGTTTATCGAAATATTAAGTAAAACAAAAGGGACATACGTTTTGTCTATCTGATTTACCATGAATGAATTTCATGAGCGACGTATAGTATATAAAGTTTTTCACAGAACTTTAGTCAGGCAATAGACAAATTATACGGGAAGTTGAAAATATCTATATCTGCTTTTGTATATGTACATATGTTCTGTGGGGTTTTTTTTTTTTCAATAATTAACACTTTTATTATTGCTTATAACTGTCGCTTCGTGTTTTGCACAGAAAATGAAGATCTTGATTTATTTTGGTCGCTCCCAGCTTACGTACATGATTTGGAAAATCCGAAAAATGCTTTTAGAGTCCCAAAAATCCCAATATCAATTGTTAAATAATGGGGTGTTGTTTATTTATTTCGTGTGCCAGCAAGCAGAGGTCTTGAACTTGTTGATTAAGCCCAATAATGCAGGCGCGTCCAACTGAAAATGCTTTGGCCAACTGAATGGAACAGTTATATATAAACTCTCTCCGGCTTTTTCAACGCTCTGTGTAGGTGCGTCAGCTGGTGTTGTTTTGACTCTCTAAACTTGGAATGCCTTTATTATTGTGGCTCTCCCGCTGTGTAGTCAGAGATGACGTCATCATGCCTGTATTTCACATGGCTGTGCAAAAGAGGCGTATTTGTACATATATAATTTATACATATACTTGCTTAAGTATATAATGTACATATGACTAAGGAACGAACACTATAATGTATATGAGATGGGGGAAACCAGATTATTGGCGGGTGATTCCCCATCTAGTCTCTCTTTTTAAGTGATTTTTGCGCTAATCGAAAAGGCATGTACATATGTATGTATATAGTAGGGTTGTCAGGCATAACAAAACTATAAGTAGAGCGGTTTATTTATTTTAAAAAACTTATCATTAAACTTAATCATAAACTTAAAAAATTCCTGACAGAAATAGTGTGTTTTTCCACATTCCATAGGACTTTACTGATCTATTTTTCAGACGCGATTCCAAGAATTAATACTTTATATATTATTTTTCAATATATATTTTATATTCTTGGAAGCACTATCTCCCATATGGTTGAGTGATTAATTTGCATAATGGAATACTCAGAGATAACAGGGTCTTTAGGTTGCCTATTTGAACATTATAAACCAAATTTTCACAATAGAAATAGTACGTGTAATGGCATACAAAATAAGCACAATTATTGAGGGTTTTCAAGTGAATATATAAATAAATTAAAGTTGGCGGAACTAAAATAATTGTAAATTGTAAATTTCAAAATAGAATACAAAAATACTTTCGATTTTGTTGTACATACATAGATGGTTTATTTTCTTAAAATATTAGTTATTTTAGAACTCTGATAAACAATATTCGTATCTGCTATAGAAAAGATGAGATGCTGAATCTTGTTCAATCATCTTAAAAAATTCCTTAAGGATTTTTGGGAAGTATACTTTCAATCGATTCACCAATCTTTCATAGTTATTGATTATTATACAAATGTCTTAGAAAATCAAGCAAAAATTCTAAACAAAGGGAAGAACAACCTAAAAGTATGCAGCATTATTAACCATATCTGATAAGAGCTTAGTTCTGACACTGTATTAGGTAATAACAATCATTTTTGTTATGTTAATTTTAGTTATTAGTAATTAACTCAAGTACAATAATAAAAAAAATGTTCTTGACACCCCTCGATAATTTGGATAAATACCCTTGACAAAGTGTATTAATTGGGATTGGGTAATTCACAAACTGGTTTTAGAATGCTCCAAAAATAACAATATATTCGCACAATCCCAGTCAGCTGGCGGCTGGCGGAGACCAATGCCGATCAGTGCCACCACCACCTGTGGCTGCTGCTACCGCTGCCGCCTTTCCCGCTCCAAGGTAAGACACGTGAACGGGGCTATCCGCTGAGTCATCCGTGCAAACGAACCGCTCCAGTAGCCACGAACGGGGGTTTTCAGCCTCGGCCCGGAATTCACCATCACCACCAGGAGAGAGAAACGCGAGCGATCGATGGCGGTTTTTTTCCAGCTGTTCGGTGCCGTCAGAGCGTCAAACGCGTTCTAACACTCACATCGAACGGAGCGTTGTCGCGATCGGTTTATAGCACCAACGAGCTTTATCACTTCGACGTGCACATCTCACGTAGCAGATAAGGAGGAGATTTTCCTAACGTAACAATATGACGACTGAGGAAGTACATGGATGTCTGGGCGATGTCTGTGATTTGGGAATTCAGGGAGCTGCCACCGTCTCTTCCAGTGTCTATGGAGGATTCTACTTTGGCTTCTGCTCGTTGATCTCACACTTTCTACTGGCGGGCATCACCGTGGCCGTTGTGTACAAGTGTCTAGTGATGAAGCTGGAGCACACGGCGGGTCATGCCTTCTACTGCACAATCGCCGTAAGTTTTCTTATATACATTTACTATATTATATACATTTATATCTAAACATACTTCCACAAAAAAATAGATACTATTTCACCATACGAAATACACAGAAAGAAAACTGTTCTGAACTATCTCAAGTTCAGTACTAAAAAGTTTGCCAAGATCGAAAATATTTAAAAAGACATAGTTCTTATTTTAAAATCGTTTCATGAAGATTATGTTTTCTTGATTTAAGACAAAGTCTTTTTGTTTTCAAGACCGAATAGTTATCTATAAAAATATAAAGATTACTGAAATTTGAGGTCAAACGGACTATTTTTTGAGCTTAGAAAAGGCACACTGATATACTCACATTTTTAAAACACTCGAACTCGGGACCTTCAGACCATGAGTACTCATTCAATTTAAAAAAAAAAAATATATAAAAGGGGACGATGGAAACTCTACTACATACTATTATACGATATCAATTGAAAATATGTCTAAAATTCTGTTTTAAAAATTATCCTTTCTAATCCTTTAAAATAAAATTTCTTACAGTTTGTCTTCTTAATGGGCGAAGCATTGCTGGTGAGAAACAGCAATTTTTTGGAATCCTGGCTGGGACCACTGAACCTTAACCGTCTACATGCTGCACTGGGCCTGTTGTCCTTTGTGGTCGGTGTTGGAGGCATAGCCATTAAGACGTTCCAGAAACTCGAGCGCAAACGAGAAGATCCGAATGCCACAGTTAGACATTTTCGCAGCAATCACGGCTTCTATGGTGGGTTCGATCAAAACACGAAACACAAAAAACAATGTTAATTTATTCCCATATCTTCCCCGATTAGGCATTCTCGGCTGTGGTCTTTTGCTGGGCAGCGTTCTTAGTGGTCTTCCGCTGTATTTCATCAACGGCGGTGGTGGTGGTAGTGCCTTGGCCTTGAAACTACTTCATCGATTCTTCGGATTGGCTGGATTTATCGCCCTAATGGTGTCGCAAATGTTCGGGTACAATACCGGCTTCGGTCGGAGACAGTGGAAGCCACACCACCAGAAGCTGTTCAAGTTCTTTACATTTATCGCTACCATAACAACTGTGAATTACGAATTTCGTACGTTTGCCCGGGATATTATTGGACTTGCGGGGCAATACATTTATGGTCCTGAGACAACAGCAGAAGCCAGAGTTGATCTTTGAGCTTATAGAAATACTATGGTTGTTGCTCTGGGGAAGCATCGATACCTCATCAAAACGAGAGTTCCAAAAACAAGTATTGTAGGTGTATCGAATACTGAATGGAACCATATAGGGTGTCACAGAATCACTGCGGGTTCCGTATCAACTGATATGCTAAGTAATAGCATAGATCATTTTGTATTGCATAAACATAGAAACATTTAAAATTAAATTTAAATCAATTGCTGTTTCTGTGGCACCTCTGATAAGCTCAAAGCTCTGGATAGCTGTGCAAAAATATTTGCACAGTTTCGTTATCTAGTCCGTAAAGGTCTTAGGTGGCATCAATGTCAATCATGATTTACTTAAAGCTAGTGTGGGGGGTTATTTTTTTAGAGAATTTATTGTTATAGAAAATCAGTATAATACATAATTATTAATATAATATAAAAGAATTCAACTTTTGACTTTGTGCCTTTATTGGTTTTTCACATCGATTATATATTGCATACATATGGTTTTCCTTTGATTATTAACAACGTAAAATACATACATACGGGATTATACAATCACCACGGAATATAAACTACAACTACATAAAATAAACTGGAAACATAAAATAAACTCCCGTATTTCATAGGGTGACCTTAGGAATATTAAAGATACATATTTGATATATATATGTTTATTGAAAGCTCATCTTTAATTGCGGTTCTGCGAGACGTGCATGATGTCCAGAGCGGCTGGTATATTGCCCTGGACCGACTCAAGCAGCTGGGTGAGCCAGGCGCCCTCGTTGCTGAAACCCATGGCCATCATGGCATGGATGGCAGAGTTTATGCGTTCATCTGAAATTAAATGGAGGTTATTAATAAAGCTACCTTTGCCGGATTTCCAGTTGACTTACCTGTGTGATAGACAGGCACACTACGCTTCTCTTCGGGAGCTGCTGGAGAGGTGCCGACACTGTTGGTGGACACAGATGTAGTCGAGGTGGAAGTACTAACCGTATCCACCTGAGCGGTCTGAGTGTTGGCTGTTGTCTGTGCAATGCGAGCCTCCTCATTCATGTGCTGGCGCAATAGTTCGCCCAGTTGGCCAAAGTCGCGTATCGGCTGCTGCGGAGCAGCAGTTGGGGGATTGATCGGCTGTTCCAGATTGATCAGGGCGTCAGTGTTGGCGCTATTGGTATTGTTAGCAGAGTACGCGTTATCGATGACCTGCCAGTCCTGGTCCAAGCTCTCCGAACGACGACTCTCTGGCTCTGGTTCGCTGGCCAGCGAAGTTCCTGCCACTGCAGTTCCATCTGTTGTCTTGGAAAGCAATGGCTCGGTTTCAAGGGAAGCTGCCTCTGAGAAGGATTCAGCAACAGAGGGAGCCCCTGATGGGTTTACAGAAGGAGCTTTGGATTGGTTGGCAGAAGATGCCGTCGACTGGCTGCCTGATTGATCCTTCTCTGCTGGTTTGGTTGCCTCAGTACTAGACGCCATAGAAGGAGCGGACGACTCAGTAGGATCGATCATTTTGGCGAACATTTCGCTGAAATTGTTCAGGATCTCAATGCCAGCACGCATGTATTCGGGTGGCACCATCTGGGACAGGTTCTCCAAGTTGATCACTGGAGTAGTGGGAGTGCTTCCCTGGGTTGGAGTGGTCGAAGGCTGCTCGGTTGGTGCCTCAGAAGTTTTCTTTTTTTCATTAGTCTGGGCTTCGGTCTCTGCTGCTTTTTGTGCGGTCACAGTCGGCTCCGCTTTTGGAGCATCTGCTGCCTTGGGCTGCTGCGGCTCAGCCGATGGTGTGGCCGTAGGTTCGTTAAGCGGCAAGTTGGTCATCATCTCAACAAACTGGGACAAGACGCCCCCGTGACGACGGGCATGACGGCGCTCGCGTCGGCTTTCACGGGGAGAATCTGCAGCCGGAGCAGAGTCACCGCCAGCCGCCTGAGTTGCAGCAAACGGGCAGTGACCCCTGGATCGTCGTCCACAGCGACGTCCCCCCCAAGGATTCGGTCCAGTCAGCCAGGCCTCCACTACACTAGGTCCATCATTGGTAGGCATGCGGACCATCAAGTGCTCGGGATGCTTATGAGCTGCCTCGCACTTCTGGCAAAGATCAAAGTTACTGCACTGGACGCACTTGTAGCGGAAGCCCACTATCGGGGCCAAACCACAGCCGTCGCACTCGACGTGGTCATGGATGATAAAGTTGCTTGGATCGTCGGCCGACGGAGCAGAAGCCTCTTGTTTGGAAGCCTGCTTCGCTTGCTGCTGCTCCTCCTGGACGGGCACCAAGGGAGCGATCTGGACATGCATGTTGTGCTCGCATTTAGCCAGGAAAATTTCATAGTCATTCTGGTTGACAATCTCAATTTCATCATTATCAGAATCTAAAAAAGGGAAAGGAAAATCGAACAAAAAATAAGGAGTGAGTCATTATTATTGTTATCGTAGTGTGATTTTCAGGTGAAT
The DNA here is from genome assembly GCF_035046125.1 of Drosophila serrata. Lineage (NCBI taxonomy): Eukaryota > Metazoa > Arthropoda > Insecta > Diptera > Drosophilidae > Drosophila > Drosophila serrata. Next base: position 944,762 of record NW_028256998.1, read on the forward strand.
CACAAAGAGAACTAGCTGCGAAAAATAGCAAGACTTCTGGTCGAACCGGCATTGCAAATAAATATTAAATTAATACTAGTTTTAAATATGCTTATGTGGCTTTTTCATGTCAAGATTTCAGTTTTTTTTTTTTTTTTTTTTTTTTTTTTTCAAAATTTAGATCGACGGATATTCAACCACTTTTATTACACACGAATGTAATAAAGGCCCGTGACTGTGACGAAAGATCTAAAGGCCAACATGCAAATCTTATTTTAAAAAGTATTGTCGAAATAAATACATTTATTAGAATATACAACTTGAATGTGTTTCAGAAAAATCTGTACAAGCTACAACAAAGGAATCACCTGTTTTAGCTACTAATATATACAAAAAAATCCTAGATTTCAAAGCTAGACGAGCTGCACTGCTGGGTGCAATGTCGAAATGCAGTTACAAAATCGAACTGCCATATGTAATTTATGTACATATGTATGTTTGTAGAATAGAATATGTAGATGTAGAATAGCACAGCATTATTCTCATGTTTCTAGAATATTTTGTGGAATTTTTGTAATACTTACCAATCCAAAAGGTCCTGATCTCGCATTTCGGCAACTGCCGTTCCTGAAACAGATACAGGTCGATTTCGCGACGCAGAATGGTGTAATTCTGCGATGGCATACGCAAATATGCATTCAGCTTCTTCTGGGGCCCTGCGCCCTGGTAGGTGATTTTCAGCAACTTCTCCGGCATTTTCACAATATTTCCTTCGTTAAATAATTCTCGTTTAAGTTCTTTGTTTGATTTCTTGCAACGAATTTGTTGTTTGTCGAAACTAAATTTTGGACTCCCGACTACTGCGTCGTAGTTGCTCGTTCGCTTGTTTATACAAGTGCAACGAAGCGGCGGCCGGTTTATATACTGGCCAAACTAGCCACTGGAATGTTCCTGAGTATTCGTGGCTCAAAATTCTTGCAAATCACGGTACCACTTGCCAGGCCGCAGTGGTTGATATATTTCGAAAATTGTAAAGTAATGCCAAAGCTGGTCTTTAAAGAAATAATAATATTTTGGTTATCGATAAGCGAAATATTTTTATTATACTTTTACGCTTGCTATCGAGTTGTCACAGTTTTTGGTATTTTTTTCGGTACTTCTAACTGCCGTTACAAGCTTATTATTATTAATACATTTCAATAAAATTAACTTAAATATGTTTGTGAACCAATCGGGAATCAAAAATAAAAAGGGCATTTCATAATCTGTTAAAGTTTGTTAAAATCGTGGAAGCTTGAATCGATGTTTAAGGTACCTTATAAAAATGAAATGAAATGAAATTTAAACAACAATTAATTTATCTTTTACGTTTTTGATTGAGATAGAAACTTAATTCTGCTCATAAAAAAATTTACTGACTAAAACTATCGGCAGCTGAAAACCCCGGAAATCCTGAAACCATTTAGCGACCTCGAATTAACAAATATTGAAGATTATAAGAAGAATACAAAATATAAAGGCTATAAATTTTATAAATGTAGACAATTAGTGGTACAGAAAACAGCCAAATTTTTGTGAAGTTTTTTTTAAAGTCTTCCATAGATAGATGGATTTCAAATTTCAAATACTGTTTTCCTATCTTACCACGTGGGCTGTATTTCGATTGCATTATTGTTTATCGATGTTTTGTCGAAAAAATCGAAATAATAGTATCGATGTTAAATTTCCTTTCTTTCCAGCTCTACTGGCCGAGCAAACTGTCAATTCTAGTCATTCTTTTTACTAAGAAAAATTAAATTAATATATAAATAAAATGTCGAAAGACGTACCGCATTTCCAAAACTACGTGATGTGTCCATACAACAAGTCTCACATCCTGTTACCCAGCCGCCTGGCCGCGCACTTGATACGCTGTGCCCGCAATTATCCGTCTTCGAAGTTAGTCCGGTGCGCCTTTAACAATACCCATTTGTACTCGGCGGATGACATGAAGGTGGGTACAATAAGAATGTACTGTTTTTCGACTCTTACGTGATTTCTTTGATTTAAGACGCACCTCGAGAATTGTCCAGACCGTCTTAAAAGTATAAAGTCCGAACAAATGGACTCGTTTGCAGAGTCGGAACCTAAAAAATTTGTGGTGGAGTCCGCTGAAAACTGGGACGACGAGCCTGCTGCCCCAACATATAATCCGCTGGCCCACTGCAACACTGCGTGTGTCATCCGCAATCCTCAGGGCGTCGCACCTGCAGAACGCCGCGAGTTTCGCGAAAAAGAAAGAAAGAGGCTCATGGCGATAAGGTAAGAAAAAACCAACATCCGTTGTCAGTGGCACCCCCACTTAGTAGTTGCATAAATTAACAATTTTCTAAAATTACTCAAATGTACTAAGATTATTAACAAAATAATGGTTTTTAGCATGTTTGTGTTGTAGAAAAAATACCACAATTAGTTAATGTATTTATTTTTAGTAAAAAAACTTCGTAAAGAAAGCCCTTTAAATGCATGTTGAGACTAACCGCCTACCTACATACCTGGAATACTGCACTAATACTAACGCCCCGGAAATAAATACCATTGCCTACTTTTTACGGCAGCCTAAATCAAGCATCCAATACTTGATCACTTATATCGAGACTGTAAATTTATATACTCATTTTATTCCAAAAATGATTACAATATAACTTACAACTAAAGATCTGCTAAGAATTCAAAGTACGTTTTATGCAAGTTAGGCTTTTGAACTTTTAAACATCTTTAGCAAGTTCAACAGTTGCAATGATGGAGTACTGCGAAAACGTAAGATATTATCAGTATGGTTATTTCCTGATTAAAAGTTCCAAATGTATTTACTCACCGAGTGGATTTGTTCGACGATACAATATGTTGCTGTCTACTTTCTGGATCACTATTTGAGTTTTCATGGAGTCTTGTGGAATTCTCATCATCGCCTGACTCCAACTTCTCTGTAATGGGCTCCTTTTCATAAAGCTGATTGGTATCTGGCTCGGGTGTAGTTAGACGCAGCATCGTTTCACCTAGGGAATATGTATTTATACGCATTAATGGGAATATTTGTGAAACCATTTTCAATACGCACTTAGGTAGTATTTGGCCATTGAATAAAGCCAGTCGGAACCAATTTGAGGAGACATGCCGATGACAACGCCATCCACGCTCAACTTCAGATTTTCCGCACCCTTTTGCCGCTGGTCATAGAACACGTCCTCGCGCTGAAAACCGTTGTCGTTGTAGTCTTCATACAAAACCTCCAGAAGGTCGCTGACCACGTTCCTCCTTCCACCAGCGGGTTGGGTCCGAATCCCACCCACCGCCAGTAGCAACAGGGCGAAGACGAACAGCCGATTGGTGAACTTGCACATTTTCCTAGCAGCGGAAGGCGACACAGGACCGATATGCTCCAACGGTGTGCTGCGAATGAGTCGAGTTTCTTGGTGGCGGTGAAGGTAAGTTAAGCCCACCTGGACTAGAAGACCACGAAAACCCGATTGCTGGACTCAGTTGAATGGCCGCCGATCAGACCGAAGACTTCCGCATTGCCAGGGTACTGTGGGAATCTTCTGTAATGTGCATTTCTAATGCTTCCTAGCAACCACACAAGGTATACGAGATGCGAGATAGAAGACATAAGATCTCTTTTTATCTCCGGCTATAAAAATCAGACGAATGGTATTGGTAAGCAGCACTTGATTGGAATTTAAATAAAATATATAGTAAACTAATTTAAGCATTAGTATTAATTATTCCTCGCGTTATTTTGGACTTGAAATGAGCTCGTAAATGTTAACCTAATAACCTCGATTCCGAGTTAAGCTTAGAAGAAATCGAAAATCATCACAACTATACTAATTTGCAATATGTCTGTCCGATTCCGTGGCTGTATTGACTTTACCACTTATCCCGCCTAGCTGCAGTTCTGGGCGCAGGTTCAATGACTTGGCCACAGGAAGAGGCTGGCCGGGAGCATCATCATCATTCTCTGTAAACTGGTTTCGCATAGAAAATCTCCACACAAATTATGATGGAGCAGTTGGCCTTTAATATGTGGAAAGCACTTGCCACTAGTGGCCCCCGGCTGTCAAGATGATGGCCTCATCCTTCAGCTCATCATTATCATCAGAGCGCCCACTTCCGCCATTGGCCTAAGGCGAACGTCTAAGCGTTGATTTACAGTTTGGCACAAGTTCATATATAATGATTTAATTATTACAATAAATATCGAAGAAGGATGACGGTTAATTTTTCTTTTTATTTATTGGTAAGACAATTTCTTCAGCTTAACTCTAGAGTGTGTGTGTGTGCAAAATAAAATGAAACTAACATTTAGGCTGGCAGTCTGGCAGTTCTCGCTCCTCCCTTAGTAGCCCTCGATCTGGCGACAAGCCCCGTAGCTATCCCGACGTTCTCCACGGGCGCAGCGGGCCAAGCCGTCACGGAGCAGGGTCCGGGAATCGGTCAAGTCATCGTCGTCGGACAGTAGATCGAAGCTGACTATCTCCGGCTCGACAGCTTGCACCTTTGTGGGCTCCTCGTCCAGTTGCCAGGAGCTGCGAGCTTGGTCCACGAAGTAAGATGGGGCATCGATGGGGGGATACATTCCATTACCAGCACCACCAAACTCGCTGCGGTATATGGGAGCACTAATGGAGCGCGGACTACTGCCGTAGTCACCGCCAGACAGGCGATTGGTATTAAGGTAGCTGTCACCGCGCAGGGAGCGAGAGCTGCGGAAATACTGGGATGCGGGGTTATTGTAACCCTCGAAGAAATTCGATCCCACACTGCTGCTGCTACTGCTACTGCCGGCGGACACTGGAGGAAGGGCCTGGATCAACTCCGGCTCCGCCTCGAGGTGAAAGGGTTTGATCAGCTGCGGCATGGGAATCAGTTGTGGTGGGAGTACGTCCACCTGTTGGCGCTGCAGACGCTGCGCCTGCTCGGGATCACTAGCTGAGATGTCCACGTGGTAGGGGGATCTACCCTCAATGTATTCTGGCAGAGCCGCAGCTGGCAAGGAATCCTGATGCTTTTGCTGCTGCAGTTTCTGCCTCTTCTGGTAGATGGACTTCAAGGAATTGCTTCTAAGGGAAGGCTTGCGTATGCTGGCTCCGCTCGATTTGGATGATCCTCTGCCCAAAAGTTCCAGCAGGCTGATGCCCTCCTGCGGACCAGGTGGAATCAGCAGGATCATGAAATTCTCCAGATCGGCGCGTATATTATACTGTCCCTCCTGTCTTTGATCGTAGGTGATGGTCCGACGACGTAACGAGTCTGTGTCCTCTAATCCGGCGGCCGCTGGTATGGGCGGAGGCTGCAGTGCAATGGGTTGGCCACTGGTGCCGCTGGACTCGATTGCATGGGGCGGAGCCGTGGCCGGAAAATGTTCCTCCTTGATGTTGAGGCTCTGTTCAACACCGGCAGCCGGTGCCGGGGAAGGCAGGGGCTCCGTGGTGGAGACCAAGGGGGTGCCAGAGACCAGCGTCTCTGCTGCTAGCAGCAGTAGCAGGAAAGTCTTCCAGGCCATCTCTTTGCGCTGATGATGCTAGGTTGCTCCGGTTAACGTTCTGGACTCGTGCGCTTCTGCCTCGCAACTGATTCCTAATCGGACGGGAGAGCTTCGATGTCAGCGTCGACGTCGGCGCAGGCGCAACTTTCATATTCTGGCGCTGCCATTTCCCATACACTAAGAGAAATATAAAAAAATATAATATTTAAATTAAATTTAATTGAATTAAGTTATAGAAAAACCATTTGGAGTTTAAAATGTCTAGATTTTTAAACTTATTTTCAGTTAAAATAAATTACAATATATTTTGATATTTAAAAATGTTGATAAATTTGTAAAAAAAAATATCCTTTGCCTTTGGCAATATGTTTTCATGTATTTTTTTATTTAATTTAATATTTAATTTATTTCTCGGAAGTATATGTAACATTTACCATTTTACTTACTGAAGACTCATTTTTTCTGCGTGTGACTCCTCTGCTGCTGCGGCTTTCTTCTCTCTTCTGGATGCTCGATTCTCGTTCTGGTTTTGGCTTTTATTTATGCCACTTACTTAGTGGCCCGTCTCTTTTTGTTTGGCCGTGCCCATTTCGACTGCGTGACTTGGTAGCAGTCGTCCGGGCGTCCGTCTCTGTTTATTGATACTGGCCAGCCGTTAGGCGGGGTGGACGGGTTAGAGGCACAGCGGTACTCACCACCTGGCACAGTGGGTTTCGGACTGAAATTTAACGCCAAATAGCTAACAAGGAAGCGTTTTGTTCTCTCCCATTGACCACCAGACGGCTAAAAGGCAGAACACGTACATAAATCGTACTGCGCATCCCCTGCTGGTGTCACCTGAGCAAACGATATCAATGCGATCATGAGGGTTCCATTAAGATTGATTTATGGATTCATTAAACATAGGTGCAGCACTCATGTACTCCTAAGGCGGCGCTCACAAATAATAATGTTCTATAGAGATTTCGGGAATTATTCATTAATTGAAGTGTTCCAGAGACAGCTGCCGATCATATGTATATCAGATGCGAAGTAGTATATTATTTATAGAACCAAATAAAAATTAAAACTAAAGCTAACTTCGCCACGCTGAAGTTTAAAAACATATGTACATATCTTTGCAGTCGGCATATCGCCTTCTGACTAAAATCATAACCCTTTGCAATGCTTTCAATATGAAGGACATGGAATTAGGAACCCCTGCTTTCATAAACAAGTTTTAAGATATAAAAGTGGGCTCAAAAAATGCATTAATAGCCTAACTAAACTTAAATCAAATACAGTTTAACTTAAGAGTATCGAAAGAGCTGTAAATTGTTGACCTAAAAACAGCCTCATTACCACCTAAAAATATATTTGTTTTTGTTTTGTAAGATACTTACATATGAATTTGTCAAAATGTTTAAATTGCAATGCGTAATCTCGATTAAAATGGTCAGCGAGCAGGCATAAATCAAGCGGAAAGGGGTTTATCAACAAAAATCGGTTTAAACTTTTCAAAATACTTTGTTTTATTTTTATTTGTTGTATACTGTCTTGCTTTTTGCACAATGTGAACCTCACGAATAGGTTTCATACGATAAAAGCGTGCTGTGGCGCTTTGGACGACGTCACATTACTACAGTTGAATGACATTGAGGTTTACTTTAAAAATAATGAATACGCTTATGTGTGTTCAAATAATTAGAGGTCTTTGCGGTTATTTTAGTTTAGAATTATTGCTGTGGCGGCGTTGATGTATTCGCTTTTGTGTAGCAGTTATAAATAAAACAATGGAATTAAATTAGGCGTAGCACATGAAAATTATTCGATTATGTCTAGACGAATATAATGAACACCGAAATACAGATGACGAGAGCGAGCTTTGCGGTAATTTGTATAGTTTTTCTAGGTATTTAGTTAATATTTGGTTTGCAATACAGTTAAAAAGAAGTTAAAAGCATAATTGAGTTGATGGACTGGAACATGTCTGTTATCTATCAACTAATACTTATGTGATATCTTAGCAGCAACACAGAATAATTGTAATGCCTTTGTTCATGCAATTGATCTACTACGATGGGTCATTGTAGAGTAAAGATTTAATACAGAAAAAGTAGTCGTCATTATAAGTTTAAGTTTAAGGGTATTCATTGGAAGAGAGCATTACGTTAAAAGTCCTTTGGGATATGCCGAAACAGGCTCCAAACACTACTGCAGCACTCACTAGGATGTCCGTTGTTTAAATATATATTCTAACTATATGACAAATTATACATAATCTCACAAGATCGATCGTTTTAACTAAACAGCCTCCATAATGTACAGACAAAACGTGCAACAAAAATCGCAGCTAAAATTAAAAGGTCGACGCAATTCCCGGATAAGACGCATGCACATATATAGCTGGCATTTGTCTACTCATTCTTCTTCGACGGCCCCTCGTACGGATCCAAGACAGTTTTCTTCATCGGCTCCCTGAACAGCGTCTTCTTATCCTCCAGCGGCACTCTTTTGTGCACTGTGAAGCAGACGCGGTTAAAGTGATCGCACATCTGATTCACCACACTGGCTCCGTAGTGCCAGTGACTCAGGGTGGTCACCAACAGCAGCATGTAGAGCAGCGGCCTCTCCAGCAATGGCAGCCACAGGCTCAACGCGAAGGAGATCAAGAACATGGGAGTCTGCCAGTGCCAAGCCTCGCTCCTCGTCACCGACATTTGGGAAACGATCAGACGACACTGCAAAAAAGTACAAATTAAATGTGAGAATGAGGTCGAGTAGGCATAGAAGTATTAACTAGGGATGTATATAAAAAGACGCGTACTTACGGATAAATATTGTATAAGATGTATATATATATAATTAACTATGCGGTATCGCAAAAGAGAGTTACGCAAGACTTAACGATATAACCACTATCCAAAACCGATAATAACAAATATTTGTATTCACCAACCTTAAGGATGATTTTTTAAATTGCAACTTGTTTTAAGATACTGTCCTTTTTCAATTCAATTCAATTCAAGCAATTTCTCTAATGTAACTAATAATAAGAGCATAAGTGGGATATTCTTTAACTATATATGCTGACTTTAATTTTAAACTCGTCAAAATGGTAAAGCTTTAATCACACATTCCTCTAGTGAGTGTGTATTTTGTCTCGTAGGATCTGCTCAATCATCGGATCGTTTTCGTGGGGAAAGACGAATGTGCCTCTGTCTTCTTTAAGGTAGCGGTGAGCTCGATCCGAGTACCAGCCATAGATCTGGTTAACGGTCATCGGTTGAGGTGTGCTATGCTTCAGCTCATACTTCTCTTCCTCGTCCTCATCGACGCTAGCCATTCTTTTGGCATTCTTCAGTGAGTCTGGGTCAAGCTTCTCCCGTATTTGCCGGATATCGCTATCTGTGCAATTGAAATATGGCCAGTCGTGGCGAGCATAGAACTTCAGGGATAATGGACGCTCATATTCTGCGGTGGTGGTGTAAACGAGATCTTTTGAATCGCCACCTTGTCCTTCGTTCAGTTTTTCCTGCTCCGAATCCTTGGCGCAACGCCGACCACCGCAGCAAAAGGGCGGCATTTCGAAGAAATATTTTTCAGACTGTGTTTTTTTTTTGTTTTATCAATGTCGAATGTCGATATGGGTAAAGTCAAATGACTCATTAAAAGTTGTTGGAAGTTGTTTGGCAGTTAACTCCAGGCCAAAAGGGGCCACTACAGACGTCGACACACCCCGCCCTTATCTAGATTATTATATGATTCAACCTCACACGCGACACTGTTTTGATAAAGCAAATTATACACACTAATTTGTATTTTTAAATGACTATTTTTTACCCACATTTTTGAGCATAGCCTAATTAAATCACATTTTGATATTATATGAAATGAGATGTATCGTACCCTTGGCCCTTGTTAGTTGGTACTCACGCTGACATTGGAAAAGATGGTACCGCTCAGCATGAAAATGGCTCTCGGATCCGTTTCCATGATGTTGTTGGGCGAGACATAGGGCCAAGTCAACAGAATAATAAAGTAGGTTAAAAAGGGCCACATCGGTCGGATTGCCTCCCAGAACGATAAAAGCCGGCCAGTCCGATGCTTATAAGAACTAAGATAAGAAGGCCGTTAAAGTAAAGCATCAACTATTACATTAAGCATTCGACTTACTTGTACACGTTAAGGATGACTAGCGGAAGATTGGCCATAGCGCTGACATGCAGCACCGCCTCCATGACATTGCCCAATGGCAGGGTGCCATAGGAGCCCAGCGGCAGCTCGAACTTCCAGCGCTCGAAACCCATCCACCAGGTGACCAGGTACATGGCCGTGCTGCCCCACATGCTCAGGTCATAGCCCCAGGGCAAGTACAGGATCCCCGTGTTGTACTTCTCCCAGTGCGACACGAAGAAATTGAAGTAGACTGTCAGACAGACGTAGTACATCCGCATCGGCCGCACAGAGTACACCTGGCTCCTGCCAAAAATGCTGTACAGGCAGGTCGGTATCAGCATGGCCGTGTACGAGTCCAAGCCATGGTCAAAGAGCTCACCCAGCGGGCCGGACAAGCCGATGCGTCGCGCCTGTTTACCGTCGATCCCATCCAGCGTGTAGGCCACGAATATATTAATGCCAGTGCAGAGCCAGACCCATGAGGGAATGGGCGTGGTGCCCTCCTCGCCGGAACTGGCTTTGAAGTTCCAGTCGTAGTACGACAGCAGCACCAGATTCATGGCGCTGAACAGGAAGCCCAGGAACGTCATCAGGTTGGGCGCAAACCAGCGCGGGAAGAACTGCGATTGGAGGGGTGGAATGGGCGTTAGTTATCGATTTTTGCAGGCAATAATTTTGCAGAGCAAACCCCTTACCTTGACCAGCCAATCCCAAAAGGGATGCATGACGTACTGACTCAGCGGTGATGTGTCGATGGCGCTGTACTGTAAGCAAATAAATTATATCAATTAAAGCGGGAAACTCCACGGATCTACGGGCGTTCTTGATCGGGATGTTGTGCCTCAGCCTGGTCTCGATTCTAAAAATAGATTTTAATAAACTCAAGTACAGAGTACCAAGAACTGGTTTGGACTTCTTGGAAATTTTTCGACAGCTCTGCTGATGGTACAGCTGCCTCCGCTGCCGCCGTCGCCGCCTACACATCCTATTCAAGCATCCTTTTGCCCACCTTGTAGTTGTCGAAGCCATTGATCTGGGCCCTGGTCAGGTATTGGTGGTCCATCAAGCGTCTAAATAGCTTCTGCATTTTGATTTGTTGATCGGAATCTGAAGAATTTATTAATCTGAATGGAAAAACACGCGACAGCCGGCTTCAAGGAGAGCGGTGGAGAGGGAAGCGGGCGTGTGTTTGATAATAGCGGCGTTTATTTAAGTGACAGTCAGAACATTTTGCCAATTTTTCTTTAACCGAATCGAAACTCGAAGTGAAAATTAACAGCGGTAATGCATAAATTAGAGCGCGCGCCGGGTTATAGCTCGCGTTTATTTATATTGCAAAAACTGATTTAATTTCTGCCGCTGCCGCCGCCGGCTGTTCTTTCACGCTTCCAATCGCGCGCAGTTGCCCGTTTAGCTGACTTCTGGCTATGTATGGTATATCTGGTATATCTGGCATATTTGAAAATAGAAAAACGCACACATAGCGCGTCGTTTTGCAACACTAGAATTATACAGTCGTGAGCACAAAAATAATAGTAATCAAAACAAAGTTTTTATAGTAGAGTATAGTATAGAAATTCCCTGTTGTATAAGGTTACTTAAATAAATTGTGCTAAGGTATTAAAACAAGAAAGAAAGCTACAGAAAAGTATTTAAAGTTATGTCTTTTTAACTAAAAAACAAATGTCCTTTTCTAAGCATCCTTTTTTTTTAACAGTTTCAAATATATTTAAAAATTATAATTATTATTAATTCATTTAATATACCGACCCACAAACAAAAAATATTTGCTTTTAAAAAAGAGGCTCTTATCATGACCTCAGTTGTTTTTTTATATGAATGTGCATATGACAAAAGATTTTTAATCAATCCAATTAAGTTGCATTTGGTGTACTTATAAAAATATATGCATGTATGAATATGTATATAGATACATTTGTATCTGCAACTGAAATAAACAGATACATTTTTATCTGTATCTGAAATAAATAGATACAATTGTATCTGCATCGGAATATGTACAAATGCCGTGAATGCAAAGTAAAAATTTATTAACGACCAGTACTTTTTTGTAGGTGTAAAAGCGTTCAAGCAATTGGGCTTTTTAATGTTTATTGCACAATTTCATCGATAGAATTAAATTCAGATATTTATATGTTTAAAACTGTATGGATGGGCTTTATTTATTGTAAGGACGTTTCAAAAATTCGTGTTACAGCTAACAAATCACATTGCGTTAGAAAACATACAAAAGAATGGATACAAAATAAATCAGACTAATTCGCATAACAAAATGTGTCTAAAGAGAATACATAGAGTGTAAAACATATTTATTTAATTAACGCTTATGGCTATTGCAGTTGCAATTAGTTATTAGCTCGGTTGAGTAAGTGTCTCCGGGTTAGTATTTTTATTTGTTAGTTGCTCTAATAAATTCGCTACGAATGCCAATAGATTGCTCGATTAATTTGACTTTTTGAGATTCTTTTTGCGTATATTCCCAGGACAACCGCCGGCACTAAGCAGATGCAATTTCCAGCCGCCATCCTGGGGCAGGTGAACGTCGTCATGACAGAGTGGGCAACGAGCGGCCCCAGTTTTAAGTTCTGAAATACATACACCTTTAATTGGTTGATCCAAATGGGACATAAGTGACTTACCTCGGCAATAGTCTTCCATTTGATGCAGTTCATAAAGTTGTTTATGCACCGATTCAGTGCAACGGGCACAGACAACATAGCTCTCCTTGGCATCACATTCCACTTTTGGGGGAAGATAAATAAGATAAGATATTGTATAATAAATTAAATAAATAAAGATACATTGGTGAGACTTTCAACATACTTGTAAGGTGATAGTTAAGGGCCGCTACTTCCAGCACTTGACTGCACTGTGGGCACTTGGTGAGGAAAGGACATGACTTCCAATAGTGGCGATCTAGTTGGTTTACGTCACTGCCAGAACATGACCAGTCACAGAAGGGGCAATGTCTGAAACGTAGCAGAGAGAATTTATTAACATTATTATAATTTCTTTATTTTCACTTTGATTTTCCTTTTAAAGCAATCATGACGATTTCTGTACAGACATTAATACTCACATTTTGGGAGAGTTGTCCTCGGTGGACTCTGAGTTAGACGCGGAACCCTTGCGAGAGTTTGAGGCGGATAGCATAGAGCGCTTCAGTTGCTCATTATACTGCTGCTTCCCATTGCAGCTCGAAAAACCATTGCTGGAGCTGGCGAGTGGAACGACCAGACCTTGTGCGCTGCGGCTTTTTATTCGCGTGGCATCCGAACTAGTGGAGGCCTTTTCCGCCGGAGGCGTTGTCGCATCACCCGAACTGTGACCACCTCCCGGGTACTTGTTGGCCTCGAGCAACTCCTGTTTGCGGTCCAGATCCAGCTTATCAAACTCGGTGAAGAGTTGACGGTACAGGAGATTCCGACGCGTAATATCGTCATCGGGAGGCAGCTGTTTGCGCACCAAGCGGGGATTAACTTTGTAGACGAGAAGCAGGATACGCTCAGCCACCTTTCGCACAGGCTCCGCAGGATGGTGGATGCCGGAACAGCCGCACTCGGAAAGTGCCCGGCAGGTGAGACCGCTATGCTTATCCGTGCTGATGCCTTGTGTATGGACCAGTTGCTCTAGCATTTGAAGACGACTCATGGCCAGACGTTGGTGAGTGCCGGAACCGACGCTACGTGACAGGGCCGGGGCGACCAAGTGCTGCTCCGCCACCTCCGGACAGGCGGCTATACTCAGTATCGTGTGCTGCGCGAGAGTGTGCAATCGGGCCGACGGGTCACCGGACTTTGCCAGCAGCTCGGGCAGTAGGCGGTCCACACATCGAGCCACTTCGCTGGGCGAAACACGTCCTGGTACATACTCCAGGAACAGAACCCGCACCGTTTCCGTTGCCTGGTTAAACACAGAATACACTGCGTCTCGTACCGCTCGGTGGAGAAGTAGTGCAGCGCTGCGGGCTACCTTGTTCGGACTAGCGGCGTGCTCGTTACAAGGCGCTTCCTCCTCGACTTCGTGCTCCTTAAGGAAATTGCGCAGGCGCAACAAGCCATCTTCGCGATCCTGAAATTGCCGGGAGTAAAACTGCTCCACCTAGGGGAATAAAGGATATTTTAATAAATTAGTAGGAAGAAAAATAGTTGGGATGGGTTTCAAATCCATCGATCGATTGTACTCACCAATTCACTGCCAAAGACCAGGATAGGGAGGGCTGCCTGGCGGCGCTCGCGGTCGTTCAAGCGCGAGCGCCCCCGATTGGGATCCGCTTCCAGCAGCGCGTTGCCTTGGCACTCCCTTAAAAATTCATTAGTATTTGAACTGTGAGCGATTTGATTGGGTTTTTGGTTTAGGAATGGCAACGTTTACGGATACATTTACGGGTTATAGAAGTAGATAAAAATACGAAAAAACATAAATCAACTAATATATTAACTAATTAAAGGTCACTTCGGCTTCCGAATATTTTGATTAAAATGTAAAAAGTCACGGGACGAAAGTCCTGACCTTAAAAAAAAACGATCAGCTTAAATTTAAACTTGAAATAAAACCGACCGTTATTCGTGTGTATCGATTACTTACTACTGGCTACCGCCAGTGTTGGAAATCATTGGAGGAGCTAAGTCTACGGCAAACGAGTCGTCATGCAACACTGAAATCCGACAGCTATTTAAACAAAAACATAAATAACCACAATTGTTTACCTATTGGTACACACGTTCTACACACACACGGTACTTACTGTCGCAGCGTAGGTATGGCCCGTTCCTCGTAGTCTTCGTACGAGTTGCGCGGAACGCTCTTGTTTCGGCGCCGCAACGATCCCTGCCTGCTGGACATCGGTGAACTGTGCCGCGAAGCCAGACGAGGTGATTGTGGCAGCTCGTCGTGCGACTTCCGCCAGCCGCCAAGCGTGGGTGTGGGAGTCGGCTGCAGAGAGGCGGGAGCTAGAGCAGAAGCAGGAGCCACCACAGCGGTGTCATTGCTTGCCTGACCTTGAGAGCCGTCCGTGGAGGACTTCTCGTCCAGACTAAGACTGGCCATGCTCTTGGGACTGAATGCAGCCTCGGCCAGTGCCTGGGCCACCTCCTGCAGGCTGGGGGCCGCCGGCAGACTGGGTTTTCCGCCCGCATAGATCTCACAGCTCTGATCGTTGGCACTAAGAACGCCCTGCGGCTCGAGCAGCTGCTGCACCTGCAGTTGGCGTAGCACCGCTGTCCGATACATCTCGATCTGGTCTTTGCGCAGACGAGCTGTGGTGAAGTCCTCCTGCTGCACCGCCTGCCGTTTAGCCAGGGCATAGCGTCCCAGGCGCTCACCGGCGCTTCTCAAAGCGGTCATGCAGAGCTTTAACTTGCGGGCGTATTCGAATCGCTCGGCACTGACAGCCTGTGCCTTGCGCTGCTCCAGCTCCCGGATGTAGTGAACGATGGACTCCTCGACGTACATGGAGAAGAGCAGGTCGTCGCAGACTGAGGCCAAAGCCAGTTCCCCGGTGGCTGTGTCCAACGGTGGGGCGTCGCTGCCTGAGTGGTGCTCCTCGCCATTGTTGGCATTGTTGGTTGGGCTCACTTCCAGGTCCTCACCCAAAACGTTGACTGCCAGCAGAGAGATCTGATTTGCGGCATTGAATTCGTTGCCGTGGACTCCAATAAGGCGCAGCTTCAGGTGCGTACCCCTCCTGGGACTAACAGTGACGCTCTGCAGCTCCCTCGACTTGTAGTTGGTGTAGGAATTGTCCGCCAAGGCCACAAACCCAAGGAAGTCAAAGTACTGCGACGACGGAGTGCTGGGCAGGGATTTGGGCGAATAGTGCAGCCAGAGCTCCACTTTCTCAGCTGTGAAAGCAAGGTTATTAGGTTTAATTCTCTAATAACTAGAGCAGGCTTCCACTTACGTATGAGATACTGGTGGGCCAGAAGTTGGATGCGATAGATCTTGGCAGGCTGGTGGAAACGCAGGATTATGTCATGGGTGGTGAGTCCGCTGTCCATAGCACTCCGCCAGCCGTGGACAGTGGGTCCGTGTGTGTTAAGCTCGCTGGCCGGAAAGGAAACATCCTCGTCTAGAGGGCGTAAGAAATTATCAAGTCAGCATTATGAGCAGCGTCTAAGAGCTGCAAATCAGCAGGTGACACAACGGCTCTCTTTATCAGGTAATAACTGATATCACATTCCAATTCTCTTTCGTACTTTGAGCACGACCCCCTCGCAACTTTTAAATTTTTAATTAATTTAAACTATCCAAACAAAATGAACAAAAAAGTATTGAATATTTTTATATATAACTTGGGTTGCTTAATAATCATTTTAATGAGGGATTTAAATTCTAAGACCATTTTCAAGTGTGTTTGCTGGTGTTACTATATGCTCTACAGCTGTATGCCTCTAACTCGCCAGCGTTCCTCTCTTTTGCCTATCGCTCTCACTCTCTTTCCTCCTTTGTTTTGTATTTAAGCGACGACAAGTGACCCACGAGTTCAGTCGTCTCTCTTAGCCGGTCGGGTTATTGTGTGAACTAATAATAGTTATACGTCTCGTAGTCAAACTATTTGCTATCTGATAGTATTAGAAACTATCAGATACTTTGCTTAATCTACTGAAAGGTTCTAAATAAGAAAAGTGACAATAATGCCGGAGGCCTACACGACCGCCACCGCTTGGCTGCAAATCCAGAGCCTGCTGAACAGTATAAACCACATCCTAATCTTCTTGGTGGCTGCATTCTTCTTCGTCCTGGCGCGCAGCCTGGACTTCAAGGACACTGCCATGCATATGTTCATGACTGGTATCGGAGTGAGTATAGTGCGATAAGCGTGTAATCATTATGCTTCGATTTGGATAGTGATCATGCAACGTCACTTGCCATGCTATCTTATCGACCCATCGTCTAAGAAGGCTTTCCCTGCTCTCGACAGTTCCACGTCCTAATCGCCCAGGCCATGATGTCACACTACAAAGTTAATCCCGTCACTCGTTGGCTGTCACACCGCAACAAGTCGCGATTCCATGCCATCCTTCAAATCGTGGGCGGCTCTATGGTTCTGTTGGGGGGAATCGGAAAGTTCTCGAACAAGGATGTGCACTTCAACACGTGGCACGGACGAGTAGGTAAGATTCAACAGACAGTAACACCCTCCATCCTCCCAAGTCGTAATAACAATTGACTAATTTCAGGCGCGGCTGCCACCTTCGGATGTGCGGCCAGCATCGTCGGCGGCTTTGTTAACTATTTCCAGCCAAAGTTCGCTTTAAAGTTCTTCCCTCCATCGGAGCTGCGCTTCCGCCACAACTTGTTCGGTCTCCTCACCTTCAGCTTGGGCATGGGAGCCATCTATCTGGGCTACTACTCCAAGTTCTTTACTAAGTTTGTTGACAACGACTTTATTCCAGCCATGATGCTGGTCACTGCGTTGGTGTATGTGCTCACCATCATCTCACCAGTACTCTCCCTGCTGACTAAGCTCAGGTATAGGTCTAAGAAGAAGACGGAAAAGCAGGTCCAGTAGATCATCGGCAGGGGAACGAGGCAGACTAATAGAACTTTGACAGTACAAAAATAAAGAGCTTGGCGTCGCGCCAAATATAAATCTCTGGCTGCAACTCTAATTGAATATGCAGACAGAAGGCGATATACAGCCGGCAATCTATCAATAATATAAAGAAAAATTATGGCCATAGCCGTTGCAGTGGCTTATTCCCCACCATGGAGGTAATGATGCATGCAAAATCGGCAGATGCTGTGACAAATTTTGACAGATTGTAGCCAACTAGGCTGGAATTAAATAGCTCGTTTGCATTCCTATATTGAATCCTAACGTCCTGGCGCACTAGGCGTATGCGTGACTTATCGATTTCTCAAGTGCAATGGAGCTGCGAAAGGAGGGGACGGGGACAGGGATAACCGAGAGCTTTCGGTCAACTCCAGACGGAACTATAAATAAAATTAATAACGAAAAAAGGAAATCATAAAATCTTGAAAATACATGGAAAACAAAAATAAAGAGCTAATAAATTATGCACATTTCCTGTTTGTTTGTTTACCTGAGGCGAATACCACATTGAACGGTATTTTTTTGGCCATGCTGGCGACGTTAAAAGCCCACAACTATGCAGGGGCTTACCACTCACACAATCGCGACTTCCGCTTGCACATTGAACTACAATTAAATTAAACGGACCACCGAGGGACTAAACGTAGGCAGGAAATTCCTGCACAAAATCACAGAACCAGCCAAAACCGTTTTGCTAACCAATCGATGTCTTTCGATAGCGATATGTCTATCGGTATAGAGACATCGAATCGCTACCTATCAGCTGTTTTACGTCTGGGGTTTACCAACACTGTTATAATTATAATTATTTACATGGTTTCAAACGAACTTTATAGCCATGCCAACAAATGCTCACAAATACAGCATACTGCTGCCCACCTACAACGAAAAGGATAATTTGCCAATTATAATATGGCTTATTGTGAAATACATGAAATCTAGGTGACGAGCGGCTCTCTAAAATGTTTAAAAATATCCATTGCAAGTTTACCTTTTGCAGCGGATACGACTACGAGGTGATTGTTATTGACGACGGCAGTCCGGATGGAACACTGGACGTGGCCAAGGATCTTCAGCGCATATACGGTGAGGATAAGATTGTGCTGAGACCTCGCGGATCCAAGCTGGGATTGGGCACAGCCTACATCCATGGCATCAAGCACGCCACTGGAGACTTTATCATAATCATCGACGCCGACTTGAGTCATCATGTGAGCATAGATAACCGGGCAAAACTGACGTGGGATTGAAAGTAATGCATAATTGTCCTGTTGATCTAGCCCAAATTTATACCGGAGTTCATAAAGCTGCAGGAGAGCGGCGATTACGATATTGTGTCGGGCACTCGGTACGCCGGAGATGGCGGCGTCTATGGCTGGGATTTCAAGCGCAAGCTCATCTCCAGAGGCGCAAACTTCCTGTCCCAGGTGCTGCTGCGACCCAATGCCAGCGATCTGACTGGATCGTTTCGCCTATACAAAAAGGATGTGTTGGAGAAATGCATTGCCAGCTGCGTATCCAAGGGCTACGTCTTTCAGATGGAAATGCTGGTGAGGGCACGCCAGCATGGCTACAGCATTGCCGAGGTGCCCATAACATTCGTGGACCGCATCTACGGTACCTCCAAGCTCGGCGGCACCGAAATCATCCAGTTTGCAAAAAATCTGCTGTATCTGTTTGCCACCACATAAATAACGAAACCTTACCCGGCTAATGAGTAGATTTTTGAAGAGTTTTAATTTCTTTGGATTTCCTTTGCTTTGTTTTGTACATTTGGTAAGATTTGTTCAAAGAATTTTTTCATACAACTAATGAATTATGCATGAGAAATTGTTTGCCATATTTATAATAATCCAGAGATCCTTCTTCTGGCTTACATTTCATTTATAATTTGAATAATGATAGCTAGCGTTAATTGATTTAATTACTCAAGTCGAAAATTTTGTGCTGGTTGTCGGGATTGCCGTACAGAGTGCCACCGCAATCGTCTTCGAGAGCGTCGCCCGATCCGCTGCCATAATTCTTGAGGGCCAGAGTCAGCAGGGAATTGCGATCCTTGAGGGCCAGCACCACGAAGGCCCCATTAGGCAGTATCTCGCTGGTGCATACCTGAGCCGGTGGCTTGAAAACGGCCAAGGTTTTAGCTGTGTAAAAAGAGATAAATGAAGACTTCAATTTCAAGGTTTCCAAAGATTGTCATACCAGAATTGAGCTCCCACATGCGAATGGCGCCGTCACGACCTTCCTTGTCATAGGAGAGCAGAACCTTGCCCAGCGGATCCAGCTTTAGGAAAGTCACAGGGGCATTGTGGCCGATAAGAGTGCTCTTGCAATTGCCCGTGACGAGGTCCCAGATCAGGACTTTGGCGTCTTCCAGGCCGGCTATGACGCAGGCATTGACCTGGGAGATCGCCAGTGAAACTGTATTGCAGCTGGGTTTCCACTTTTTGAACAGAGTGCCGCTCTGCAGGTCGTACACCACAATGAAGTTCGGAGTCGTCGGCTCGTTCAGCTCCTTGGCCACCACGCAGACGTAGGAGCCCTCGTGGGTTATCGCCGAGAGTGAGGTGAGGAAGTCATGGTGTGGGATTCGGAGGTCGTAAAGCAGCTTACGCTGCGACAGGTGCCATACGAGAAGGGGGAAGGGTTTTTGAGTCTCATCGCCGCAGACCAAGATTCTGAAAATCCAAAACGAGATCTTAAAAGCCTTCTATATTTTAGAATATAATTGAAATTACCGTCCATCGCCGGAGACAAGCAGAGAGTTGAGGAAACGATCTTCGCCTGCCTTAAAGGTGGTCACACAGTCACCTGACTCCAGGTTCATCAGGTTGACGTACATGCGGTTCCGGGATAGGCATACCAAGTGATTCTGGTCGTGCAGCCCAAAGTATGGCATCTTCTGGTTCATAACTCCTTTAAGAGTAACCTGTGAATTGGACACGAATAATGTAATATAATGGTATATAACTTCCCAAAAAAAAACCCACCTTAAACTTGCCCTCGTCAAGATTAATGACACGGATCTCACGCCGACAAAGAACTGCCGCCTCGTAGCTGCCGACGGGACACATGGCTGTCGGCTGTTGGATCCCCTGCAGCTCTCGGATTCGGCAGCAGTTCTTTACATCCCAAATACAGATCTCAGCTCGTTCGGTGGACAGGGAGGCCACATAGCAACCGGGCTGGGGAAGATTCATCAGGACATCGTAGCCCTTGACTGTGGAAGTAGCTGTAGGAGCATCAGCTTCGCCATCCCCTGTCGCTGGAGCTTCATCTGTCCGATTGCCATTCTCTGCATCTAGGTCGGCATTGAGAATCTCGAGGAAAGCGAACTCCAGCTCGTTTGTGCACTCCCACCACGAGCGTATTTTCTCGTCGTCCTTGAGCTCCGGTGATTCTCTGAAGGACGTCTTCAGGTAGTACTTCATCAACGTGTAGAACTGCTGTCCATCGTAGCTCAGTTCGTGCAGATACTGCTCAAGGAATCGCTTGAGGAAGTGGATGTGGACATATTCGGATGTGGAATCGTCACCGCCGGACTTGGCCAGCCAGACGGCCTGCAGGATGTCGTTCAGGAGGTGATCTGGCCCGGTGGCATGCACCTTATTGGCAATCCACTGTAAATCCGTAAAGTAAAAGCAGTTGAAGAGTATGTCAATCTTGTGCGGCGCCGGCTTGTCCTCGATCACGGCACAGAAGTGATGATAAGGCAGTTTTAAGTACTTTTGGTAATTGTAGCTGATGATGAAGATAATTGAGAATTTAATTACTTAGTTATACAATTTTAAGTTTAAAGGAGACAATATACTTTTCTATGTTCTACATCTTCTCTTAAAGGAAACAATGGAAACCAAATTTGGTTTGGAAAACTAAGCTAACATTCGGAGGGACCTTTTACTGCAGTTCAGGAAATACTTACGTGTTGACACCCTGGCTACCCTTGAACTCGCTGTCCTGCCGGTCGAAGTAGTCCCGCAGCGCTTCATGTACCAGCCACTGCTTCTGCGCGTACCTCGCCAGGACCGCTCGTCCAAAGCTCCTGTCTGCTATCCTAATATTCTTAAGACCTAATAGCATTGGTCCCATCAGCCAGCAGAACTTTGACCAGATCTTAAAGGCGACCTGCGCCTCCACCTGTGTCATCTTCTGGAACACGCCCAGGCAGTCACTCTCACGTATGCCCCACGGCGACAGCCGTACGATCAGCAGCAGCAGTTCCACCTGATCGGTGGCGAACTTGGACTCCAGCACCTGCAAGATCCGTCCGGAGATGTCGCCAATCTCGCTAATCGGCTGAGCCACATGTCCCAGCCAGGCGAGCCACCACAGTGACTTGGCGTGGTAAGGTGTCTTGCCGTGCAGTGTTTTCCACTCGTCGGGCAGCTTGAGCGCCCCATTGGCCGCGTAGAAGTCACCGCCGCCGGAGCTAAGGATATCGTGCCACTGGCGCTCCGTAAACTGGCGAACGCGCAGGAAACAGCGCTGTGGTATGCCCAGTTGCGCCAGCGCAGCGAGCATATCAAAGCCGTCTCCTCCAGCCCCACTGCCGTCCGCTCCGTCCTCGCTATCCTCCGCCAGCTCGCTAACGGTAAGGATCAGCTTAGCACTGCCCAGTTGTAGGGGTAGCCAGTCGAGGGTCTCATCCCGCTGCAGCTCATCCACCCCGTCAATGATTAGGACGAAAAAGCGCTGCTGCCGATCCAAAATCTCGCGTATCACACGGGCGTAGGCCTCTAAAGTCTGTTTGGGTGCAGGGAAAAAGGCATTAGCACATTCTGACAGTAGATCCTGCAAAGGACTTCTCTTACGTGTGGAACTTGGCATTGATGACCCGTCTCCAGAACTGACATCTGGTTGGCCATTGAGCCCAGCAGAGAGGTGAGATCCGAGGACCGGGCACTGAGATTGGCATATCTAAAAGATATAGATTGATTTGTCAACTACTAACTGATTTGAATCGTAGATAATATTAAATATTCAACTACCTAAGTATAAGCTGTGCCTCCGGTTTCCAGCGGTGCACATTTTCCATGATCTTGGACACCAGGACACTCTTGCCACTGCCCCTGGCACCGGACACGACCAGGGGCTGGACGGTGTTGTCCCGGATGTATCGCTTCACATCGTTCATAATGTCGAAGTTGGCCGAGTTCTGGGCAAGCAGCTTTGAGTAATGACCCACCAGCTGCAGTTCCTCAAGCAACACCCGATCCACGCCCAGCGTGTTGTAGGGAATGCTGCTCTTCAACTGATGCTCCTCGAAGATTCCGGCCAGCGCCTTGTCCAGCAGGCTCTCGATCACGGCCGATAGTTCCTCATCCAGGATGTTCATCGTGGGCAGCAGCCGGATGAGATTCTTCTCGCAAAGCTGACTCTTGAGCTTCGAATAGACGCGGCTGATCCGGCGCTGCACTTCCAATTCCAGCTGGCTGCTGTTCTCCGGCGCCCGCGCCATCTGACCTGTCTGAATCCAAATGCAGCGCTTGGCAAGCTCCTGGCTCATCAGCACAGTGTTGTTGATCTCCTGCTCCACCACAGTGGTCAAATAGGAGTCCTTGACGTCCTCGGAAAAGAGACGCAACAGTACAGCTAGGAGCTCGTTGAGCTCCCCATTTGCCTGGCCGGAGTACGGGTCCACCTGCTGAGCGTGGAGGCGGTGGCACATTGGCTGGTACGAGTTGTCGATGGTGTACCACTTCTCCAGCAATAGACGCTCTGCCTCACTGGCTGTGCTCAGCACCGAGGTGAAGTCCTGGCTCTCAATGGTCAGTGGCAGCATTGGAGTGCCCAGTGTGGCGCCCAGGAATAACACGGGCACGATATACGCTCCGGCTGAGTGACGCGTGATCTCGCTCAGACAGTTGGCCGCCTCCTCATGCCCGCCCTGCGCCTCCAGCGGCGTCTGGGTCCAACGCTTCACCTCCTGCAGGCGGGAAAAGTCCTTCTTGGCATTGCCATTCCCTGGCTCCGTCTCGGGCTCACTGTCATGGACATCGGCGATAATGAAGTCGAAGCCCCGGCTTTGGCACTTGCTCTTGAAGTGTTTGTACAAACTATGGACAACGCGCTTGTGCTTCTTATACTCGGTGCTGTTGTCGGCCAGGATGTACACCACGACCTTCTTGTCCCGCTCGATCTTACGGCCAGGTGGAGGCTTGCCCTGCAGCACGCTCAAGTTACCGGCCGCAGGATTGGCATTGGCCACATCACTAGGCGCCTGCGCCCCCTGCGGTGTGGTGGTATTTGAATCTGTTGGTAAAACAAATTATGGTTGTGGTTTATTTGAAAATTTTGAAGAAAGTCTTGATTATGAAAAAAAAAGGATTCCCTTTATCCATTCTTCCTCGTTCAAACCCCTGTATAGATACTCACCCTTGTCTGCTCCACTGGCCTTTCCCAGGGCTGTCGGTGGCTGATGGTTCTGTTGGTCCTGCAGCTGATTGCCATTGGCTTCCGGCAAAGGAGTGACATCCGGCAGCGCCTCAACAGCTGCTAGGGGAGCGCGCTTCTCGTCGCCGGCATTGGACTCGGTGGAGATCAGGTCCTTCTTATCCGCCTCCTGATATGGAGGTGAGCTACAATCACAATGAGATTTGTTTAGTTTTAGTTAAGGGAATGGTTTTCCTTGAGATTTCAAGTACTTACTCGTCGGACTTCTCGGAGGCACTGTCCTGTCTCTTTTTCTTTTGGCCGGAACTGCACACGTTGCCCATGACGCTCCTTCACTTGATTTCCTCGTCTTTAAATTACAATTGACTATTGATGTCCTGTAATCAAATGAAAGATTTGTTTAATCTGGTATAGATTTTCACAGTTTAATTTTGACTTTAACAAGTTTAAAAAACGTCCTTAGAATCGTTTCCTCATTTTAATGTTACATCCCCTGATATCTATCTCAACAAAGAAGTTGAATTCAAAATAAACTTGAGAAGGAGCCGAAAAGGACTTGACGGGAAGAAGCTTCTGTTAATGTTACTATCCAGCATTTCTTATAAAGAATGTTATCTGAGTAAGTATGTAAGTTAGTTAAGGATTCAAAATTGTCGGGTCGAGAAACTGGCCAGACAAAATTTTTAGTAACAGTTTGATTTAAGCGGATATTGAGTAATAGCGTTATGATCATTTGTATTTTAGCTAAATTAAACACTGCTTAATTTGAAAATTATAAACAAGATACATATAACATTTATGAATGTTTAATTAAAACCTCACAGCTGTTTGGGGATATCTCGGAAGGCATTTATCGATTTATGTAGGTCCTACAAAAACTCAAAATTAAGACAGAAAGCACTTAATCCATATAATTGTCTCATAACCATTGCGATTAATATTTGATGAATTCTCTATGTAATTTTTTTCCACAACAGGTCAATGACAAAAACAAAGTGCTCGGGGAAACGGAACACATCCTGGAAAGGAGCGAGTGACTGAGAGAAAGGATGAGCGCACGAGACAGAGAGAAACTCTGAGAGAGAGAAAGCGAGAAAAGCTCTGCGAAGCGAACGCATGCTCGCTGCTGGAACTTTTATAGAGATTTTCTGCGTTTGAATTGGCATTGGCGTTAATCAAGTGGTCCGAGTGAACTAAACTGGCCCGGGTGGTGGGTGGTTAGGTGGTTGGATGCCTCGCGGCTGGCCGCTGGGTGGTGGGTGGTGGGTTCCGATGGGTCTGGGTCTGGGTCTCGTCTCGGATTTATTGCGGGCAATGCGCTTGGCTGGATTTTTGTGTACACGCTTGAAAATTGTTGACGCGCGAGACCCTCTCCCTCTGGCTATGGCAATGGCTCTGGCTCTTGCGTCTCTCTCTGGCAGCCATCGAAATCGCTATAGATGCTAAATACGAGTGTTCCTTTAGTTAAGTATTTATTTATTGGATATCAAAATATTTTCAATCGCCCCAAAAACGCGCACATACACACACTTTTCGTCTTTCGCGTCCAATTTTGATTTTGTTGGGGGGGTGGTAGGAAAGGGAAATGCGCTAAAAATAAATCCCACTATATACAGAGTATATATGCCTCTGAATCGCGCAGTTCTTCGACATTTTGTCGCAGCGCAGGAATTTCGAAAATGTTCAATATCAATTAATTTGGTATCGAAACTTAAGTACGTATTTTCGCTCGCGTTCCCCTCCGCAGATGTCACATTCACACACACTCTCCCCGCAGTGTGTATGCCTTGTTTCGAGTTGGTTATATTTCTTTATTCACATTTTAATACACAATTTTTTGCTGGCACACTTACTTTTCTTTACGCGCTTTTCATATATGCGCCCCCGAACCCGATCCCGACCCCGCAGCACTCCCGCTGACGAACCGAATCTAAAACATTTTCCACCCACTGCACTTGCACTTTGCTCAATTAATTGCTTAATCAAATTGTTTGTTACACACTCGCCGCGAAGACATTTCGTCCGGAAAAGTGTATATTTTGTGTGCGCTCGGTTCGGTTCTCTATCGTTTTTTTTTTTTTTTTTTTGTATTGGATGCGCGCCTCGTTTTCCCAGCAGCTTTTTTCCTTTTTCCCGCAGCTGTGCGTGTGCGATGTCGTCGTGCTCGGCGCTGTGCGTTTTCACCGCTTCTGATTCCGTCCGCCGAGCGTTGGAAAATCGCTCTCGCCAGCGAGTGCGTGAAGTGAAAGCTGTGGGAGCTTTCCACAGACCGCCATTGCCGGCAGCTTTCCTGCTAGGGCTGCAATCCGTTTGAAATCAACTAGCAGAGTACCGTTATGCAAAACCGCCAAGATGGTCATATTACAAATTAAAAGATAAAAAGAAAACAGAAAGAAATGGAACGAAGTTGATGATTAATTTAATGTTATCAGAAAACTAAATTAATACAACTAAAATATATATATAATGAATATAACTATAATCATTAAAATGATTAAATTTTCGTTTTTATTAAAGGGCAAATATAGTTTGTTAAAAATCATTTGAAATTGAATTATATATTTTACGTTCAACTTTTGGTTAGATTTAGGTTGAAACATAAAAGTTGCTTATCAGGATAACATTAGTATATTACAAGTTTTGGACACCTCTTAAACTAATTTTCATTCCATTGCGATTATTGTGACTGTTATTATTAAATAATAATAATAATAATAAAATGGAGCAAATCTTGAAAAGAAAATGAAGGTCCAAGTAGACAACATTTTTCTTGATCTGCTCGTGAAGCTAAAATTATGTAAGCAATAATTTCATACTGTAAATTTATTATCTATTTTAACACAAGCACTTTTTAAGCTCTCGAGATCACTACTACTTATTTAATTTCCTAAATATTTAACTTAAAATGTTATTACATATTACATTATTAGGGAACTCTGTTTGCTTGAATATAAAACAAAAGAACTGAACTGAATTGAGTTAAGTAATTAAAAAAAATTCGAAATACTTGTTTTAAATAAAATATGTGGCTTCTAGAGCTCCGTGAAGCAGGAATCCCTATGATTTCCTTTAATTTTTCTCTCTCACATTCCCTTTGAAGGACCAACCACCAATCGAGAGCTGTCAAAGTGGGTGCTGCTCGCCTGATCTGTCAAAGTCGCAGAAGTGAAAAAGGCGAAAAGCAGCTGGACTGCCTGCATTTCGTTTCTTTACCTCAACGTGACAAGTCTCGGGACGCGGAACTCTGGCCTTAGAGTAGCAAAAAAGTTTCTCAATAAATTCCCCTTTGCGAGGAATTCCGAATACAACAACTAAGATGCTGTAAAGCAGAGCGAGTTCTGTGAAAAGGGGAAAATCAAAAAGGAAAACCCAATTAAATAATATCAAAATGAATCGGTTGCTGCTTCAGTGTCTGGTGACCACCATTCTGGTCTACAAAGGTACATCAATGGGTTATACTTCCATGAGAAAACAGGACCAAGAACTTGGCTTCCAAGCTATTGCTTAACAGGATAAACTACTTAAGAAACCGGAGAATAATAATAATCCTAGATTTCTCGAGTTCTTGAAATTGCCAAGATGAAAAATGTATATGCTGCGTGGGATTATATAAGCTGGAGACCAGTGCGCAGGCTCCAAAAGAGTCTGGCACCCAACCATCTGACATCTGGACCAGGCATCGGGGGAAATAGGTCAATGTTTTTGCCAGCACGCGAGGCATACGGAGCAAAACAGACGCGAATCCGTAACCAAAACAGAAGCCCCAACAAGGGGTGGCTCCTGCACTTGAGTCCGGGCGGGGGTTTGTTTTCCTTCTAGATGACTAACAGCTGTGACCTGTGTGTGTGTGTGTGCTTTCAGTGACATCCGTGCCCACCAGCACAGTGAGTACCAGCCTGCAGACCACCTCGGAGATACCGCAGCAGGATGATGACGATGACGACTGGGAGGAGGATGATGATTCCTTGGAGTCTGATGATGATGGACGCGTCTACAAAAATCCCCGTAACTCACCCTCTTCCGAGTGTCCGCGGGACGAGGAGCAGGCCACGCTGCTTGGCCAGAAATGCCTAAGGAAGTGCTCCTCCGACGAGGACTGCAAGAGCAAGAAGAAAAAGTGCTTGTGCGATGGCGTTTGCGGCAACTCCTGCATCAAGCCGGGTTAGAGTTCAAACTCAAACATATTTAAACCCAATTTAATGCCTCTGTCTGCAGATCGTGAATGTCCAGAACTGGCGCAACCCAGCCTGGGTCAGGTCACTGTGGCTGGACGACATTTTGGAGCCCGGGCCTCGTACGCCTGTCCCCATGACTACCACGTGGTGGGCTTGCAGAGTCGACTTTGTCAGGCGGATGGAAATTGGGCTGGTGCTGAGCCGGCTTGCAAGCAAAACAGTAAGTGGAATCCCCCAAAAACTTGGTTTTAAAATTTTCCAAAATTAAATGAGACCCTTCTTAGTTTACTGCCTGAAACCGCCACAGATCGAGCATGCTAGGAACTCTGCCCTGCCGGAACAGGAGACCTTCGACCTGGACTCCACGGTGCAGTATCACTGTCACACCGGCTATGTGACCAATGGCTTTCCGCGGGCCAAGTGCCTGGCCATTGATAACCAGGCCAGTTGGTATGGACCAGACATACAGTGCGAACGTGAGTTGGATGCTTGGGAGACCTAGGGGATTACCACTAACTTAACCTATTTGAGACTACAGCTCGATCCTGTGGCCAGCCACCGGATCCGGCATATGGATGGCATGCCGGGGAGTGCTATACCTACGGATGCAAGATCACCTACAATTGTGGAACTGGCTATGAGCTGGTGGGCAAGCACGAACGCTACTGCCAGTCGGATGGCTCCTGGACGCCCAAGGAGCTGCCCACCTGTGTCTGTGAGTATTGCGGTGATGCGTGTAGAGTTTGTAACCGAACCTCTGACCTCTGACCTTTGAAGCGGATAGCGCAAACGTAACCACCACCCCAGCGACCATTTGAGTTGCCAACTAATTAGAGCTGGCGAGGGCACAGATCCGAATCCGAAATCTGAAATCCGAAAATCCGTAAACCGAAACCATGTTAAAAGCGTACTTTGGTCAGGGCCCAAGGTCTCCAGTCGGAGTCCTCTGCTCCTGTTAACCACATACACTCTCTCTGATACGATATGATCTAGTGTTACCCATAGATTGTTCAAATTTTATGCAATACATTGTTGTTGTTGTTGGCCTATTAATGTTGATTGAATGAATAAATAAAAGTTACCGCAAATCTTGAGCAAAACAAAAATGAAAACAAAGCAAAATAAAACCAAAAGAATTGAATCAAAAATTGAAACCCATACTCTAAAGTTGTTTTATTTGGTGGATCTCGATTGCGAGATTTGTGGTAACTTTTAGCGTACTTTAAGTGTCTAAAATTCATTGTTAACATTGTCATACCTCCTCCGCCCCTCTAGTGGTCACATCGGTGGTGTGTCCCACACCGGAGAACCCCAAGAACGGCAAGGCCACCTACACCACATTGGCCTACAACTCGGTGGTGAGCTACGAGTGCCGCTATGGCTACACGCTTGTGGGTGAGAGCTCCAGTCGCTGTGGAGCGGATCGCAAGTGGAGCGGCACTTTGCCCACCTGCAAGGGTAAGTGGAACCGAGTTTATTCTGCTCAGAGTTGCTTATACATATGTATAACTCTAACAATCTAATGACAGAGATCAACTGCGGACATCCTGGAGTGCTTTACAATGGTTGGATTGAAAACATTGAGGCGGGCACTGGACTGGGTGCCAGCATCATCTTCCGCTGCCAGCCGGAGATGATGATCAATGGCCTGGGCTCGAGCGTCTGCCAGATCGACGGACGATGGCGAAACACCCTTCCCGAGTGCCTGGCGCCGTGCGTGGTGCCCACCATCTCGCAGGGTAATGTATATCCCATTGAGATAACCACCGATGAGAACGGAACGACGATCATTCATCCGCCCACGACCACGACGCAGTCACCAACGCAAACCCAGAGCCTAGGCGGAGTGGAGAAGGTTAAACACGGCACGGCGCTGGAGGTCAAGTGTGATGAGAACTACGAGTTTCCAGTCTCGCTGCTCAGTCCGCCCACCTGCAACAATGGCACCTGGAGCATCATTCCCCGCTGCATTCCGGCCAGATGCAAGAGCATGCCTCGTCCCCCAAAGCATGGCATGGTAATGGCCCCGAAGACGGAGCATGGAATGAAGGCGCGATTTAAGTGCAAGGATGGCTTTAAACTGGTCAGTCCCGAGGGCAAAGATGTTACTGATCCCCACGACTATGTGCTTACCTGTTCCTTTGGAAACTGGACTGGAGAGACGCCCAAGTGCGACGAGGTCTTCTGCTCTTTTCCGGGCTATATACCCAACGGCAAGGTTCTTCTCGTGGGTAACATGGGACTCTACGATTACCGGCCGTATGTGAAAAAGATAGTGAACAACAAGCAAATCATGTACGACTGCGATAAGGGATATGTCCTGGAGGTAATTCCGGAAAGCACTTTTCTTAAAAGGATTCAAATTTAGATATTTTCTTGGTATTTTATTTACCTCTCAGGTCGGTCCGCCAGGTGCCACATGTGTGGGCGGTAAGTGGCGTCCTCTGGATCTCCCCCAGTGTCTACTGGGACAGCATCCACGTCTTCGCTGGAATCGCCGCAGACGTCGCTCCCTGCAGATTCGTCAGCTAAGATCCATGTATCTCCTGCGTCGCCAGCGGCAGCTTCAACGGGAACTGGTCGAGAACCAAAAGTTTCTTCAGGCGGGTAAGCTAAGGACTAAAACAAAGTTGCATATATATTAATTTCTTTCTAATGTTTTTCAACAGTAAATGCTCCTGCTCAGGAGACGAATCATCGCGTCAAGCGCAGCGCCAGTCCCTATCCTGGTCCGCATCCTCATCCCTCGGATCTGGACCTGGCTTACTCCAAGTACTATCAGAAGATAAAGGAGCGCTACCAGCGATATGTGCGCAAAATGCTTGGTCATGACAGGATTTATGAGAAACTGCACTTCCAGGATGCCCGAGGTCACAATCTCAACGCTCATGATGGAGGGCAGGTGATGATGCGGGGCAAATCCAACTTCAGGGACTTTGAGGTCGGTAACAATTACCGCGCTGGTATCGGTGCTGGTGGAGGCGGTGTTGTGCCCCTGCCCAACATCAACCAGGTTTCCCGGAATCATGTGGGTCATATGGAACGCAGCTCCAATGAAGCGCCCCTGGGCAACGGTTCGCCGCCGGATACATCGCGTAGCTTCCATGTGAATGCCACTAGATCCTACATTGAACACCTGAAGTCGCAAATTGTCCGTCGGAGGCGCAAGCGAAGCTCCAGCATTGGACAGGCACCTCCACCATCGGTGGCCACTCTTCCGGATGGGGAAGTGGACAGCAGTGACGGCGGGGAGTCCGGAAAAGGAGGCAATGGCAAGCGGTTACGTGGTCCCTGCGAGGATCTGGACTGGGATTCTTTTGGCAACGTGACTGTCGTTCGCCCGGGCAAAGCTCCTGGCCGCAATGCCGTGGGCATCATGCTGCAGTTGGAGTGCAACGCTGGCTTTAAACTGAATATCAAAGGTGAGAATGCCACGGCGCGCTGTATCCGAGGAATCTGGAAGCCAGAAACACCAAAGTGTCTATCCGCTCCGTGCTTGGTGCCCGCCGTAGAGCATGGCCAGTACTACAAGGTGGAGTCGCATACGAAGCAGCTTAGCGACAAGCCCTCATTGCCGCCGGTCTCCACCTACGAGGAGATCCAGTCCAACGAATTCATCACTCTGGAGTGCGAGGATGGCTTCAACATACAGGTAAGGGTTGGCAACTAAAGCTATATGAATATACCATATATTCTTTCCTGATATTTTAGGGCTCTGCTCAGTTGCGATGTGCTCATGGCTCATGGTCGGTGAACGCCTTTTCAGAATGCACCTCTGTACCCTGCACGCTGCCCAACATTCCAGGTGTCATCTATGATGTAGGACTCTGATCTCATCAAGCTATAGATCAAACATTAATTATATAAATCTATATATCATAGGGAGGATATCGAGCAGGACTAACCATTGGTCATGGAAGCACCGTAAACGTTCGCTGTGAAACCTCTACGAATGCCAATCCCATTGAGATGTCCTGCCACAAGGGCGTCCTCACCCCGCCCAGTGTTCCCTGTGAGTCAGGATTGCGAAAATCCCGTGAGGAACTGGAGCATACCACCTCGGCGCCACATCCCCCCAATTCTAAGGCTGAGCACAACGAATTGGACAACGATCACGACCATCACGACAACAGTACGGATGAGCACGACGACATGAAGATGTGCGGTCCTCCGAGTCTTACGGACGGAGCTCTGGTCTACAAGTAAGTGATGGTTTCGCCTGCATTGAGTTTCTCTAAGTTCTTTGAATACCTGAAGGAACCCTGAGCATCCAGAGCTGGATGGGGCCTATGAGAGCGGAACGGAGATCTTCTTCAATTGCATTCCAAATGCGGCCGGGGATCGGCAGACATGGCGCATCATCTGTGACAATGGACTGTGGATTGGACGATCATATAATTGCGGTGAGTTATGTTTGAATCTCTTGCGTTTTTGAACTATAACTTTACTTTTGTATCTATACCTAGAAAACGGAACGTGTGTGTTTAGGAACAATGAAGCCAATGTGGTCAGCTTTTATAATGACCTAGAGATCCGTGAAGATGTTGTGGATTTTCCACCAGGAGCTACAATCATATCTAGGTAAGTTTTTTAATGGAATCTCATCCTATATCCCTTCAATGTGCCTATTCCCTTAGGTGCGTCGATATTGGCAAGTTCTCGATGATGGGCAGCCACGAAAGGACCTGCATTCACTCGGAGTGGACCAACACCAAACCCGTGTGTTCGGGCCTTAACCAGGAGAATGACTATGCAAGTGAGTATTTTATACTTGTATCTACTTTATTTACCTGATATACCCTTTTCTTCATTCCCAATGCAGTGGAGAAGGCGCCAACCATATTATTCCGCCACCAGAACGGACCCATTGCCCAGAGTAACGATGGCAAGTTGATCGTATATCCGGGTACAACCCTTCACATGGAGTGCCTGTGGATGCGGCGCTTTGGCAATCCCAAGTGGAACGTCAGTCACACGCACAAGTGGGTATCGGTTGTTTGGGTTGTGAGCAAAGCGATTCAGATTGGATCCTTTTTCTAAAATTCCCAATTACATTTCAGCTTGAACTTGGGACAAGACTTTCTTAATTATCAAAGATATACTTTAATAGATCGCATAGATTTATGGAACTCTTGGTCTTCGATGTAGCTACCTCTTTTAACTTAAATCCGTGTGTCTTGCAGGAACTACACCGAGGGCTGGGTGACGGAGGCGGACGAGGGCAGGGATTCAACGCTGGAGTACCGCCTGAGCATCATCGATGCGGCCAGCGATGACACCGGATTCTATTCGTGCATGACACCGGCAAGGCATGAGCATGCCGTGGAGGTGGTGGTTAAGGAGATCAACTGCCCGGAGATCCCGATGCGGCGCGGCCTGATCGTGAATACGAACGACACCAAGCTGAGCACACGAGCGCTGTTGTCCTGCGCCAACGGCAACTCGTTGATTGGCGCCTCGGAGCTGTTCTGCTTGCCGAGTGGCAATTGGAGCGCACCGTTGCCGGTTTGCGAGAGCGTCGAGTGCGGCGACATCCCGCTGGGGAACAACGCGAGCTCGCCGCGCGTCTCCGTGCTGTCGCGCGAGGTGGGCGGCCGGGCGGCCTTCTCGTGCGCCTCCGGGTATGGGCTACGCGGCCCCTCGGAGGCAATATGCAATCCTACGGGCGAATGGTCAGCGCCGCTGCCCACCTGCGTGGAGGTGCAGTGCGACAACCCGGGGGCGCCGCAAAACGGTTACGCCCAGGGCTCGGCACCTTACCGTGCCGGCGATGTGGTCCAGTTCAATTGCAACCCGGAGTACATGATGCAGGGCCAGCCAATTATTGCCTGCCAGGATAACGGGCGCTGGTCTGGAGGTCTCCCCAAATGCGTTCAGGCCTGCTCCTACCCGGGCACCGTCATCAGCGGCCGGATGTCCTCCGTGAAGTTCTACTACGCGATCGGCGAGAGCATCACCTTCACCTGTGACGCCGGCCTCGATCTGCGCGGTTCCAAGGTGCTCAAGTGCCTCAAGAATGGAAAATGGTCCAGTGCCATTCCCACTTGCGTGACCAACGATGGTCCAGCTCCTGGATCCGTCGGGGCCACCAAGCACTTGTCCACTACCATTGGCTAGGGTCACGAGGCCGAATGTCTGAACAAGACGATGAAATCTGACAACGATCGAAGGCCGGGTTAATGCTTTGCACCAGAGTGATACTAATACATATTACGTACATACTAACTAATGCACATTCAAGGCGCACAGTCACGCGTATACTAGCTAATATCGACATTCTTGCGATTCAATTGTAACTCTAACTGTAACTGTAACTATAACTATAACTATAACTATAACTATAAATGTAACTGTAGCCGTATCTAACGGAAATCATTTTAATTTTAAATACAAGTAAATGTTTGTCGAATAAACAGATCCTTCAAAGGCCGTATTATTCTTAATATTTTGTGTAGAGTTTAACTTCTTTTTTAAATTTTCAATTAAAAAGTCGTTAACAATGATTTTAGAGATGTATTCCAAATTTTTAATGTGGTTCTGAGATCCATGATTCTAATGTCACAACTGATACGGAAAGTTAGGAACACATCTGTATTCCTACAGCAAAAGTACAGACAGGAAAAAACTCTCTCGAGAAATTTCTGAAAATATTAGGTAAAATAATAAAATGTTTTGTATTTTGTTTTTTGTCTTTAACAAAAATTAAAAGAGCTTCCTTAACAAGGCTAAAAAACTTCGACGGCAAAGCGAATAGAGCTTAAGATAATTAGAATTCAAAGGGAAAAGTCTTAAACTTCTGTAAATCCGACAAAAGACCAAACTGCGTTGGTGTTGATTTTGACGTGAAGTCTTTGAACTTTGAAGATATTTGGTATGATAAACATATATTGAATGTTTGTACTAATTCTTTCACTAGACTAATAAATTGCTAAGATTTCTTTTCATTTTCCAAGGAAAACACTTCAACGATGTCCCAGAATTATAGCATTATTCCGGGAACAAAACTAGAGGACTTGGTGGTCTGTCCCTACGACAGCAACCATCGCCTGCTTCCCAATCGCCTGGCTGTGCATCTTGTACGCTGCGGACGCAACTATTCTTCCAAACAGAAGGAGCAATGCGGCCAAACTTGCGCCCAAATCCACTCCATGATGGAGATGAAGTCGCATGCTAAAGTCTGCCAAAATGGGTGTGCATTAGAAAAGGCTATGAATCCGGTCATGGTGACACAGGAGAAGGCACAACCTTCCGATTTCTGTGTGGAGTCTACTGAGGACTGGGATGCTGAGCCACCATCAGGAACCTACGATCCGTTGGACCATTGCGAAAAGCATTACATCATTCGCAATCCCCAGGGAAATGCGCCGGCGGCACGTCGCGAGTTTCGTGCACGCGAGCGCCTTCGTTTCGTCGAGAAAAACAAGTTCTAGAATCTAAATGCATATAAAGAATACACACTTTACACCACTTAAAAATACGAATCCGCAAATCAATAATCCAGAAAGAAATAAATATTATAACATACCATCAATCACACTTCTTGGAGCTTCAAAAACAAATACCATTTATAGTATAACAATTATACAATTATCTGTTTGTTTGGTACATACACATAAATTATGTAAACTATGATTCGGTTATAAAATAAAACCTTTATGCCTGAAGATTGTATAAGAGGTTAAAAATTCAGATTCTGATATTTACAGTACATCTAAATGATATATTAGGAGAAGCCATGAGTAAGTTAAATCTAAAGATTTACAATGCTTCCATTTTCCATTATTCTGAGGGCACTGATGATCTTATAACTCTGAGATTAAGTACCATTCCGACCTTGTTATTATTATTATTTATTGTTTATTGTTTATACATTAAACATTATTCAAGGTGGTACCGTCGCACACGTGCTGACCACTTCCTCAAGCGCTTTTCCCTCTCAATGTTTGTGAAAACCATTGTGACCGATCGCGTGGCGCAGTTTTCCGATTGCGATGACTGCCTACAGTCACAGAAACAGGTTCTGGGGAAATAAATACAAAGTAGTAATAAGCTTGAAATTAATTTTATAATAATTAATTGTTATCCAGCAGCAGAATTCCACCCGCATCGTGGCATTCACAACAATCGTCTGCCATTTCACTACATCATAAAATCAGAATTCTGTCATCTAATTAAATTGTTTATGATTGACCCATGAAGTAAGAGAAGGGTATTAACTATATTCTTATTTAATGTGTAATAAATAATTTGTAAAACAGCATTCGAGTTTGGGCTTGGTAAATGCATCATTCCAGTGGGCCCAACGCTTCTCCTTCCTGAGGCTGTGGAATCCATCGTGAGCTTTCACGTGACGTAAGCCTGGTTTATGGTCCCCTGGCCTTACGAAAGGGTATCCAGCGTTCTCTACAGAACTACTATCCGATGCAGACTGGTCATTGGAAGAGGACTGGGTTGGTGTCGATATTGTGGAGGAGCTGGAATCCCAGGCAGTGGTAATGTTGACAGTTGTTGGTCCATCTTCGCTGGTTTTAGTTGCATCTGTAGCTTCGGTTTTTATGGTGACTTCTGTGGTTATGACTGACTCAGTAGCATGGCTTTCCTGTGCTTCTAGAACCGCTACCAAGAATATAATTGATCCAATCTGCAAGCAGTTTAAAAAACAAAAGATATAAGCAAGAGATGAAATCCCCAACCTTGCTTACCAGCTGCAAGTTTAGTATTGCCATGTTGACGTCACTTTTCTCTGCCAGAAGCGGCGACTGGGCAAAGCCACCTTTTATAGTCGCTGCGCCCGTCAATTCGATTAGAGCAACCGCAGCCGTGGAGACTGATTGGAGGAGTCATTGCCTGATTTTACGGGCAGAGCGAATTCCCTGATAGTTCTGACGATCTCATAATTACGAACGCAGGTTGGGAAATTCCGGGCAGACGCATCCACCACCTGATGGCGATCGGGTTTTTTGAATCCATCTCAGAGAGATAGAGAGAGCTTGAGTCCGAGCTGATTGCTCCGGGGCGAGTGTAATTGTGGGCTTTCTGATTTCCATATTTGTGGGCGATTCTGGACTATATAAGCCCGATCCGTCGTGCCGAGACCAAACAGTTCTCGCCAAGTACTTGTAGCTGCAGCAACCCATTGAGATGTTCATCAAGCTCCTATTAATTAGCCAGGTGGGTGTGAGATCTTGACCAGGCCATAACAGTTCATTTATTTTTCATTTGCTTTGCATTAATTTTAGCTGCTGGCGCTGGCCTTTGCCCAACTGTCGGTCGAAGAGGCAAAGAAGCTCATTGACGATGCCTCGGTTTACAGTGACGAGGAGACGGGAGATGACATGCATCAGCCGGAGCCACACCATCCTCCCCAGTACAAGCCCCACTATCATAAGCACGTGACCACCACCACCACCACCCTAGAGCCAGAAACAACCACTGAACCACCATTGGAGACGGCTAATAATGCCACCGCTGCTCCCGATGGACTGGGTCAGCTGGATGATGGATTGGGTCAAGTCGTGGCCGGATCAGCGCTTCCAGAGTCCACTACTACGCCGGAACCGGAGCCGGAGACCACTACCACTACAACCACCACATCTACCACTACAACTACGACAACGCCAAAGCCCCACAAGCACGAGCCACACCCCTATTCCCACCCATACCCGCACCCGCATCCTTATCCATACCCACACCCATACCCGTATCCTCATCAACACTCACATCCCTATGGTCAGCCTAGATTCCCCTATACGCCAACAGGACCCAAGCCAGCGCCTCCATCCGAGTCTTCTCCTTCACCTTCCCATGGTGCTGGCCCGAAGTCGCCCGAGTTGAGTGGCTATCCTTCATATCCCAGCTTCAGATCGCCCTACTCTCCGTACCAGCCACCCCTCTTCCAA
The DNA here is from genome assembly GCF_035046125.1 of Drosophila serrata. NCBI lineage: Eukaryota > Metazoa > Arthropoda > Insecta > Diptera > Drosophilidae > Drosophila > Drosophila serrata. The sequence goes on from NW_028256998.1 coordinate 982,472, forward strand.
GGATACCCTGGAAATCCGCATTTAGGGTATCCCGAGGAGCATAATCACGAAGAAGAGTCTGGCGAGGATAAAGCCAAGGACAAGGACCATTCTGGGGAAGAGGATGATAAGAAGCCGGAGGATGTACCGCTGAGACCTATCGGCTTTGGCTATCCATCCGTCTACTTGGTTCCCCGACGACCAGTAATCACTGTGCCCAGCTATCCAAGACCAGGTGGTGGTTATGGATCATCCTATGGCTACGGACGGTACTAATAATCTTAGAAAAACAACTTCAGTTATTAATTAAATTGTATTTAAACAAATAAAATACAATTATTATAAATTTCTCTTAAATTATTAAATGCTTCTCTTAACAACTACTATATATAGTTCATCGTATATTAAATATCAGTACTTCCAATTTAATTTATGCCAAAAGTAAAGTTGCATCTTTTGGTGTGATGAATCAATACATTTTGCAAAGAAATTAAAGCGTATGTGTGATTCGATAATCTGATTGATTTTCTGATTATTTAGTTGTGAGTTTTCCCGGGCTGATAACCGCGGACCCCGGCTCTCACCTAATGATTCCAGTCAGACGGGTTGAGTGCGACGCATATAATTGCAGCGCATTCCACCAAGTTAACTCATTAATCTGACGACCGCCCGGAGGTTGAGACCATAAGATGCTGTCGCTCCGTCCCAGTTTTGTAACCCTGCTCATGGGCTTCCTGTGTATCGTTCAGGGGGTAAGACACAATCAAATAGTCATTTTTTGTTTTTAAATCAAATTTGTAATCAATATTTTCAGGCTAGAATTGTCCGGGACACAGCCGATATACCCACAGAACTGTTCAAGCCAGTGGGTAAAAAAGCAGGCAATGAGCGGACGAGATCTAATCGAGGAAATTCAACTGGCGAACTATACCCTGGATCAGAAGAATCAGATGTTCGATTTCAAGAGGTGAGATGAATAATTTGTAACTGAAAACTAAAAAACATTTACTAAATTCAGTATTATTAAAGCGTTTCGAAGGCGGAGTCGAAGTAGTGACCGAAGAAAATGACCTAGAAGAGGAAAATGATTATGACACTCAACCATTGTACCGCCAAGGGCCTCGTAGAACATCGGGATTTCCTGTGAGTGTAATTAATAAACAATAAGGGTTACTATTTTGTAATAATTAACTATATTTTTTAGTCACCCAATTATGAGAACAGCTTCCCACAGGGAGTGCCCAGATTTGGTCGACCTGAAATTAGCAGACCACCTTTTCCTAGTTCATCAAGTTTCAGGAACAGCAACATAATACCTTTAATCTTTAATCCCAATGAGAGCAATCAAAACACATCCTCATGGGTATCTAGGCCGGTAAGAATTTGTTACTTTTTACTGCTAACATTAGCTAATTTATTTGTTTCCAGATGCAAGTTCCGCTATCGGCCAACAACTTTGGAAGGCCTCTGTCTAGCGGTCGCAGCGGTCCCTTTGGCTCATCCAATAACTTTCACCGTTCCGAGTCTTACAGCTACTCATCCGATGGCAGGGGACCCCCGCAGATCGAGCATAACGTCTATGATTCTCGAGATCCATATAGACAAGTTTCGTTGAGAAACTTTTAACTAGAGCACAAATTGATTTTAGAAACAGTCAGCAGATTCTAAAGCAATAGAAAACATTCGTGTCGAAACAAATAAAGTAATGCAAGTGCATCTCAGTTCATCAGATTCAATGTCATCTCCCCCTTTCAGCCTGAAGCTGATAACTGCCTATTGCCTCTCCACGATTTCCAGATAAACAAGTTGCAAACAAGTCTTAGTATCAATGAATCCGGAAGCAGCAAATCGGCAAACAAATAATGTATAAATTACAGGTTACTAAAAGTATTGTAATATATTTATAGCTTTCCGATCAACCTTCATAAGTTATAAAATAAGTTATAAGTTAAAAGAAATCACTTTCATATAGCAAATCTAATTTCTCAAAGGGATCTTTTTCGTTTTTGAAGTCCATGAACCATTTCAGGAACTCGGAATTTCTTGCCTGTCGACTCTCAGACCAAGTGCTTATATAATTGGCCAATCTCTGCTCGATTCTCTGCAATGCGTCTGCCATTTTCTCCTCCAGACGCCTCTCAATGTCTTCACCTCCATGCTGCTCAAATATGGACATGATAATCTCATCCGCTTCCGAGCTGAACTCTGAGCTCTCCAAAGATTCAAATAGGTTAATAATATCCTCCATGGCATCCGTCATTCTCTCCAATTCGTAAAAGTCCTCAATATCCATGGGATTTATGATGTTAATAAACTCCTGACACATCTCAAGGATGGTACTTTTGGAATCTGGAGGTAAAATGAGCTCGGCCTCGTCAATGACCCGCTGGACAAAGTCTTTAAACTCTTCCAATGTGTCCGACAAAAGCTGGAACATTTCGTTGGCCACGTCGAACTCCAACTGCAGCTTCGTAAAGGTGGGAGCTGACCTCTGCAGAATGTCAAAACATCAGTCGGAAGTCAAGAGTCTAGGAGGAGGAAGGAGCTTACCGACGACTGCAGGATAGTCAGGGCAAGGAGGAACGACCACAGCACTCTGTTGGCCATTGTGTCAAAATTTCTAGCCAGTACTGCGTTGCCTCCGAATCTTTTATAGTGTCCCCAATTCTTACGTGATTGGTAAACAATAACAAGTACGCCTTAATAATAAACAATGTGTGATCGAGAGATCTCCTGCTTCGCGCACTATAATCAGTCCCCAGTCTGCGGTGAGCGTGATAAGAACGTTTTAGTCAGATGCCGCCCCCAGCTATATTCATCTCGGTCTTTCTATTGTCGGTAGGTGGCATCCGTTCTTCTTTCCGATTATTCTATCAAATTGTGTTCTCAGCTTCAGTTGACTCATGTGTCGTCGCGGACCGACAGTCCGGAGTTACGCAAACTGATAAGGCAGCAGGATGAAAGTACTACAGAAGCCCCGGTCCTTCAGTTCGATGATGAGATCAAGGTCTGGGCCCAAGGTCTGGAGCAGCTGGGCCTGGACATGGCCCAGTTTGTGGAGCAGTGTCGCCTGCCGGGTAGTGACTGCCAGCAGCGGAGTGTCCTGCGGCAGCTGAAAGTCCTGCGACACGGCTATACTGAGCTAAAAGCCCGACTCGAGGCTCTGGAGATTAAGTTCGCGGGAACAGTCTGTGATCAGGAGGCAATGGATGGCACTCTGCGAAAGGTCAAGGTTATATTGAGGGAATACGATGAGACCTTCCAAATGCTGAAATCAAAAACCTACAGATTGGTGGGACAGTAGGTAGAACAAATAAATCCAGAATTAAATTAAATCAGTTTTTAATTTCCAATGTGATTTTTTTAGAATATACAGATAGTTCAAAGGTCAAGCTAAAGCGTTCTCCATATACCCGTTGCCACTCCCTCCAGCAGAGCCTTGGCCAGCTTGGTGTAATCCATCAACTGCAGCTCGGGCAGTTGCTGCTGAAGGGTTCGAGGAAACTCTAGATAATATGTGACCAGGCTATCCTCGCTTTCGCTGGCCCAGCGTGTGATATTGGACATAAATTCCAGCCTATCCTGCCGGCTGAGACGCAGATACTTGGCCAGATGAGGCCTGACCTTGCCAAAGAAATTCCGTATGGCTATCTTTTCGCCCGGCAAAACCTCGAGGAGCAGTTTATCGGGAGTTTGATGGGCCATCAGCTGGCTGTTGATCCAGGCGAAGATGTAGTACGCAGTGCTGTAATAATCCTCATTTCCCGCAATGGAGTCCAGATCCTCGAAATACTGCCGGTCGATGGCATCGCTGGCATTCAAGTGCGGCAGTCGCTGGCGGGCATCCTCGATGGTGACCTGAAGCACCTGGTTAAACAGCCTCTCAACGGCCTGGACAGTGGGGCTGGCGAGGGTAGCGGAACGGTCACGGATCTGGACTGAATCGGCCAGGGTCTGGCAATCGGAAAATCAAGAACGGAACTATCTAATCAACTTGAACTCACTCACCAGGCAGATAAGCCACAGGGCCCAGCAGGCGATGCTGATAAGAAGCCTCGGACTGCGCTCTGCTCTAGCCATGCTTCCGTGACCAGTGCTCGTCGGAGACTGATCCCAAGCAAAGCCCCTCCCCGATCGATGTGGTTTTGTTTTGGGTTTATTTTGTTTTATTAAGCGCGAGTAGAAAATATCTCAAGAGTTGTATATTCAAATATAGTGTAGAGTGAGCAAATTATTCGTTCGTTTTCGATTACTTAATTAAGCTAACTAGAAAGTAATGTTACTAATAAATTCGCACACACAATCGACTTGGGATGCTCGTGTGTACTTAGCAATTACATTCGAAAATTGCACATCTTGACCTATACTTAAGTTATTAGACTGCTACTGTACTTCCGTAATGGGTTTTCCGGAATCTTTGTCATGAGTGCAACTATATATACTCATGTTCAGCAATTATTGGCTTATAATATAATAGATTTGGGGAACTTGGAATTTTCTTTATAAATCTTACAATTACTGTCATATAATTGAATTTGCTTTCGCATTTTTATATTATTTCAAGTATATTTTTATAATATGGCGAAACGGAAACGTTTCCAACTTCACAAGGTATTTTGATGTTTGATTGATTTAGGAAATAAATAAATTAAATGCTGCATTTGGCACTCTGACTTTAAAAACACAAATAACATTAGCATTAAAGCTTGCTTACAACTTGCTAGCTATATTTTATTTCAGATAAGACTGAATGTAAAAATAGTTTATCCAATAATTTTGAATATTTTTAAGCTTCTTATTTATTCGACAATATGTATAAATAACTTATATAATATATAAAAAGAATCAGGTTATTTGGACAAGCAAAGATATCTTTTTCGAGAATCGTAATACCCCAAAAAAAAACACTATTAAATTTTTTAATTACAATTAAATCGTCAATATTTGGGGAAACTATTATATATAAAACCTATCTCTAACTTTGTATGAAAAACTAATCAAGTGTAGAAAGGAAAGGAAATATTTAAATTATCAATGCATTGTAGTGAGATCAGGAGTTTTGAGACGGAAGAAAATGTTGCAGTTTTTTTATCTTACCTAAACATTTTATATTGGAATAATCAACAGCCATTTAATAAGCTTGCTTTTCTTAGATATATTTATATTCTGGATATATTTATATTTTACTTTTGTGATCGATTGAAATTTATGTATTGAAAAAGTATTCTATTCTAGGGTTCTTTTTAGTAATGGTTAAATTAAGTGTGACCGTTAAACTTGAATCCTTTTTTAGCAAAGAAATAAATTTTACACAAAATAAACTATAACTGACTTCATATTATTTTATTGCTTCGTCTAGTAGCTGCATTTGTAAGAAGAATTTAATGAAAAAATGACTGAAATTTACGTCTTAATTACTCTCTCATTAAGATGTATATTTTTTTCCTGAACTACTCCCTTGGGTTTGCAACTCAATTCAAATCAAATCTTATTTTTTTTATACAGATTTAAGAAATTAAATACAAGGAATTAAAAATACAAAAGTTTTACTCAAATAAAAATTGAATTAATAAAGCAGCAAGCTAGAAATTGTGAGAATAATTAATATTAATCTTACACCTTAACTAAAATATATAAATATATATATTTTATTTTAAGCTTCTGCGAGATTGCAATGACTTTGGGTACTGAAAACAAAACACAGGCCGACAGCATTTTAGAACCCAGAACCGGAATAAACTTTTTACGATTTTAGCTGAACTCTAATCTGTCCTTAATCAATTTCATATTCGTCAGGTTTTCAAATTCGATTTATTTCTTATGTTTTATTTATTGATTCAGAGATTTTTATTACAAAACAAAATATATAACTTTTGGCAATCGTTTTCTTCTATGTACTCTAGGTATATTGAATTGATATTTTATGTGTGCATTTTTTTGGTAAATCAAAGATTTTGAAATATCATAACTTAGCTAAAAATGCATAATTTTCAATTCGAAAAGCTTTTCTTTGCTAGTTTTTATTGGGCTAACAATTCTGTATACTTAGTTTTTGAATTTAAAAAATTCGATTTTTAGTCAAAATTTGAAATTTTTTGCCTTGGACATTACTGTATCGATTCAGCTGTTGAAGCTGATCAAGAATATATATAGTTTATAGGTTCGGAAATGATTTTTTTTACTACGTTTCAAGCTTCTGACTAAAATATGAACTCCCTGCAAGGGTATGAAATTTATATTTATTAAAGATTATTTTAAATCTCAAAATCTAATTTTTTAGGGCAAGGAAAGTGCTTTAAAATCTCTAAATTATTGTTCAACAAACAAAAAAAGGACCTGAATAATACCCAAAACTTGTATGTAGAAATATCTTTGAAACCTTACGTGAAATAAATTTTTTAAGTGGGGATTCAAGTTCAGTGCATTAAAATCTATCGTTTATTTCGGTTTCCAGTTCTTAGATTTTTTTTTATATTTTGTCCCCCTGTGTAATATTTGTAGGCAGAAAATTTAAAAGATTTCATAGTCGGTTGGGACAATCCACAAAAACGTTTTTGTTTCTAACTAAAGGCTGGGAGATTGTTGTTGGTTGGAGATTATCTTTGAGTTATACGGATTTTACCTTAATATAAAACGTCAATTGGTGTTCCAATATGGTTGCTGAATTTTGGCGAATTACGGACAAGGTTTCTTATAAACTAGTAATTATATCTGCATTGAGACCGTATTACATTGCATAAGTTATATCTAGCTTATAATATATTTTACTGCATTTATATTCAGAATTACACGCTTTCTTTGATTGTTAGCAAATATTGAGTTGCTACAACCATCTTAAAATAACAAAATTAAAATTCAAAATTGACTCTGGTAAGTATTTCAAAGCCAAACTAAAAAGGTTTCTAATAAGGAGTCAGTATGGGCTTTTTTAGCCTATTACCATACATGGCATAGTTTTTAAAGATTTCCTGACTGAAAATCTATGTGCTTAACCCTGACCCCGAATCAGAGATTCTTTATTGTGTGGCTGATTTCTCATACCTATTACTTATGCCTAATTTAGTATTTTACTTTGACATTTTGTCACTCAATACAAGCTTAGGTTAAGATCCTGCGAATGCTTTTCAACAATATTGACTTAACACTTTTGTAGGTACGTTTTGTTGCAATAGGACATTTACTGAAACACCGAGTTTGCATATGGATATACATAAATATATTTTAAAGCACACAGCATTTTAACGATGTAGCTAAGCAATTGTACTTTTTCGGCTTTTAAATATTTGTATCTTTTGTGGGGTTTCTACATAATTGAGACCTGATAGCAGCCATTGTCAGAGTTCGCACCTAAATTCTTCTTAAGTAGACTTAAACTCATATTAATAATAATTATAGTTATTCTGATTCTGAGTTTTCTTTCTATTACGAGTGATCGCAAGGTACATTTGACACTTATGACCTTGGGGTCGTTGGAGCCCCAAGAGTCGATAACAAGTTACAAAACAATTTCCATAAAATGTCCAACTAAAATAATTTCTTTCTTTACAAGTTACTTCTTATTTGTTATGCTAAAAATAGATAGTAATAGGTAGTAAGAAAATATATATCCGTATTTGTATTGAGATGTAAATTCTGTTATCTAGAAGACAGTCCATGGAGTAGAGCTTAAGACTAAGTCAGATAAGAACGAAAACGATTTGTAGTATATTTTGTTATACATATGTAAATTCTTAATGGTGTTCATATCTATGTTGAGGGCTAAGGAGATGAAGCTCTTAAATGCTCAGGAAAGTATATATTACAAAATACTGGGGAATATCGACACAAATACATTTTCTTATATAGCCTATCATTAGTTAATCTTTTATCATGAGTCTAGCCTATTTTCACCCTTTCCTCTGAGACTCACTGGAGCAAATACTTACTCACCATCGAACTTTCGTGGCTTGGGAAATATTGTCCTCGAATATGCAGAATTTTCACAGACTCTTTCCGGTTGTATAGACTTACGGGGTTAACCCACATTTTTTGCGAAATTTTTCATACGCTTCTTGCAAGGTTTTTGCGAAATCATAGACAGAAAATAGGCTTGAAAATAGATTTATTTTGTTGTAAAATTATATTTAATGGTAAGTAAAAAATGCAGTTCCGTTGGTAAAACTTAAACTAAACTTAATTAAATGCAAAGTTTTCCAAACTAAGCTCAGGATAACTATCAAGGAAACAAATGTTACAAAAGAGAATCATGTTAAAGCAACTGAAAGTGTACAGAAACGAGCAGAGAAGGAAAGGAAATGGTTTTACTTTTTATCACAATTGCGTATGAAAAATTTCTTTAATTGCTAGAAGCCGCCACGGCCTCCACCTCCACCTCCGCTTCCTCCACTGGAGCTAGGTAATCCTGCCATCGACTGGCGTGGCACCAGGATGCGGGGCAGGGTCAGTGACCGCTTCGGGAAGCCGTGCCTGCCAGCAGGAGTCTCCTGTCCCGGGGTCGAGTGGGTGGTCAGGTCACTGTCTCTCCTCGCTGGTGACACCTTGGCTGTCCCCGACATGGGCTCCTCATTCTCCTCCTTTGCCACAGCCGCCTCCGCCTGCGCCTGCGCCTTTTCCACCGCTGGCCTGGCAGAGACCTCGTCTGGCTGCTGCAAATGTCACGCATATGACTGAGCCGTCTGCGGCATCATGCCGCTGGAGTATCCACCATCGAGGCCCGGCGGCCGTTCCACCAGGTTCTTGAGACGCCCTCGCAACTCCTCCAGACTCTTGGACTTGGCCTTGTTGATGCGCTTGTACTTGACGTCCTTGGGCTTGGTCACTGACCGATGGTTGAGCATCACGCGGTTGTAGTTGGTTACCTGAAAAGCGATAGCAGATAATCAGCGTTTCTACTGGAAGATTTGTTTGCATTCCAGGCAAGGTTACAAACCTGGCTCTTCCCAGTGACCGGATCCGTGTTCGATGGAGGAGGTGATGGCGGCTGAAGCTGGGGCACCTTGACGCTTAGTGTTGTGCAGGGGGCATCGTGGCTGGGCGACCGCTTGAGGGCACCAAGCTGACGCCTCTGGATGGCGGTGCCGCCGTCAACGGGCAACTCTTTGGCTTTGTCGGAGGCGGAGCCCGAGGGGGTCACTGAGTCTATCTGGCCCTCAGTGGAACTGGAACTTAGAGCCTTGTCGGAGCGATTCTTAAACTTGTCCCGCTTCTCGGCCACATCCGAGGTGGGCTCGGGATCCTCTTCCACCGAGTAAACCGTTTCTAGGATGTCTGGACGCCGCAGGAAGCAATTGTTACGTCTGGCCGCACCATACTTGTTGAGATTCGTTTCTATCGCATCGGATATGGAGCGCACTATGGTGATACCATCGCTGCCCAGCACACCACCCAGTCCACCGGCACCGCTGCTCTTCCGTCTCGTTCCCAGTGTCAGAGGGCTGTCGGAGTCGATATCCTCCATTACCACCGCCGAGTCGGAGTCATTCAGGGAGTCCAGTTCGTTGGCATAGCTCGCCTCTATCGTCTCCAGGCCATGGTCCACAAGGCGCGAGGATAACGTGTCAATGATCTTCTGCTGACGCTGTATGGTCAGCTCCCTGTGGTTGAGCAGGCTGGCGATCTGCTTCTGCTTCCGCTTTAGACGAGACTCCAGCAGCAGGAGCTGTGATGTGAGCGAGTTCATTTGGTCTGACTTTTCCTTCTGATACCGATAGTGCTGCTGAACCTGTAAAGGATAGTCATTGATTAGTCCTTGAATATTTGATATTTTCTGACGGATTCCTCACCTGCATGGCGTACGCCTTGCGCCATTTCATGATATGCTCCGTCTGGAAGCGCACCTTGGAACGCAGCTCCTCAATTATGGCCCTGGCCGTGTGCAAGTCCTTGGGATCCTGATTCATCATATTCAGACGCAAGTTACTCGTGTGTATCGAGACGGGAACGGGCGGTGGCCATTGGAATTCCAAGGGGGGCTGGTTCACGTCCGTTGGCAGCGAGCCCCTTGGCTGTGCAGCCTTTGTTGTCTTTGGTGTGGAGGGAACGGTTCCAGCTCCGCTGGACCCACCTCCACCTGGTCGTCCGGCAGTTACCTCCGCCTCTACCCCGGCACAGGACGTCGATATGGCTGCCGGTTGGGTTGCCTGAGGCTGCTTCTGTAAGCTGCATGCCATGCTGCTGATGGTTTTTGCAAATTGGGTTGCTCGACCGGCATACATTTGGCTGAGATGCAATTTGCCCGTAGCCGTAGCCTTAGCCCAAGCTGTGGCTGTGGCTGTGGTTGTGATTGTGGCTGTGGCTACCCGATGTGTCCCACGTCCTGGGCTTTTAGCCCGACCAGAGCTAAATATGCACTCGACCGGACCCAAGAGCGTGATGCCTGCAAGGATTAAAGAGTTCATCATGTTATATTAATAGTCCATGTTTATATATATCGAGCAGAAAGCGGAAGGTGAACCCATTAAGTTTAATAAAGTCGAAAGAAACTTAAACGTTGAATAAAATAAAACTTGTAGTTCTTGTTATACAGCTTTAATGTTCTTGTCTTCTCCAGTAAACAATCTTTTCATAACAAACAGGCGTTTTTTAAGCACTGCCTTTAGCATTGACTGCATTTTGGGCTTCCGCGCGCGTAAAAGTTTCTCAACAAAAACATCCAGCAAGCCGCGAGGGTTGTTAAAACTGAAATTACGCATTCGCCTCGTGGGCCCGCGACAGATGCCAGAATGCAAATTCCATTACAATATCAAACAGAGGGCTGGCCGGAAAAATGCCATTATGCAAAAAGAAATTACATAAAGTGTAAATTAAAGTTAAATTCCTGAATATATATGCCAACCTTTAAGGCAATGTAACTATAGTTTTAAGTAGTTAAAGCTACTGGAACCTAGAGGAAACATTAAGGTTACATGTAATTGAGAGCATTTTTTCTAAATTCACGACAACAATGTTGTAATAAGCCCCTCTCTTTGGTTCAATTTACTTTTAATTAAACTGCTTGCAGCTTAGCAGCGGCAAGTGCCTCTCTTTCGCTGTAATGAATTTCGCAGAAGTAACTCTAAGTCTCCGTATAATCTGTTCCTTAACTTGGCCCCACATAACTAGGTAGGCAGCATTGCAACGTTTCATTTAAAATAACTTTTAACTTTAATTTGCGCAATTCATCAGTCAGAGAGACGACGACGTCTGACTGAAGAACTTCCGTTTCTGTCAGTGGAATGCCCCAAGAGCTGGCACAGTCACATGTAATTGAAGTCAATTACTGTGACACGCAAGTGCAGGCCAAGATCCGGAGAGATGGTGGAAGCCAGCGGATCTCCCTCAACAGGAACTCCACCTGCAAGTTCCAACGTTTTGCCTCGATTTGCCGGCTCATTCATCACTCTTAATTATGACAATTGCTTGGCGGACGATGGGAAAACTCTGGGTTCTCACCTCGCTCACTCAGAACCGAGTGCTCCAGCTAATGGGAGTTGCCTGTTGAGTGGCCATAGGTCGCTTCTCATTTGGGCCTGTGATTAACAACAATTCCCATTGATCACCTGGTGGACCACTTCTGCACGCCTCAGTGACATGGTTTAATTAGCGAGTTGCACTTCACTGCAACGGCATTATGCAAATCGATGTTCGGTTGTCCGCACGTGCCATCAATCCCACAAATTAGAGGAGAGGAGAATGAAATTGAGACTGAAGCTTAATCAGGCAGTAACTCTGCTTACCTATAATAATATTTATTATTTCACGGAAAGTTGATGCCAGACAATTGCCCAAACATTCAAAAATTAAAATTAAACCAGTGTTATATAGCCTATTATTATATTGACATATTGATCTACCTTTTGCATGCCTCTGTTCGAGATACATACATTTGTTTTCAATGAAATGATAGCTATGACAAACTATTTTAGCCCGCAGCCACACAGGCAAATGACAACCCCGGCAAAGAGTGGAGGTAATTGGATCTCCACAAAGTAGGACTCCATAGTAGGGTAGAGAAGTTCAAGCTTGACCCTCGACCCCTGCAATGCCAGGATAGACAGACATGGCCTTGCATCCTGGCGGCTATTTTCGGCAAACCGACATGCAGACCCTGAGAAATTCAAAATGTTGCCAAACGATTGTGGCACAGGGGTAATTAATTATTCAAGCCCCGGGGCCTGGGCCTCGAGTCCGTTTTTCGTGCGTAATGTGGCTGGAATTGAATTTATGAGATGAACGTGATTTTTACACAGTTTTCACAGCTCGCACCGGAAACTGAATGGCAAACAGACAAATAAAGTGGCCCCACCGACAGTGAGGGAAAGTCCCGGCAATTACCCAAACACATGCCGAGCTTTTGTCCAGCTTTTGGGCCATGAAATTCGGCCGGCTGCTCTTGGATTGTTTGCCTTGGCTTGACCACGAACGCCGAAACATGAAAGGACATTGTTAATGATGTCAGACGTCAGCCAGGACAGCAGCCCTTTGGCATTTTCCTGTCCAAGTTTCAACCTAGTTAATGTTGCCATTGCTACCTGTCCGACATGGTCAAACAGGCTTTGAAATGTACTTTAAAACTGAAACTTGAAACATTGTTGGTCAATTTAGAGCATCTATTGTTAAAGACATCTTCATTGACTTAAGTTTTAAGACAAATTTTCATTTTATACACTAAAATCTGGACTGGCCTTTAAGCCACAGGCACCCATATAGTTTTTGACAGTAGAATCCAGCAGGTTTTTGAATAGTCTTTCTCAATAGAATTTTAACACAACACGGATACTTGATTACTTCTTCCAATAGTAATAAAAAAAAAAATACTTCATACTAAGAGTTACATACAATTACATGAGAAATCAAATAACATTTTGAAAAAGAACATCTGACTCTAAGTCCATTAACTTTAGTCTATTCTGGTCAATCTTTTGTTCTGCAGCACCTTAAAGTTGACCTGGTGGAGTAGTTGTCACTGTGTTTCCACAACATTTACCCCCACCAGTGTTCTGTGAATTTCCGAGGTTCCGACAGGTGGCCAGATTCCGGGCTGCAAGTGCCCAGACCTGAGTGGCAACGAACTTTCCCTGCCTCCCCTCCACTTGGCTGCCTTTATGGGCAGAACGTGACCGTAATAAGCCATTTCACACGCAAATTCCGCCGCCCACTGCTACCAAAGTGGTTCTGTACTGAAATATGAAAGTGAATTAAATATTTATCCAATCAATAAAGCATATTTCCCAGGGTGTTCCCATCAGTTATTCGCGACTGTCTTCCCTGCCTTGGATTACCTCTACCGGTCCTTGGCTCCCTGCTACCGTTTTTCCGGAGTTTGCGTTCCTTTGTTATTTGCAATCTGAAGTTTTTGCCACTGGTTTACTTGTTTACTTTATATTCTTTTTGTTCGACACACATTTTTTGTGGGCTTCCTTTCCTTTATAGTGCCTTGGCTCTTATCACTTTCGGGTACCCTGAGCACGCGGAATTTTTGAATAATTTACCGCGGCAGACAAACATTTTTCACATGTTGCGTTTGCGTTGTTTGTCTTTGTTGTTTGTTTGGCTGCCTGATGCTCACATTGAATGTGAGTTTGCTAAAATTGATTTTATTTACAGCCCCGTGGCACTCACTAACTCGTTGTTCCTGGCCTTTTATAGTCGGATAAGGCTGAACCAAGTAGAACAAGCTTAAAGGCTGACTTAATTGAGAGCTTAGTAGTTTCTGTCAACTGCATCGATTTATCCTTATTCCGACACTCGCAAAGCGACTCTTAGCCAATTGGCCATTAAGCGAGCTGTTCCGGCCAGATCCAACTTTGCTGCGTAATCGCACTCACCGGTTATTCTGCTCATTTATTCCACATAATCGGGCTTAATGCTTAACATTAATTAAATAGCTTCCAGCTCGAATTACCAAGCACGGAACAGCTCAGGATACTAAAGGGACACATGCACGTACTAGGGGATGTATATAGAGAGGAAAAGTCCAATATTATATCGAATATATTGTGAACTTTGATGTCGAATTTTTAAATATTAAAATTAATAACGTTAAATTATCTATTTTATCGGAATATATTTGCAGTTGAATAATAGGAGCGAATTGGAAATTGATCATAACTAAGCTTAAAATAATCGCTATCACCAAATCAATATTTTACAAGATTTCTGCACCATATTTTTCTGACAAATCTTCATTTTGTAAATGCCACAATTAAGCCAAAAATTCGGTAAGCTTTCCCATTTTAGTTTTCATTAGCGCTATAAGTCTACATACTCTTTTGCCAATTTTTGACAATTTTAATGATGTAAGCTTATAAAATTTTCAAATTTCGAAAAAATTTCAAAAATTTATATTTCGACCAGACATGGCTAGATCGACTCGGCTGTTCATTCTGATGAAGAATATGTATAATATATGATGACTCTTTCACAGCGTTCAAAGCTTCTGACTAAATGTATAATACCCTGCAAAATGTAAAAAAAAAGTTACTCTGGTTTCATTATCCGGTTATTTTAATATTGTATCGCAATGTAGTAGTGGTAAATAGCGCTTCATAATTCAATCATTTTTGTCAAAAATCGATACAGTATCAAAATACGAAAAAATAAACAAACATATTATAAATATGTTCTGAAATAAAATATAATCAGTCATCGTAGGATAGCGAATAAACTCGATACTGAACATGTAGTGTGCGTCAAATGGAGCGCAGCAATGTCAAAGTTAAATGACTGAACGTACTTTGTAATCACGGCTACCATCGTTGTTTTTCCCCCTTGGCTGCCCTCCGGCGCTGCATTCCCGGATAGTTTCCCCGAGAGAGAGAGAGAGAGCCCGGTAGTGAAGTTTACTGGCAAGTCCACTTAACCATTACAGAATGACGCCTAACTCTTTAGTATCGCCATCTCAACAAGCTGCTGCTTATCCCCTTTGATGGCGATTTAATTAAATTTTAATAACAACCAGAAGGAAGAGAAACCAAGGACTCGGCCAGAGGGTGTACCTAATAGGAGTTAAGTAATAAACGATAGGTTATTAAATAAGCTCTAAACTTTCCATCTAAGCGGGGTTTGTCTACTAAGCAAATAATTTAATGAGCTCTAAATATTACTTCTACGTAGGGTAAACCAATTCTGGAACTAATTATGGACCATATGCTGGACTCTAAGTAGCAGATAAGAATATTAAAATCAGGCTTTAAGAGATCACTAAACTGAATTAGAAACCTAATTAGAAACCTTTTTAAGTACCTTAAAAATCCTACCACTTCGTTCTTGAACTAATAGCAAAAACCCTTGCGTGCACTTTAATATTTGTTATAAGATTTTTTGTGCTCTCTCTTTATCCTGATTGTTTTGGTGGCTTTTGTGTTAAAAATGGGAGCCAGCTTAGCTGTGTGTAATCACGTACATACATTTGTCTGCCCGAAGGGTTCTGGGCAGGACTGAGAGTTTGCTTAAAGCCGTAACGCTGCATTCATCTTCAGCGTTTTGGCGTGGCCAGGTGAAGCTATCCAGCTGGGCGGCGAGTGCAATATATTCTTGTCAAGCTGTGCACCATGTTGGCTCAACGCCATCCCCAATGGCGGTCCTTCCTCAAGGCTATTTCCCTTGCCACGGCGACTCCTTGCTGGGTAGACATCATCCATGTTGCTTTGACATTACATTGATTGACTTTTGATGTCCGTGCACTATGTGGGTCTAGGCTATCACTTTCTCTGCCGAATGGCTTTCCCCCGTCTCTGGTATCATTAAACTCGCACTGATGCTCCTGATGCCGCTTGGCAGTTGTCTCACGTAAACATCTCTGCCGAGTATCTCTCTCGGGCAACTGTATTGTTATGGTTCAACAATAAAATATTCATTCTCAATTAGGCGCAGAGCCCGGAATCCAAACACTAAGCTTCTTGGCTAAGGAAACAAACAACGCTTTAAGCTAACAAAAGAGAAAGGAACTGCTGCAGAAAAACTATTATTATCCCTAGATAAAAACAAACAATTTGGAGTACGGCTTACGAAAGTCTGTATAATGTTGCCAAAGTAGAAACTAAATTTGAAATACAACCAACTTTTGGCACCATTCCCAAGCATCTTCAATGCAGCTATTCTATAATTTTTTTAATTTCTTCATTGTATCTTTTCACTTATATCTGTTTGTGTTGCTTAGTGTATTTAACTTTTTTATACTGGGCATGCCTCTTGCATGCTCATTGACTATGCCTATTAGTCCCCTTGGCAGTTCATTGGATATATACATTATGCAACACACTCAAGGCTAATTGCCAGGAACGGTTTGCCATCTTGTTCACGCTCTTCGTGCCTTTTGTTTTGCTGTCAGCAAAAGGTTGATTTTATTAACCTGGCTTAATTGCTTCATAAAAGCTTAGTGCTTTCTATTTTTCAGCAGCCTATAGGGACTTCCAAATGGGACAGGCCATGACCACTTGACCTAGTTTGCCATCTCCACCAATCCATTCTTTCCTAACCAACCGCCTTTCCGGTCTTCTGAGCATTCTTTAATTTGGTGTAGTCTACGTTGTGGCGTGAAAGGATTAGGAGTGTCCGATAAGAGGAGGAGTGACTGAGGACAATTGGAGAAGAGTGGCACGTAATGCCGCATCCTGGCGGCAGGTGGACAGTGCCTCGAGTGGAATGCCACGCACGTATCCTGCGGTGCGGCCGGCATCTGGTTTCCCCTCATCACGTTATTCTAGCGGTTGTTGAATGTTTTTCCTTGCCGCCTCGCCTCAACAATATGCTCCTATGGTCCATATCCTTTGTGCAGTAAGGATAATGCTCACCGAACTTTAAGCAATTGAGTATTTTTTGTGCCGAGCAAACATTGATTAGACCATTTCTCTAGGGCAATTCAATTGTAATCAGACTGAGATACGAGGAGAATACTTAGGGAGAGCTACCAGGTAAATGATGCTTTACTATGTACTGGGGGATATTTATTATACAATGTGTATAAGGATGACTGTTTAAAATTTATTTATTTACATTTAGGTCTTATTAAAAAATATTTAATCAAATAGAAAGAAGAAGTAACTTAAAGTCATTCCAAGTTATCTTTCCTATCAAATCCTTTCATAAAGTTACCTTCAGATTCTTCAAATAGCTTTGAAAAATGATTCTGCGGACTCCATTAAGTCTCAAATATATATAAAAACGCCGGTCATGGACCGTCCAACGCAGAGTTGGCTACGCTTTCAGCTGATTAAGAACAAATTTGATATAAATAAGTGGTGAAAACAACTCGGCACAATTTTAACGCTTTGTTGCGGTCAAGTAACTTTAGAATTCCAGTGAGTGAGCAAGGCAGCAAACAAGAAAGAAAATAAATGAAATCAAGTACGGACTAATGAAAGAAAAAGCACGAAGAAGCGTCGACTTGAAAGGGAATTCTTAGGCGTGTTTATAAGCCGATTTGATTTTGCGGTGGCATTGCCAGGGTCTCTGTGAGGCGAACCGCAAAATGTTTTTAACAATTTCGAAGCTAATTTCTTTTTCCTGCGAGCATCCAAACTAGCAATGGCATTTTGATTAACATGATGATGTTGATAATGATGAAGCAGTCGAAGAAGAGGATAATTTCACTGACTCACTTCAATTTTGACGAAGCCTTTAGGTCAGACTAAATATTGACCTCTGAACGTGTCCTGCCTTTTAGCCAACTTACTCACTATGGATTAGTAAGCGGTATAAACAAATACTATATAATAAATAAGATGCAAGTGCTCTCATAAGTGTATTTTATTTATTTGCATTTAAATTGTATGCAAATAAATTATGATGCAAATCAAACAAGTATATAATTGTCCCATTCACATTGTTGCGTACTCTTGCCTGAAACAATGATTCACTATCCCAGGGTATGCCATAATTTTTCTGCCAATTTACGTAACCACCCTCATTAGAGCCAACTCCGATTACTTTGGACCACTTACGGCACATGCAGGCAACTTTCATACCGCGCCCCGGGTGGCAAGTGAATCTGCCAAACTCGAGCGTGCCACCAACAACCGATGGACGGGGTTTGATTGATTGATTGAAGGCACGCGCTTTAATTGGCGACGTGTTTGACCCACTGGGACTTACCTGGCTTATGCTGCGCTTTGATACCTCTTCCGCTTTAGTTTGGGAACGTGGTTCATAATGAGCAAGAGCTTTAATTTCGAACCCGCATTTAAATCAAAATGTTTGACTACTTTAATGACTTCCATACAAAAAAGTTTGGTTTAGTTCTCAGGTCATTACAAATTTATTGTGAGTTTCAGTTAAATAAACTAATGTTATTTTAATAGAACCTTTACATATATGTTTCCTACATTTTTTCCTTGCAGGCAAAAGGACATAGAAATAAAGATGCCATTTCACAGGCCATGAAAAGCGACACGTGTCTGAAAACTGGCTACGAAATTTAGATCCCTTTGGGTTGAGGGGTTTGGCAGCCATCTGTAGTGTCCGGCGGCGACCTTCATGGACACGTGGAAAGTTGTCCCTGACACTTGGCCAGCGCAAGCAACATGCAAAATCATCAGACACAGATAAAGAGCTGTAGAAAATAGTCGAGCCCGAGCAGTGGCAGGAAACCAACACGGAAACGAATAAAAATCAACAGGATTAAATATGCAACGCTGCGAGCTGGCCCTGTTTTCCTCCACCAGCTTTGCCCGGGGCTTAGCCTTGTGCCTTGCCTTGGCTGTGGAGTCTGCGGCCAATCTGCTACATTTTGTCATGGCTTCTATGGCACACCCCCGAACCTTGCCACCTCCTCGGCTCGAGTGTCCTTCGCACGTTTTACCTTCAGCTGGGACACTGGGCCGTGAATGCGAATGCCTCGGCTGTTTTTACACTCTCACAGCCAGGCTCGGAAGTGGATTCAACAAGTTTGAGTGGTCTACAAAGGGTGCCGACTAGCAGCTACTTCGTAGGGGGATAAAATAACACACGTTCTGTAGCATGCCATTACAAATGTTTCAGGGGGAAATAAGTTGTTTTAGTGCCTCTAAAAAAATAATAACGAAATGGTGTTCCAGGCCAAACAACCTTTAGTTCCACTTAACAGGTCACTAGAACCTAAAGATTTTTCTAGAGCTACATTCTTCTGCTCTAAGCAGATTTAAAAATTTATTACCCACGTTTTGTCGGAACGGATGTACATGGTCTTGGGCCACCAGTCGGGCCACTGCCTAGTCAATCTCATCCTGAGTAAACGGAATGGGTGTGGTGTGTTCTCTTTACTCTGAGACCCAACATATAAAAAATTTAAACCTTTACAATTAAAGCAGCGGGAAGCAACACCATGCAGCTAAAAACACGTGCCACATAAACTGGTCGTGTCCCCAACACCACTTTGGATTGAAACGTTTCCTGCGCATTAATTCAATTTTAGCCACATGCTACATTTCAAATCGAAAATAGAACGTTCTTCTCTTGCAGAATTCAGACAGTTTGCACATCTTTCTCCCCTCCGTTTGACAGCTAAACAGGAATCCATTCTGCATGTGGGAAGGTTAAAGGACCAATACCCAAAACGAATCATTCTGCCACTCAGCTGCATAAGTGAATTATCCATTTTGCGCACTCGTATTCATACTACGGGGCGTATGAGTGTTGAACTTTTCCAGCGGAGAAGGTAAAACGTAGCCAGTAAATTGTATTTTCTGAATATCAAGTGCAGCATAGCTTGGGGAAATTGAAAAGCTCTTCTCCTTGTCTAAAGTTAATTAAGCGATTCTTGAGTAACTCGTCTGATGTGATCTAATGACATGTAATTGAAGAGAGCAATAGGATTATTGATAAATCTGTAAAGGATGTACAATTAGATGTACAATTACCATTTTATGAGGCAAAAAGTATTAGAAACTTTTACAAATGTAATTATTTTTCCTACAGTCTTAAAAATGCTGTACTAATATCATTGAAGATGTTTTCTTGGGCTTTATAATCCACAATTTTGACATTGAGCTAAAGTTCGGCACCAGCTGGGTATTATTTTCCCTAGAGAACACATCCTCTGAAAATTAAAGGCACTGTGTTTGTCCAGATTTCTATTGTTTACTTTCCATTTGTCCTATTACACCCGGTATATTGCTTAGTCTCAATCATTGACAATAAAAGACGGGGCAAAGGACAGGCTGCAGGCTCCATAAATTAATTATCTCTTCGGATATTGTCAGGGCTAAATCCCGAGCAAAATCAGAACTTGTAGGGACTGAAGGCTCTCGAAGCCTTGGGGAGCGGTTACGGGCAATTTAACACCTTGGCAGCGCATTAATTTAAGGGAAAACCAAACCGCAGCGCCAACCAATTCGAATATCAATCATACGCCCCGCTGGCCAAGTGCAAAAATCGTTGTACGTGGCTGAACTCTGACCTGAGCGCCCGTGGCTTCCCGGCCCCATTTCCGGACGCTGATGCTGACAGCATAATTTACAGTTTTCATCGCATTAATCGGAAAATGTGCAAAACGCTTTCGGCTACTTACAATTTCAATTTACTTTTCGGTTAGTCCTCGCCCAGGGAGAGAGTGCTGTAAGCAGAAGAAGGAGAATTTACATAAATTTAATAAAAATGAATGAGTACAAATGTGTCAAGCCCGTCGCTGCGGGCTGAACAAAAATGTATAATGAAAATGTTGGATAAAAATACTAAAACTGAACGACCTTGATGCGTCAAGGTCTGCTGCATTTAAATGGTTTGAAAATCTTTAATCGAAAATGTTTTCCCCGCATCCTTGGTAATGCTTATTTCCTGACAAGCTTCTCTAACCCTCAAATGCTAAACTGGATTGTTCTTGACTCACAACCCGGGACTTTGCTCGAGGATTAGTTTTGTTTGTGATTGGCCAGGAAACGCAACCCCATTTCAGCCAAGATGCCAGCAAGCCAAAGCCACAGAAACACTTTCGCCATAAATCATAAAAGTGATGTTAGTCTGTTCGGAGCTTTGTTGTTATTTGTATCCCCATTCAACATTGTGGTGACAGTTGGCTTGCTTGCGCCGCAGGATCACGTCCAAACACCTCCCATTTTTCGTCCTTTCGGAAATCCAGTCAGCCAAATTATGCTGAGCCCTTTGTGTAAATGCAATATTTGATTGTCGGCCTCTCAGGCCATTTAGCTTTATTATTTTATTAATTTTGTACAGTGTTTTTTTGTTGGCCAACATAATAAACATTAGAGTTTGCATATCCTAGGGAATACATTTGGGTGTTAAAGGTAAACTTTGATATATTGAATTTGTTTATATCGTAAAATATGGCCTTAAACTTATGGCAAACTAAAAGAGTACAGCCAAGATAAATATGATGTCGGTTAAAATACAACTTTTAGTATATATATATCACTGTTTCTTGGGATCCCTTTTGGTAAGTATTCCACCCAAAACATTGCAAGGCTACAAGTCACGAATTCAGCTCAATTTTCTGCAGGCTTTCAAGGGATTGTCGAAATCCCTATTGCAAGCTCAAAAGACTAAAGCGGGAAAACCTTAATCTGATTGACACAGCCACACCCTTGAGGCACATATTCGAAAACAAGGGCAAACATAGGCAGGTCAGACAATGAATGACAATAATGTCATATTCCAAATTGGATATATATAACCAAGGATTTATGCAGGCCTCAAGCCAATCGGATGCAGTCCTTTGGTCCTCTATCAACCAATCCTTTTGCAACTGACAGATTGCACAACATTTGTATGCTTTTAGTACTTTGGTTGGTTTGAGGCATTGGCCAGAACAGTTTCGTTCTCAAGTTTTCCCTTCCGAGTGACTCGAGAACTTGGCCAAAGTTCCGTGTCTTTTGTTGATACGTCTTGTGGGCCAAGTTTTTGTTGCACTCGTGGCGAACGCAATTGAGATGCAAATGCAATTGAAAAACTGCTCCAAGGAACGAGGTAGAGGCTGTGATAAATATTGAGAACAATACGATGCTGAGGCAGCAACAGTGCCATCGAACGAGGGTCCATTTTAGTGTGCAACACTTTTCCATTTTATCCTTTTTTTAATACCCTTTCAGCGTACTTTAATTGTAATCAGAAGGTTGTTACTCTGATATGGAGTCGTTTCCGACCCCATATATTCTTGATCAGCATCAAAATCCGAATCGATCTAGCCATGTCTGATCGAAATATAAATTTTTTAAATTTTTTCGAAATTTGAAAATTTTATAAGGGGTTACATAATTAAAATTGTCAAAAATTGAAAAAATATGATTTTTTTTTAACTTTAAATTGAGTATGCAGATTTATTAACCTAACAAAATCTTACATAGATGCAATTATATTTATAGATTAGTTTAGTCTTAGAAAGCTTAGAGCTAATACATTTCAAAAACAATTATGTAAATTGTTTTTAATTCCCGTTTTTTAGTTTAAGGAAATAAAACATGTTATTTAAGCATTAGATATAAGATACAGTTTCATAGATTTAAGGGAATGTTCGAGCTTAAAGTATTCGGCAGACACTCTTCCATGACTAGATTAGTTCTGCACTACTCCCCCACGAGAGGAAACAAAAGACAAGGCAGCAAGGACAATGCCAGCCTGCGGCCTTTTGAGGGTTAACACAGACAAAGCTGGTCGAGGTTGCATTGATGCATTTCCCTGTACAAGAAGGCACTCCGCCTGGCCACGCCTCAATGGCAAGGCCATTTCCCGAGAAAAGTGAGACTCTAGAGGAGAACGAATTTGATTTGGAAAGGGATCTCTGTACCACTTTCCGAGGCATGTACAAATTTAAGGCAAACAAGAGAATAAACAAACTGTCCAAACTGAAGTTAAGTAGGACAAGTTTATGGAGAAAAACTTTGCCAGACATTCAGAGGAAAAGTATTTTATGGCAGAAATAGTTTGTAGCAAAAGGCAAATAGTAAAAGCAAATATTTATGTTTCTTTTTCTCCTGTTTGCAGAGACATGAAACGAATGTTGCTCATTAGACTATGCACAGCCACAGGTTGGGAAAAAGTACTCGACCACTCTTGTAAATATGTGCAATAGTTTTGTTTGCTGTGCCGTGCGAATTAAGATGGCAAACAGTGGCTACCATTGTTCACATAACTTGTTTCCCTGTGATTCTCATGTTACAGATTCCAGTGTTATGTCTTGTGTTTGGCAAGGTTTTCCTTACTGTGCTGTGGGAACTGGGCACAAAATTAAAGAATATTTAAACAATTTATATAATGGGATGTACATATTTGCATTGCTATCAATTTGTTTGAAAAGCTTAAGCTATAAAATGTAGAAAGAAATATTACAAATAAAATATTCAAATTGCTTTCAGTCTCACTAGAGACTAACAAAAACAGTGTTAAAACTTAACTAAAATACCTCAAAAGGTACGCTTTTGTATTCCCTCTCAAAGCATTACATTATTTTTACCTTGCATAACTCTAAAGGAAACTTTATCTTCAGGCAATTACGGTCCTCGGACTCGTCATTACTAAACTAGAAGGACATTTTACGGTATGCCGTGCAGGACTGCCTGAAACCTATTAACAAGACATTCTGACAAGCTCCACTTATTTCTACTTCTTGAAAAGAGAGGTGGTGGAGAAAAGGAATAGGAATTCCTGTGTAGCAATCAGCAGATTGTGTGACAGTCTGCCCTTCATTTCCCTATTTATTCAACAAGTTCCGCTGGCCGAAGCCCGAAAACTAAGAACGGAATTCGACACGACAGGCCAAGGACTTTATGCGCTTATAATCACAAAATTTCTGCCCTTTCCAGGCATCGATTTGTTTGGCATTCGCAGGATGCCCCGAGGGTACGACAGGTCCTCCTCCTAGATCCTTGTGACTTGTGATCCCCTCTATACCCAGTTTTAGTGTCATTTATTTTGTCACGCGTTATTCATGGCCAGGCCCGTGTCTGTGTGCGGCTGGCTAGCTGTGTCCCTATAAAAGTCCTCCTCTGAGCCCGTAAGTGCGTGTTTATTTGCTAAGGTCCTGGCCACTCCCCTCCCTCCCATATCCCACAAGCTGCCTGTGTTTTTGGAGCTGGCTTAAAGGTATTTGGCGTTGCGGCTCCGGCACGTTATCGAAGGCATGCAGGCCCAAAGTGGAATCCCCGGCATCCGTGTAATTGGGGCAAGGGTTTCGTTCCTGTGAGTTTGCTGGGCGTGTGTGGCAATGGGTGTGCGTGTGTATGACAAACTCATTTCATATTTATTAAATTTGCTGCGCTTGGGTTTTATTTTCATTTGGCACGTTCTGGAGGTAAAATAAACATCGCAGCAAGTGTTGCTTTGTGTTTTTTTGGTATACTTCAGAGGCTGAGCTTATTAGACATTTTACAGGGAAATGCGAGATGCTGGAATACGATATATGTTATGCGTATACTATTGTTTCTCTCTGGCATTGTTTTAATTAAGGCGAAAATCGTATTTCAAAGGACGAGTGAAAGGAATTTCGCTGGTGGAAAGCTGCAACATTCAGCGGAGACGCCGCAAATATTTCCACATGTTCTGAAACTTTTTTAGCTGGGGAAATCCCCTGCACAACTCCGTTGTCGTTTTTTCTCTGGACAAAGCAAATATGAATATGTAAAGTGCGGCAATAATTCCCGACCACGCCCTGTCTCCGCCCCCTACCCGGCAGAAACGAAACTATGTAATTAAAAAGTTTTGCAAGGAGATTGCGGGGCACGAAAAAAAAGGGATAGAAATATTATGGTTTTGCATATTTCTGCGTCAGCCAAAAACAATAATTAAAAGCAAACCGCAAAAGCAAAGCAACCATGCTGCGAAGCTATAACAAATATTATTGAAAACAATTTATTATTGGTTAATTTTTGGTTATTTTTCCCTAACAGTTTATTGGCGAGTGCGTTAACAGAATATTTGGCAAACAAGCGGCAGGAGAAACTAAATTAAACTCTATTAATTCAAGCAGAAAAATAGTATACGAAAATAAAATAACAAAAACCAGAAGAGTCTATTAATTGCAGCTTAAGTTGTGGATCAGTGAACTGTATTTCTTAAGGCTGAATATAACTGAGTATCATAATAAAATTTACTATAATATAATTATTTAATGCATTTTATTGCTCACCTACATATTATGCTAATATTTTTCGCTAGCAACACAGCAATATACCTTAAAATAAGAGTATTATGTGCAAAAGGGTATCAAAACATCGACTTGAGAAATTCAACTATATTTCTTGCTTGAGCTCTGTTTCAGTTCTGTGTTCGCTGTGAACCTTGTTACCAAAATTTCACTCTTGCCAAAAAGGCTGTTGCTTTGGCTCATATTTGTACACATGTATTTTTTTTGTGCGTTGTGGTCAGTTCATTCACCTTGTTTATTGTTTCTTTGAGGCCGAAACTGAAACGGCTAAACAAAAGATGGGTTTAAGATATAAATATCGCTTTCATAGAACCTTAAGTAAGTATGTATTGCTTTTACTACAAATATTTTTTTATTTACAAAAGCTGCATACATTTATTGTGTATCAACCAGCTGCATAAATCAAGCTTTTGTAACAATTCAAGTTTATCTTACTCGATAAATGTGTCAACAGTCAGTTGACCAAAACTAAACCAAATATTTACGCTTAAATATTACAAAAAAACCATAACCAAAATAATAATAATAAATCCAAAGCAGTAGAACGAATCCAACCAGAACCCGAACCAGACCCGAATCCGAGGCAGATGCAAAATGCAGAACGGCCACAATCTGGCCAAAACAAGTGCAACAGACAACCGGCAAATCGGGCCAACAGCTGCCTGGCCGGCTTCCCCTCTGTCTCCCTGTCTCCCTGTCTCCCTGTCTTTCTGCCTTTTTTTTTTATTGGCAAACTGACAACAAAATCAGTAAGAATAACAGCCACCACAGCAAACAAAAACTCGTTGCACTCAGATAACAATTTCTCTTTCAAAAATCAGTTGCTTGCCATGTGCGTCATCCATCTTCCTGCACTGGAAACAAACTGGAATTGTTTTATAAGCTTGATTTAAATGTACATAAAAAGCAATATTTGTTCTTACAAACTCCTACTATAGTTGATGAATTATTTATAGTGCAACATTGAAGCAACATTGTTTCTTTAAATAAAAATTATATCATTCCTTTTAAAGCATTTCCGCATTGCTCTTCAAGCCCTGTATGTACGCACTCCCTTCGACTTTTGTGGCTGCCAACGTTGCGCAACAAGTTGGCTATATATACACACACACACACACACTCAAATATATATATATTTTTAAGGCCAAGACCAAACAGGCAGCCATGGAAGCAACGGTTTCGTCTGCTGGCTGTTTGGTTGCTCAACCACTTGACTTCTAATGCAGTCCAAAGGAAATGGGGCTACTAGTCGCAACCGGCTGGCACTCAGCTGGGAACAGGTGCCAGAATGGGTGGCTTCATCCGAAGGGGGGGAGTAGAAGGGGGGGAGGAGGAGGGGTAAGGGTTGCCCCTCGTCTCAGCAAGAAAGCGGAAGTGGGACTCCGGTTATGTGGAGCATTGGCCAAGACAAGAGGGCACCGGGATTATATTTTATGGCTGACAGCAAGGGATTTCTTAAGTCTATAACGGATGCGTGAGTATAACTCTGAGTGCGAGCTTTTGAGTGCTCCCTTTTTACGGCGTAAGAAATGAAATACAGCTGTCAGGTGTATGTCTCACCTCTTAAAACTAGACATCAGAAAGCATTTAGAAATATATGTATAAAACTCATTTTAGATGACTTGGATTACAAGAATTTCAAAAATATACGAGATGTTCTTAACCTTAATTTGAGTATAGCACCAAATTTTAAATATATGTATATAGGGATATTAAATCGATATTTTTAAATCTCAATTTTTGGCTAAATCGAAGTTTTTTAAATATCATAACAAACCCTAAAATCCATTAATTTCAATTTGGAAAGCTTTTCTATACTAGTTTTTATAAGGCTAACAAAGCTGCATACTCAGTTTTCATATTTAAAAACTTATATTTTTTGTCAATTTTTTTAAATTTTAACGATGTAACCACTTATAAAATTTTAAAATTTTGAAAAAATGTGAAATTTTATTTTTTTACCGTACATAGCTAGATCGATTCAGCTGTTGATGCTGATCAAGAATATATATGATTTATAGGGCCGGAAACGATTCCTTCCCTGCGTTGCAAGCTTCTGAATAAAATTATAATACCCTGCAAAAGTATAAAAAGTATGCAATTCAACACACTCTCTTTCAAAATATTAGGCAAAATGAACAACAAGTACAAATATATAAAAAGAATGCTGGTATTAATTCAAACAATCCTGTGGATTTTAGAATTAATTAAACTGAATGCTTGTATCAAAAACACACGAGTACAAGAATATAATAAACATAAATTGATAACAAGTATTCATTGCTGACAAAACAAACGACTTATTAAGGTATTTTAAATATAAATTCTTACAGAATATAATCTCTATTGTCGAAAGATTTAATATACAGTCAAGAACAGTAAATTTTCTTACTTATATTTTCTTTATCTAGGTACTATTTAAACTTCAGAACTGCGAGACTTTTCCAGATTTTTCTTTGCAATTTACATCTGTTCTTCAGAAGGAAGAATCCAAGCCCCGAAAAGGTGCTACATTTTACACTTTTTAGACCAATGGCTAATTTGGAAGGCTTCTTAGGTAGCTTACTTCACCTTAATGCCAAATTAGCTCAGGAAGATGGTGTTCTTGTACTCAAAGTTCTTTGCCGATTTGCTCGACATGTCACACATTTGCTTGTGAGATGGTGAGATAGGCTTTTTGGAGCGCTTTTTCAGCTTGACAGCCGGCAGACCCGCAATTACAAGCCGCAAATGTACTGAAAACGGCTGAAAGTCAACAAACACAAGAGCCAACTGCTGCCTTGCACAACTTTTCGGGTTTGGAGCGGCGACACGAAGTGTTGCATAATCGGGACCGCTGTTGCAGAGACAAAAGTCGGAGCGGCAGTAACAATAACACAATAATACACCCACGAAGTGGCAACCGGTTTGCGATCTACTGCTGCTGCTGCTGCTCTCGGTTCGCCAAATGAGATAAATGTAAAAATATATATATATAGTGTACACAACCTATATAAATCGGAGCTGCAAACGCAAGGCAAAAACCTCAATTGCGACCAGCCAGGGGCGCCACGTACGCAGTGTGCGAACCCAGAGCTTAACTTAACTCAACTTAACCCACTGCCCTCGGTTTTCGTGTTTCCCTTGCAGCTTTCCCAGGCCAGGTAATAATTATGCCATTTTGATACACTTACCTACACTTGGAGGCAGAGAAAGAGCCCGTAGGCTGGCGATTAAGACATAAGAAATAGTATCTTTGAAGCAAAAGCAATAGAAACTAGAACTCAATGAGAGTAGAGCTAAAGCGAGAGTGAGTTGTAGGAAGGTGTTCAAAATTTTTATTGATTTTAACAATTATTTTAAATACTATTTATAATTTATAGGGATTTTATATGATGTTTATCTGTAATACTAAATTTATAAGCCTTGCATCTTACTTACTTAACTTAAAGATACCAGGTAGTAAAACTAAATAATACAAACTAGAACATACCAATCTTTAATGTTTCTAATCAAATTTAATAAAATAAATATGCAAATTATTCATTATTTCATAGTAAACCTCAATTATTTATCATTGTCCCTGTGGTAATAATAATATTATTATTCCCCTGCGAAACTTAATATTTTGAAGATAGAGACAGTACCTACTACCGTTACTGGTTTCTCACGTATCTTGTGCCGTTGTTTTGCGGCCAACCTAGGTCTGCTTGTAAGCCAAACTCGTTTAGTGCTGAGATACTCTAAAGTTTCCTTCTATCTGCCTCTGCGTGTGGCAGCATCAGCATCAGCATCACCATCGGCGAGTGCGTCTGCTGGCAATCAGGGGGTAATCCGGGTTAGAAGAACCCAGGGGCCAAGTTCGGCCCATCACTGCTGCGGTTTCCCTTCCTTCCCTCGGCTGTAGACATTGCCATTTGCTGGAAAACGGGGAAACGCGAGAGATGGAAGATGGGACTTTGCTCTTCAGGGCTGCCAGCTACTTTTCCAACTTTCACAATTTGCGCTAAGTACGTTCCGTGATTTTGCGGGCACTGGGGAAGTGGGAAAACACATAGCTATAGTTGAAGCTGGCTAAATAAAAGTTCGTCTTGTCTGCGGCCTGTTACTAGCTAAGTACTTGAACACTTGGAGTACTCTCAATTAGGGCGACTGATGCTAGTCTAAATGTACATCAGCTGACAATGTTACGATGCCAAGCCAATAGTTCAAAAGCAATCCCGAAACATGGAAGATAGTAATAATCGGATCGAGATGATCGTTTGTTAAGCTACATGAACCTTTAAGATATTGTAGTTAGATTTGACTTTAAGAAAACGACATATATTTGTATAAAATTGCATAAGTAGTATTTAAATATATCTGCTTTCCTTTTACTGAAAATGTATGAAAATTTCATCTTCGCCAGTTTAAAGAATGGACTTTCTTACTCATATCTGTCAAACTTTCTTTTATTAAAAAAAGTAATATTTGTATTCATAATTTTCAAAGAAATTCACTAAATTTTTTTCCAAGTGGAACTCATGACTAATAGACGACATTGTACGAGACCATTTTATTACTTTAATCACCCCGTAACTATAAAACGAGTTCTTCAAATCTCATTGGGAGCAGTCAATCCAAGAGCTCTTAAGTTTTCATGATACAAAAAATAATCGTGGTCGTGGTCATCAGGGCAATTAGAATAAGAGGAAAAACTAATTTAGTTTCAAGTAGAGCCATCATTTTAACTACTATGTTGCAATCGCAGAGACGAGAGTGCATTAGAAAGACTTTCGCAGTTTATTTCTCATTTGGTCTGAGAAGTCCAAAAGCCAGATGGCCAGTCGTCTGCGTGCAGTAATTACCAATGAAAATAAAAGTAAAGCGGCATGTTCGTAAACAATAATAAAAACAAAAGTTTTTATTGTGGCGTCATAATTGGGTTCCCCACAGCTTTAATTTGCTTCATTGTCAACCTCCCACCTGCCTGGAATGGGCGGGGATGCGTTGTCCCAATGTTTCCGCTTATTAAACTAAGTACAAATCGTGGCAACAAAGGCACAAGGGAAACTTTCAACACTTTCTTAAGCACGCAAGCGATGTCATTAAAACACGCAAGTCACATCAGCAAAAGACGAAAAATACAAACAAAATATACAAAATAACTAAATAAATAAATAAAAGTTTCATATTCGGGCCCGGCACTAAGACTTTTATTACTTTTATTGCAGTTGTCGCTACGTGTGCTTCATTAAAACGAATAAAGAGCCGTGGGTGGCTGAAGGGTTTTCAGGTATTTTGCAGCAATTTGCCAGTTGGCCGATGTAAGCCGCTTAGGATTGGCCAATAGCCATCTTCGTTGGCAATTTCAATTAGCAAATATTGAACACGGCCCGTTGCAATATTTTTTTATATTCGAATATAATTTGTTTAACCGTTTACATAAGCTGTTACGACCAAGTTCCCCCGCTGTTACGACCCATTTCCCCCGCTGTTATTTTGGCTTTTAATGTTTTTCTTGTAAGCTAGCTCAGTTACGTTTCCAGCGAAGGCGTCACCGAAACCGCTATCGTTGTCACCCACAAGATCTGTCCCTGTGCCACAAAGTTCAGGACACTTCTGGCCACTTGGCTGGACCGCCGGCTGTCAGATGCCTTGTCCTGCATAATGATTATTTCTCGCCAGGAAGTCAGAGAAAACAAAAAACTATATAAACATAAATAAATAATAGACATAGTTATTTGAATTTAAAAACTTCAAAGAAAATAATGTATTCAGAAATATAGTAAATAAATTCAAGAGTAGCGATTCCTTTAATCTTGGGATATACTCAGTGCTTACATTATTTCAACAAGTTTTAATTATTACAATTTTTCTTCCTGTGCACGACGAGGACTACTGCCAGCTGTCAGCAGCCGGAGCTGGACAGTGGGTGGCCCTGGCCGGGTGTCCGGAAAAGTTTTTCCTCCCTGACACTTTCATAAATTCTAATTATATATCAAAGCAAGTGTCATTTGCACTGGCCCAGACTGCCATGAAAATTAAATGAACTATGTACGCGGTGGCTTGGCAAGCAGACGGGCCTAAGGACCATATTAAAATATATTATTTAATTTTTCACAACGCCAGAAAATGTCTCTTATTCTAAATTCGGTTCCTACCCCATATCCCGTCGAGTGGCTAATTGAATCCCCAGCGGATCGCTCAGCACCACAGAGTGCAGTGAGTGCGATTACGCAAGAAGTTTCTATTTTTTTGCTCTTTTGAATTTTGAGTTCTGGACAGGCTGCCTTTTATGGTCAGAAACCGGCGAGCAACGACCAGCGATTAACATAATTTTTCTATATTATTTCATATGATGATTATTACGTCTATTATTGTTGTGATGGGCCTTATTCGGTGCTCGAGACGTGCGCACGTCAGTCAGACTTGACCTCGCGGTCTTCGGGCCCAAACCGGCTTTTGGCTCTTGGCCATGGGCTAGAAATGTTCGCCAAAAAAAAAAAAAAAAATATATATATATATAGATAAAAAAGACTAGCCGCTGTTCTTCTTCTACTTCTGCTCATTGTGGATGCTTCTAATTTAATAATGTCGAACAGAGTGTTAACGGCCAGATACAAGATACTCGAGTGGTCAGGCCGTGTTATGCGATATTGTTGGCAGTAGTCGAGTGTTGAGACCAAACCCGAGACAAATCTAATTATAAATTCCCAAAGGCATTTGGCTTTAATCTGTTAACACGAAATTGAGTTAATAAGAAAAACACGAATAGTGTTTGGTGTAAGCTTATTTGTATTTTTTTGGGTTACTTCTTAATTTGTAAGGTGCTTAAGGGTGAATTAGAATTAAATATTCTCAACAAATAATATTATGAAGCTGATAAAATGTATATCGGTTAGCTGGAAGTATACTCTAATAAAATTATTGGGTGAGAAGAGAAAATAAATCAATTTGACAACGTTTAATCAAAGTTACTGTAACAGTTCTTAGAAAAGTACAACAATTCCTTATCCTTTTACCAATTTTTAATCCTCATGTGTAAATATATTCCTTTGAAGTACTTGATATAAACATTCAAATATACCTCTAAATCCCTAGAATCCATGACTTAAATGCAAATTCATGACTTAATCTTGTTAAGTTCATCTTAAATTTTCATTAGAATTCCCAACACACATCAACGTTATTCATGTTTCAATGGAAATATTATTCACAAAGGTGAATAAAGGGGGCTGTGCACCCCTATTTCCTGCTTCCCCCAGAATGTGAGCTCTTAATGCTCCCGGCTCATATTTTGTATGTGCGCTAATTTGCAGCTGAATGGCGCCTAAATGCAGCTCCGACCAGAGAAAGGGAACCTTGGTTGGGGAAAGGGGGAAAAGCGCCAGCGTGACGAGCAGTGACGTGACAGTAATTAACATAATAATCCATTTTGTGGACAAAGAAAGCCAGCGAAAGAACCTCGCCTCCTTTCTCGTTTTTCGTTTTTTTCTTATCTCACGGATAGTGTTGAGAGTCGGGCCTGGTTGGGTTGCATTTTGGGTTAACTAGCTGGGCGTCAGCGGGTTAAGAGCTGCCTCATCACGACTCTGTGGCGGCCGGGCACGTTTTAATTTAATGCCTGCAACTTGCACTTGGCCAAATCCAATCCAATAAATTGCCAGCTGTCTATCCGCCGCATGGCAATTTCCGCCCAACTATTGAAGAAAGGAACGATTTCTGACCGCCTCATCCACTTGGCCAAGCCATGTTCTTGGCTTATTGGGTCAATCGTCGACCCCCGAGCGAGGACACACGATTACAGCAGATGTATTTTGGCCAGGTGGGGAGGAAAATCATTTCCCATCTCAGCTATGATTTTATGTGTTCAATATTTCAACCCAAAATAAAGTCAATACAATATTCAGCATTATGTTTTTGCTCTTGCCACATAGAGTCCATTTTAATCCATTCCGTTTTAATGGCCATTAACTTGTTTCAATTATTTAATTGACAATCCCCAAAGTGAAATGTTGAAATAACAAATGGAAAGCATTTTGCTTTGTCAATTTGCATTTGCCGCAATCCGCCGCCGTCGCAGTAAAAACGACCATCAACTGGCGCTGTCCCAACTCGTTAATGCTGCCAGTTCCAGCTCCAGCTTCAGCTCCAGCTCCAGCTCCTCCTCCAGCCACAGTCCCCAGCTCCTCATTCCCGATGGCTTCCTGTGGCAGATATTTTTTGGCGGCCACGATGACTGTGAGTGCGGACTGTGGGAAGAAAAGTCGCCAAAGTGGCTGCCGCCGTGGAAAATGCTGTATTTGCGGTGGCAGTTTTGGTATCTGTGGGTGCGTGTGTATCTCTGGGACTGTGGGAAAAGCTGAATCCAATGCTTCTCTGGAGAGAGACTGTCATCGCAAATCGGCGGCGGCAAAAGAAATATGAAATTTCATTTGTTTCCGACGCCTGCCACTTCCGTCACCAAATTGGCGAAATTAATAAGTGAGCATGGCGATGGCAAGGCCGCGACCCAGAACTCGGCAACAGGACAAAACATCCGCCACTCGAAACGTGGCGTTAATTGCCGGAACCCTCCGGAAAAACAGAGGGCGAGAGAAGTGAAAACACTTGAGAAAGTTTTTCACGCTGCCAGGGCATAATTAAAAACCCAAAAGAGGAGGATTAGACAAACGAACGAACCACTCGAATACCCAGTAACGAAGGTTCCTAAAGCATATTCAGAAACTAAACAGGGAAAAAAGAAATAAAATAACTTATTAAAATATTTTATATTAAATTTATTACTAATAAATAAATAAATAAATACTTTAAATATGAAAGTATAGTTTCCTTTTTAATATATTCAGCAAAAACATTTTCCAAAGTTCATACAGCCTGTTTATTATTACAGCTTAATTATAATTTTGCGTAAAATCTTGCTCGCCCCTCATACATATTAAGTTTTCTTATGATGATGATGTTTTCTTATATATTTTCTTTCCTTAATTTCTTTATTTAGGGCCGCTTCCTCGACTTGCCTCACAGGGAAAGTAATGAAGGAAACTTTTTTCTAACGGGTCCTGCGGCAAAAAGTCCTTTGTAAAGTAAACTTTGCTGTCAGCTGAAGTTTTCTGTTCTTATTTTTTCCCCTGCAAAAAAAGGCTCTGATTCGGTGTAAAAGCTACCTCAAAATGAGCGACATTAAGGCTGGAGCCAATATTTAATTTACTTTCCTTCGACATCAGCCCATCTGCCATTCCGTCATCTCTCCCTCGTCATCTCCCCCAGATAGTCGTGTCAGGCAATTGAGATGGCTTTAAGCCGTGCAGTTGGTCCAGTTAATCCACCACACAAAATGCAGGGAAGGAGTACCCAAAGGGTCGTCGATTTGCATAATGAAACTGCGGCATTATCTTGTACAGTTACTCTCCAGCCAAATTGCCCTCGGTAGCCAGCGGATGCAGATGCAGATGCAGCTGGAGGGCAGATGTAGAACCAGAGAGAACGTTGCAAGTGGCTGCCTTTCATGCACTGATGTCTTGGGTGACTGACTGGCTGGATTGACTTGCTGACTGGCTCGGTGACTTGCTGACTTGCTGACTTACTGACAGACTCAGCAGCCCGACTGGCACGATTGAGGAACTGCAGCCGAGAGAGGCCTCCAGGTCTCGTATGCAAATCAGCTCCAACCATGGCCGTGGTCTGGCCAAGTCATTTTCCCCAGCAATTGGCCAGTCATTTTCGCACATTTGGCCAACAGCTGCTTTCACATTTGCCCAGCCCCACTTGGGATTTAGAGGAGGACTGGGGACCTCCCTCAAAACATTTTACGTCAGCCTCGGCCAGATCCCCAATTAACTGGGCGTTTTCAGGGCTCTAATTTATTTCAATTAAGTCACCCACATCGTAATGAAGATAAATCCAGCAGAATTCTAAATATAGTTTTTATATAAAATTGTGAAATATTAAGGAATTTAATACTTAAATAAATACATAAACCCAGCTCTGCATATGAGAGTAGAAAAAGCAGATTGCTGAAGTGGCGCCTAAGCGTCGTAATCGGTATTTACGACTTTCCCTCAAAAGGGGCCAGAGAATGAACCCAACGCTTACCGAAAAAAACAGCCTTTTCTTTATCACATTTTTATGGCTGCTTGGTTTTATTTTTAGTGTAAATGTGGCTATTGTTTCATTTGCCAACAAAAGAACCCCAGGTCAGACCCCTCTCTCAGCCTGACTCATGTTGGGTTTCGTTCCTGCAATTAATCATAAAAATTGCTTGCACCTTGTCGTGGACAAACCGCAGACCAACCAGCTCGGTCAGCTCAGCCAGCACGTATGGCATTACGCACTTCCGTTTCCGCTGGGCCTCTCCCTCCCTCCCTCGCTCTCTCTCTTATTCTACCTCCAAAACGATTCAGTTTGCTTACCCGCGCGCAAGCAAATAAAAAGATCCAAAAATCAAAAAGTTTTTATTGCACTCTGCCCACCGAATGTCGTCCCGTTTCCGTTTTATACATTTTGCACGCGCAAAATTTATTTTGTGATTTATGAGGCGCAAAACCAACAACAGACACGTAACGTAAGGCGACAAACTCGCGTATGCAGACATGGCGTCGCGACTTTTTGGCCACAGAAAAACCATCCACATCCGAGCTCTGAGTCTTTCGAAGAACCTTGAACTTGACAGAAGTTGGGGGGTCTTATTTGTTGGCTTCAGTTCTTTATGTAATAACAAGCAAACAAATCAAAACAAATTAAAGTCAATGGTAAAAGTCCAGAGCAATGTTACACATCGACTCTTGAACTAAAGAATTTGTATTGAATAATATGTGTATAAAAATACATTATAAAAGACTTCTTTGGTTGGTATATTATTCAATAAGACCCTTATAATGCTCTTAGGAATTCTAAAGATTAAGAACACATTTGTGTATAGAGACGAACCTATAGAATTCGGATTTAGAAGCTGTTAAGCGTAATATTTCATTGATAAAACTTGCATATCATTATTTGGATATCTTTAGGATACTTATTTTCTTTAACATTTAATTCAGCAATAAACATCTATTATCGTAAAATATAATTAAAGATTTTACAATTTTATTTAGTGTAATGTTTTACCATCCGACCTGCACTGTTGGTAAAAGTAACCACACAAC
Organism: Drosophila serrata; assembly: GCF_035046125.1. NCBI lineage: Eukaryota > Metazoa > Arthropoda > Insecta > Diptera > Drosophilidae > Drosophila > Drosophila serrata. Next base: position 1,018,604 of record NW_028256998.1, read on the forward strand.
CGTTTTCTGGCCAACCTGCGTTCCCTCTGGACAGCTCTTAACTCGTAACCAAGTTTTAATTAATAAAATCTCTGGACGGTAAGGACGTTGGTTGGTTGGTGGTCCTGGTATTTTTTTATTCACGCAGTTTATTCCTTTTTAATGGATTGCATAATTTAAGACGCAATTGTCAGCAAGCTGTCGCCTGTCCAATCCTCGCAGAGTATCTGTCAGCGAATAATTTTTCAATGTGTTTTTCCATCGCTGTCCTTGCATTGATTTTCTGTTTCATTTTTGATAACACAACGTGACATAATTAACAAAAAAAAAAAAAAAAAAATTATAACATGGTTTTATTTACTTTTCGTTTTAATTTGACCCTTGGGGTTTTTTTTCCTTCTTGGCCAGACCCCCTTTTTGGGTGGGTAATTACAAGTGTACATGGCATTACCTTAATGACAGGCCATCTGCTGCTTCCCCTCGAAGCCAATTATGCTGAGGTGTTGAGCCGTCAACGCCCATTCCGAAAGAGGCAGCTGAAATCCAAATACAAATCCGTATCCAAATCCGAAGCCAAAGTCGAATAAAAAATAACCCAAATCGCAAGGGCAAACAATGAAGCGAGTATTTGGGCGTTTGCCAGAGTGTTTGCTCAGTCAGCAAGTGACATGCAATTATTTACACATTAACGCTGGAGGGAGAGCGTAAATATTTGCCACAGACTTTGTCGCCGAAAAGGAGGAAAACTCAGCGCTGTAGATTGCGTATACGCAGTCAAGGAAATCCAAACAATTTGAAATACATTATCTGCTGGCGGTAATGAAAGGGTTTTTCCTGATGAATGCCAACTAATGGAAGTGCTTGGCAAAATTTGGGACACAGCCAGGAAAAATATAGATGACTTACTTGGATTTAGGAAGGATTACTGTATGGAAGCATACAGATTTTTAAGATTTTCCAGTGAGTCAAAACCTCTTCTTAAATTCATCTCCATTTTGGTTTGGATTTGGTTTTTCAACTTATAATCATCCAGCCAGCACTCAAATTCCGAGAATACCGCATAATTTATCGAGACAGTACGTGCTTTAACGTTAACTCAAAAGAAATGCAAGGACCTGAAGGTGCTCAATCGCTCACTTAGGCAGCCAGGCATTCAGCCATTCAGGATTCAAGCAAATCGAGAGCCGTCGACAGGCGGCGGCAGGAATGAACGATAAGGAAATCAGGCAGTTTTCCGCTCCGGGAAACCTTCTGTGCGGTAAACTCTAGTGTCTACTTGTTGCCGGTAAACGTTTTCCACTTGCTGCTTACGTGAGCCCAGAAGAATGCCTCAAGGCGTTGGGAAAAAATTTATGGAAGCCCAAGTATCGGCTGTTCACGTTCGGCTGATTTGGAAAACATTTGAATGGCACCATAAAATCACTTAAGTGTGTTTTGCGGTATACCCTCCTTGGCGCCCATTTCAATATTTTTTTTTTGTGGCAAGTTTACGTGCGTTGACGCAAGGATTTAAGGCCCCCAGAAGTGTGCAACATGGCGCTGTTGGCAGCCGAAGGCTCATCAGCACTGCATATGTATCTCAGGGGCCAGGGTCAGGGGAAATTCGAAATGGGAAACCTCAGCATATGTGTAGGCAGGCAGCTCGGCTTTGAGGGTCCTTGGGGTTGCTGCTCCCAAAAGGCATCCATTTCCAGCTGCCGTTCGATTTCGAACAACCATATTAAATTTGATATAAATTAAGATTGATACCGATGCGTCCCTGGGGTACCGTACCCTATGTTGTGCGGTGCGGATGAAGCAAACCCATTCAAGTTTCCACTTACCTCCTCTTCTGCGAAGTCTTCACTGCGGCAACATAACTGCAAAGATAAGGGGTGAATTTGCTTACTAACTGGACATGTGTTCAGGTCTTAACTCTGGGTATTATTCTGAAAACTAATACACAACAGAATAGTGGATTATAATTGGATTTAATTAACAAGAATTTGAATTCAGGATAGGAACCTTTGCTTTACTACGAAAATATTCCTTGATTTACTTAACTTAATTCCTGGAAAATTTAAACATTTAAGAACTTGTGTTCACTACTTTTCCAAGGCATTCACAGTGCTAGTTCACTTAATTTCGCACTCGAAAGTGGCCAGTGAAAATACGAGTTAAACAACTTGCAATCGTTTTCCGTTTTTCCCGTTCATCGCCAACTGGCAACAATCGTGCAGTTCAGGGTCTGGGCCTGGGCCCAGACCATGGCTTTTTAATTGACAGGCCCAGCGGGTGGGGAGGAGCTTGGGGGAGCGTGGGAGGGCTCCAGAAGGTACACATCCCCGCCAATAATAACAGTGGAAAAAAGGTCAAGCCAGGTAGGCTAACTGAAAAGCCACGAGACAGCTGCGTTGCAATGGCTCTGGCATCTCGATACTGGAGCTGGAGCTGGAGCTGCGATTTTGGGTCTCAGTTCACCCGACGGCAGCTGGGAATTCACTCAGTCGTGAGCGGGACATCGGATGGTGAATGGGATGGAGATGGAGATGGAGATGGAGATGCGATGGTTGGTGGGGGAGAGGTCTCGCCTTGATTAAAGATTTCACACTTGATTAAACACTGGGTCCCAGCTTTATTGGCGGCATTGTTGTAGCAGACCCCGAGCAGTCAGTACTTTCTTTACTCTTTTTATTTGACCCAACTGTTTAAAAAGCCATTTGATTGGAACTTTCCACTCAACATGAAATTGTCATACAATTGTTATTTAAATACTAACAGAATTGGGATCTTTTTGCTAATAACTATATCGTTTGGGGAAAGCCAGTACGAATTTGACCCATAAATAAATGAGACCTTTAATGATTTGTTTCTTTAGCTTTGTTTTAGCCATTTCTCTAATATAAAGTACATAAAGACAATACTTTATCTATGAAATGTAGCTAGATAGTTAGATGACATTTTCTTCACTCGGATTGCTAAGTAATACTTATAAAACTGCTCAAAATACAAACTTTTTAAGTCGCAATAGCGAGCATTTAATTATTATATAAATAAATATTGCCTTCTCCAACAATTAAGTCGCGACACCAACATTAAATTATTAAATAAATAAAGACTTCTACAAACTATTATATTTTCCTCCAAGTTAGCCAATCGTGAGATCGTTTCCCATTAAATTAACTCATTTATTCAAGCCCAACCCTAAAAATTGTATTACATCCTTCAAGAGCGATATTTGTATATAAATATGTATATTCTTACCCACTATTTTACATATCTCAATAAATCTCCGCATCCGCCGGCCAAAGAAAAAGACAAGCGGGAACAAAGCCACAGTAAAGCTCTCCTCAAATATTTTATTTTATCCATAACAATAGCAATTTGAATAAACCAGCCCCCTGGCCATTTATTTGGCCGGTTGAAGTCCCAAGCAAAATGATGACCACAAAGCAGAGAGCAGCCAATGCAGCCATAATTAAAATGGGAAAAATAAAACCGTGAATCGTGATCCCAGAGCCAGGCCATAACTGGGTCAAAACTGAGATGAGGGCGGGCCCCTCCTCGATGAGAATGGAAATCGCTTTGTAAGCGCTGGAGAAAAAGTCTTCTCCGTTGTGGAAATGGAAATGGAAATGTGTCGGAAGCGAACTTTCCTAACGGCTTCATGCATCCAGAATGGCAAGGTTGAGAGAAAAGTTTTAATCATATGCCGGGTAAGGACGGTAAAAGCTCATTAATTTGCCACCAACTTTTGCGAAGCACTTGACTTTGGCTTGAAATAAATGCCATTTCACCAAGTTGCCATCGGAAAGACCAAGGCCTGGAAACCGAACGAGGCAGGCGCATAAATTAATAATAATAAAAACTAAATAAAAAGCAAGGAAGTAGAAAAAATACAAAAAATGTAACCGAAGGAGCCGTTGCACATTTCATGCAAATATAAGCCAACCCATGAGTTGCCTTGAGGGGTGGCTTTAGGGGTTAGAGAACATCATGTGCACGACCACACATTGCACCACCGGGTGGTGCGCCATTTACTCCTCCAATGCTCTCCTGGTCTCCTTGACTTGTCCGCTGGCCAACGCATGTGCATATATGTATGTATACAGAGTACAAAAATATTCAAAAGCTATACTCGTACTTTAATTTTAATATTTATTACACATTTCCTGCATATGTAATATATTACGTGGGCTAATAATTCCACAGCATTATTATTATAAAATATTTTGTAAATAAAAGTGGTATTCATAAGCTCTAATTAAGACCTTTTCTTTCAATGCACAATGCAGTGGTTATGAACCCTGTGGGGGAGGCACGGATTTATATTTCTAAACTTTCATTATTCCTTTGAAAGTGTTTTGGTTTTGCATCTGCAGTTATTACAATGCATTTGAAATTGATTTTTCATATTTCACGTACAGGAAGAGGGCGAAATAATAAAGGAAGAATGGAATAAGGAATTTAAGGTCGATGCAACATTTTTTACTTACACCGCAACAAAATGTAAAGGCAATTGATGTGGTTTAGTCTTGAACTTTATAAAAATGACTATTTAAATTAAGAAGTATTTATCATAATTGAAAATAAGATATTGGATATTGTTTACAATATTTTACCACATAAAAAAAAAGTTTAATTCAACCAAATTTGTTTAAAAAACATTGTAACAAAAAGAAATCCAACTTTGAGAAGTTGGTTAAAGTCTTTTAAAAATTATTTTTTGACCGGAGATGGCTGTCGATGCTGATCAAGAATATATATGATTTATAGGGTCGGAAATGACTCCTGCACATTTTTACAAGCTTCTGACTAAAATTTATACATATGCTTGTAAATAGTACTTTGCTTTTTGGATAAAAGTCCGCACACTCTCCTCGTTCAATCAACTTCATACAAAACCATATTTTATTAGTCCCCAATGATGATATTGCATTCTTAAATTAATATTACTGTGACATTCTTTTGGCAACTCCAATATCGGCCACTGTAAGCTAAACTAAACCACAGAATGAATGACAAAATTGATAAGTTGTCTCCTTCCATATACTTTTACGAGTACAATCCTTTGTGACCTCCTTGTTGTCACTCCAGGAGGGCAATCTAGTTTCATATATGTATATTGAACGGAGCGCAATAAAATCATCGAAAATATAGCTACCAGCATTCATCCATAGATACATACATATGCACCAATGTCGCGTGCATAAATACACAGTGTACCTGTATCTGGCAGATACAATTGCTCGCTCGGCAATGCTGCGATCGACGGATATTCAAGTAGTTTTTGTTAGTCCGCGTATGCAAATCGTTGGCAAGTAAACGACTAACTCTCGTCGCACTATTTATGCATTTATGCGCCGACTTTAGTCATGACTCTGAATATGACTCTGCGGTGATTACGCTGTGTGTGACTGTGACTGTAACTCTGGCGATATGCTTGACTTACAGCGTAACGCGCACGCGTTCGTCTTCAAACTGGAGCGAAACTATATATGAATATATATGTATGTATATAATATATCCGAGTGCAATGCTCAGCGAGTTAGTCAAGCAGCCACTCAAACATGGGCAACCTCCGAAGCCGCCAAAGCCACAGACACATCATCATCATCATCATCATCGTCATCATCCAAGCTGCATTCGCACTTGATGGAAGGCAACGACTTTGATGTTTGGCTGTCACTTCGAATGGCTTCCAGCTCCCTTTAGACCGCAGTCAACAGGCCAACAACTAACTAACTGCCAACTGAGTTCACAGCAAACCTCAAAAAGCAATTCAATTGTTTGATTATCGCGTAATCCGAGTCGATGGTTAGCGAGGGTTTCGCCAAAGGATGTGTTAACTATCAATGTAATTAATTTGTAAGAGGCTGTAAGTCAGAGAACAGAAATAAGAAATCCACCTTAATAATAATATAACCATCTCTTGTAGGAGTTTTCTGAAAACCAGGCAAAAGCTAGGCTCTAGAGTCATTGCCTAATAGATAGTGCCAACCCTCGTAGCCAGTTGGACTCCTCCAATCGTCTTGGGTACTCACGTTCCGCCCTAACTGTTGATGTCATGTGTGATGTAGCAACTCCAGTCGGGTGTATCTGTATCTGTATCTTCCATACTCGTATCCTACTCATTGCTCGGCTCGTAAAAAGCTCATTAAACAAAATGCTGCTGACAGACTGAATGACTGACGACTGGCTGCCAGGATTGAAGTCGGGTTCGGGGTTGGGGGAGATTTTAGAAATTCTCGTCATTATAAAGGCAGAAAGAGAAAAAAAGAAGCAGCTCGGCCTAATGCTGACGAATGTAACTGTAACTCACGGATTTCCGAATGCAAAAGATACAGCTGGAATAACAAAAGTACCCGCGACGGTTTGGCTGTCAAAATAATTACAAAGCCCGACATTGTAGCGACATGTAATTAACGTAAAATGCGTGCCCAAAATCGTCGTCTGCCGTGCCTTCTTTACCTTCTGTTGTGCCGGAGTATCCGGTATATGCTATCTGCTACACTCACGAAACGTATCTGAAAGGTGTGTGTACGTACAGCATGTGAGTACACAGGTGCTTAATGGGCCACCGTTATTTGTATTCCCCATCCAGACCCCCCTCCTACTCCAACAGCGACTAAATTTGATTAACCCAAAAAAAAGAGGCAGTGGCCGCAGCTCGTCATATCTCTGCCCTCCTTTTCTTTCGCTTTTCCCTGCTGCTGTTTTTCCCCGCTGATGTCATTTTCATTCATCATTTTATGGACCATCTTCGTCTCCATTTAATTGAACGCCTCGGCCGCTTGAGTGATCCATAAAGTTATGGCCAAAGCCTTTGGATCGACTTGGGCCATCAAACCAGGCGGCGATTCAGTTTTATGCTGGCCCTGACATTGAGTGCAACCGACGGCGGACTGCCATTTCCCAGGCGAAGTACGTCTTGATGGATTTACGGCACGATCTAACCGTGAATTTCATGAGCTATTGCTGCATAAGATGAACGGGCAACTTTAGTTATAGGACGTAATTAATCCGATTATGATCCGAAAATGACCATGTACTTGTGGGTCTTTACGTGGCCTCCGAAGGTGTTTACTTCACAAAGATTTCCCGTGAAAATCGTATGAGAGGCGAGGCGAAGCTTGTTTAAGCTCAAGTAAAACTAAACTAAACTATCTCAAGCTTCTTGAGCATAAACTTAACTAAGCAAACAAAGCACTTTAGGAAGCACTTCCTCCCTCTCTTAACCATTAGCCTGGAAATTAATTAAATTATTTCATATTCATAGAGTGAACAAAGTAAAGCCTAGATGCTTTGTGAGAGGATTCTAATTAACTCTTCATTCATCAAATCTCAGCTCACTTATTGGTCAGCCATAATTCGATTTCCAACAGCAACAATCAAGTAAATGGCAAAGACAGTTGCGTTCAAGTAAATAGCACTAAAACATATTATTATATTTAAAATATATGAAAAGATTAGTTGGTATAATTCAAAAAATATTTATATCAGGGTACTCCAGAAATTACTAGACTTAAAATAAAATAATGTGGCATAGAGAATAAGACTCTTACTTTTAGGCACCAAATTCTATGTTAATTGGTTGCTTACAATCTAATATTTTATAGAATAATTGTTGGCACATTTCTAGGAAGTTTGAAATCTCTAATGAGTTCTGTTAAACCCCCTATATTTCGAATTCTCTTTCTTAACATTGTAATTATGTTATATTCTTAATACTAAAATCGTGTACATTATAGTATTTCCTAAATGACTTTTATTTAAATATCTTTACTTAAAAAAATATTGATTTTTATTAATGTTAGACAAAAATGCATCCATAAATACAAATCAAAGTGTATTTAAAATTTTGTTTCTATGAACAGACAATATTGTTTGCGTTGTACAAACTGGTATAAAATTTAACCAATCATACTAGTAATGGCCCTATAATAATCCTACTTAATTTTATTTAAAACCCAGATTAGTGGACCATTATTCTGACCTCAACTGTACACATCTGTCCTGGTGGACTTTCATTCTGAACTAAAAACCTGTGTGCACTTGAAATGCTCCCATTTTACGTATTTATTGATAAAACAAACCTGAAATGTGACATACGAATAATTAAAAGCTTTTGGAATAGGGAGAGGTGGTTGGGTGAAAGGGGGTGGAACGGCAGCCAAGCGCAAACAAAACATAATTAGTGTGTGTAGTGTGTGTGTGCGGTGTGTGTGTGGTGTGTGTGTGGAGAACACTGCCTCATATAGAAGGTATGCCTGCAGAGAAGCAGATACAATTGTATCTATCTATCTATGCATGTGCATGTCGCTGGCAGGCAACACACAAAAAATATGCTGAAAAACAATTGTAACCAAACATTGTAGCCAACATGTAGCCACGACGACAACAGCAGCAACGGCGGCAACATCCACCGACAACCCGAAACACGGCATAATGCGACACAAAGTTCCGCTAGAATGCCCAGGCCCATGGCCCATTCCCATGCCCCTGCCCCTACCACAGTCCCTGTCTCTGTCCCTGCACCTGCCCCTGTGTCTGTGCCTGGCCCATGCCCTTGTGTTCCCTTCCTCCCAATCCCAGTTCACGACCGTTGGCTGCACTTCTCCTCTTTTTGGGCCGACAGCCAATGGGGAGTGGGCAGGAGGAGGAGGAGAATGGTTCTCCAGCCCGTTGTTGGGTAATTGTTTGGCTGTTGCCAAACATTCAACGGACAGCAGGCATCGGTACTGCCAACTTTTAAGCAAATGAACTGCAAGTGCCAGGCACTCAGCATGGCCGGGAACTTGGCTCACGAGTTTGGCCAAAATCTACAAGTCGCAGGGAGTTCACTAACTGCAACACAGCAGTTAATAGAAACAACTACAAAAATAAATCAACTCTATGAACGCGGATATTGAAGGGGGTCTCTTTTGCCAATTTTTATGTCCAAGCATTCTTTTTACCTTTCCCTTTTTATACCTGGCACTTTAATAGCATAAAGGGTATATTGTTTTATTTGGGAAAGGGATTTGGGATCCTTCAAATATATATGTTATCCTAGAAGAACAGGAGAATTAATGAATAATTTTCTGATTACTTCAGTAACACTTTTTAAGTGGATTTGCTTGAGACAAAATGGAAAACTCATTTGATTAATCGTTATCTTTTAAACTACATCCTCAACTTTTAAAGAAAACTCAAATCTATAAGCTTCTTTGTCAGAGTAAAGATAGCTGAGCATAGTTTGTCTACTTAATTTAGGTATATGTCTAACCATTCTTCAATAGTATAAAGAATCTTTGATTTAACAACTATATAGTTTAACCCTCCCACAGTAGTTCAACTAATACATTTTTAAACACTTTGTTTTCCCCTGCTCCCATCACCCCCATGAACTTATGGGTGCCCAGTTCATGTTTAAGCAATGTCGTTTACCTATACATTTCATTCGCCTGACAGAGCCATAAGTTCTGGAGGGAAAACGTGACAGCCAGTCAGTCAAGCGAAATACAAGAAGTGTTTAATGGAGGCTCCTCTCGATCCCCCCGGAAGCATTTGTGTGCTTAAAAGGGTTAGTTGGGGCATGCTGAGTTCACGCAAAGAAAATGAAACCCAAGCAAAGAATATACAGTTTAAGCTGACCCGATTTGGTCAAGAAAATAGGTTTGCAAGAAGCCCTTTTTTATACCCTTGCCAGGGTATTATAATTTCAGTCAGAAGCTTGTAAAAATGTGAAGGCGTCATTTCCGGCCCTATAAATCATATATATTCTTGAACAGCATCAAAAGCCAAATCCATCTAGGCATGTTCGGTTAAACAAATTTTTTTTTTAATTTTTTGAGCTTCGTGTTGATGTGTTTCTTATTAAAAGCTTCAAGGGTATATAACCTTTGGTTTCCCGAAATTAGTTTCCTTTCTTGGTCTTAGATAAAACCACAATCAAGTAAAAGAATTCAAAGTTCTTGTCTCTGTGGGATTTAAAAAGTTAAGTTCCTACAGAATAAAATTTTAAATCAACCCTTGAAACATTTTAAACACATATTTAAACACTCAACAGATGTGATGAGGATTTGAAATGCACATCATTTTGATTAAATATATTGCCCACATTTGGAATACATTCATATAAGATAGTTTCTTACAATTTAGATCTTTAAAGAGGGATAGACATATCATTTTCAATTGACATATTTGAAATAGCTATAGGAAAAATAAGAATAGGATTGTACTCTGCTTCTATATATTATAATATCCAATGACTTCGTTTATATTTCTTTATTTATACCCAAAGAAAATTTGGACCCATGCAAGTTATGAGGAATATGAATTCAAGTGTACATTCTTTATAGCATTAGCATAAGCCTTTTTGAATTTTCTTTTGCTGGCAGCCAAATGGGAATAATTCCTTATTGTGAAAACAAAACTAAATTAATGAAGCGTAACGAGCAGTCCCGCAAGTAACAAAACTTTTTGGATCTCATTGTTGGGCCTTCTGTTTGAGTTTCAATTACGTCGATGGCCCTGGCATCCCTTTTATGTTTATGTTATGGGGCCAAACTGTTGCTTTTGGTACATAACGAATATTTATGGCTTATCAATTTTGCGAACACGTGCAAATATAGAGATACGAAAAAGGTCAGCAGAGGCCAAAGTCTAAAGTCTCAAATAACCAAAGAGGACTGCTGGCCTGAGGGATAGGAGAAAAATCAATTAGCTGCTTGTCTAGTAAGATATTCGCCTTTACTGCCGACAATAGGTAAAAAAAGGGAAAATTGCGCATACGCAGCGTCTGCCGAAAGGAAAATGTTGCTTTTTTATTTAATTTATTGACAGTTGAAAGGTTTGGCGAGCAACATTTTAATTAAATATAAACGCCGACGGTGGCTCCAATATACACTGCCCCAAAGCTAATTAATTTAATTATTAAATTGCCTAGAATATAGTTATAAATGAATAGGAAATTTTTATAATTTCGCGATGTTTTTTGTGCTAATATACTATGGGAATCAATTGGTTCTGGTTTTGTCATCAAATTGAAGGTCTCTGTTTAAGGGTAATATATACTATATACTAAATAAATACCATATTTTTTATCAACTCTAACCTCTAGTTTATCTAGCTAATAACGAATCAAAGAAAATTAACTATAATCAAGAAAATAACCTTAATAAATCATTTAGAAAATATCCTTAATTAATCATTAATGCCAAGAAACTCCACAGCTGTCGGGCAGTGTATTTTCCCTGTCGTCCATTTTCCATCTGCCCGACAAAGCGGAAAAACAGAGATTCCGGTAAAATGGCAGCGGGGAGCGGAGTAATCAAAGAACCCGGCCGCCTGCCGTGACAGGACAGACTGTTTGTATTACTAATTAAACTTGCGCAAAAGCAATGGCATTGTTGCCGTGTCTTACAAATACTTTGTGCAAATCAAAGCAAGGACCTTGGGGCAGGACGAGGCGGGCGACCGACATTGTTTATACACCTGTTGGACAGAAGTTTCCAGGTAGCAGTTTATCGTCTGGATAGTGAAATTCGTTAATAATGCTAATTGGCTGCTTGGGGGAGCTTTCTTCCAATAGATTCGTGAGAGCTAACAACATAATGGTATTGTTGATAAAGCACGTTTCCATTACAAGGTTCTTTGTAGGCTAAGCTGAAACAATTTCTTGACCATTTAACAAAGCCAATGAATTATCAACCTAATTTAATTTAGTCGAAAACGAAATGAAGTACGATTAAGCGTTAATGATTCTTCCTAAAACTAACAATGAACATATGTAGTTAACTTTTAAAACCGAATCTTCCATGGTCATCTATAATCAGAGCTCACAAGAAACCCAACAAATTTAAAGCTAAACGCAAACCAATTAATTGAAAACAACAAGGTAGCTCACTCAAGTCTCAACTCAAACTATCAATAAACTCAGAAAGACAATAGTTGACAATCGTCTGATATTTGTTTCCTGGCTCAATGCCTGTCTGCCGACGACTATTTATAGCCAACGTCTTCTTTAATGTCGCTCAACAATTTTCTGCCATTATTTTAAAGGCCCGGGCGGAAGAGGAGCAGCTGCGTCTGTGGCCACCACCGTGTGTGTGGGTGAGTGGTTCCGGACAATATTCCACCATTCCGTGAGACACACATAAAGCGCGGACCAACTCGTGGGATTAAAGTTTCCCAAAAATAAAAAAAGAGTCCCAGCTGCATAAAGTTACCTAAAATGGGCGACAATTGGCTTAAGATTGTGATCAGTGGTGTACGTGGAAAATCCTTTCAAATATGGATATTACAGGAGTTTAGGTGACTGTCAAAGAAAATATGACAGATATAAAAACTAAGTCTTGTTTGGCTAAAAGATACAAGCTACCAGTTTATGCAATATTTATAGAAGCCTCCACAGGTAAGATATATGGAAAATAAATGTCAATCAAAAAAGTTTAAGCAACGTTTAAGAGAAACTAAACTTATGTGTCAGAAATTAATAAATCATTTTAAAACAAATACTTTGTAGCCCATTATTTAAATAGTAATGTGTTGTTTACACGCAGTTCTCTTGAAATAATTTAAATTATATTCTCTTTAGAAACTTAAAGAGTTTGGTATTGTTTCATGTAGAAATTGTTTCATTCCTCGTCCCTGTACTTCGTCTTTTATTAGCCCCTTTTGGGCCAAGAGTTAGCCCACTTCAAGTGACTGTCATGCAAATTGGATCGGACCCGTTGCCGGCATATCCACTGCAGTGCTCTTTGTCCAGAGTCCCAGTTCCTTATCTGCCGCACCCATCTGCGCCTGCCACTCGACGCCGACGACGCGTCGTCTGGCGTCCGATTCCCAAAGCTGCATCTCGAGATGGAGCTGGAAATAGGACCAGGAGATGGAGCTGGGAATAGGAGCTGGTGATGAAACCAGGAAAAGGAGCTGAAGATGCAGCTGGAATAAGAGCTGAAGCTGAAGATGGATCAAGGTATAGGAGCAGGACCAAAGCGTTAGATGTTTCAGGACTGAACTAAAGCCAGGTTTGATGGCATCGGTTATATGTTCATTTCATACACTAAGCTCTTGATTAAGGAATATCTGTTCTTGGTATAGTAAGATTAGTTTCTTGTTAATTATATTTTCTACATCTTAAACCGATAGTATCGATACTTTTAATGGGAACTTTGTCCCATTTCTAGGGCATTGCATCTGGGCATGGTGCATGGCACTGTTGGTGATAAACTTGTTGCTTGTCCACGTCAAATCCTGGACCATTTTATTATACGCGGCCCTCACAGGCACGCAACGCCTCTGTAGAGTGCTCGAGAAGCTATTATCCCCACACTCGGCGGGTCCAGTCCTCGGGACTGAGTGCGCTGTAAATAGTTAAGTACAAATTGCATGGCTAATTTGAGCTGTTGCATAAGGCTTTAGAAGCACACACAGCACACAGAGCTCACAGAGCTTGGAGTTGCGTTGATAACTTGAGCGTAGATTCGGCTTAGAGAAGGTGCGAAGTGACAGACGATTTGGCATGAGTAATGGGCGTTGAGAGCTCTGCCCATGAAGTAGGCAGGTTTATTGGCCACTGTCAAGAAATAAGTCTTTCAAAAGTCAGAGATTGCGCAAGACAATAAGGAAAAGTACTAAAAGTCAAAGAACTCTCAACTAAGAATCTAACGGATGCGAGAAATATTTTGTGGAATTAATACCACCTAAGCGAATTTGTTGTCATTACAGCTTAGTGTTGAATGAGTTTCATAAATTTGTTACAATTTGACTCTATATAAAAGTTCTGAAGCCATCTGATATGCTTTGTAATATCTTAGATCCAAGAGGGTTGATAAGACCGTAGTAATTTGTCTAAATAGTGCACACAAATAATATCCGAGATGCTTTAAACTTCCTAATGTCTTGAATAAACACTCAAGGCGCTGCCCCAGAATTCTCAAAGCTCTAAATAGTTGGACAAACACAAACACAAGACGCCAGAAAATTCCCCCGAGTTTCCCACACTATAGTCTAACCCAATTTGAATTGTAAGCCCCTCTAATTATGATTTATTCCACATCTGGTCAACAGGCCGACCTTAACAAAATAAAATAAAAAACCCGAAACCCAAAGCAGGCAATCGAAACTTACCAACTGAACGCGCTTGTTTGTTTATTTATTTACAGCTCTATTTGTATGCGGCCCGGGAGCAACTTTAACTTCGTTTTAATAGTTATATTCATCGACATCATTTGTTGTTAGCTTTACCTTTCTACCGTTCTAAACCGACTGCGAGCACAAAAACACAATCACTTCACTGAGAGGGGAATATATATTTCCAAAAATTCTTTTTGTTGTTGCTACAAATTGCCACGATAATTTGCATAAATCACGTGATTTAAAAACAATACAAATATGCAATGTTGCGTTAGCCAAAGTCCAAACAAATTTCGACAAAATAATGCCTTTACACCATTTGCACAACACGTATTTGGCATCTGTTTAATGGAGCGCAATGAGACTGGCTTTTGTTTCTCCTCGTTATGCTTTAGTGGGGCAGGCCGACTAATACAAAAGCATAAACTTAGTGGGTTGGACTTGACAGCTGGACAGCTATCGGCGAGCGTGGCGACTACCGCGCGCGAGGGAACTCGTTTTCTGACTGAGGCCAAGCTTTAAGTCCAGTGTATCGCGCACTTGGGTTCGAATCGAGCATGTTGCATGTTGCATGTCGCGTGTTGCCGCCGTGTGGGTGGGCAAGCTGTTGCTGATGCTGCTGCTGATGCTGCTGCTGTTGCTGCTATTGCTGCTGCTGCTGGTTGCTGCTTTTGCTGCTGTTGCTGCTATTGCTGATGCTGATGCTGCTGCTGCTGCTATAGCTGCTACTGCTGCTGGTGCTGTTGCTGCTGTTGCTGCTGCTGCTGTTGCTGCTGCTGCTGCTGCTAGTGTGTCGTGCTTTTCCATGTGCCTCATATTAATTGCAGCGTTTACTAGTTGAACCCGTCGCCCACACACGTCTCGCGAATAAAACAAACGGCACACCGTTGCAGCCGCAAATTTCTTTCTTTTCTCAGTTTTTTATGCCGCTACCGATGCTACGCCTACCCAGAAACTACATGCAGAATATGGGAGATCGTCCAGCTGGACAACACTCACCTTGTTGAGACCTAAAGCCTCCGGATGGGCCTGGACCTCGGCAACTCCACTCCACTCCGCCTCGCTCCGCATTTGCATTTTATTTACATTTCAGCTGTGCGGCTAAAAAGGCGCATGATTAAGCAATAAATTCACGCCAGGCCAAGACAAACGCTAGGCTCCTAGTTGGAAGGTCAACTACTGATATACAGAGAGAATAATATCGCCTTTCATCACAATCCTAACTTGACATTTGGTTAATATATGCTACCAAAGGGAACACATTTTCGTATTAAAAAGTAGAAGAAAGTGGCTAGGTGAAAGGCATAATATAGCAAGCACTTTTTGTTCTGCATTTAAAATGAGATATTACTAAATTAACCATTTAACTCTTAGATGTCCGGATATAGGCATATGCAATTAGACTTCAAATTAATTATTTACATTATTTATATACTTTATGAGTGCTGTTAGAGGACGGACAGAGAAATATGCCAAGTTTTGGCTTTGGGCCAAAACTTTGAAATCCAATTCTACTCCTATGTATGGCTATTATGTAGAGTATTTAATAAACTCTTTCAATCTTGCAGATTTAATATTTAGATTTAAATATATGACATGTAAGTCGAGAGCATCACAAATCAAAATTAGTATTTGCATAGATTTTTTTGCTGTGTATACGTAATTGCAATTTTGGAGCGAACTCCCCCCTTGGGTATATTGTTGCTGTTGTTAACGGTGCCTTTTTTATTTATTATAGAGTTTACATTTCTTCGACTGTTGCCTCCCCCGATTTCATGCAGATTTTCTATTTGTATTCACAATTGATTTGCATTCGAGTATTTCTGTTTCCTCCACCGGAGAGCGGAAGCCATCGTTGAAAAAGAGCGCGGGAGAAAGGTGTAAGTATTATGATTACGGGGAATTGCGGAGAAGGTAAATAATACGGTCGACTGTGTGGGCCCAACAGGTGTCTTCGGGCAGACTATGATAATGATTGGTAAGTGAAAAAGGAAATTTAATACCGGGATGGGAGGAAAGAGTGGATGTCTTTGTAGTTAAATAAGAACGGTAGTTAGATAAGACCAGACCAAGATTAATAATGGAATAACACGTAACTTTAGTTAAAGTAAGCAAGTAATACATAATATAATTGGAAATATATTGCATATTTATGAAAAATTTCAAAATAGCTACGTATAGGGTATGTTTTGCAAAATTTGGTAGCTATAGGAATATCTACAAGAATCTTAAATTATAAATTTAAGAAAATTTGTATAAAATTGTAATAGATTCTTCCCCAATTAAATTTGTTCTACAAATTTGGTGCTGTCACATAGCTCTTCACTTGCCTTAATACATTAATACATTCTAAATGACTTCATTGCCAGAGTCAAACAGATTAAATCTCTATTGATTTTTAAGTAAGCTGCCCAACGGCGCTTGGACGGCGTCAACAGACCCCAATGAACCCGAACCCGGGGACCCGATCCCAAGCCGCGACCACGTCCACGTCCAAGTCCACGTCCAAGCCCGACCCTGACCCCAAGGCAACTTTTGGGCACGCCAATTATGACGACGACTTCATCGACGACGCATTGTTTCCACCGAAGATTCCCCCACTCCGCTTGAGTTGCTGCTGCCACGGCTGATGATGACTTAATCGGTGATCGGGGTTTGGGGTTCTGTGGGCGTTATAATGATTTATTACGCCGATTGACCACGCACTGTAAAAGCGAACTTACTAAAACCAAGCCAGAATAAACCAGTAGAGCCTATTGGGTTTTTGTTTACTTAATGCCGGATAGATAATCTCATGGGGCATAGTTTTTTATATAAAGAATATCAAATAAGATTAAGTGAAGAAGACATAAATCAGTTCCAAATTAAGTTATACTGTTAAGTCGTATTACAAATTGCATATAGTCTTAAGAACAAATACATTTTACTTCAGAAAAGCTGCTACTTCAGAACATTCAATAGCACCTGGGTTGTAAGCAGGAGTTTTTAATTTTTTAAGACAAAAAAGAAATTCCAAGTTCCTTTATAACAAATTTGCTTTAATAATTCATACTTTATATTTACTATAACCATTCACATTACCATCAAAGTATTCATTTTACCGCTCTGCCGCTTCTTACTCATGGGAGCTGCTGCGGAAGATTGGATGAGTGGGTGAAGGTTGGGTGGCCACTATACAGGACGACACAGAGCATTCAAGTGTCCTTGCCTGCTTAGCACCAGCTAACGCAGCAGGATGATATATCACAGAGGCAGACGGGCTGCAGGTGTACGCCACATCATCCTCACCATCATCTTTCTCATTAAGACCCGGGTGTCGTCGGAGAAGAGGCAGCCAGTCGTTTATTTATGCACTTGACTTGCGTGGCGCCTTGGGCGGGCGAGCTGGGAGGGGGCGTGGCAGAGGTAGAGGTGGAGGGCATGCCCAGGAACAGCCTTAATGAGCATATCATATTTCACACATGTCCGCCTCGCCCGTCGTCACCTCTTTGAGCGCCCGTTTAGCTTTGAGTGCAATTTGAAATTGTTTTTCGAGTGCACTCAATGGGCCCCACAAAAAGATGAAACCCAAAACTGACAAATGGCCCCAGAAAAGCAGTTTATTACTCGGCCAGGTTTCGGGCGCCATTTGATATGCCCAAACTAAAATGCTCAAGTGACACCACCAGCCAGGCACAGACCTGGAAAAGCATACTTAATCTTCTAAAGTACGTTGAGTGTTAAACTTTATAACATGCATTAGCTGTGGTCCTGAGTAAAACGTTTAAGAGTTTATCAGTAGCAAATTGGGTTTCCAAAAGCTTTTAAGTGATAGAAAGTTGGGAACTTCTAGCTAAAGTCAAGTTTATTTCAACTTTACCAAATTCATTTGCTTAATAAATAGAGTATCTAAAAGAGCGTTGAAATTGAAACAAATAAAGATTTATCTCGGTTTGGACCTGGTAGAAGCCAAAATTATAAATTCTATGAACTTTTTATCTAGATTAAATTAAATACTAAATGTCTAAAGCTTTATTGTCTAATAACTGGTATGGATTTCATCCTAATCCTTGGAATATTGAGTTTTCAGTTAAATTGAGAGAACTTTCAATCGTAATTAAAATATAATTTCCAATTGTATATTGACTATATTTTCTCTTGCTGATATTATAAATGCCTATTATTATAATATAAGCTAAAATAAAGCATTTTGCAAAACAATTACAAAAGACTTATACGATTCTCGGAAAGCCAAGTTAATGATTCATTTAAAGAGGTGCAAAAGGTGCCTGAAACTTCAGTTAAGTTATAGCAAAGCGTTTGCCAAATCGAAAGTATTGTGAGTTCCAAGCTGAAGTTACCGAGACGAGACACTGAGCACATTAATTATGTTAATTGAACTGTAGCACTGTGGGAGAAATGACATGGGACGCCGAGGGGAATATTAAGCCATCCTCTGCGGAACCTCAGACACATAACTCATAATGCCATTTCCACATGAAGACTTCACTTAGCAGCGTCTCCTGCAGACAAATATAGCCTCGGGCTAGACTTCATTAAAACCTGCGCAGATAGTGGCCAGCACGGATGCAGGGTTCTCTTCTGCAACTGGCCAGTTGGGAGAAAGGCGGAGGAGGCAGCCGATGGCCATTGCTTATGGGGCCCAAGTCTACAAATGTACAAACTGCAGTCAAGCCTAATGACCACAAAAATAGCAGTTTAATTTATTGGCCCACAACGTCAATATGACACTGAAATAAAATGCATTCTTAAATAATTATATTACTATAAGTCTCCTAATAAAATCAGTTAAAGAAAACTTTTAATAGATAGATAATATTATTTAATTTACAAGAAATATAATAATTAAAAGAATTGAATTATCAAGTATTGTAAAAGTATTTAAGATTAACTTAGTATAAGTACAAGCTTGCTCTTAGTTCTTAGGAAGTGGTAACTATTTATTGATCTTTATACGTAGGAAATCTTTAGGATATAAATTAATAATTCCAGTGATCTTAAATACAGTCAACTGGTGGAATTTTAACATCCACCCGTACATATGCTTTCTATTTACCTATTTGCCACTTATTCCAGCCTCTTTGTTGTGGCCTCCAATCTTTCCTCCTCGACTCCCTAAAGCAACAGTTGAGTGATTTATGAGCCAAACAAGGAGCTCCTCGCGTGCGTTATCAGTTAATTTGGAAATTACTCGATAAACAAGACAATATTTTGGCCCCCATTTTCCACCGCCTTCCCCCTGGAGTTGTTGTTTTATTGACGTATCTGCAAATCGCATTAGCAGCGTGTTTAATTGCATAAAATGTGTGCTCAAAGCACATAAATTATGCAGCTTCCAGCGCATCTCAGGTGTTTTGAGGAGAGAAGGCCGAGAGGGAGGAGGAGGAGGAGGATTGGTCCGCCTATTAATAGAACAGGGCCAAGCTCAAGGCCAAGTGCAATCAGCAAAATCAATCAAAAGAGCAGTCAAAAAAGAAAAGCACACTGCCTGCACTCATAAATGAAAAAGCGCAACAAACAGGCTGGCAAGGACGCCACCAGACTCGTGCTTCCTTTCCAGCCGAGAGATGCATTGTCAGAGCGCGAACAATGCATAATTACTGATAATGATTTGGCGCATTGTTGAGGTCGCGGAGACGTCGGGTCTATTGTTCTGGATGCTGGGTCCTCGGATGCTTGGGCCGGATGATTGCCTCCTGATCGGGCTTAGTTATGAGATAGATTCGCAGGGATCTGCGGCAACGCATGATTCTGGCGAAGATTCATTCTGTGCATGCGTCGATGACGATAAAATAATAAAAATTGATTTGCGCGTCATGTTTTGGCGATAAAATTTAACAACAACCACCTCGGACAAGCATTGTGCACTGCGAAAAAAAATATGTATAAATTTATAATGATTTTGTCTTGATATCTGATAGAAAGAATTTGCCAATTGCTTACTTTAGTTAATGCCACTCAAATGTAATAATACAATATATAACTTAATTTAATAATCATAATTTTTATCTTCCGACATTAAGTTATATAAAAATATTACCTCTTTTTCTGCACTGCAGTTGAGCGGAAAGAGTCATGCGAAATAATCATTATCCATGGGGTCTTCACGCAGCAGGAACAGAGGAATAACGAGACCCCTGCCTTCCTTCATGGCCCGCAAATCATAGTTAACGACTGCCCCCATCCTAGCCACAAAACTTGGATTTCCTTTGCTTCAAGGGCCATGGGGAAGAAGAGGGGTTCCCTTGAGGGATCCCAAATACGTTTTCAATTAATCTCGCAACGATGTGATTTTTCACACCTTTCGATGATTGGTCGGTGGCCGGTTGTTTAGGCTAATTGAGCAGTCAAGTTGTGCCCGTTGAGTTGAAACACTTAATAATTGTTTATGGATCATCATAACATATTTCTTGTTTTTCTCTAAATATCTTTATACAGATAAATCAAGCACAGGACTTGCATAATTCTCGCCAAGTCTTCATAAAAAAGTGTATTATTCTTAGGCTAATTCCCAAATTTGGAAAGAAATCATTTTCAATCCTATTAACATAAGTATATGAATTCTTTAAACTACAGTCGAGACCCGATAATTCGAAATAGCAAGGGGAACAAATTTTCATATAAGAATTAGACAGGAATTCGATTCATCGA
Organism: Drosophila serrata; assembly: GCF_035046125.1. Classification (NCBI taxonomy): domain Eukaryota; kingdom Metazoa; phylum Arthropoda; class Insecta; order Diptera; family Drosophilidae; genus Drosophila; species Drosophila serrata. The sequence continues at coordinate 1,039,334 of NW_028256998.1, forward strand.
ATAGTATTTCATTTCAAAGAGGCTCAAACAAACTGAAAGAGTCGAATAACCGGAGGTTTTTAAATTTCACATCATGTTCACATCAATCAATATGAATCATCTAGTTTGTACGTTTTTAAAATTAATTTATGAAAATTAAACAAAAAATTAACAAACAAAATTAAGCAGAAAGATTAAATTATTAAAAATGAAAATTCAAGATTGAAAATAATTGTTAATTTTTTAATGCTTCATATTGTTTTCTTATATTTTTTCCATTGCGTTTAATAAACAAGGTTGTCAAACACACTATTTGGCACATCATGAGTCGAAAATTAATGCATTTAAGTTGAGGAATTAATGCTCTGGTTTGTAAATTTTATAAAATTTCTTCTCCGTTCTGATGCCTGCAAAATTAACGTCATATTAACTAGCAAAATATTTCGCATCGCATTACGATTTAAAGAATTTCGAAAAAATTACAATTTATAAGAGGTCAGATATTCTTTAGAGTTGCGCCAAATACTACGAATTAATGGGGGACCAAATGTATGGAATTTGACGAATAACGAGTTTTTTTCAAGAGGAAAGAATTTTTTACGAATTATCGACGATTTTCGATTAGCAGGTTATGAATTATCGGGATTCGACTGTATAAGATTTATTTAAATTTGATACTATGTCTAGAACAAATTTTCATATAAGAATATTCATAAATATCGACTCAAAAAATAGTATTATAGTTTTAATCAGAAGTTTAAAACAAACTGAAGGAGTCATTTCCGACCCCATAAATCATATATGTTCATGATCAGCATCAACAGCTGAATCGATCTAGCTATGTACGGTTGAAAATCATTTTTTGAAATTTTGTTCGATTTTTGCAAAAAACGATAAGGGGTTACATCATTAAAATTGTAAAAAATCGACAAAAATGTGCACTTTTTAACGCTTTAAATTGAGTATGCAGTTTTATTGCCATAATAAAAACTTGTACAGGAAAAGTTTCCGAATTGAAATTAATGCATTTTTGGCTTGGTTATGACTTTTTTAAAATTTGATTTATTGCTAAAATTGTCATATAAAATAGGTAAATATCGACTCAAAGAATGGTATTATAACTTTAGTCAGAAGCTTGTAGAACTGCGAAAGACTCATTTCCGAGTTAGTTGAGTATGCAGTTTCGTTGCCATAATAAAAACTAGAGTAGGACAGGTTTCCGAATTAAAATTAATGCATTTTTGGGTTAGCTATGAATTTTTTAAAATTTGATTTATTGCTAAAATTGTCCTATAAAATAAATACCGACTGAAAAAATGGCACTATACGTTTAGTCAGAAGCTTATAAAACTGTGAAGGAGTCATTTCCGACCCCATAAATCATTTATGTTCATGATCAGCATCAACAGATGAATCGATCTAGCTATGTACGGTTGAAAATCATTTTTTGAAATTTTGTTCGATTTTTGCAAAAAAATTGTCAAAAATCGACAAAAATGTTCACTTTTTAGCGCTTTAAATTGAGTATGCAGTTTTATTACCGTAATAAAAACTTGCACAGGAAAGGTTTCCGAATTGAAATTAATGCATTTTTGGCTAAGTTATGACTTTTTTAAAATTTGATTTATTGATAAAATTGTCATATAAAATAGGTAAATATCGACTCAAAGAATGGTATTATAACTTTAGTCAGAAGCTTGTAGAATTGCGAAGGATTCATTTCCCAGTAAATTGAGTATGCAGTTTTATTGCCATAATAAAAACTAGAGTGGGACAGGTTTCCGAAATAAAATTAATGCATTTTTGGTTTAGCTATGAATTTTTTAAAATTTGATTTATTGCTAAAATTGTCCTATAAAATAAATGGGACTGAAAATATGGCACTATACGTTTAGTCAGAAGCTTATAAAACTGTGAAGGAGTCATTTCCGACCCCATAAATCATATATGTTCATGATCAACATCAACAGCTGAATCGATCTAGCTATGTACGGTTGAAAATCATTTTTTGAAATTTTGTTCGATTTTTGCAAAAAACGATAAGGGGTTACATCATTAAAATTGTCAAAAATCGACAAAAATGTTCACTTTTTAACGCTTTAAATTGAGTATGCAGTTTTATTGCCATAATAAAAACTTCAGCAGAATTGAGGAGCAAGGATATTTCCGAAATTGATAAAGTTTTAATGCAAATTTAGATTAGGACAGTTTGAAGCAATTTATGAATAATTGGTAGAAGTTTTAAAATTTGATTTACTTGCTAAAATGGTCATATAAAATAAATACCGACTGAAAATATGGCATTATACGTTTAGTCAGAAGCTTATAAAACTGTGAAGGAGTCATTTCCGACCCCATAAATCATATATGTTCATGATCAACATCAACAGCTGAATCGATCTAGCTATGTACGGTTGAAAAACATTTTTTTAAATTTTGTTCGATTTTTGCAAAAAACGATAAGGGTTTACATCATTAAAATTGTCGAAAATCGACAAAAATGTTCACTTTTTAACGCTTTAAATTGAGTATGCAGTTTTATTGCCATAATAAAAACTTGAGTTGGAAAGGTTTCCGAATTAAAATTAATGCATTTTTGGGTTAGCTATGAATTTTTTAAAATTTGATTTATTGCTAAAATTGTCCTATAAAATAAATACCGACTGAAAATATGGCATTATACGTTTAGTCAGAAGCTTATAAAACTGTGAAGGAGTCATTTCCGACCCCATAAATCATATATGTTCATGATCAACATCAACAGCTGAATCGATCTAGCTATGTACGGTTGAAAAACATTTTTTTTAATTTTGTTCGATTTTTGCAAAAAACGATAAGGGTACATCATTAAAATTGTCGAAAATCGACAAAAATGTTCACTTTTTAACGCTTTAAATTGAGTATGCAGTTTTATTGCCATAATAAAAACTAGAGTAGGACAGGTTTCCGAAACAAAATTAATGATTTTTGGGTTAGCTATGAGTTTTTTAAAATTTGATTTATTGCTAAAATTGTCCTATAAAATAAATACCGACTGAAAAAATGGCACTATACGTTTAGTCAGAAGCTTATAAAACTGTGAAGGAGTCATTTCCGACCCCATAAATCATATATGTTCATGATCAGCATCAACAGCTGAATCGATCTAGCTATGTACGGTTGAAAATCATTTTTTGAAATTTTGTTCGATTTTTGCAAAAAACGATAAGGGGTTACATCATTAAAATTGTCAAAAATCGACAAAAATGTTTACTTTTTAACGCTTTAAATTGAGTATGCAGTTTTATTGCCATAATAAAAACTTGCACAGGAAAGGTTTCCGAATTGAAATTAATGCATTTTTGGCTAAGTTATGACTTTTTTAAAATTTGATTTATTGATAAAATTGTCATATAAAATAGGTAAATATCGACTCAAAGAATTGTATTATAACTTTAGTCAGAAGCTTGTAGAACTGCAAAGGACTCATTTCCGAGTAAATTGAGTATGCAGTTTTATTGCCATAATAAAAAATAGAGTAGGACAGGGTTCCGAAACAAAATTTATGAATTTTTGGCTTAGCTATGAGTTTTTTAAAATTTGATTTACTGCTAAAATTGTCCTATAAAATAAATACAGACTGAAAAAATGGCATTATACGTTTAGTCAGAAGCTTATAAAACTGTGAAGGAGTCATTTCCGACCCCATAAATCATATATGTTCATGATCAGCATCAACAGCTGAATCGATATAGCTATGTACGGTTGAAAATCATTTTTTGAAATTTTGTTCGATTTTTGCAAAAAACGATAAGGGGTTACATCATTAAAATTGTCAAAAATCGACAAAAATGTTCACTTTTTAACGCTTTAAATTGGGTATGCAGTTTTATTGCCATAATAAAAACTTGCACAGGAAAGGTTTCCAAATTGAAATTAATGCATTTTTGGCTAAGTTATGACTTTTTTAAAATTTGATTTATTGATAAAATTGTCATATAAAATAGGTAAATATCGACTCAAAGAATGGTATTATAACTTTAGTCAGAAGCTTGTAGAATTGCAAAGGATTCATTTCCGAGTAAATTGAGTATGCAGTTTTATTGCCAGAATAAAAATTAGAGTAGGACAGGTTTCCGAAACAAAATTTATGAATTTTTGGCTTAGCTATGAGTTTTTTAAAATTTGATTTACTGCTAAAATTGTCCTATAAAATAAATACAGACTGAAAAAATGGCATTATACGTTTAGTCAGAAGCTTATAAAACTGTGAAGGAGTCATTTCCGACCCCATAAATCATATATGTTCATGATCAGCATCAACAGCTGAATCGATCTAGCTATGTACGGTTGAAAATCATTTTTTGAAATTTTGTTCGATTTTTGCAAAAAACGATAAGGGGTTACATCATTAAAATTGTCAAAAATCGACAAAAATGTTCACTTTTTAACGCTTTAAATTGAGTATGCAGTTTTATTGCCGTAATAAAAACTTGCACAGGAAAGGTTTCCGAATTGAAATTAATGCATTTTTGGCTAAGTTATGACTTTTTTAAAATTTGATTTATTGATAAAATTGTCATATAAAATAGGTAAATATCGACTCAAAGAATTGTATTATAACTTTAGTCAGAAGCTTGTAGAATTGCAAAGGACTCATTTCAGTAAATTGAGTATGCAGTTTTATTGCCATAATAAAAAATAGAGTAGGACAGGTTTCCGAAACAAAATTTATGAATTTTTGGCTTAGCTATGAGTTTTTTAAAATTTGATTTACTGCTAAAATTGTCCTATAAAATAAATACAGACTGAAAAAATGGCATTATACGTTTAGTCAGAAGCTTATAAAACTGTGAAGGAGTCATTTCCGACCCCATAAATCATATATGTTCATGATCAGCATCAACAGCTGAATCGATCTAGCTATGTACGGTTGAAAATCATTTTTTTAAATTTTGTTCGATTTTTGCAAAAAACGATAAGGGTACATCAATAAAATTGTCGAAAATCGACAAAAATGTTCACTTTTTAACGCTTTAAATTGAGTATGCAGTTTCATTGCCATAATAAAAACTAGCACAGGAAAGGTTTCCGAATTGAAATTAATGCATTTTTGGGTTAGCTATGAATTTTTTAAAATTTGATTTATTGATAAAATTGTCATATAAAATAAATACCGACTGAAAAAATGGCATTATACCTTTAGTCAAAAGCTTATAAAACTGTGAAGGAGTCATTTCCGACCCCATAAATCATATATGTTCATGATCAACATCAACAGATGAATCGATCTAGCTATGTACGGTTGAAAAACATTTTTTTAAATTTTGTTCGATTTTTGCAAAAAACGATAAGGGTACATCAATAAAATTGTCGAAAATCGACAAAAATGTTCACTTTTTAACGCTTTAAATTGAGTATGCAGTTTCATTGCCATAATAAAAACTAGAGTAGGAAAAGTTTCCGAAATAAAATTAATGCATTTTTGGGTTAGCTATGAATTTTTTAAAATTTGATTTATTGCTAAAATTGTCCTATAAAATAAACACCGACTGAAAAAATGGCATTATACGTTTAGTCAAACGCTTATAAAACTGTGAAGGAGTCATTTCCGACCCCATAAATCATATATGTTCATGATCAGCATCAACAGCTGAATCGATCTAGCTATGTACGGTTGAAAATCATTTTTTGAAATTTTGTTCGATTTTTGCAAAAAACGATAAGGGGTTACATCATTAAAATTGTCGAAAATCGACAAAAATGTTCACTTTTTAACGCTTTAAATTGAGTATGCAGTTTTATTGCCATAATAAAAACTTGAGGGAAAGGTTTCCGAAATAAAATTAATGCATTTTTGCTTTAGCTATGAATTTTTTAAAATTTGATTAATTGCTAAAATTGTCCTATAAAATAAATACCGACTGAAAAAATGGCACTATACCTTTAGTCAGAAGCTTATAAAACTGTGAAGGAGTCATTTCCGACCCCATAAATCATATATGTTCATGATCAACATCAACAGCTGAATCGATCTAGCTATGTACGGTTGAAAAACATTTTTTTAAATTTTGTTCGATTTTTGCAAAAAACGATAAGGGTACATCATTAAAATTGTCGAAAATCGACAAAAATGTTCACTTTTTAACGCTTTAAATTGAGTATGCAGTTTTATTGCCATAATAAAAACTTAGAGTAGGACAGGTTTCCGAATTAAAATTAATGCATTTTTGGGTTAGCTATGAATTTTTTAAAATTTGATTTATTGCTAAAATTGTCCTATAAAATAAATACCGACTGAAAATATGGCACTATACGTTTAGTCAGAAGCTTATAAAACTGTGAAGGAGTCATTTCCGACCCCATAAATCATATATGTTCATGATCAACATCAACAGCTGAATCGATCTAGCTATGTACGGTTGAAAAACATTTTTTTAAATTTTGTTCGATTTTTGCAAAAAACGATAAGGGTACATCAATAAAATTGTCGAAAATCGACAAAAATGTTCACTTTTTAACGCTTTAAATTGAGTATGCAGTTTCATTGCCATAATAAAAACTAGCACAGGAAAAGTTTCCGAATTAAAATTAATGCATTTTTGGGTTAGCTATGAATTTTTTAAAATTTGATTTATTGCTAAAATTGTCCTATAAAATAAATGGGACTGAAAATATGGCACTATACGTTTAGTCAGAAGCTTATAAAACTGTGAAGGAGTCATTTCCGACCCCATAAATCATATATGTTCATGATCAACATCAACAGCTGAATCGATCTAGCTATGTACGGTTGAAAAACATTTTTTTAAATTTTGTTCGATTTTTGCAAAAAACGATAAGGGGTTACATCATTAAAATTGTCGAAAATCGACAAAAATGTTCACTTTTTAACGCTTTAAATTGAGTATGCAGTTTTATTGCCATAATAAAAACTAGAGTGGGACAGGTTTCCGAAATAAAATTAATGCATTTTTGGTTTAGCTATGAATTTTTTAAAATTTGATTTATTGCTAAAATGGTCCTATAAAATAAATACCGACTGAAAATATGGCACTATACGTTTAGTCAGAAGCTTATAAAACTGTGAAGGAGTCATTTCCGACCCCATAAATCATATATGTTCATGATCAACATCAACAGCTGAATCGATCTAGCTATGTACGGTTGAAAAACATTTTTTTAAATTTTGTTCGATTTTTGCAAAAAACGATAAGGGTACATCATTAAAATTGTCGAAAATCGACAAAAATGTTCACTTTTTAACGCTTTAAATTGAGTATGCAGTTTTATTGCCATAATAAAAACTTGAGTAGGACAGGTTTCCGAATTAAAATTAATGCATTTTTGGGTTAGCTATGAATTTTTTAAAATTTGATTTATTGCTAAAATTGTCCTATAAAATAAATACCGACTGAAAATATGGCACTATACGTTTAGTCAGAAGCTTATAAAACTGTGAAGGAGTCATTTCCGACCCCATAAATCATATATGTTCATGATCAACATCAACAGCTGAATCGATCTAGCTATGTACGGTTGAAAAACATTTTTTTAAATTTTGTTCGATTTTTGCAAAAAACGATAAGGGTACATCATTAAAATTGTCGAAAATCGACAAAAATGTTCACTTTTTAACGCTTTAAATTGAGTATGCAGTTTTATTGCCATAATAAAAACTTGAGTAGGACAGATTTCCGAATTAAAATTAATGCATTTTTGGGTTAGCTATGAATTTTTTAAAATTTGATTTATTGCTAAAATTGTCCTATAAAATAAATACCGACTGAAAAAATTGCACTATACGTTTAGTCAGAAGCTTATAAAACTGTGAAGGAGTAATTTCCGACCCCATAAATCATATATGTTCATGATCAGCATCAACAGATGAATCGATCTAGCTATGTACGGTTGAAAATCATTTTTTTAAATTTTGTTCGATTTTTGCAAAAAACGATAAGGGTTACATCAATAAAATTGTCGAAAATCGACAAAAATGTTCACTTTTTAACGCTTTAAATTGAGTATGCAGTTTCATTGCCATAATAAAAACTAGCACAGGAAAAGTTTCCGAATTAAAATTAATGCATTTTTGGGTTAGCTATGAATTTTTTAAAATTTGATTTATTGCTAAAATTGTCCTATAAAATAAATGGGACTGAAAATATGGCACTATACGTTTAGTCAGAAGCTTATAAAACTGTGAAGGAGTCATTTCCGACCCCATAAATCATATATGTTCATGATCAACATCAACAGCTGAATCGATCTAGCTATGTACGGTTGAAAAACATTTTTTTAAATTTTGTTCGATTTTTGCAAAAAACGATAAGGGTACATCATTAAAATTGTCGAAAATCGACAAAAATGTTCACTTTTTAACGCTTTAAATTGAGTATGCAGTTTTATTGCCATAATAAAAACTTGAGTAGGACAGGTTTCCGAATTAAAATTAATGCATTTTTGGGTTAGCTATGAATTTTTTAAAATTTGATTTATTGCTAAAATTGTCCTATAAAATAAATACCTACTGAAAATATGGCACTATACGTTTAGTCAGAAGCTTATAAAACTGTGAAGGAGTCATTTCCGACCCCATAAATCATATATGTTCATGATCAACATCAACAGCTGAATCGATCTAGCTATGTACGGTTGAAAAACATTTTTTTAAATTTTGTTCGATTTTTGCAAAAAACGATAAGGGTTACATCATTAAAATTGTCGAAAATCGACAAAAATGTTCACTTTTTAACGCTTTAAATTGAGTATGCAGTTTCGTTGCCATAATAAAAACTAGCACAGGAAAAGTTTCCGAATTAAAATTAATGCATTTTTGGGTTAGCTATGAATTTTTTAAAATTTGATTTATTGCTAAAATTGTCCTATAAAATAAACACCGACTGAAAAAATGGCATTATACGTTTAGTCAGAAGCTTATAAAACTGTGAAGGAGTCATTTCCGACCCCATAAATCATATATGTTCATGATCAACATCAACAGCTGAATCGATCTAGCTATGTACGGTTGAAAAACATTTTTTTAAATTTTGTTCGATTTTTGCAAAAAACGATAAGGGGTTACATCATTAAAATTGTCGAAAATCGACAAAAATGTTCACTTTTTAACGCTTTAAATTGAGTATGCAGTTTTATTGCCATAATAAAAACTTGAGTAGGACAGATTTCCGAATTAAAATTAATGCATTTTTGGGTTAGCTATGAATTTTTTAAAATTTGATTTATTGCTAAAATTGTCCTATAAAATAAATACCGACTGAAAAAATTGCACTATACGTTTAGTCAGAAGCTTATAAAACTGTGAAGGAGTAATTTCCAACCCCATAAATCATATATGTTCATGATCAGCATCAACAGATGAATCGATCTAGCTATGTACGGTTGAAAAACATTTTTTTAAATTTTGTTCGATTTTTGCAAAAAACGATAAGGGTACATCAATAAAATTGTCGAAAATCGACAAAAATGTTCACTTTTTAACGCTTTAAATTGAGTATGCAGTTTCGTTGCCATAATAAAAACTAGCACAGGAAAAGTTTCCGAATTAAAATTAATGCATTTTTGGGTTAGCTATGAATTTTTTAAAATTTGATTTATTGCTAAAATTGTCCTATAAAATAAATGGGACTGAAAATATGGCACTATACGTTTAGTCAGAAGCTTATAAAACTGTGAAGGAGTCATTTCCGACCCCATAAATCATATATGTTCATGATCAACATCAACAGCTGAATCGATCTAGCTATGTACGGTTGAAAAACATTTTTTTAAATTTTGTTCGATTTTTGCAAAAAACGATAAGGGGTTACATCATTAAAATTGTCGAAAATCGACAAAAATGTTCACTTTTTAACGCTTTAAATTGAGTATGCAGTTTTATTGCCATAATAAAAACTAGAGTAGGACAGGTTTCCGAAATAAAATTAATGCATTTTTGGTTTAGCTATGAATTTTTTAAAATTTGATTTATTGCTAAAATTGTCCTATAAAATAAATACCGACTGAAAATATGGCATTATACGTTTAGTCAGAAGCTTATAAAACTGTGAAGGAGTCATTTCCGACCCCATAAATCATATATGTTCATGATCAACATCAACAGCTGAATCGATCTAGCTATGTACGGTTGAAAAACATTTTTTTAAATTTTGTTCGATTTTTGCAAAAAACGATAAGGGGTTACATCATTAAAATTGTCGAAAATCGACAAAAATGTTCACTTTTTAACGCTTTAAATTGAGTATGCAGTTTTATTGCCATAATAAAAACTTGAGTAGGACAGGTTTCCGAATTAAAATTAATGCATTTTTGGGTTAGCTATGAATTTTTTAAAATTTGATTTATTGCTAAAATTGTCCTATAAAATAAATACCGACTGAAAAAATGGCATTATACGTTTAGTCAAACGCTTATAAAACTGTGAAGGAGTCATTTCCGACCCCATAAATCATATATGTTCATGATCAACATCAACAGCTGAATCGATCTAGCTATGTACGGTTGAAAAACATTTTTTTAAATTTTGTTCGATTTTTGCAAAAAACGATAAGGGGTTACATCATTAAAATTGTCGAAAATCGACAAAAATGTTCACTTTTTAACGCTTTAAATTGAGTATGCAGTTTTATTGCCATAATAAAAACTAGAGTAGGACAGGTTTCCGAATTAAAATTAATGCATTTTTGGGTTAGCTATGAATTTTTTAAAATTTGATTTATTGCTAAAATTGTCCTATAAAATAAATACCGACTGAAAAAATGGCACTATACGTTTAGTCAGAAGCTTATAAAACTGTGAAGGAGTCATTTCCGACCCCATAAATCATATATGTTCATGATCAGCATCAACAGCTGAATCGATCTAGCTATGTACGGTTGAAAATCATTTTTTGAAATTTTGTTCGATTTTTGCAAAAAACGATAAGGGTACATCATTAAAATTGTCAAAAATCGACAAAAATGTTCACTTTTTAACGCTTTAAATTGAGTATGCAGTTTTATTGCCATAATAAAAACTAGCACAGGAAAGGTTTCCGAATTAAAATTAATGCATTTTTGGGTTAGCTATGAATTTTTTAAAATTTGATTTATTGCTAAAATTGTCCTATAAAATAAATAGGACTGAAAATATGGCATTATACGTTTAGTCAGAAGCTTATAAAACTGTGAAGGAGTCATTTCCGACCCCATAAATCATATATGTTCATGATCAACATCAACAGCTGAATCGATCTAGCTATGTACGGTTGAAAAACATTTTTTTAAATTTTGTTCGATTTTTGCAAAAAACGATAAGGGGTTACATCATTAAAATTGTCAAAAATCGACAAAAATGTTCACTTTTTAACGCTTTAAATTGAGTATGCAGTTTTATTGCCATAATAAAAACTAGACAGGAAAGGTTTCCGAATTAAAATTAATGCATTTTTGGGTTAGTTATGAATTTTTTAAAATTTGATTTATTGCTAAAATTGTCAAATATAAATAGGTAAATATCGACTGAAAAAATGGCATTATACGTTTAGTCAGAAGCTTATAAAACTGTGAAGGAGTCATTTCCGACCCCATAAATCATATATGTTCATGATCAGCATCAACAGCTGAATCGATCTAGCTATGTACGGTTGAAAAACATTTTTTGAAATTTTGTTCGATTTTTGCAAAAAACGATAAGGGGTTACATCATTAAAATTGTCGAAAATCGACAAAAATGTTCACTTTTTAACGCTTTAAATTGAGTATGCAGTTTCATTGCCATAATAAAAACTAGCACAGGAAAGGTTTCCGAATTAAAATTAATGCATTTTTGGTTTAGTTATGAATTTTTTAAAATTTGATTTATTGCTAAAATTGTCCTATAAAATAAATATCGACTGAAAAAATGGCATTATACGTTTAGTCAGAAGCTTATAAAACTGTGAAGGAGTCATTTCCGACCCCATAAATCATATATGTTCATGATCAACATCAACAGCTGAATCGATCTAGCTATGTACGGTTGAAAAACATTTTTTGAAATTTTGTTCGATTTTTGCAAAAAACGATAAGGGGTTACATCATTAAAATTGTCAAAAATCGACAAAAATGTTCACTTTTTAACGCTTTAAATTGAGTATGCAGTTTTATTGCCATAATAAAAACTAGAGTGGGACAGGTTTCCGAAATAAAATTAATGAATTTTTGGTTTAGCTATGAATTTTTTAAAATTTGATTTATTGCTAAAATTGTCCTATAAAATAAATACCGACTGAAAAAATGGCATTATACGTTTAGTCAGAAGCTTATAAAACTGTGAAGGAGTCATTTCCGACCCCATAAATCATATATGTTCATGATCAGCATCAACAGCTGAATCGATCTAGCTATGTACGGTTGAAAATCATTTTTTGAAATTTTGTTCGATTTTTGCAAAAAACGATAAGGGGTTACATCATTAAAATTGTCAAAAATCGACAAAAATGTTCACTTTTTAACGCTTTAAATTGGGTATGCAGTTTTATTGCCATAATAAAAACTTGTACAGGAAAGGTTTCCGAATTGAAATTAATGCATTTTTGGCTTAGTTATGACTTTTTTAAAATTTGATTTATTGATAAAATTGTCATATAAAATAGGTAAATATCGACTCAAAGAATGGTATTATAACTTTAGTCAGAAGCTTGTAGAACTGCGAAGGACTCATTTCCGAGTAAATTGAGTATGCAGTTTTATTGCCATAATAGAAAATAGAGTAGGACAGGTTTCCGAAACAAAATTTATGAATTTTTGGCTTAGCTATGAATTTTTTAAAATTTGATTTATTGCTAAAATTGTCCTATAAAATAAATACCGACTGAAAAAATGGCATTATACGTTTAGTCAGAAGCTTATAAAACTGTGAAGGAGTCATTTCCGACCCCATAAATCATATATGTTCATGATCAGCATCAACAGCTGAATCGATCTAGCTATGTACGGTTGAAAATCATTTTTTGAAATTTTGTTCGATTTTTGCAAAAAACGATAAGGGGTTACATCATTAAAATTGTCAAAAATCGACAAAAATGTTCACTTTTTAACGCTTTAAATTGAGTATGCAGTTTTATTGCCATAATAAAAACTTGCACAGGAAAGGTTTCCGAATTGAAATTAATGCATTTTTGGCTAAGTTATGACTTTTTTAAAATTTGATTTATTGATAAAATTGTCATATAAAATAGGTAAATATCGACTCAAAGAATGGTATTATAACTTTAGTCAGAAGCTTGTAGAATTGCGAAGGATTCATTTCCCAGTAAATTGAGTATGCAGTTTTATTGCCATAATAAAAAATAGAGTAGGACAGGTTTCCGAAACAAAATTTATGAATTTTTGGCTTAGCTATGAGTTTTTTAAAATTTGATTTACTGCTAAAATTGTCCTATAAAAAAAAAAAACACAGACTGAAAAAATGGCATTATACGTTTAGTCAGAAGCTTATAAAACTGTGAAGGAGTCATTTCCGACCCCATAAATCATATATGTTCATGATCAGCATCAACAGCTGAATCGATCTAGCTATGTACGGTTGAAAATCATTTTTTGAAATTTTGTTCGATTTTTGCAAAAAACGATAAGGGGTTACATCATTAAAATTGTCAAAAATCGACAAAAATGTTCACTTTTTAACGCTTTAAATTGGGTATGCAGTTTTATTACCATAATAAAAACTTGCACAGGAAAGGTTTCCGAATTGAAATTAATGCATTTTTGGCTAAGTTATGACTTTTTTAAAATTTGATTTATTGATAAAATTGTCATATAAAATAGGTAAATATCGACTCAAAGAATAGTATTATAACATTAGTCAGAAGCTTGTAGAACTGCGAAGGACTCATTTCCGAGTAAATTGAGTATGCAGTTTTATTGCCATAATAAAAAATAGAGTAGGACAGGTTTCCGAAACAAAATTTATGAATTTTTGGCTTAGCTATGAATTTTTTAAAATTTGATTTATTGCTAAAATTGTCCTATAAAATAAATACCGACTGAAAAAATGGCATTATACGTTTAGTCAGAAGCTTATAAAACTGTGAAGGAGTCATTTCCGACCCCATAAATCATATATGTTCATGATCAGCATCAACAGCTGAATCGATCTAGCTATGTACGGTTGAAAATCATTTTTTGAAATTTTGTTCGATTTTTGCAAAAAACGATAAGGGGTTACATCATTAAAATTGTCAAAAATCGACAAAAATGTTCACTTTTTAACGCTTTAAATTGGGTATGCAGTTTTATTGCCATAATAAAAACTTGCACAGGAAAGGTTTCCGAATTGAAATTAATGCATTTTTGGCTAAGTTATGACTTTTTTAAAATTTGATTTATTGATAAAATTGTCATATAAAATAGGTAAATATCGACTCAAAGAATAGTATTATAACTTTAGTCAGAAGCTTGTAGAACTGCGAAGGACTCATTTCCGAGTAAATTGAGTATGCAGTTTTATTGCCATAATAAAAAATAGAGTAGGACAGGTTTCCGAAACAAAATTTATGAATTTTTGGCTTAGCTATGAGTTTTTTAAAATTTGATTTATTGCTAAAATTGTCCTATAAAATAAATACCGACTGAAAAAATGGCATTATACGTTTAGTCAGAAGCTTATAAAACTGTAAAGGAGTCATTTCCGACCCCATAAATCATATATGTTCATGATCAGCATCAACAGCTGAATCGATCTAGCTATGTACGGTTGAAAATCATTTTTTGAAATTTTGTTCGATTTTTGCAAAAAACGATAAGGGGTTACATCATTAAAATTGTCAAAAATCGACAAAAATGTTCACTTTTTAACGCTTTAAATTGAGTATGCAGTTTTATTGCCGTAATAAAAACTTGCACAGGAAAGGTTTCCGAATTGAAATTAATGCATTTTTGGCTAAGTTATGACTTTTTTAAAATTTGATTTATTGATAAAATTGTCATATAAAATAGGTAAATATCGACTCAAAGAATGGTATTATAACTTTAGTCAGAAGCTTGTAGAATTGCGAAGGATTCATTTCCCAGTAAATTGAGTATGCAGTTTTATTGCCATAATAAAAAATAGAGTAGGACAGGTTTCCGAAACAAAATTTATGAATTTTTGGCTTAGCTATGAATTTTTTAAAATTTGATTTACTGCTAAAATTGTCCTATAAAATAAATAACAGACTGAAAAAATGGCATTATACGTTTAGTCAGAAGCTTATAAAACTGTGAAGGAGTCATTTCCGACCCCATAAATCATATATGTTCATGATCAGCATCAACAGCTGAATCGATCTAGCTATGTACGGTTGAAAATCATTTTTTGAAATTTTGTTCGATTTTTGCAAAAAACGATAAGGGGTTACATCATTAAAATTGTCAAAAATCGACAAAAATGTTCACTTTTTAACGCTTTAAATTGGGTATGCAGTTTTATTGCCATAATAAAAACTTGCACAGGAAAGGTTTCCGAATTGAAATTAATGCATTTTTGGCTAAGTTATGACTTTTTTAAAATTTGATTTATTGATAAAATTGTCATATAAAATAGGTAAATATCGACTCAAAGAATTGTATTATAACTTTAGTCAGAAGCTTGTAGAACTGCAAAGGACTCATTTCCGAGTAAATTGAGTATGCAGTTTTATTGCCAGAATAAAAATTAGAGTAGGACAGGTTTCCGAAACAAAATTTATGAATTTTTGGCTTAGCTATGAATTTTTTAAAATTTGATTTATTGCTAAAATTGTCCTATAAAATAAATACCGACTGAAAAAATGGCATTATACGTTTAGTCAGAAGCTTATAAAACTGTGAAGGAGTCATTTCCGACCCCATAAATCATATATGTTCATGATCAGCATCAACAGCTGAATCGATCTAGCTATGTACGGTTGAAAATCATTTTTTGAAATTTTGTTCGATTTTTGCAAAAAACGATAAGGGGTTACATCATTAAAATTGTCAAAAATCGACAAAAATGTTCACTTTTTAACGCTTTAAATTGGGTATGCAGTTTTATTGCCATAATAAAAACTTGCACAGGAAAGGTTTCCGAATTGAAATTAATGCATTTTTGGCTAAGTTATTACTTTTTTAAAATTTGATTTATTGATAAAATTGTCATATAAAATAGGTAAATATCGACTCAAAGAATTGTATTATAACTTTAGTCAGAAGCTTGTAGAACTGCAAAGGACTCATTTCCGAGTAAATTGAGTATGCAGTTTTATTGCCATAATAAAAAATAGAGTAGGACAGGTTTCCGAAACAAAATTTATGAATTTTTGGCTTAGCTATGAATTTTTTAAAATTTGATTTATTGCTAAAATTGTCCTATAAAATAAATACCGACTGAAAAAATGGCATTATACGTTTAGTCAGAAGCTTATAAAACTGTAAAGGAGTCATTTCCGACCCCATAAATCATATATGTTCATGATCAGCATCAACAGCTGAATCGATCTAGCTATGTACGGTTGAAAATCATTTTTTGAAATTTTGTTCGATTTTTGCAAAAAACGATAAGGGGTTACATCATTAAAATTGTCAAAAATCGACAAAAATGTTCACTTTTTAACGCTTTAAATTGAGTATGCAGTTTTATTGCCGTAATAAAAACTTGCACAGGAAAGGTTTCGGAATTGAAATTAATGCATTTTTGGCTAAGTTATTACTTTTTTAAAATTTGATTTATTGATAAAATTGTCATATAAAATAGGTAAATATCGACTCAAAGAATTGTATTATAACTTTAGTCAGAAGCTTGTAGAACTGCAAAGGACTCATTTCCGAGTAAATTGAGTATGCAGTTTTATTGCCATAATAAAAAATAGAGTAGGACAGGTTTCCGAAATAAAATTTATGAATTTTTGGCTTAGCTATGAATTTTTTAAAATTTGATTTATTGCTAAAATTGTCCTATAAAATAAATACCGACTGAAAAAAATGGCATTATACGTTTAGTCAGAAGCTTATAAAACTGTGAAGGAGTCATTTCCGACCCCATAAATCATATATGTTCATGATCAGCATCAACAGCTGAATCGATCTAGCTATGTACGGTTGAAAATAATTTTTTGAAATTTTGTTCGATTTTTGCAAAAAACGATAAGGGGTTACATCATTAAAATTGTCAAAAATGTATTATTTATTATATTTATTGATAAAATTGTCATATAAAATAGGTAAATATCGACTCAAAGAATGGTATTATAACTTTAGTAAGAAGCTTTTTGAATTGCGAAGGATTCATTCAGAGTAAATTGAGTATACAGTTTCGTGATTGCCAGACGGACAGACGGACAAACGGATATGAGCTAGAGACTGGCTGTTTCCGGATCAAAATATATATACATTTTTGGCTCAGGTGCTTTTTTAAATTTGAAACTTATTACTGAAATTATCATACTAAAATTGATAAAAATTGACTCATTTTAGTCAGAAGGTTGAAACTAAGTGAGGGAGTTATTTCAGACCCTATAAATATTTTTCTACCTTACGTACGGCACTGAGCATGAGGTGAACATATTAACATCTTAGAAATTAACTAACTCAATCTAGGATTTTTGTAATAATAATGAAGATGCATATGCAACGCATATATCCACAGAGATCTGAATTGAGATAAGCTACATGGTAACACTTTAAGGAAATTATTTAAATAGAACCCTTCTACAAAACATCCCGCAGGCTAAAAGGTTAAATTTGATCAAATTAACTAAGTTTACTTATCTTATAGGAATCAAATTAAAAAATAAAATTAGTAATCCGTACAATTGTTGTTCAATGAATGGTTTTAATTTTACAAACTCCAAGACATGTGCTTAATGTAAATTTATAATTACAATTATGAAAGTTTATAAGATTTTGGTAATAAGGAAAAGTCGGTTTTGATGAATATCCAGATCCTAGAACTTGTTGTTCTCGACGAAACGACGGCGCTCGCGTGCACGAAACTCGCGACGTGCCGCCGGCGCATTTCCCTGGGGATTGCGAATGATATAATCCTTTTCGCAATGGTCCAGCGGATCGTAGGTTCCTGATGGTGGCTCAGCATCCCAGTCCTCAGTAGACTCCACACAGAAATCGGAAGGTTGTGCCTTCTCCTGTGTCACCATGACCGGATTCATAGCCTTTTCTAACGCACACCCATTTGGGCAGACTTTAGCATGCGCCTTCATCTCCATCATGGCGTGGATTTGGGCGCAAGTTGGGCCGCATTGCTCCTTCTGTTTGGAAGAATAGTTGCGTCCGCAGCGTACAAGGTGCACGGCCAGGCGACTGGGAAGCAGGCGATGGTTGCTGTCGTAGGGACAGACCACCAAGTCCTCGAGCTTTGTTCCCGGAATAATGCTATAATTCTGAGACATCGTTAAAGTGTGTTACTTGGAAAAAGAAAAGAAATCGTTGATTTTTATACGTTTATTGAGGCGATTGGGACAAAACCCTATAGGTGTTTATCTTACCTGATATCTTTAAAGTAAATCAGCACGAACGTAGTTTGATATTTTGTCGGACTTGAAGAAATCAAAGACTTCCCTTGGAAATTAAATTATTATAAGATCTCTTAGTTCTGCCGTTGAAGTTTGTTAGTCTAATTGAAGAAGATCATAATATTTTAGTAAAAAACAAAAGGCCAATTCTAAAGCCGTTTTAATATACAAATTTATTATTTGACCTGAACTTAACTTCAATCAATTCAACACCCTTTACCTTTACACACTTTTAATTTTACTTGATATTTTCAAAGGTTTCTGCAGAAAGTTAATACAAACGTTTTTTTTCTGTTGTCGGATTTGAAAAATATACCTGACTATTCGTATGGCTTCTGACATTAGAGCTAGGTGTTACTCGATTTCCACATTGGTAACATAGAATTGTTTGGGTTGTCGACCAGTGTACATTCTGTTTATCTAATATTTTTGCTAGCCAGAAATAATAATAAGTGTTTGACCATCAATGCCCAACCTTAGTGACCGTTATTTACAGAAATTCCTTTACAAATTCAAGCTCATGGTGTGGAAAAATCGGGAATCACAAGCTTGAACCATAGCACCCAAAGCTCAAACGCAAAGAGGGAAATTGTGTAAACGTAATTTACAGACAAGTAAAATGTAAAGAGTTATTAAGTAGTAATGATGCTTGTAAAAACATAATCTAAAACTAAATATGTAAATTACAGCCGTCCTTTTTATTTAAGTTTATGGAAAAGTATTTAATTCGTTTCAGCTTGTCTTTTTAAAACCAGTAAAGGATACAGTTATTATAAATATAGCTTAGTTTTAAGCAAACATATTTACATATATATGATAAATAACATGAAAATATATCCATCTGTCTTTCTACCTTAATGATAGCTTTGGTAAGGAATCATGGCCTAAGCTATAGGTTTTCTGGTGTCTTTTTCCACTAAGTTTTTGATTCACCTAGTCCTAGTCGCCTAGTCCTAGCAATTCTCATTCATTATTCTTAATCATTAATAAACTGTATTAAAATACAAAATAGGTTGTAGTGAGTACAAGCTACAACAATTTTCCGAACCTACTAATGTCCACCAAAATCTCTACCTTGACTTCACTCGGGATAGTAATCTTTGCCTTTGCTTTCGCAGCAAACTCTTATCTTTTCTGGCCTCTCTCAACGTGTGTATCTTACACAAAAGCGAAATCAAAAACTAAAAAAAAAAATTGTCTTCGTTATTAATAAGCAAACTATTTATCCCTTAATAATGCACATTATCGGTAACAAACGCTTGACCGACGGGGAGGTGGAGGAGTTGAACGTGTGGCTCGAAAAGAACGAAATCAATAGCAAGAAGCTACGGCGTGATTTCTCCGATGTCCTGCCCCTCGCCGAGATACTGAAGCGCAACCATCCCCGACTTATCGACCTGTACAACTACCCAAAGAAGTGCAGTGTCAATCTGAAGCTGGTCAACTGGGAGACCTTCAACTACAAGGTGATGTCGAAATTTAATCTGTCTCTCAGCAGGGAACTCATGGAGCTCCTGGCCAACGGCATCGAAGGCGCTGCCGAAGTGCTGCTCTATGAGGTGATCCGGCTGGAGAAGCGGCAGCGCTTGGAAGAGGAACGCAATGCGGTGTTGCGGCAGGAGCGAGTCTGGGAGGAGAACGATGAGGTTAAGACCATATTGGTGAACAAGCAGATTGGCGACGCCATCGTTCAGGTGCCCCAGAAGATGATTCTATACTCCATATACGAGGAGGTGAACCGCGAATGCAAGGCCAAGGACGATATCATCGATACGTTCCAGCAGCGGCTAATTCACATGGAAAACATTCTCAAATTAAAGACGGAACGCATCGACGAGCTTCTAATGCAAATGGGAAAACTACCGCAGGAAAATACCACCAAGGACTATAGCCGCAAGCATTGCAGTCTGGGTATCCTTTCGTCCCAAACTTCGGACAGCATCATGTAAACCAGCATGGGCTCTTTGCAAAATATATTAATTCCTTTAACGTTTATATTTTTCAAAATCTTAATGCGATTTTTTTAAAATAAATAACGAACGACTTGTGACGTTGAAAGGTAAAGATGTGTATGAAATATCCTAAAATTAACATTCAAACAAATAATGATGTACAAAAATAAACTTAAAAGGTACAAAGTAGTGACGAATTTTATACTTAAGACCAATGTTAAAATAACATAATGTAGTATAATATTATTTCCACATGAAGCGAATCTGAGAGTAGCTTGTTAGTTCTCATATTTAAAGTGATAATTGTAATTGTAAATTATATTTTTCTTTAATCAGTTGGCGACTCAAACTTTTTTTTTGCCATGACTATAATGCAATTGGGCAACATGGCGCCTGCGTAATATTTATCTTTTCCATTCCATAGGAATCGCCGCCATCGAACACCAGATTGTCTTTCATTTTAAGCGATGTCCTTGCTCATTAGGCGGCCAAATGTCAAATGTGAAAAGCAAATACAGCTGAACAAATGGAATTTAAAATATTCCGAGGGGAAAGTCACACCAGAAACAGGGAGAGCCTTTTTAAATGTATATACTTTTGAAATATAAAAAAGTGTACCCAGGATTAAGGCCGTAACTGTACATTCGCTTGAAAGATGTAAATTATTTGGATATTTTTAAAATTACACCTAAATGTCATGGTTTGTGGACTTTGATTTGAATAGACTTCTCACTAACTGACCACTACCTAATGCCTACAAATATTTTTGACAGTTAAGATGAACGCAATGTCCGACTTTTCATATCCTGCATCGCTATGTGTGACTTTGGGTTGATTTAGGGACCAACTACGTAGGCGCCGCCTACTGATGTGTGTATGTGTGTTTGTGTGGGATGCGTAGGTGAAAGGCTAACCAACAACAACTTGCCCAATTCCAATTCCAGCGAATGGCAGCCAGCTAGCATAGCTTTAAATCACCGCGACCCCGACCCGCTGACGTCACAGGTAGCCAGGAAAATTGCGTTGGCGCTAAAGCTTAAGCCTAGACCCAAACCTGAGGGACAGCCGGCTAGCTGGAAAAGCTTCCGATTGAAGAAGCAACAGGAGCAACCAGTTGAGGTTGAACGGGAAATGCCGACATGGTTGACTTCGTGGAGCATCCGAATCGACTCGGTTTCCGTTTCAAATTCGGGAGCGTTTCGGCTTTTGTGGATGGCTATAAAGCGAGTCGTAAGCCTCGGGAACGTTGCATTCGTTCGGCGCGCTTCGAAAGAACCTCAACTGACAGCTGAGAAAAGATACAGAACCCTAAAGGAAATTCAAAAAAATAGTTTTCAACTGCACTCCGTGTGTTTTTGGAGTTCAACTGTTTTCCCCATTTTCTGTTTTGTGGGGAAAAAGTGTAGTATACATTTGTGCGCTCCCATTTGAATAGAATTGAAAGACTAAAGTTAAAAAATCCATTAAAATCAGTGCTCGCATTATTTGAATTTAAATACTAAACAGTGTTGAATTATATAACAGGTGAGCTATAAAATAACAATATTTAAATGTTCTCGAAAGAACAGAATAGCTTATTCTTTTAAAATATACAAACACTTTTCCTTCGCGATACTGCAAATATTATAAGAATAAGAAGAAAAGTATCAAATACATATTTTGAGAAGTGAACTTTTGATAAACTTAAAAAACTTTATAAACTATAGAAAATAATAATTTCAGCTACTAATTGGTCTTAGTTTTTAATTCAATTTTTATAGGGACAATGTTGATACACTTAATTAATACTTTTACTGTGCACTTATGATATTTTCTGAAATTATTGGTTATATATTAAATTAGAAAATTATTATTTTCATTTATATAGACAAAATTGCAAATACAAGAAAAAAACAACAACTTATTGCCTTTAGACAGCAATCATAAAGTATTCAAAGTATTTATGTTTTGTTCACAGTCTGGCTGCTTTTAAAGTTAAAGCCGCTGTTACCCATATCAAAACGACATTAGCTACTTTGCCAAACAAAACTCATAAAAGACCAATAATTGTCAATCAATTTAAAACTGACTTTTAGAGTGTAAAAAAAATGAATAACCTATTACCAGTGCCTGAAATTATTTCGGGCTTGATTCAGTAAAATGAATAAGCTTGGTCAAGTTTCAATAGGTTTAAAAAACAAACAAAAGAAATAAAATAAGTAGACGGTATAGCCTTTTTTCCTTGTTGTGTCTTGTACTACCTTACAGGGTATTATAAACTCAGTCAGAAGCTTGTAACACTGTGAAGGACCCATTTCCGACCCTAAAAATCATATATATTGTTGATCAGCAACGACATGAGAAAAATTAAATGTTAAATTTTTTTATAAATAAAAAATATAAAAGGGGATAAATGAAAAAATTGGAAAATTTGACAACAAATTTTAACAAACTTTATTGACCTAAACAAAACTAGCATAAAATAGCTTTCCAAATAAAAAATTTACTTTACGGGTTTTAAAACTTTGAGTTATCGAAAATATTGACTTCTTTATTCGTTTTCTCACATAATTATACAAATTTTGTTGTATAATTTTATTTATCTTAAAAGTTTTATTATCCAAACACTATATCCAAGTTTCTTCTATGGAATAACATTGTCATTACGCAGCAAAAAAAAAACAGGCAAACACACAAGGTTTCGAATTAAGATTGTTATTCAATGATACGAATAGAACCGAATTTATAAAATTGTTGGGTTTCCTTCAGCTTGGGACTCCCAAAAGAGAAGGAGGCGTTAACTTTAATGACACATGGCTAATAAAATGCGGAAACAGAAGTGGCACAATCAGATGAAAACACAAGACAGGAACTCAAGTAATTTAAACAACATAATGCTGTGGCAGATTGGGCACGCCTCTTGTAGATGACTATCAGAACAGGGATTTTACATAATTTGAATACAGACATGTCCAAAACAAATATACATTTGATAAAACCAAAAAATTAGAAAAGTATTAGAAGCATTATAAAAATATATTTAACCCTATGCAATGTGGTAGAGAAATTATTTTGGTAATAATACCATTTAACCTCAATAATGCCAGCTAGATATTTTAGCCTTATATTAAATATATATTCACTACCAAAATATTACCAAATTTGAACTTGAAATATACAATAAATATAATAAAATATTAATAAAACAAAACTTTATAACTTTATATATTATTTTTATAATCAAGAAAGAGCAGCAACGTGTTGCTATAATAATTAAAAGTTGTGAAGCATAGTCCTAATTTTTTGTATATTTTTTATTATGTATACATTTTATACATCAGATATCTTTTCCTTAAATCCCAAGGGCGCATGATCTAACAAGCTCAACAAAATCTTATTGACCTTTAAAATTTTTTAGATTTGTTACATCTAGTTAAAAGAATACTTAACTTTTATACGGATCCTGGGCCCCATTCGGCTTTGTTAATACTGTATGTCAATATTTCGCATTGACGCCATTCAGGACATTCCCTATTCCCGAACTTAACACAGGAATTTTCTAAAAGTTCGTTTGTCATTTATAATGCAAAATGGGTCTCGAGTGTATTTCCGTGTTTTCCGTTTTTTCAGGGACAACCCAAATCCCGTTCGCAGCCAGTTAGCCAGGGTTGTTAGTTAAACTTTTCAATATTTCATTTGCTAGTCAGTTATTTCTGGAACTGCACTTTTGCTGGGCCAAAAATAGGATGAAAATGCAATGTACATAGAGTATTAAAACATTTGTCATCAGTTTCCGCCCATCACACACATCCGTTGCCAAAATGTGTTGGCCAAGTCACTTTTGCATAAATAATTGCAACAGGTGAGGCCACACAATATAACATCGGGAATTGCATTAATTAAACCGATGTGTATGCATTTTGTAATTAATTTTGACACATTTGCCCGGCTTAGGCAATTTACCTGGATTAAAATTTGATTGTTCCCATTTAATTATTTAAAGGCTGAAAATGTAATATTAATAATTTAGAGCGTAGGGTATGAAAAGCCAAAAGTTCCGGTAATAAAAGAACAACTGCTCCTTCGGTAATAATGTATGTGACCTGCCACAAAGTTTAAATCGAAACAGATCCGAATTATTCAAATTCAATTGCAGTCACTGTGTGAGTGTGGGTGGGTGTGTAAGAGTGTGTGTCGATATTGATTTGAGTTAGCAAGTCAACAATAATATGGAGGCTCGGACCCCGGCTCGGGGTGCAAACTGATTTACAAATGCCAGACAGAAGTGTCGGGCCCAGCAGAAGCCGTCGGAAAATGTTTTTCCTTGGCTTCCGGCGAATGTCAATGCCACAATTTTGGGGCACGCACACTCACAAACATCACACACTGTGGCATTCAGCCACAACAAACAAACGAAAACAATCAAATGAAGAAGTTGTTACAATAACATGGCCGCAGGCGGAAAATCGGGAGGCATTATATTCCCACCGAGGTGGGGTGGCTAGGTCAATCGAGGGACGGCACCTGGCGGTCAAATAATTTATCTTGTCTTGTCTTGTGAAACTTAATTAGCTGCCCCATGCAATTTTCCGCCAAATTAAACTGACAGAAAAAGGACGGGATAGGATATAATGAAATTAAAACCAAAGGCAGAACTAGTTGCACCTTTTATATCCCACTACATTGTGTAATTAAGCCGGGGATTGAGGTGTCCCTTTTAATGGTTTCGGCCCGTAAGGTCCAATTGTGCCGCAAGAAATCCAGATGTCGTTTTCAAACCAACCGAATATGATAAAATATGTATAGATGACAGGCGAGCAATCAACAGGTGCCAGCAGTTTACCTCCGAGCTTCCGCAGGTGACAACAACTCCAGCACAGCTCAAGCACAAGGAATCCTTCGTCCAAACGCCTCCACTTCTGCCGAGGTGTCATAAATTGTAAGCTCTTTATTACATTCTGAACCTGCTCCTGTCTGTCATGCTCCGGCAGGTGAGAAAAGGGTAACGGGTAACGAAGCGAATGGCTAACACACAAAAAAGGAGTAACTTGGGAGTGAATTATTTACCTAGATAGTGTGCCAACATTTGTAATGGATGGCCAGGACGAGACAGGACTAGAAAGTCCCTCTGGGTTATTCAAATTTAAAAGCTATCCATTTCATTTTGCTTTGTATTTTTACCAGATCTCACAGAGTTGGTTCTTGTTTCACAGACTCAATCGAAGCTAAAAAAAATTTATAAATATTATAATTTTACTCATTTAAGATATATATCTTTTAATTAGATATATTATATTAATGAAATTTGCAATCGTCAACCTAGAATAATTTAAAAATTACACAATCTATACCCACTTTATTCAACTTCACCTGAAATTCGATAAGCCCAATGCTGAAAATATTTTCAAAGAATAGAATTATTATAAAGATTTTAAAGCGTAGATTCCTTATCTTGCGTTGAAATATGTTTCTTAAAAGTGTCAATCGAAGCACCTTATGACTCTCTGAAATGTCTCCAGTCTTTGGACTCCTTCAAATGCACTTCATCAAGAAGAAAATCCCATAATAAAAACCAAGTCCAGAAACTCGTATGAACCCAAACAAACATCCCAAACTATTTATTAACTGGACAATAGAGCGCAAATTGGCTTAGACCGCCCTCACACAGGTCACGCCCACCACAGCCAGTTTGAAATTAACCACTTTGCGACCAAGCCAAAGTAATTTGATTCCCTTCTTGGTCTTTCCTTCCATTTACTCCGTTTCCGCCAGATGCCATACAATTTCGTTGTTGGCTCTTCTTTGATTTTGCGCTGCAATCTGAATGTGATAAGCAAATATACTGCAAAATTGGCTAGGACTTGCGTTGCCCTTTAAGATTGTTTTTCTTACTCTCTCTTTCTCTCTCTGCCATTGGGGGTCAATTGGTCCAAGTCATATAGATGGGAAGCAAGTGAATGTACATATATCGCAATTGTTTTGATAAGGAAAATGGATTTCGATATACTGAAGTTCGAGTCACAAGGGAAATTGTAGCTTCTCTATAGCATATTTTAGACTAAACCATACCTGAACTGCCCGTGAATAAAGTGTATTATTTCTATCGTAAATCCAAGAAAGACTCTTTATCTTATAGTAAAATATCGAAAGCTTTATCTTTTGACTAATATATTTAGCTTATTAAATATTGAAAAACATGTTGCATTTTCCGCTAGATATCTATGCAATTCCCACCTCTTCTCGGTAGCATTTTCATGTATCAAATATCAGTGAACTTTTCGCAACACGCGGATAATAATAATTACTTACTTGGCAAAAGTTATTTATTAGAAGCGATGTGGTCGGACCCAGCTTAATTGTGATAATTGCTTAGTTTGTGAACTAGTTTAATTGCTTGTACGTGCTGGATATTGGTGTCCTGTCCACACATCCTTGCCATCTGGTCATTAAATCAGAGTGATGAGCTGACAACAAGCTATCTCCATACTGGATTCTAGGGTTTTCCCTCCCCACCCCCTCCGGTGGGTGTATGGAGCGGGCTTACCACGCCCCTTTAAAACACCGCCCAGCACTAATGAGCTTTCGTCAACGCGGCGTATACGCAATACGTTCAGGGCAGGCCAGAAAGTCGTAATCTGGCAATGTGTTTCTATTTGTCGTTGGCCACAGAGTAACACTGATTTATTGATATGGCCTCGCTAGTGCTCCTATGGCGTTAATTCAAAACCAAAAGTTTATATGAAATAATATTTTGACAGCTTACACAAGAAGCCAATACAAAGAGGTCGTAATTTCTGATGTACAAGAATATTTAAACACATAGAAGCATTACAAATGAAGAGTTTTAGCATGAAAATTGTGGTGAAATGGTTTATCAGAGTTTTTGACTTGAATCAGACTTATTTAAAGGTAAAATAGCAGAATCTAATTTATTTTAAATTTGCCACAATTAATCCAGCCATAGGCCCAGTCAGAAGGTCGGTTATTACCTGTCTTGAGCACATAATTATTTAATGACTTGGTAAACACAAGGGCCAGACACTTTAAGTCCTTCGTTGAAGTGCAACAAGTCCATGGAATATGTAAAGCATTTAAGTTTTAAGCTTTGTGGGCTTAATTAGTCGACACGCTGGAAATGTGGCCCAAGGGCAGGTAAGCCGTTTTTTTTTTGTATTTTTAAAGGCTTGTCAACGGCAAATGTAATTGGCAGTCGGCGGAAACACGAAACAGAAGCTGTTCCAGGAACTTTGCCGCCAAAAAAAGTGTCAACAAGTTGTAATGCCAAAGGTTTTTAGCCACTTAAATGTAATTTCATTAGCTAATTAATTGCCAAGCTCGTTACGTTCCGAATGAGGAATTACCAAAGGGCAAAAGTATTTATAAGCTGCTAACTCGAATAAGTCAGGACCCTCATAAATTGTTTGAGACAATTAGGCATCCGGCACATTAACAGAGCCAGTCAAACGGATTGGCAAATTAATCTTCAGTCTGGTTTTTTATTCGATTCAATTATTCAAATTTGAGGAAGCAGAAGAAAAAAAAGAATCTAATTAAGGCAGATGGTTTTACTGAAAAGTAGAAAATATATGAGCAAATAATTCATTGCTTTTATTCTAATTAATTTTTAGATATGCTAAAATTATTAATTTAGTATGTTCATTATAGGTGGCTTTATTGTAAGGCCTTTAAACCCTTTAAAGTTTAAAAGAAATGCTGAAGGGCAAGTGTTTCAATCTTTTAAGCCTCATATTGAACCCGATATTTTTGTCGGCATTTACTTCTATATATGTTGCACATATTTCTGGGTCGTGCAGTGGCACCTTCCATGCTGTTGGATTGCTCACTTGCAACACCTTCAGGGTCCCAACGCGTCGGTTTGTTGGCCCAGCCAGGCGGACACTCCCGTAAATCAATCAGGCGCACCGGTATTTTTTAATATGAACCAGAAACCGTTCCCAGCTCCTGTCCATCGAGGAATGCTTGGATTCCGGGTCAAAGCAGAAAGGAACAAAAAAATAACATAGAGTCCTTATTCATATGCATTGCTTCGAGTGCTTTGCGTGAGTTCGAATGAGAGGTCGATGCATATTCAGAAACTTGTTCTGTTATCTCAATCCATACGGCATGCGATGCATAAATATTAAAAATATATTAAATAAATACCAATCCCATTTTCCACTTTTGTTCTGATTGCACAGCATAGCAATACATTTTTTGGATTCTATTTATTTTGCGCGCTCTATTCCGCATTCGATGAAAACGTGTAAATTCTATTAGTCCCTCGGAGAATAAAAAATTTGAATGACAAATATGTCCATGTGAATTCGATTAGAACGCGTCGCTGAATATTGGCAATGAAACCAATAAGAATCAATGCACATATAGTAGGGAAAGAACCAATCAAAACTAGTTATCAAATTACTCAACCTTTTTGTTTTAAATAAAAAAAGACTTAGTGGGGGAATCAATCCGAAACAAATTTTTCAAGAATAAAGCCAATATGCATTCAATAGTACTTATCCTAGAATTAAATTCTATAAATAAGATTAAAAAGAAAACTGCCCCGAAGTTCCTTCGTTATCATACACAAACAATATGCTTAAATATTCGGCCTGACTTTGTTTAGACGAGTCATGCCGGCATAAGTCGGCTAATGTGTTGGCAAATGCAAAAATAAATGGAATCTACTGCCGCTGGCTTAGCGTAATGCCAAAGAATGTTTACAGTATTCAAATGAACATTGTTACGCCGCCAGGAGTCCACCAACAAGTGCACAACAAGCGAAAATATGCCGGCGAGGAAACTGCTTCTTGCGGAGGAGGAATCGTCTCCCGCCGAATTAAGAGTAAATAAATGTGCCTTGTCCTTGCTCATTTGTTTGCTTTCAATCAAGCAGTAAACAGAGGGATATGTGAGCACTTAAAATAAGCGAATACATATGCTGCTGGGCCCTCGAAATGTAATAAGGAAGAGACCTTTGAAGCAGTCTCTGGCTCGGTATAAATACGAACGTAAATATTGCGTATACGCTGGGGTGTCCATAAAATTACGCTGAGCAGATAAACTCCTGTCGTCCAGCCCATCAGAGCAATTAATATGAGTGAGAATAATTATTCGATGGCGAGTCTGGCCCTTGCTTAATTCTTTGTTCAACTTGGCGGTCTCTTTGCGAGCCGCTTTAAGTGCCGGCAAAATGCTATTCGGTGTCCTAAGGACTTTTTACGGGCGTCTAAAAATTGGGGCGCAATTTGATTTATATAACGTTTTCATTCATGTGCCGCATTTTGTGTGAATGAACACGAATCTGACTCTGTTAGAGTCTTGGTCTGGTCTCCTCGACCAGGGCTGATTTATGCATTTCATGAAATAAATAAAAATAAAAACCGTGCCAAGTGTAACGCGAGGCGTTGATTTTTTCCGAGGGGGAGGTGGGGAGCACGTCAGACGATTTTCAATTATAAAATGAATAAATACAGCATTTTCTGTGCTTAAATAGCTGAAAATCTACAAACGGTTGTAGAATATGTGTCTTGTAATTCAAAATTTAATTGAACAAATAATTCGTTATGAATGAATAATGGTAAAAGAGAAGGAATTAAAGAAATTTAATTTTGTTAACGTAAAACAATTGTAATCATAGGAATTAATTCTTCATTAATTTATTAAAAAATGAAGTAAATCCTTTAGCTAGATTTCCTAATGAGTGTTTCACTCTATATCTTACCCCCTCAAAGTCCCTGAAAAGTTGGCAATCATTTGGGAATTGCCAAGACTTCCCCCTTTAATACATCATTTCACTTTTATTTTGGGTCCTAATGAGCTTTGCAATCAAACGGAAATTTTAAGCAAATATTTGCTGTCCGTTGATTTCGACTAGCCGCCGGCGAAGCTTTGCCTGAAGAAATCAAATAAATTACAATTTTACTCCATCGAGAGTAGAAAGAGCGCGCAAAATCAAAATATCGAAACATTTAAAAATTAATGAGAAAATAATTAAAACATTTTCCGGCAGCAGAGCCGCATGGCCCGGAGTGCAGCGGCAAAACTTTGCTAATTCGCTTACAGCCAATATTTTGAAGTAATTATGAGCTAATTGGGTTGCCTCCGGCAAAGTTTGCACTGGCTGGCCAAGTACGTCACTATTGCGATAAGCGGCATGCAATCGATGTGTTCTCCAGCTATCTTTGCCGGCTACATGCCGCCAGTACATTTTAATATGAGAAATGCTCGTATCTAAATATAAATTGCTCCCTCGAAGCAGAGCATAAATCGGGGAATAATAATCGCTACTTTATCGGGCCATTCCCCCGCCAGCCAAGTTAAAGCCAGATAACTCGGATTAGATAGGACGCTATTGACCAACTTGATTCTCTTTGTTTATACTCGCATTTGGCTGTGTAAGCTGCTACTTTTATTTCTACTGCGGGCAAGTGATTTTCCCATCTAATTGAATCAATCAATGAGCTCATTTTGTGGACAATGAACTTTTCTATATTCTTGTTAATATGTGATCTAATCTGTTAATCTTAGAATAGATTAACTAATCATTTGGAACTACTTAGGTTACGTTACACATTGTTAGATGAGTTTCTTATATTATTTTAGACGATATTAAAAGTTATATGGTATTAATTGTATTGTTTGCTATTAAAATGTTTATTAAATCGCCTTTCAGACCCTATTACCTATATATATTCAAGATCTTTTTTAATTAGTACTTTTTGCAGGAATTCTGGGTTGGGATTTTAAATAATATATTTGTAACAAAGACAACAAAATTTACTAGATTCATACCATCGTAACTGTCCCTTTAAGGTATCCTAAGGGTACAGTTACTATAATTATTGTAATAACTCAAACTATACAAATAAGTATAATCAAACCCAATCTTGTTCTTTGATTTCAAACTATAACTAAGTCCTTCTCTTACCCTTCATCATCCTTTATAAAATACCTCCCAGAAATAAATCACATAAAACATGATCAACTTAAAAATTCCTGTCGCGGTAAATGTCAACAGCTTAACAGCCACTTGAAGAAAAATAATAATATAAATAAAGCCCATTGCACACTTACCCATAAACGAGTGCATGACACGACTATTCGTACATGGCTTTGCGTGTGTCACATAAAATGGCGCAAAGTGGCCATCAAAAAATTGACAGAAAATCGAGGAAGGACGACGGGTGCCGCCGGAAAGCGTGGGTATTAAAATTGAAAATTGAGGAAACACATTTTTCGCATTCCGCACCATTGGGCCACCCAACCATTACCATTGGCTGCTACATTATAATATTTTACTGTGTGCATTAAATGTCATTTCGAATTTATGGTTTGTGGCATATAAATACTGTGTAACAGGTCATATTGAACGAGTAAATGCATTGGGGAATTCCAGACCGACCGACAAGCTCATTTTGCAATTGCAAGTGACATATGGGAGTTAAAACAGGCGTTGGGGCAACCGAAATAGATGTAATATGTCTACAGAATAAGCAAGATATTAATGTTCAATTAATATTTATTGGGAATGCGGCTTTACCTGTTTGAAAGTCTTCCCGGAATAGCATTTGCTTTGTAAATGCGCAGTGTGGTTAATGAAATATTTCCCTTTGAACATGGAGAATGCCACTCATTAAACACATCCGCGACCCAAACCACTAACCGTTTTCTTAGTACATGGTACACGCAACGAAATCGTTAACAAATTTCTAATTTTAAATTATAATTCATACAACTTAATTCTAATTCAATTAAAGTTTTGTTTTTCCTTTGGTGTTTCATTTATTTAGGTTAAATTAAACTTGAAAGAGACGCCACTTGTTCTTGGTCTTAGAAAGGTTCACAGAACTTTTTGACAGTGCATCTGAAGCAACCGGCCTACGCCATCGGTGTTAATAGAACAACTGGCATATGGTTACTGCACATATAGCCGCAGCCTTCATATTGCATTGCAAATACATTAGCAAAACCACAAAATGAGACAGCTGCAAAGGCAGGCCGAGAAGGATGTGTAGTGGCCTCAACTCGAATTGCTCTTTAAGCCGCACTGTTCCGCCGCCGCCGACACACAACTCAATTCAAAATCGATATATCTTTGGCGAACCGATTTGACTTGGTTATTGGTCCGACCTCATTTTCTATTTATCAATGCGACCACTGGACACAGGCACAGTCCACAGTCCCTGCAATTGATTGACGACCCCTAACGGTTTGCTTTCACATGAATTCTTTATGAGCTCAAGTGCCACGTAGCTATCGAGGGGATACTTAGCGTAGGTCAAAGCAGCCCCAGGATAATTACCACAAAAGGTTAATCCAATGCAAAAGTATTATTATCGTAATAGAAGACGATAATACGATAAATGAGGGCTCCTTCATTTTAATTGGAATCTAAAGTTCATACAGAGAGTTCTTTTTAAGTTTGTAAGATGTATGTGATAAGCTGATTTTAGATAACTTTTAAAGACGCATTTTTTATTAATTGCATAAAGTCGTGCTTGGAGGATATTCGGAATCCTTTGGTCCTTGAATTTATAATTCTTAACACATAATTAGGAATACGGGTTCCCCACTGTGCAAAATTCAAAATTGATATGCTGCAGCCAAGTCTGTGTCCGCCAAAGTCATAAGTAAACCCTATCCAAGCGGCGTGGAGCTATTCAATATGCAACAGCTGCGCCACTTTAAGTTGCATGCGGCGTAGGAACTTCCACAGCCTGGTTCTTTTTCGGCCTTCCCACTAATGGGTGCACCCCCAATTTTTTTTTGCTGGTGAAGAAAAAGGAAAACCAAAAGCCGTTGCATAGGCGCTGGCAATTTTCACTGCAAAAGTTGTTTGTCCAACACAGAGTCAGTCAACCCGACCCCACAGACAGGCAGACAGACAGACACAGAGAGTGAGTGGCATATGGATTTCAGTCGGCTTCCTTGCTAATTGGCTGTCGGATTCGGGATGCAAGTTATGTTGTCCTCTCGGAAACTTGATATCTTCGAGCATGCATTTCATATAATGACAACGCCTCTGCACTTTCATGGAAAATTTGATTCAATAGGATCCCAATAAGCTGCCACTTTGTGCCACAATGGGCCTGAAAACCAGTTAAGGACAAAGCGCTTCCGGCTCTCTCATTACATGTCATATTAACGAAAGCCTAATTAAATTCTGGTAATAGGACGCTGTCCGAACTAATTAAAATTGCATCTTCATCATTGATCGATTCCATGAATTACCGGCATATGAAACCCGAAACCTTAAATACTCGACTGCTATTCATGTATTATTTGTGTCATGTGAAATTGCCTGCGGGAATTTCAAGAGTTTTCGCCTCGTTTTCATCTCCCTGGCAATGCACTCAAGCCGCGGCAAAAGCTGAATGTTTTTTTGGGTCAACCCGCTTTTCCTCCCTTTTCCCTACTTCCTTTCCATTCTCATTTTTCCTGTTCTTTTTTTCTTGTGACAGTTTTCGAGCTCTTATTATGTGCTGCTCATTTCGGAGTGGGTGGCGTTTAATGGGCATATTAGCACTTGCCGGAGACTTGAGCAGCTCCGCAGCTGACAAGCAGATTGTTCTGCTTGGCGGAAGTCCAAAAAATGAGCGGAAACGGAAGCAAATAAAACAAGGAACTTTAGAAAAGAATGTTCTCAGGAAGACAACAAGTGGAACTGAGAGATTAATATGGGTAACTAGCTCTAAAGAGCGACGTAAAGTTCTTCTCGTAATCTTAAGTTTATTGTCGTGTTCTTTGCATTTAGAGGGTTAGCTTTGGCTGCCTTTCTTCGGTTGTAATTTGGTTAATAAAATTAATAATATTTATATTAATCAGCATCGTTACCGGTGGTAGTTTAAAGATCTTAAATTTTACTATGTAATAAAACTTTATACAGCCTTAATCTATTTCGTTTAAAAATTAAGAAAGCTATAGTGTTCTTTGGTAATTAAAACTTCATTGGCTTTAAGCGCATATCGTAACAAGCGTGTCATAAAGCTAAAAACACAGAAGAACATTGCGAAAACAACTCTCCTAATGATTCGAATCATAATATTATATTAAACCTTAATATTTTGGAACCCACTTTCAATCCTCTATATATTCCTATATACTCACTTTAAAAGTTATCTATCATAATGTAATCTTTTCTGTGTTCATGCATTGCATTGTTACACTTACTTGGCTCCTTGGAATAATATCAAAAAATTAGTTTATGTACAAAAACAAGGACCTTCATCTTCCTGAATGTGGGCGAAACACTCATCATACAACACAGGAAGCTCGACGCGCGCATGTATAATCTTTCAGCTAGCTGTGCCCATCCATCTCGCACCTGTATTACCTGGGCTAGAATGTCGGGCCAAGACAATTGCCATTGTTCACATGTTGCGCCGGAAAATACGCGGCTGAGAGTGTGAGGGAAGGTGAGCTGGGGACATTTTATTATTATGACGAGTGCGAAGCGTGTCAACAAACATGCAACAGTGAACACACTGTCACTTTGTACACACGCACAGGCAGGGTTGCTGCCACAGCGTGTTTTTCTCCATTAAAAATATAATGTATATTAGATTTTTCTTCAATTTATGTTTCTTTATGTTGAAAATATATTCTAAATTGGAAATTATAGTAAATGATGCTCAATAGATCCCAAATTCATAGCTTATAAGTGTACAATAGAATCTCTTTATTGAATTGAATTGTTGTTGAAATTGTTGAAAACAATACATTTAACGCCTTATGAACACTAATCTCCTTTCTAAGTTTATGTAAGGATCCCTCATGTTCATTTTCCGTCAGAAAAACTACCCACACCAGGATGGGCGACCAACACTGTTCTACCAATTTGCTCTTAGAAGCAAATACTGGCACGGCTTAGCTCATACATAACTATAATTCACTCGCATCATCAACAGCTGCTGCTGCAGTCCTGGTTGCAAAAGGATAAAGGGAGGTAAGGGAGGCACTCATAGGTGTCTGGTGGGAGGTGGGAGGGTGGTAGGGCGGTGACAGGTCGCTCGGGTCAGGCAAATGTGTCAGCAGTTTTAACTAACTGCATGTGTAATTTTAGCTGCATCCGATGTCCTGTCATCAGTTCAAGTCAAGCGTGGCGCACGTGTAATTTGCTAGTGATAAGCCGGTTCAACAGGAGTTTGCCAGCCACTCAATGACCTTGCATACGCCCCTTTCAATTTCCCAGGTAGAGAGAGAGAGAGAGAGTCACAAAACTCGAAGAAAAGTTACTCATAATGACACTAATTTATAGGCTTGGCAACCCAAGATACTTGTTGCATACCATCAGCAGGTGAAATTGGAAAGGAAACTCTAATCAAAGGGGTTAGCTGCCATTGCCGGCTTGTCTTTCTAGACATTTTAAAGCATATATTTTTAGCTTTAACCTTACATACATATCTGATGCCGAAACTGGCCTAGAGAGAGTTAACGACTGTTAACGACTTTAAGGCACGTTTAAATGAGCAAATATTGACCAGAACATGGCCAACGCAACGCAACAGGATAAGGGACTGAAGAAGGCAGGTGCTGGGCCACATTTTGACTAATTGACCTGGGGCCACCGGATGATGGCAGTGATAATCCCGCCAGAGTGCGAGTAGTTCCATGAGGACGTACGAACCCCAAGGCAACCTATTAATAAAGCCAGAGAAACTCTCACGCTTAATTAAGCTATCGATTTGTGGCTGAAAAAATCAAAGAAGAAAATAAACGAATTGAAGTTTGCAGGAGATTTGAAAAGCGAAAACTGGCCGGCAACGTGTGTGTTGAGAGAGTGAGAGACTAATCGATAGTGATTTGTAAGTGAAAATAATCCTCTGGCAACTGAAAGTTTCAGATAATTAGCTTTTAACTGCAAGATTGTCTTTACTGACCACTAAATATTATTAGCTCAAATGTTGTTAGCCGTGACTTTTCTGTTTGAAGAAAACGGACCTTTAGAACTTATGTGTTTTCTAAATTAAGGTACAGTTTTTCAGTTTAATGATCTAATTGATTTCCATATGAGTAACTCGAAGCTAAGTAAATTTTTGTCAAACTTCCAGTGATTAAAGAACCAACCTCCGAGCTCCGGATGATGATTCTTCGTAATCATTTACCGAACTCAACGCATTCACCTGAAAACCACTTGAAGAACCTTTCCAAAAATACTGCAGGTAGATATTTGAATAATGCTCGCCAATCGTAAGTGACAATTGAATGGGCACAAATGCATTTTCACTCTTGTCTAGACGCTTGAGTGTCCCATTTACTCGGTCAGTACGAAACTCACATGGCACTGCCACCCGCTTGAGGTGGCTTTTGTTAGCAATAGGAAATGGGTATCCGGCTAATAGCATTTCGCAGCTTTAGTTTGGGTTTGTTATCCCACCTGCCGAACTTTCCAATAGTTTCCCTTCCACCTGCATGTCATCGCTCACTCAGTTGACCCTCAATGAAGGCGAACAAATGTGGCCAAGTGAACCGTACTGTGGATGCCAATGACATTCAGGTAAGCTAAGTTTAGCTACTTTTGTGTGTGACAAAACTTTCGAATGTTCGTTAAGAGAACTCTGGACATGAGCTTATGTAAATAGCATTCAAACGCTGCCTGGAACACCCCTTTGCGTAATTCCAGAACGACCTGCCTTGCACTTCTTCAAATGCAAATGCTTATACAATTTATGGCAGACAGTCAAAGACAGTGCCATTTCTTTCAATACACTCAACTCACGTTGAGTTGAGTGCGCTCTGCAATTTGTTAATGAAAAGTCTTTGGCGTATCCCTCAGGTTGTGTCTGAGACGGGATCATTAATTACATATATTGAATGCGGGGAGAGTGCCGGCAATCGATCAAAATTAATTTGATGAATGCGTCGCGGAGTCGGTGGCTTTTGGCTTTGGCTCAGGTGGATTAATTGGGACCCTTACAAGTCAAGTTCCCCAGTCCAGTTGCTGGTTCCTGTGGTGCGGTCTAGAAATAAATACAGGGAAATGCCATCTGTTAAGAGCACTTAATATGGCTAATCTGATGACCCTCAAGAATGCCCTCGAGACATTTCATAAATGGTTTATGCCTGAGAGTTTCTTACTTCGGTTGCCAGTGAGTCAAGAAACGTGTGTTATTGGTAGTTAGATTGGAGGGTAGGTATTATTGGGTTATTAATTGCAATAATATTATTTGTGTAGAAAATAAATGCATAGCTAGCAAAGGTGATTCTAAACCTAGGTCTGATCCCTCTTATAGCATCTATATACATGATATAATTGTCATGGTTAAGACTTACCGGTTATCCTTTTTTGTCATTCCTGGAGTAGGCTTTTCATGATATCATTGATTTGAGCTCCTTTCTTGTTATCCAAATGTATGGCATTGGTCAGTTGATATTTTTCGAAGGTCGAAGGGCAATCACTATCACTGCCACTATCACTATAGATGTAAACACTGCGGAGGCCCCGGACAGAATGAGGTCAGTGCGAGGGAAGTGCCTGTATTTATACTCTCCGAGTAAAGGGAAGAGCAGAGAAAGTGGGATCGAGAGGGCACCAGAGAAAAACCAATCCCTAGAGATAGACAGAGAGAGTTAGAGAGAAAGAGATCTCTATATATGCACAGAGAGAGACAGTCAAACATTTAACGATCGTTTCTATGGCAGCTATATGATAAAGTCGTTCGATCCGTTCCTTTCAAACTAACATACGATTGAGAGTATATAAAATATTTTCTGTAAAAAGTCAGTAAGATAGCTTTAAAGCTGAGAGACAAGTTTGCGAAAAAACTAACAAATAGACGGACATGGCCAGATCGACTTGTTTAATCAAGAATATATATACATTATATGCTACATTAGATAGTAGCCAAAGGTAATGTTTTTGAAAATCCAGAAAAATACTAGCCCAATAAAAAACCATCGATTGTTCCACCTTGAGTAAAAGTTCAGCTTAGATGATATTTTGTGATTGCTTTAGTTGAACATACAAACCCACTTTAGGCCTCAAATTGAAAAGGAAACCCATCGATTGTTTCACTGCACTTCAACCGCATTCGACACCAACTTTCAGTTGGTAAGTAGTTAAAAATGAAGCCAGAAGGCTTTGCAAAACTGGCCAACGACAAACAACATTCTCAACTTACAGTGAATAGCAAATAGAGCCAAAGACAGAAAAGTGCCCTACTACCCAGAGCTTAGTGTGAAATTTGCTCAAATGAGAAGGGGTGACGGAGCAATGAAAAGTGTATGTAAGCCCAAGCCATTCACCTCGAATGACCAACTGCATGTCACATCAGTGCTGTCAGTAACTTGAATAAACAAGGAGTTCTTTGAAGCTTTAACAAATAACATAAAAAATAAACTTAAAAGTTGTTAGAACACAAGAATGGAAATACAGTTTGTATGGAAATTGTAAAATTTGTCTCTGGCCGAAGACCTTTGTAAATTTGGCAGCACTGTGCCACATTACAGTTCACAATTCAACCAACTGAAGCTACCAATCGACCTGACCGCAATCCAAGGTCCCTCTACCCTCTCCTCTGGCTGGGGTCCTCTGGCCGGGCTCCTCCTCTGGGGCTAGACATCTGAGTGGCTCGAAATCCCCAGCAATTTGTCGCAACAACTCGCATTACATTACAAAACGATGTGCAAATAGAAACGGCTACGAGGGCGGCAAACTAAAGGGATTTGCCATAATGGTTGCCCCAAAGTATCCTTGGGGTTTTGGTCTGGGTTTTGCTTTTTGCTATTTTCTCACTTGCCATGGGATCCGTACCGATTCTACTATTAAATAAAGGCGCCAAACCAGCGGCGGACAAAGGAGGAGAAGTGTCGGGGATCGGGCTTAGTTTGGGTTTACTCAGTTTACCATTCATATTTGGCGGAGCATTAAGTTTTATTTCGTAATTGCAGTCTCTTCCTGTCCTCTGAACAATTCCATTGACTATTCTGTGACATATCCGCTCACAGGTCCTTCCGCTCACTTTGCATTTCCATTGTTCGAAATGTGTTTTTACAATGACTGTCTTTGTAATCGTATTTTAATTAATAAGAACACGATGCGGAAAATGTCTGGAATTGTGTAAGCTGCATTAAACTCGTATAGTTTTTAGGTGTCTAAAAAAACACATTTCACTTGGCAATTGATTGGAATTTTGTTTCCATTTCACATGGCTGTAAATGTAGTTTTTCGTTTAAATAATCATTACTTAAACAGAAATTAGAATTTACATAGAAAAATTCATTTCCTGCTAATCTAGGATTTATTTTTATTAGTAAATTGTTAAAATACAATTTAATCTAAATTTTCTGACTAAAAACTTATGATTTGATATTAATAATTTCGCAATAACTACAAATATTTCTTGTGAACTGCATGTTGCCTATATTTTCATTTCCTTTGTTAATTTATGTAATGCTTTAAGGCTTGATTTTAATATTTTCTAACAATAACAATATAAATGCAAGAGAATCAATATTCGTGGAGGCTTTTTACGATGTCAACATGTGTTGTAGTTTGGTTTTCAATGTCATGAGATTTTCTGTATATTGGGTTTCATTACTCTTTAAGTAAATGGCTAGGATTGATGGAGGTGTTTTTACCACAGAGGAGCTATATTCAAGCTTATTCTTAAGTATTTTTGCGACGGAATTAAAACTTAGTACCATCAGGTCCGACGAGTAATCAAAGGCCTTAAATTCTAAACATTTTGCAGGCGCAATACTATTATGTTAGCCATGTAAAAGCAAGTCAAGAATTATGAAAATTATGTTAAGTCTTAAACATTTTTCTCAATTAGATGAGTGATATCTGCTTTGTTTCTGTGTATCATAAAATGAGTGCTAAGGAGCCCATTAGGATCATTACTGGGACAGCCGCAAATCATAGAGCAAGAACCGAATTCACAGACACCTCACGGCTCTTTTGGGACCAAATGTGAACAAACCGTACCGTACCGCATGTTTGTCAACATAAAAAATACATTTGTGTCTGCGAAATGCTGAAATTGTGTATATGGCGGACAGTGTGCTATTCTGTATTGTATTTGGGCACGTTCCACGTTCCACACGACACATCTCACATCTTCGGTGTCCTCAGGGAGCCGTTCCATTTCTGCCGGGCGTTTCGAGCTTCAATCTGAAAACGAAAAAAACTCAAGGATTTCCCTTTCATAATTCATAAACTCGATTTAAAGTTGAAGCAGGCAAGTGGAAAAGCGGAAATCGCTCAACGGCAACAGCTGTGCTCCGCCGACATCTTCATCTCGTGTCGCCCAATCGCGAAATTATTTATGATTGTCCGGATATGAAATGAATGGAAAGAGTTCATGCTAATTAACTTGCCAAGGAAAAGTTGCGTGCGAATTGGACAACAATTTTAATTGCATTCTACAGGTACCGAAGAACGGGCTCTCCAAAGTCAAATCGATTCCAATAATAGTGAGTAAATGAGTTCCAGACTGGAAACTAATTTAAACTGAAGGCTCAGGATTGGGGATGGCAAGAAATGTCGATAGATTGATAGAATATAAAGTATACAAATCGATATTTAAATAGATGATATAAAGCGAGACATTTTCGAATATATCGGAGTGGTTTCAGACTGCGTCTTTCACCTGTTTTAATTTAGTTATATTTATTAAGAATATAGATTCAAAGATTTTTATTTAACATATGATGTTTTGATATTTCCAGTTTCATATATAATATTTTAGACAGGTTACTCAGCATGATATTTCCGTTAAAATATCAAAAAGCGTACACATCCCACTCAAAATAATTCCTTGTTTGCGTCACAATATAGGATTAAAGCAAACATTTTGAACAGATATTTAGGCATTAAAAGCTTTTGCTATAAATATATCTATATGTTCCTTGTGCGTTGAGTAAATCTCGTTCTTCAATTTTAATTTGCTGACCAGCACGTTCACTGTCTCGCCCAAAAGTTTTGCTTGCTCTTGAACTCCCCGGCGCTATGATAAAAAAGTTTTGATTTGCTGCCGTTTTATTATTTGTTGCCCATGCAAATTGTTGGCGACACTTAATTTTGTTTGCAAATACTTTTGCATATTTTTAGGGTTGACTCAACAGCAGAAACAAAACCAAACTGTTCAAATTGTTGAACAAGTTTGGCCATTATTCAATGAAAATAAATCTAATACATTTTTTTTCCACCGAAATAGAAGTGGAATACAGTGTTGTAACACTAGAAAAAAATATTAGTTTATCTTTGCTATCATTTGGAATAATTTCAATTCTCAAACAGAATTCGTAAAATAAATAAATCTAAAATCTGTAAACAAATGATTAAGCTTCAATGTAAAAACAATGGCTCATTGATTACATATATTTTTGCCAACGATTTTCCACCACTCCAGTGTTCATCCTTGAATATTTTACCCCGGCCATAATTTGCCTTATCGTTTTCCAGCACTCACCGAGTCCTTTGCCGGGGTCTCCTCCACTGGAGAGTTATTTAATTAATTAACACAAACTGTCGCTTGTTCACGCTTCAGTGTGCCAACGATGTTAATGGGCTTTCAATTATGTGGGGAACCCCCGACCAAGGTGGCGCCCGAGAGTATGCAAAGCCAAACAAACTACGAAATAACATTGGTCTTTGCTTGTCGCGAGAGTAGATGGCACCGAAGTCCCAAGGATGTCCTCGACTGTCAGTCAGCAGGCAAGAAATAAAAGCAACTTTTCACAAACTGTCACAGGGATTTTGTCCATTTGATTGCGTGTGTAATTACAGCGGAACGCCCACTTGTCCTTTCCTCCTCTCAGTTCAATTTCAAGTTTTTGTCCAGCCGTAAAACGAAAGAAGAAAAAAAAAGGTCAAAGGCGAGTCGGGACAAAAAGCAGGAAGGAAGGTACCACCGGCATTAAGCTCCTCCGACAAAGTGATTTGGAGTTTCACATGAAATTGGAATTGAAACAGCGAATTTGGACATTGACAAGTCTGAGGCTTCAAGGGCAACACCATTGACTTCAAAAGGACGACATTATTTCTCCCCTCAATCGATGGTCAAATGTGAAACAATTTTGTGGGCAAAGCATAAATCCATATAACAGAAAAAAGAAATCGTTCACAAAGAAGTTATTTTATTTTTAAAAAAGAAAATCATTTTACTACAAAAGACTGTCTGCCAAAAAGTCTGAGTCCTCTTCTCTTTCCTTCGCGGAGAGTGCTCAAAAATGTATAAAAGCCTAACTCTCATTAGCTAAGCCTGAAAATTCAAGCCACTAAGCTGCTGCTTAAAATAATACAGAAAAAGAAACACTTGACTTGAGTCGGGCATTAGCGTCACAAGCCGCTTACACAATAATGAAAGCCTACTGCTTGAGCATTCATTTGTAATTAGAGCATAAATTTCAATTTCACGCTTGCCACCACAGAATAGCGAACAGTTTTCCGGAAAAGCCTCCAGCCTCCAGTCTCCTGCCTGCTGTCCATTGTTAGGCAACATTTAACATTTTATACTGGGAGCGGAGCACGTGCCCAGACATTATGGTAATGCCAAATGAACAAACAACAGAGGCGCCCCACACAATAACAAAAGGGGGGAAGAGGGCAGCTGGATGCTGTTTTATCTACGCTTTTCAATAAGTTGTCAACGGCGATTTATGACCATATTTTATGGCAACTTTGCAGCAGAAATAATGTCCTGATGGTAGATACGTGCAGGTGCAACAAATTACATTCGCGAAATCATGTTTCATTTAATAATCAGAGGGTGTAAACCATAACAATTTATATTCCTTAAAAAAACAGACAAGACTGAGACCTCATTTTAATAAAACTGTTCTATTTAATTCACCTAAATCATAAGCTTTCTTATTTCTGAACCTCATAGAGGCTTTTAATTAATTTAACTAGCTTCAGTTTAG
The DNA here is from genome assembly GCF_035046125.1 of Drosophila serrata. NCBI lineage: Eukaryota > Metazoa > Arthropoda > Insecta > Diptera > Drosophilidae > Drosophila > Drosophila serrata. The sequence continues at coordinate 1,082,600 of NW_028256998.1, forward strand.
GGGACATACGTAATTCCCTGTAGTAGAAGGCACTTTATTTGTCTGAGACATAATAGATACCCAGACAGATAGTAAGTGTTATGTTTATACATAAAGCCATCATTGCCATTATGACCATCATCAGTCAATATTCTCAGAGTCCTTGAGGAAGGCTAACTGAGCTAACCTTGGCAACGCAGCCCGAATTCGTCCTTGTAGAGCCAGATTTCATTGCCATTATTGGCGCTTTGGCTGCACTTTGCCGAGGCAAGACACTTGAGCAACCTGTGGCAGCGGCTGGAAACTTAGATTTAACAGGAATTTTATTCTGATTATGATGGATGGTCAGATAAGATAGACAGGAAACAGTTTTTAATTGAATTAAAAAGAGAAAAATTATTTAAAAATAGGGAAACATGCGTTGAAACAAGGACAAACTTAACTTAGGTAAACATACTAAACATAGGTATCATATTTGGGTATTATTAATTTAATTGAAATAAAATTTTTAAGCTTTCTAGCTTAAAATATGCATCATATTTCAATCAGAATTATAATTCATTGAATAATCTGCTTATCTATGGTGGAAAATCTTTCTTAGACAAAAGCTAAAAGGAATAATTATTTGCGAACTTTCTAGTGCGTTTCAAATATAAGTAAATAATATTCAAAATAAAAGAATAATAAGCGTTATATTAAATAAAATTATCTCTTTAAAAAGCAACAAATTCCTTGTGTATGTGCATTATAAATAACCAATCTGAAAGCCCGACTAGAACCTGTTCCCAAATCAAAGCATATTTTTCCCGCAACTTATGCTGACTGCCAAAAAGTTAGAGTCTAGATGGGATATCAACTAAAAGATATAAAGGGGGGTTTGGGGTGGCAATAAGTTTGCAATTTTTACGCTTTGATAATGACGAAAAAGAAACGGAAAAGGGACGGAAGTCCCATAACACAGAGTTAAGCTGATATTATCTACCCGCCCACAAGCGTATATGGCAGCCTTGATTTCTTTTTTTAAAGCTTTAAAACGCTTTCCGGCCAAATAAACACAACAAAAAAGCGGTTATTAGACAGCGGCCCCAAAAAAGACATCAATTGCTGTGTAATCTTAGACATTCCTTGACGGGGAAACAGGCGAAAAATGAATCTATATATACGTTTAATATATTGTTGGAAGCCTGCCTGGCTCCATGGTCATATATATTTCGGGCCTCTCAGAGCAGACATTTTGAAGTGGATATTGATGAATTTATATTGGATTTGGGTTGGCTTGAGTTTAAGTTGCTTTTGCTTGTTCTTTTCCAGCCGACTTTATATTTGAGCTTAAGTGCTTATTTGTTGTTATTTGTAATTTGAGGTTTCTGTTTTTATTTTGTGTTTGTTTTTTTACTTGCAGAAATTGATGACCCATGTGGTCTGTCGACTTTAGCTTCGGTCACGGCTATTAATTTTTGGTCAAAGGTCACCCCTACTCACCTACTGACATTGGAAAGCATGGCTTAAAGCCTTACTTGACACGTGGCTGGCTGCGATTGCCTTCGAGATTATGCAAAACATATTAAATCAGTCGAAGACCTACAAGTTAAACGCATCAAGTATAAATGCTGCCAAATTTGTCAGAAGACCCTTTTTTGGGGTACGCACTAAAAGCTGATAAAGCTGCTTATGTAAATGATTTCAAATAAACAGGCCAACAAAGGACCAAAGGCTTTTACTGAAGTTCTTGGCTTTTAGTCAAAGGAGTTTACCGGAAAAAGGTGTCCTGGGAATTCGAATTTCTTTATTTTGATTGTCTAAATAAATATAAATATTAGTGGTTTTGAAGTAAAAACAAAATTAATAGAGTTTCCTAAAAAAAAAATATAATTTAAAGATGTGTTTGAAAATATAATTCTCCTTGTAATTGTTATGATAAAAAGAGAGATAACTTTCAAACTTTTTCTGCTACTTGCTACTATTTTTATTTTTTTTAATTTATTAAATACATATTTTCAATAGGTAACTTCTCTTCGATCCTCATACTAAACTCATTTATTTGATTTTCGTACCACAAAAAAATGCTGTTGTTGTTGCTGCCCTGACCCAGACGCATTCGAATTGTGGAAATAATCCACCGACCCTCCTCTTTTTTTTGACAACAATAATATGAACTTCCAACACCAAAAGTTTAACTCCGGCGGGAACCACTCTTTGTAAATTTTTGTCACCCTGATGGCCTTGTTCGAATTCCATTGTAATACCCAGGGTCCTGGCCCAAACCCTCGAACCTCCTTGGGATATACAGACGGCAGCCAATCAATCAATGTAAAATCTTTCCAAATTTCTTAAAGACCCTTGGCGTGTTTTTTCTTATATAGTATATATGTATTTTAAAGTCATGTCTGATGACATGAAAGCCAATTGAAAAACTGCTAGGTAAACGACAGGAGCACCCCGAGGAGCAACCAAAAAACGATTTGGGCCAAGTGCAAAAACATAAACAAAGGAAGCCAAGACAACAATCGGCTACAACCATTTCCATGCTAAACAACGAACCGAAAATTACATTTCCTTCCTGCTTCCGGCATCACGTAGCCGCAGTGTAGTCACCAAGGCCATATCGCCCACAGCTGTGTGGATAAGTGTCTAGAGAAGTTTGGTCAACATCCGGTGTGGAAGTCTAGAGTCAAGATGGTTTTTAAATTTGAAGAGGAAACATTAATACGGCTCATTATCTCGTATAACAGTTTAGTTTAGGAGCCTCAAACCATTTTTGATTAACTTTATCTCGAACCCCAAAATAAATAATCATAATTTCCCTAAATACTTTCACTTCTTATGCTGCAGAAGTCAGACAAAAAAAGTGTCTGAATGTTTAGCTAGATATTTTTTTATGGAAAAACTTCCATCTCATATGCCAAAAGTGAACATGAGTCAAGCAAATTCATGATTTCCAACACAGACTCTGAACATACACAAGTTAATTCTCATGACAAAATGCGATAATGCCGGTGCAAATTGTTTGCTCTAGAGGACACACCTAAGTTTATCTCAACTTTTACTCGACGTCATGCAAGTTTTTGGTCCTCGGGAGTACGCCCACCAATGAATGAATGTTTTACTTGCAAAGTGGCAAATCAGTAGACAGAAAAACTGGCACCAAAAAAAGAAAAGGAGAAAATTTAATCAACATGACTTTGTCGCTTTGGTGTGTGTTTGCTGGTTCGATACTCTCTGACCATTTGGCGAAAACAGAGTACAAGCCGGTGTCCTGCACATAAAATAGCAAAAATAAACCATGAACGTGGGAAGTGAATTCCTGCGAGGCGTATCCAAAGGCGTCAGCTGCGCCAGGATTCTGTTTAATTGGGTTCAGCGTAAACAAATTCTGGTTCACATGGTGAGTCAGTCAGATATATGTAGTTTTTTACCCGTTTCTGATAACGTTTTTTTTTTTTTAATTCAAAAGAACAAAATTTCTCAGAGCTAACCTTTTTTATACCAGGTATATATATTTTTATATATACGTCATAGATGACCTATAAAGATTCCTAATTTCCCTAATGGTTTTCTTCAGCACAAGTTTTATAAGGATATAACGCATATCAGCATACCTTGACTAATACCTTTCGTATTTTGATATTTTAAAGTTTCCAAAAGTTGCGAAACTAATTGTTGTAATAAAACTTGAAGCCTTTATTGTTTATCTCTTAAAAAATGTATTTTCGCATTGCTTTTTTAGTTTTTACAGCTATATTATTATTATGCTTTTATAAAATATTTAAATAAACCTGTAACTAAAATTTGTATAAGAAAATAGTTACATATCCAAATTTAAAAATATATTTAAGTGAAAATAATTTTGAACATAATTCTATTTAACCACTTTCGAACGCCAACGCATAAACTATTTTAACCAACGTTGTCCAATTTAATTTCATTAGTTACAAACATTTAAGCCGCAAAAAACTAACCACATGGCATAAACAACAACAAAAAAAGAAAAACAACGAAGAAAAACGGCTACCAACAGGACGTATGATTAACGCCCAAAAGCCACAAAGTAGGCAGCACAAAACCCACAAAATGTCAGGACAGTAACAACAGCGGCAAAGTCTCATCAAATATGTTGATAAAACACAAAAGATTCCATCCAACCAGAGCCTGGGAAAAAGGGTCGCAGGAGCTGGAGCTAGGATGGAGGCCAGTCAGCCAGACCACGACCGGGGCCAGGACCAAGGCATCTAATGTGTTTGTCAAAACGTTTTAATGCCCCTGTCGGGAGCTGGGGTCCCATAAAGCCAGCTAGATAGCCGAAGGATCTAAGGGAGAATGGGCCGAAGGCTGACCAACCATAGATGACCTTTTTCGCACAACGAAATAAAAATTGTTAAATAAAAGGCGAATAAAATTTGTGTGTCACACAAATAAGAGTGAAAAAGAGCCTCATCAAAGTCTCGACATAGACACAAAAACAACCTGTTGTGTGTGTGCGTGTGTGTATTGTTTGGAAGTGTGTGTAAATTGGTTTGTGTGCGAGTTTTTGGGGGCGTTAAATGTATTAGTTGGGCTATGCCCTAAAGGCTATTTAAACGTCGTCAATGTGTTTTTCACGCATCGCTTCAGAAGCGGTCTGGCGATGAATTACACTAGGTAACAAAAGAATATAATCTAAATGCCATGGAATGTGAGTAAATATATCTATTATATTTACATATAATATATATTTTGATTTGTGAATAGGATTTTCTTTTAAACGAAATATTTCTGTACCAAAGCTATCAATATTTACCTCAACTTAAAATTCAGTGCCAATTTAATTCGAAAGGTGGAAAATTAAATACATGGGATTGGGGATGTACATATACGAAAACAAAGAACAACAAAGAAAGCAATATAATTAAAAAAATATCCAAAAATGTATATTTAATTTATTCATTCTCACATTTGTAGATTTTTGTCGTCTCATACATATTTGTGCGTTACGAATCTTACACTTATACTGTAGTTGGTTCAAGCTCAATTTCGGCACAGTTCCGATTGAGTATATAGAATATCAATTTATCACAAACATAAAGACACATTAAAATACAGTTTTAAATAACAGACTTCTGTTGAAGTATCTGCACATTTTCAATATATCAATATTTTGAACAAACATTTTGGGAAAACTTTTTGAGTGATGGAATTCTTTCTTTTGATGTGAAATTTTTAAGCAATACATGTTATTATTTAGTGAAAATTACAAACTTTAAGCTGTATTCTGTGCTTTATAAGTCCAACAAATATATATTTGCAAGAATATCCCAATTTCAGCTTTCTTCATAGTAAAAACCAATTGCTTGCTACATAGTGCCCCCCTCAGATGAATCGCTCGATGAGGCATTTATCCGGCCACTCGATGCTCAACAACGTGTTAATGGGATTGCTTATTATGTGTCAATCAAGAATTTTCTCCTACACCCTCTGGGAATATTCGCGATGTCACGTAAAAATTATTGCTTGACACATTGTTTTTTAAAGCCTATTTAAGTGCGAACTGGCTGCAATAGGCTCAGGCACAAACGGCACATTCGTACATAAATAGCATCATTATCTGGGAAATATCGCACAACTCATTCGTCATTCGTCAAAAGCCAACAACGAGAAGGCGCCGTCGGAGAACGATGATAAATCACTTTCAATTTTGACAAACGTCCCAAATGTCGCGCAGTCTAGGGGCACATTTCATCGCTCACAACACCCACTCTCAGGCACACACACAAACACACAGAGCCAGAGACTGATACCAAATTTCCATATTGAGTGCTTGGCTCTGGACTGGACTCTGCCCGGCAATTGGCCAGCAGCTTCCGCCAGCAAATCACTCTGGGTCGACATTTCCGAGATATCATTGACCAAAACGAGCGACAGGAAAAAAGAAGAAAGCGAAAGTCAATTCGATTAAGGTCTGGCCAGGCATCAGGAAAGATGGATAGATGAGAGCTGAATAAATGGTAAATCATAAAACGATGGCATGGGTATTTACGCCATAAAGTGAATAACTATTGGGAAATAGAAAATGTATGACATCTTGAATATCATCTGTAAAATTTAAGAACAAATTTAAATATTAAAACCCATTCTCTCGACCTCGAATATTTATTTAAAATGATTAATTGAAGACCTAAAATAATTGCCTTCGAAGGCTATTTGATATTACTCCTTATGGCGGCATCATTTCGTGGAACGTGTCTCTGCCTTAACTACAATTCAATTTCCGGCTCCGCTGGCTGACATCACGTATACGCAGGCTATCACGTATACAGCGAGTTGCATCGCCACCCAGCCAGAGAGAGAGATCCTAACAAAATATTTCGCCAGCACTTAACGCCCCAAGGATGAAGCCGATGCTGTTGCAAAGGCTTAACTTTCAACTTCCGCCTGCAGCGGCAGGCAGAATGCCAAACAAAAGTTGAAATTTCAACCCCTTTTGGGGGTAAGTGTAGTCTGCCTGCTGTGCATAATATACTGTTCTCATTTCTGGCCATTGTTCAGGCCCTACTTGTCATAAGAACTCCACTCGAAGGGTGCCTCACTTTGCCTTCGGTGCACCGCTCTGAAGGTAAGCAATCCATCAGCATCCGGCTAGTTCATCCAGGGTCGCTCTTCCCCTCTTCCCTGTATTCAAATCCTCCCAGTCTTATTTTTTCCCCTTGCCCCTGTGTGTGCTTTCTTATAAATAATTCAATTGCCATTTTACTCGCCTTATTCTCCTTGTTGTAAAATGAACATACATAACATATGACTGCGAAATGAATTCCAATGAGCAAACCTCACACGATATGCAATGCACGCGGACTCCATTGTCTAGTCCACGTCTATGTTGCGGGGACATACAAATTGCATTCCTATTGATTACCAGTTCTCCCCCTGACAATTTAATTTTTAATAATAATGGGAAATCCCTCGCCGTCGGCCATTAGGCAAACCATTAGCCCATGACATCATTTTCTGAAATATATACATAAGTTTTTATAAAAACTGTTGCAACTAATGGTAGTGGCAGTGCCGCAGCTGTTCTGTTTTCTGCTCTCTAACCTTTCGATAGCTTTAACTATTTGCAAAAATATGGCAAAAAAATGCATTAAAAGAGTTCGAATATGCGACCCCATTCAGGTGCAGTCATGAATAATTTTCTTTCAGGGAATCCTCTGCAGGAGACAAAATATATTTCACAATATCAACACCAAAAGTAGTGATGCTAGTGATGATATATCTTCAAGGTTAATATATTCAAATGTTGGATAAATCAACTTAAAAATTGTTGTCCAATATAATTATAATATTATATTAATAAAAAGTGCGATTCCAATATATCATATAAGACAATTAATCTCTATCTATACCATAGTAGGTATCGGACCCAAAGGGTGTGTTTATCAAAAACGATATTAGATAATGAACTTATTCATATTTTTCTTCAGAATAACCATTTTTTCTTAGTGTATATCTTACGATTTCTAATTTATTATTGATTTTCTTTTTATTTTCAGTTTGTCATCAACCCAAAGGGTAAAAGGAAATAGGAGCAAAAATGTTTTACTTGAAGCCCCGACTAAGCCAAGGCTGCGCCTTAGTCCTCGTCTGCATGGCGACCCTTCTGATGTACCATCCCACCCAGGCCGAGACGCCTCCAGCTCAAGGTGACCAGCAAATCCCTTCCCCTGTGGACAGCATCCGCGTGAGAAGCAACTAATAAGGACTTCTTTGCAGGCACTCCCCTGAGCAATCTGTATGACAATCTGCTGCAACGCGAGTACGCCGGACCCGTCGTCTTCCCCAATCACCAGGTGGAGCGGAAGGCCCAGCGCTCTCCCTCGCTGCGTCTCCGCTTCGGACGCAGTGATCCGGAAATGCTGAGCAATATAGTGGAGAAACGCTGGTTCGGCGATGTCAACCAGAAGCCAATACGGTCTCCATCCCTACGCCTGCGGTTCGGCAGGCGGGATCCCAGCTTGCCGCAAATGCGACGGACCGCCTACGATGATCTGTTGGAGCGGGAGCTCACCCTTAATAGCCAGCAGCAGCAACTGGGCTCTGAGGGGGATCTGGACCTGGTCGACGACTATGACAGTGCTTTTGATCGTGTGGTGCGAAAGCCACAGCGTCTACGCTGGGGACGCAGTGTTCCTCAGTTCGAGGCAGCCAATGAAGACAACGATCAGGTGGGGATCTATAACTGAATTCCTTAAAGTAGATTCATCTATAATTCAATGATTTTTCCCAGATGGAACGCTCACAATTGTACAATTCCCTGTTGAACTCGGAGAGAATGCGTCGCATGCTTTTGTCCCTGCAGCAGCAGCAGCAGTACGAAGCCCCTGGACATGTGGCCAGATTCGCCAACGAAGATGATAATGAGGCGGATCTGGAGGAAGACACCTCTGAGTTCCAGCGAGAGGCAAGGAAACCGATGCGTTTGCGGTGGGGACGAAGCACTGGTAAAGCTCCGGCCGATCAGAAGAAAACTTCAGAGGAACCTTCATCGGTGACTCCCAAGACCCAGGACTAAATTTCACGGATGATGGCCAGGGCAACTCCAGAGAAATGCCAACCAATGAAAGGGAATCGGAAGCAAGCTACACGGTCAATGTCCCATGCCAAATATGATACGGAAAAACCTTTGAACCCAAGTTATAAACAGTTTTTGAAAGCATTTTGAGGTACGCAGGGAGGCATGGGCTGAGGAATAAATACATATAAACTTATATCTTATATATACACACATACGATTAACCACAACTGTGCAAATTTTGGGTTTGAGGCCAAAGCTGACATACTCACTTGTCTGTAAACTTTAACAATGCGCAGGTAAACAAGGTAAGCCCGTTTTATAGACTTGGAGTCTGTGAATTAAAGAGTAGATGTATCTGTTTTCGATCTGTAAATGAGTTAGAATTGATCACACAGTTTAAAGAATTTTCTATCCCCCCCTGTTTAAAACATATATGTTTTCTGGAATACAACAAATTTGGAAATCATCCAATCCTAACGTGCTCAATTATAGAAATTTCGAAATATTCAATTATCCCAAACTTTTAGCCGGTATGTATATAAAAGAAATATATATTAAACATTTTGAACATAGCGAAAAATCAGAAACGCTAGAAACCTATAGAAATATTATTCTAAAGAAAGATGAACTTTTGATTTCTAAACTTTTAAGCAAACTTCGATTTAATGTTACGACGGAAGTGTTTGAAAAACATGTTGAAGCCCCCGGAAGCTGTATTACTGTAACACTTGTTATATTATGTGTGCTACAAATTATATATGTATATCAACTCTTATATATATTATACGACTATATATATACGTATATATATATACAAATACGATGAACATTGTCTATTACAATTTTATTGATGTATTTTAATAACTGAAGAAGTCAAACCAAAGCAAGCATTATGCTGAATATTGTTAGAGAAACTTTTGTATATTTAATTTACACCATCATTGAAACTTTTGTTTACCGATCCATACTACACACACGATATAAGGCGCTGTTCTTCAAAAGACCCATATCCCGCTGAGCGCAACTTTCGAGTAAAAATTGTCAATGCTGTTTTCTAGGTGTATATCATTATGTACGCGTATATACCTTTTAATGAATGTAATATCATGAATGTAAATAAAAGAACAGGAATATTAAAAAGCAAACATTTAACTCGATCTATGCAACAATTAAATAACTCAGATGGAGTCAACATACAATTCTTTTATTTTTCTCGAACTTCTTTAAGAATGGAAAATGGTTAAAACTCAAGGAGGTTTGTACTAGTTATCAAGTAGTGTCGTTTTAATATTTTTTAGCATACTTACACTAAAGTTGTTGCTTTTAAACACCTTTAATTATATGCATTAAAGCCATCACAGTTAAGGCATTTATTTTTATTCAAAAACTTTTTTTAATCTCTGTCAGATATAGGTTGGACTGCCAGTTACTGACTTTTGTACATGCTTTTCCCCTCACAGCTCACTTACATACTAAAAGTGCCAACAATTATCAAACTTAAACTTCCACGGCGCCGGCAAGCTGTTGTACGTAATGGGATTAAGCAACAAATGTCAGAAAATTAAACCGAGACCAAACAAGATACAAAAACACCGATGAGTATGGCACCTGGAATGGGCACGGGAATTATCCCGGGCAAGGACAAACAATCAGCTGGGAGGTGGCAAGGACATTTTTGCCTTCCCAACCTGTTTTGGCCCCGGTTTCGACTGTGATGACAGCCATTAACTTTAGTACCACATCCTGCAACCCGTTTGTTGTTGTTTGTTTTGATAATTAACTTTTTAACTCCTAATGTAGGGAAATGTGTGTTGACTGAAATTGTTGTGCCCTCCCACACATGAAGCACATTATTCTCGATTAATTGCATGCAACATTGAGGATTCAACACGGAAATGCACTTTGGGGTAATCAAATTTTTGGTTGGTTACCTTAATTTCCTATAAAAAGTAATGTGCTTCTCATATTTGACACCATATATGTTTATGCAAAAATTTTGAATCAAACAAAGACAAACTCTTAACAAAGTAGTAAAGCAGGAACGACGCATTTTTAGCACCAACAATAGTTTAGTTAATCGTTTAATTTAATTTTTAATTTAAAAAATATGAAACTCTTGTTATCCTGTTTTTGAAGTTATTATTTTATAATTATTATTATTTTTCAAAGATTCTAGGTAATTAATTTATTTTTTTAGAGCTCAAATATTAACCGTTTTCTGTTCTTTATTTTACTGTTTATACTTAAAACATTTTCTTTTTTATTTAAATAAAATAATATAACTATAATTATATAAATATATTGTTTCTTTTGTACAGTTCTTAGTTGTTTTCAAATAAAGTAATAGTTTAAATAGAGAAAGTCTGTGTTCGATTTCTATCGGCTTTCTTTTCACATATGTACAAGTGTAAAGAACGTAATCAGTATAAGACCAAACATTACTTAGTACTTGGTAAATATTTATGCAAATAATATGCAATTACACACACACAAACACATACACACGCACAGGCAAGCTGCGCCTAAAAGCGCTCTGTAAACACCAAACTTTTTAAACAAGCACAAATGTGTCATACCCACACGGAGATGCTAAGGAAAACCCACTTCAGGCAGAAACAGAAACCATTTGCGAGTAAAAACGGCAACAAATTGTCTTGCGAATTTCTCCCTCATTTACCCCACTGCACACTGAGAACTTTCTTTTGAATATATTTTGATTATCTATTAAAAATACATTTCGCTTTATTTTGAATTGCGGAAATGGTTGCTGTTCGTCAACTTTGAGACATTCGGTACTAAAAACGCGTTAATATGTGATTGCCACATTTAAGACCAAAAAATTATACAATTCATATAACTTTTTTGATAATTATATTACTATTTATCGCTGTAATTACATTCATCTAAGAACAGAAGACTTTCCAAAGTGTGCCTTCTGGTATGAAGTATGCAAATGAAAGAGCAACAGCCAATGCAAACAATCTTAACAAATGCTTCCGTTTCAGTCTGGGCCGCCAGCGCAACTTTTACAGCTAAAACTAATGTGAAAGTTTTAATTTACTCGAGCCTTAGACAAACCTTAAGTATGTATGTACATATGAGAATATAAATGGTTTTGTAGATTTTCCACTGAACCCTTAAAGATTTCTTCTTAAAAAAGTTTTTTTCTTATATCAATAGGAGTGATTTCAAATTTAAGTGCATTAGCTGTGGTGTGGTCCTTATCCCTTTATCTCTCTGCAATTCTTTCCATTTACCATGATACAATTTTGATATAATAATAATGAAATATATAAATATAATTGTATCATACGTTACTGTTTTCAAATATTATTAAAAAAGAATAAAGCAAAAAACAGTTAACAAAATGTTTTAAAATAATTTTAGGTTCAGTATTTTATATTCATTAGAAAAATTACAATGAAAGCAGGATTCGACTTTGATGAGGGGTTTTGTTTCGGGAATACTGGTACGGGTCGATGAGTTTAAAATAAACGTTTTAGAGATATAAAACAGCCACCACACTGGGAGCTCGACACTGATAAAAGGGATTTAAAACTACCACATTAAGCTCATATAAACGTAGCTATACAAGTAATTTAGTCCAAGACTTGTCGTATTTGAAAGTCCTCCAAGTTCTTCTGTGGAATTAGGCGCAGCTTCATGTCGTTGGCCAAGTGCAGAACCGCATAAAAGGCAACCGACGTGGACAGCGAATCCGACATTTTGGTGGTCAGCAGGTTGGGCAGCTTGTTGTACACTTCATTGAAACTAGCCATACCCTTGGAGTAGTTCTCGTTCTTCGGCACTGGATGCGAGGGTATCGTCTCTTCAGGCACAACGTTTAGAAGTTGTTTCTGAATCAGCGAATTGCAGCTCTTTTTTAGATTCTTCATGTCTATTACCTTGGCACGCTTCGCAAATGGAACAATAACTTTGGTGACCTGAAAGAGAAGATAATTTATTAGTATTACTATTAATTATAATAATAAATGGCGTCTTACCTGCGTCGGCGCCCCCTCAAATTCTGTGCCAATCTCAAACACTGTGTTGTTGCAAGCGTCCCTTATGCTAGCGTTAATCTGACTAGGATCCACATCCACCAATCCTTCGCCGAGACAAGCCTCGTCTCCCATAGCCGGCATAACGCTCACATTGGCGGGGACTGCCGCAGTGAAGTGTTCGTTACCAAATAAGTCGGGATCGTTGTCCACATCGTCATGATGCGGGCCCCCATCACCCATGTCCATGCCCAGATCTTCGCCCTCATCGGAGTCCGGCTTGCCACAATGCCGAGACAACTTTATACTCGGCGCCGAATCATATTTGAAGAAGAAGTCCGGATCAATGTCAAACTTTGTGGGTAGCATCAATTTGCGGGAATCCCACTTCTTTTGGAAGTTTACCTTACGCTGCTTTACAGTCGAATCCAGAGTCTGAAATAAGTTCTCTGTAAAGTTTCCATAGGCCACTGCCTTGGCCCTTCGCTTCGCGGCCAACTGAGCCGACTTTTTCGGTCGCTGAATAGCCAGGCCTGACTGTGAGTCCACCTGGCCATTGGCCTGGAAAAGGGTGCTACGCTGGCGCGTGCGTTTGAACTTCCAGTGCGAGGGTCCTGCCCAAAACTGGGAGATCTGCTCGGCCATAGGGCGATATGAATATTCCAGCTTGGAGGAACCATCGACCGGCCGCAGATCCTCGATAAACTCTGCCTGCTTACGCAAACGGCGGCAATTGTTGATTGCCACTTGCTCCTCCGTCGTGAGCTCATCCAGCTCATTGCAGTCCACCTCAAGAACCAATGGTGGTTGCCCGTCTAAGTCCGGCATGGGTTCACACTCACCATTGATGTCGAATGCCATGGAAAGCTCATTGGGATGGGGGCACAGATCTTCGGCGCCATCAAGGCCAAAGTCACGGTTGTCGTCTTCATCCGATTCGGGATCTTTTGGTTTATCGGTAGGGGCTCGCGGATTAGGATCACTTGTGATGATATAGCCCGTGTGCAGAGGTCGCAGAACCAAGTCATCAACATCGGGCATTAGATCTTGCACCCAATCCGCGCTCATCAGCGATTCATTGGACCACTGCTCTGATTCCTCATTCGCATTTGCTGTGGTGTGGTCCTTCACCTCCTCGGTTGGCTCTTCTTCGCCATCCCAGAACATATAGGTGGTGCGCAACCTTAGCTCCGAGTCCAAACTGGGCAGGATGTTGTGCATCAGGCGATTGGAAGCGTTAATGGACCCTACAGTGGAGTTCAGCTTGCCAAACACCGGATCCTGCAGCGGCGCTGTGTCTAATCGAGCGTTCAGTGTGTCCTTGTTCTTGGTTACAGTGGACACATTCTTCTTTTGCTTCTTCGGCTTAGGAGCTGCCTCTTTTTGGACTCGCCCAGCATCTTCACCATCACCGCCAGCCGGTTGCCCAGACTCCGGACCCTCATTATCTTCGGCATCCTCCATTTGCTTGTCCGTGAGCGTGCGGGCACTCAAACCTGCCGAAATGCGCATAGCATCCATGTAGATGGAGTCCACACGCAGGCCGTATACTTTTGAAGAGGCCTCCAGCGATGACCCGGCCATCTTAGGGAGAAACGAGAGGGTTAATATCGTGTTCGGCTTAATTTTTATGTCCACTAACCTTAAAGTTGCTCATACGCTTGTGATGATGGTCGAGCAAATTGGCCAACGAGTCGATGAGCGTCAGGCTCCAGGCGTTGTCTTTGCTCAGCTTGTTGCCGTTGTAGATTTCCAGGCAGGACCGGATGGTCTCGTTGTCCTCAATGGACTCCAGTGTGCTCTGGCGCTTCTGCTGATGCTGAATCAGTGTGCGTCGTCGGGCCTCCTGTCGCTCCGCTTCGTCATCATTGACCACGGTCACCTCCCGGGCCATACTCTCGCGGAAGCTGCCCACCGCGGAACGACGCAGCGGCGTCTCCGAGCGCGGCAGTGTCATGGCTTGTGGGCGTCAAAAGCAACTAGCAACGAAGAACGAAGCAATGATCGAAACAGGGACTTGTATGGTCAAAATTCGATTGCTGCGTTTGTTTTAATTCCTTTCCTATTGCGTTATGTGCGTTCCGTTTATTGATTGTGCTGGTATTAGTAATAGTTTACAGTTTCTTTCAAACGACGCCGCAATTTAGGGCTACACAACGATTGTATGTTACAGTGTTGGAAAACTTTAGAGGAATGTTGACTTGGCTAGTAAATAGCTAGAATTTCTTAAGATATCGCATCAAAGACTAGCTAAATTCACGACCTTTATTACTTTTAACTAGAGAAACTTAACTAATTTACAATTAATTATTTAGTGACAGTCCCTATGTAACACCCTTCTTAATTGGGCTCTTAAACGTACAAAAAATCATCTTTTGGAAATTCTTTATCCTTTATCTAGCTGCATGACAAATATGTACATAACTATAACTATAACTAAGCCGTCGATAATATCGATAGAACTATCGAAGTTTTAGCATCTCTAGCCCAAGATAGCCGCGCAGATCGCGTTTGTGTCCGTGATTGTTATAGTTTTGTTGTTACCGTCAAATCAACTTTGAATAATCTGATCTAATCGTGGAATTTAGCTAAGCTTAAACAGAAATTGCCTGGACAAAAGTATTCTTGTGAAATAGCGAAATCTTTGCCTTGGCAAAGTCTCGCTCTTGCAATCCTGCGGCTGTCGGCAGCGTGCGCCTGTGTGTGAGCCTGTGTTAGTGGACGGAATAACTGGATTTTCCGAATTTGCGCAGTTTTATAAGAAACTGTTAAAGACGCGCTTAAATTACGGAATATCAAGCATGGCACGCGACACTCAAGGAACTCAGGGAACCCAGAGCCAGGCATCCAGCATCTGGACCCTGGTGGAAAGTCAGCCCATGGAAAAGATAGTCTGGGGCCGGTTGTACGGCAAAAACATCAAGATCAAATCGCTGGGTACGAGCTCAAAATATCGTATAATTTATACGCCTTCGTCTTTTTCTGTTGGTAACCAAAATTTGCCTGTGTTTATGTGTTCAACTCCATCAGAGTATCAACGATATTAACAATTCGGGTTGCTTTTATTTATATAACTTCTTTCAGATCTGAACAATGACGAGTTCTCCGCAGGACGTGGAGAGGCGAACGATTTGATCCTTACGCTCAACGATTTGTCTGAGAAAATCCTGACGCGCATTTCCAAAGTGCATTTTACTATTAAGCGAGCAAACTGTGACCTTGCCAGTCCAGTTTACATTCAGGTAAATCCTCATCTGTCGCTTTCTATTATGCGAAGAGGCATTGTTATAGTGTAATACATTTGCTTGCTTTTTGCAATTCTTAGGACCTCTCGCGGAACGGGACCTTTGTGAACAATGAAAAAATTGGGATGAACAAAATGAGAATTTTGAAAAACGACGACGTTATTTCCCTATCACATCCGACACACAAAGGTAAGCGATCTGCAAAAATAGGTTAGGTAAAAACCGTGAAAGGACAAAAGTAATGCAACGTGTTGCACCTGCCCCACAGCCTTTGTGTTCAAGGATCTCAGCCCGAACGAGTCTATTGGTCTGCCTGAGGAGATAACCAAATCGTATTATATAAATCGGAAGCTGGGCTCCGGGGCCTACGGATTGGTGCGCCTTGTCTATGATACACGCACCTGCCAGCAGTTCGCAATGAAGATTGTGAAGAAGAATATGCTGTCGGGCGGCTCCCGACCCAGCACTAACTTGAGCGATCCCGAAAGAGTGCTAAATGAGGCCAAAATCATGAAGAATCTATCACACCCGTGTGTGGTTCGAATGCACGATATTGTTGACAAGCCGGATGCCGTTTATATGGTGCTAGAATTTATGCGAGGCGGCGATCTACTAAATAGGATCATAAGCAAGAAGCTGCTAAATGAAGAGACTTCAAAGCTTTACTTTTACCAAATGTGCCATGCCGTTAAGTACCTTCATGATCGCGGTAAGCCAAAATGTCTATGATTTTACCATTTCACTTGTAATCTAAACGAGATGAACTCTGTAGGTATCACCCACCGCGACCTCAAGCCGGACAATGTGTTGCTAGAAACAAACGACGAGGATACCCTCCTAAAGGTATCCGATTTTGGACTGAGCAAGTTCGTCCAGAAGGACTCTGTGATGCGTACGCTTTGTGGAACTCCGCTCTATGTGGCCCCAGAGGTTCTTATAACCGGTGGTAGAGAGGCGTACACCAGAAAAGTAGACATCTGGAGTTTGGGAGTGGTGCTATTCACCTGGTAGGAGAAATTCATATTAAATTTATCTTGCAAACTAATCTTTAATGCTGATCCTTACCTTAAGTCTCAGCGGCACGCTTCCCTTCTCTGACGAATACGGCTCTTCAGCGGCCGAACAAATAAAGAAGGGAAGGTTTGCATATCGACATCCGGCATGGAAGGGTGTCTCGCAGCGCGCCAAGCTTCTAATTAACCAAATGCTCATTGTGGATCCCGTAAAGCGACCCTCAATTGATGACGTTCTGCAGTGTAGCTGGCTGCGGGATGCAGCGATGCTGCAGAAAGCCAAGCAGCTTATGAAGCTCGAAAGCATGGATATCGAGGAGGAAAATAACTTCCTTGAGCCGCCCACTAAGCGGTCGCGGCGCTAGTTTTCTATTATCCATTCCATTTACCAACAGTGTTAGGTTAAGGCGCGAAAAAGTTTTAATTTTCTGGAAAAATTATTCAAAAACATTTTTCTTCAAATGCCGCCGCCGCTTATCATTATGTTTGATGTTCCAGTATTTTGCGGTTGTTTATTTTTACGTGTTGTTTAGTATAAGTTTTTCATTGGATTCCCCCTCTTTGGATATTTTATAATTAATTTTGGTCCAATCTTATCTGTCATTCTTATTGATTTATAATTACTATACTTAACTATTGTTTAGAAACTAAACGAAATTGTTATACGGATAAATTTGATTTGACTTTTCAGCGAATACAAACTGAGCTTTTTGAAATAAAGCATTTGCACTTAAGTAATATAATTTGTGTGTATTTATTAATTTTTAGTATAGCTTTTTCATATATGTATATATTTGATTGGGAATTTTGTATATCTATGCTATCTGAAGAATAGTGGTAGGGTATGAATAGGTATTAAATACTTATTTTGGTAAGAGTTTACGAAAAGTTGTTTTAAACCCTCGGTCTAAATGAATTCTTAACGATGTAATTAATAGTTATAATGGGTTTTATATATTCCATACTTATATTTTTTTATAGTGTCAAGGAAAGGAAATAGTTGCATTTTAACCAAATTTTATATTTTCTAGAATAGCAATACTTTAATGTAAGATGCTATATTTTTTATATATCAATCATTACATTTCCCATTTAATCTATTTCATACATGTAAACTCTTCTTTTTGGACGTAATCATGTATATTATCGTTGTGCCAATACAGTAATTGTTCATTCAAGATATAGGTTTCACTGTACATTTTCACAAAAAAAGATAAACATAAGCCATAATTCGGTCAGTTCAAGCTCGCGGCCTAAGTAAAAACTAAGATGAAACATAACGCACTATGGAAATGCTTCAAATGCAAGCAAATGATTATGCTGATCACAGAATCCCAGAATTGGCAGTAGAATTACTTTAGGGAATGCGTCACCATCTTACGCCCATGTCCAACGGTGACGAGCGTCCTGTCATCGGTCCAAACGGCGTCCATGAGTCTAGAATGGGTGTCCTGGTGCTTGTAGATAATATCATGTTCATCCCTCTCCAAATTGGCCACCTTTACTGATGCTGGCAAATTGCTCATCGCTGCCAAATGAGGGCTTAAAACAAAATACGTTATAATGGTAATTTGTACAAAATGTTTTCCTATTTACTTACCCATTTATTAAAAGCTTGGCGACATGCCCGTTGTCAAAATATTCCGCAGATCTAACCAGCTTTCCAGGTTCACGGATATCAAGTGTATGAACTTTTCCATCATAGTCACCCAGATACACATAATTGGAAGCCCCAAAGGCGGCACACGTAAAACTTATCGAATGCGTGGCGTCATCATAGAGGCATGTTGAAGACGGTGCCGCTGCCCGGGCATCCCAGAGACGGGCACAACCACCACGATCGCAGGTTACAAATAGGTCAGAGGAGGCGGAAGGTGTGGCCAGGCCGGTCAGTTTATCGGTGTGGGAGGAGCGCGAGTGATAGGAGCTCTCCAAGTCAGCTCCGGAAAGATCCCAAACCTGCAAAGGCAAGTAGAAATTAAAAATATTATTATTAATTATATTTATATTATATTTTAAGCTTACATTAAGTGTGCCATCCGTTGAAGCTGAGACGGCCTTATAGGGGTTGGCATTAAACACACTAAGCTGGCTAATGGGCGTGGGATGCGCCCAGGACTCGCCAATGAGAAACAGGCAGTAGGGCGACTCTGGATTACGGACTTTCGAGTAGGTGGACCAGGCCTGCAGGCGGGTATCGCCGAGCGCCACCAGCAACACGTTGTTGTCCGCGTAACGCACAATGTTAACCGTGTGCTCCGATTGCAGCTTGAAGTCCGCACTGTCCACAGTCATGCGGTTCGCCTGGCTGCGGCCATAGCCAAAAAACATGCCCCACCATTGGTGGCCGTCGCGTCGGTTGGTGGCCAGCGCCAAGTGCTGGTGGTCGTTGATGGAGATGCTGTCCCAGCAGTCGTGCAATCGCGGCGACAGATTTTCAAGGCGGGCATTCAGATCAGCAATGTTGAGATTCGGGTACTCTAGGTTCGTGGCCAGCTCTAGAGCCGGTGGCGGATTGTGGCTGGCCGGCGCTTGATAGAGCTCCGAGCTGCGTTGCGGAAACATCTTGGCTACAGCGAATATATCCAGGAAACAACGAAAAGTTAATCTCGAAAAACTAAAGAATCCAGCGTGCGTGCCCGGTAGAGCTGCGAAAAAAATATCGAGTATCAGTCAAGACACGAACCAAAAATAGCCGTTTGTCCCATCCCTACTGGAAAAACTAGCAATAAATAAATATTAGTATAAAAATATGTTTTGCTTAACGCTGCATTTTGTGCTAAATGCTGTATTCATTAATTTTCGACAAAAATTCCTTTATTATCGATGTGATCGTGATCAACTACTGTTGTTTTAATAGAGTCGCTAATTATATTTTTTAAACTGCCGCCTATTTTTTTGAGTAAAAGTGGAAAATACAAATGAAACCCACCAAAAGTATGTAATCGAAATCAGCTGTTTTGTATATATCGATAATCGCTATCGCCAAACAGCTGTTCGATGACAACAACTAAACAAAATCAGCTTTATTTGTTGTTGTGCTCGACTCTACTACGTCGGACGTTACGCGCTAGATTTTTATTTAAATTCTACCTTCCGCTTGCATCTCCGCAGTAGCATAAGCTCTCCAGAATTTGTGTTTGGTTTAAAAAGAACTTATGCTTTGTCTTACATAATAACTAAAACTGAGTTTAAAACGGCCAACTGACGACAGGCAATTAACAAAGACACGCAAGTGGGCCTACATTCTGCGCTATTATGCAAAGTGCAGGAAAAGCAAACACAGCAGCAAGAACAACAACATCGTAGCACTGGCCTCTGGTTGTGTGTAAAAACAAAAAATGAAATGCAAAAGTGCCTTAGTCTTAGACTCCAGCTCGCATTGAATTAAAAACGGAGGAACCAGTCACCAGAATCAAATCAGTTTCGAAGCGCGCCATTTGTAAACTCTTTGTTCGGTTTTCCACAAGAATAAAACTGGTGGCGACTGGTGCATGATGAGCGGGGTAAGAGGCGGCGGCAGTGGACTGCTGGATATTTACGCCATGGCCTGGGAGCATCTGAGACCCGGAAGCTCGCCCGTCGATTGGTGCGAGGGCAATTACTTAATTTCATCGAATATAGCTGAGTTTGTGAACACGGTGCGTATGTGCAATTTATTTTAATATATAGAAAAAGGTGTCTTTGCTCTAGTTAGTGAGTGTGTCGTCGTCACCTCGTTGTAGTTGTGGCGTAGCAGCTGCGAATTCTCTTCACGCACACACTGGCACACGGAAAGAGTGGCTGTGGCTGTGGCTGGGCCTTGACCTTTTTTTCCGCAGGCTATAGAGCGAGAGCCACCAACACGACCCAAAGTAAACAAAAGTGGCTGTTAGATACGCTATGGAAGGGAAGATCGAAGATGCCGATGAAGAGGAACTGGGAAGAGAGAAATAGCAAAGATGGGAGTAGAAAGTAGTAAAAGATACCATTACTACTAGTTTTCAATCGAAACCTAAGCATCTCCAGTCTAAGAACTTCTTGAGAATTAAGGTTGCGTAATAGTTGAATTTATTACTATAGTAGCAGAAAACAGACCTCTTGTGACTAATAGTTTATCAAAAAGAATTGATCCCAGGTATTAATATCTAATAAGGAACATATGGTTCAGTCTCTCAGTTAAGCCACATATTTAATAAATAAGCGTTTAAATAATAACTTTAATTCTTAACCAATTTTTTCCTAAGTACAGATTGTTTAAATAAACAATAAGTATTGCAAACAAATACAATTCAAAGGTTATCAACGACTATAGGCACTATAAGTTCCACTATCAATTCAAAATTTTAACTCAATTATCACTTTACGATCGTATTATGTTTCAAGTGGCACGCATTATCATCAACTCAGTCATACATTATATATAGAACAAATCTTGAACTATTAAATGACATAGAAAGTTAAGGACGATCATGATGCACTGGGGAATGACTTAAAAATTAATACTTTTTAATGGATTTTGTGTTGTTATGAGTAATCATTAACCAAGACCATTGGAGTTGATGTTGATTTTTTTACAACGCATTTTGGCTTTGTTATGAAGTGAATGAACTTCGCTCTTGACACTTCATTGTGGAATAAGGGAGCGGATACGATCAAAGTGGGCCTTGGAGTATACATATATATAAAGATATATATTCAAGCCTAGCCCCATTTCGTTATCTATTGCCCCAATAGAACATGCATATGTATGTAAATAATAATCCAGTACCCCTTACATGTGAGAAATGCTACACTTTTCGCTTTGTTTTGCCACACAAAGTAATTAATTGCTGTTAATTCAATTTGTTTAGCAATTTACGTGACAAAGTGGCAATTGTTGAGGTGGCACGAACAAATTAAATAGAATAAAGCCATTAATTCAAAGGTCTCTGGTTAAGGAAATATTTTTTTAACAAAGTGAAACTCTTTGCTTTTAACATATCAATAAATAATGAAAAAAAAGTAACTCCAAAGTAATATATATATTTTCTTTAATTTTACAGTTTAGTAATTTCTTGTTTATCCTACTTCCGCCTGTGCTGATAATGTTGTTCAAGGAGTACGGACGTTTTGTTACACCCGGAATCCATGTGATTTGGGTGCTACTCATCGTGGTCGGCCTGAGCTCCATGTATTTCCACGCCACTCTCAGCCTTATTGGCCAACTGCTCGATGAGCTGGCCATCCTGTGGGTGTTCATGGCTGCTTTTTCTCTGTTCTATCCAAAGCGCTATTATCCAAAGTTTGTAAAAAATGATCGGTAAGTGAGCTTCAGAGGGTTCAACTATTCCTATCTGAAGAAAACACGCATTTTTCCTATCTAAATCCATCGACTTTCGGTTTCCTTTGTTTCCAGCAAAACCTTCAGTTGGCTAATGCTACTGTCGGCGATTGCCGCAACGGGCCTGTCATGGTGGAAGCCCATTGTTAATGCCTTTGTTCTTATGTTTATGAGCGTACCGACCATGGTAATGCTCTACACGGAGCTGCAGAGGTAAGTTAACCGGCCTATTGAGGGAGGGGTGTGCTGCCGATAAGCAAAGTTAGCTATAATTTCCCCGCCTGGTGACCCAAACTGAACTAAGCCCATAAATCATATACATTTATATGTGTTTATCATCACTCATCCATATCATAAGTATTATCTTCTGTTTGTGCTTTTGTTTTAGAACAAGTGTACTGGGGAGTAGGTCGCATGTTCGAAGTTTTTACATATATTGTGAAATTAAACCATATCGCTATATTTAATCAATTTTAGTTTTATCATACGGTTTCAAAGATCACCCCAAAAATTTATTTCCCCCCTGATAGTAATATTTATATATATGGGGAAACTCCGGGGGTGGGTTGTATCAATCAATCAAGTCAATGGGTTCACTCGGGTTTGAGTGTGTCATTTAGATAAGCCTCAAGTAACCACACTTCTAATGTGCATTACTCAAGGGCTTATGACAGATGTTGGGGTAGGAAACTACAGTGTGCTACATTGTGTCATTGTGGAGATCCCTTTGGGATTTACGAAATGTCCAAAATGATTGTAATGATAAGTCAGTTGTTACAAGTTTGTTTACTCTTAGGGACTCCCAATTTCTAGTTTAGTTTATATACACAGCTTGTTCTGTTTCACAAAATAAAGGGATTTCCAGGACTCTAAAATAAAGGTTTAAAACAGAAAAACAAGGGGACAAACGTTTTCATTTCGCAAAACCAAGGGTTTATTGAATATCTTTTGAGTGAAAGTAAGATTAAATAATCCACTTTTAATTGTTTTAAAGAGCTTTAAAACACCTTTCAATTAAGATATAGTAGCAGTAGTTTTCTTGCCCATCGAACTCTGAGTGCTTATTGTCATCTTCTCTGCTATAACACTATCCTTACAAATGCAGTATATTTTGGCTTTCTTTTTATTGATACAGTTGGCATCATGTTCATATGAATTCAGTCTACTCAGTTCATCAACGTCCATATCGAGCAATTCATTAGTGCGATTGTTCCACCGGACAGTGGCTTCAAATTTGGGTTCCTTTGGAAAAGTAGAGAACACAATAATGTAGATATGCTCGTCTTTATCAGTGGGCCTAAGACCCGTGGCTAAGATGGCTTTGCGGTCCACTTTGTGGACTTCTTTTAGACTGAAACTGTGACAGAGCTCGGTTAGTTGATGTTCCTTCAGATGATTATTCATATGATTTACAATGGCCAGAGCAATGGACTGTACATACGAGGACACTTTGATTGTCTCCGTGGGTTGACAGCAGCACCATTTCTCCTCGATTCCGGCCATTTGGCAGGTGCGGTTAAAGGGCACCTCAAAGAAGAGCGACTGACAGGTGGGGCATTGCTTTGCCCTTAAGTTGTCGGGAAAATCATCCATGGATTTGCTTTTTAACTGTAGCAAATGCTGCAGGGTCATGTAGATATCGTAGTTGGAGGTCAAGCGATTGCGATTCTTCTCAAGGTTCTCCACCAGAACAGGATACTTTTGGCGGAACCATGGTGGTATATAGATAAACATCATGGGCATGCGCTCCTCGAAATAGCCAGAGGCAGCTTCCCTTAACAAATTATAACGTTGGCCATGATCACTCATCAAGATCACAATTGAGTGCTCAAATAGATGGGCCTCTTCAAAGGACGTGAGATACTTTCGAAAGAGCTCGTCCAAAGCTGTGGCTCCCGAATAGTAGTCGTGTGTGAAGCTGTTGCTCCACAGGAATCCAAACATTGGCGATCTTCCCAGGAACCGATCGATGAACTGTTTACCAAAGTCCCAGACATAACTGAAACTGTGATGGCGACCTATACAGAACGGGAGCCATAATTCTTTGGTTACGTTAAACTGGTTTTCGATGGCCAGGAGCAGGGGACGTAGGTAATAATCCGTTGGCTGCTTTATAAATCCGGCTTGCATGTAGTTGAACGTATTAATTGATTCACAATCCTCGGCAAAGGCTGTCATGTAGCTGGCATTCTTGAATCGCTTCCAGATGAAAGGCAGAGTGTCCAGGCAGCCCGCGAGTGTTACATCACACACTTCCTCAGCTCCTTTTTCCGAGTGTCCTGTGAGAACGGCCATCAAATTGGGATAAGTATTGTCACCTATTTTGTTGTAACCCTGCATCTCGTACCATCCTGGGCGGTTAACGAAGTTGTAAGCTAATGGCATCGTTCGTCGAAAATTAATCCGTGAGATTGAGTCTAGACCCATAATTAGGACACTTGGCTGAGTTCTAACCTTTTCTGGGCTTGTCCACATTTCCGGAATAAATGTCATGGCATCTTCTTGGAGCAACTCACTTATATTTTTTAAGTCCTTGGCAAAGCATTTGGTTATAATAAAGTCGGTGTCCTTCGGCACTAGCTGGTCTTGCACAAAGCGCTGACCCTGAAATTTACTGAATTTTATATTTATTTATTTTATTATTAGAATCCTCATTTTAAAATATATATTTAAAAATGCAATATAATCAAAAAGAAAGCTTTAGCATTGTAGAGTTTTAAGATTCTTAATGGTGTCATAGAGGAATCTATTTCGATTAGTTTTTCGAATTAAACCATGTAATGATTTTGTACTTAATTACTTACATATAAGTTCGATCGGGATACTTTGCAGTATTATTCCGCGATATCTTTTGATATAGACACTCCAGAGTCGCATTTCTCTTTGTTTCCAGTATGGGTCTGGCGACGTCCTCGTTTATGTGTAGGCGATACTGTTGTTTTTCATAATCATAAACGCTAGTCACTATATCTTTGTCTTTGGAGCAAAGTTTTAATTGAGATTTTTCAAATTCTCCCATTATATCACTCGTGAAGGGATCCACATAGGGCATTTTGCATACCGAACTATTCACATAATACTGTTGAACTGCATCCTCTCCCTGCACATTTATGTTGACCCAGAGACAAAGGTATACAAGAAAAATAATTCGGAGCTCGTTACTAGTCCGAATCATGATCGCCACAAACTAAAGTATATTCTCTTCTGATTCTCTTATGGGACAATAATTTTATTTACTACGCTTAGCTTTATTAGATATGCCAAGCCAATATAATTCTTTTATAAATATTTATGACTTGTAAACTTAAATTTTGCAACTCCATCACGTGCCCCTATACGCTATTTTACTTTTAAAAGTGCTTGGCTGCTTTTCATCCAAGTTGTCATTTAAATAATATAATGAATAAGAAGCACAATGCCCATACACTTGAGTGGCTAAGTGTAACAAAATCGTAAAGCATTAAACATGTTTATTATATTGACTTAGGTCTGATATTATGATATTATTTTATACATATGTATCTCTGTAGATTATATTATAATTCCTTATTTCCTCTCTAATCCCATTCAGGGTACGCGACCAGAGAGTTTACCGCCTGGGTATCCGATCGACGACTGTTTGGGCCGTCGCTGTGTTTTGCTGGATCAACGACAGGATTTTCTGTGAAGCCTGGTCTGCAATTAACTTCCCGTACCTGCACGGCTTTTGGCACATATTCATATTCATTGCTGCGTATACGGTGCTAGTATTGTTCGCGTACTTTTACGTGGAATCGGAGCTCCCTCAGCGGCAGCCTCTGCTCAAGTACTGGCCAAAGAATGACTTCGAGTTCGGAATTCCGTTCATATCGATAAGAAATCCAGGTAAGGCGCTGCGCAACACAATCTAAGTGCGCTGCTACTGGAGCGGATAGAGAAAGAGAGAGCACAGCGCATTGACTAAAGACCAAATCGATAATATCGTAAATGCTTTAAAACTAAAACCAAAAATAACCAAAGATTGTAAAACTGCAAACCATTTATTGTAGCGCACAATATTTTTATGTAGTTGAAATGTATTCTATTAGCAAATAATTTAGAAAATGAACTCGAGTCGCAAATTGTATCTGAAGGCATAAGTCCGTAGACGTATTACAATAATATCGTAGAGCTTTGTTTGGTGCTTAGATAGACGATTGTTCAATAGAGCTTGAGAAAAATCGTATCTTTCGATCTTTTACAAGAAAATACAATGTATACAAGTTGAAAAAAACAAAATTGATTTTTACCCTTTTTGACACGTTAAAAATCCTCATAGTATCAGTGTTTTTTTTTAAGCTCTATTGATCAAGCTAAGTTAAAAACACATATCTGTAACAAAAAGAACGCCATACCAAAGTGTAGGTTCCGGTTCGCCTTTCCCATGAGTTTAGTCCAAAGTCTTCAACATGTTTTTTAAGTGTGTGTATCCGTATACCATCAGACTGTGATATGTTATAAAATAATTTATATCAAGACTTCCACAAAAAAAAATGAAAAGAAAACAGTTCCTACACTTTTGTTGACTAACCCCATTGTTACCTGAAAAATTTCAACGTTTTCAGTGTTTAATATTCTCTGTAATCTTCGCCATCCTACTAAAACTTCTTGGTTTGGGCTTAGAGATATGAAAACATCGGTAGTGGCGCCAATAAATACTATCACGATTCTATCACTTTATATAAAATAACAATATTATGAATAATCTTTAAATTTGCAAATCCATATTTTTGTAAAGAAAGAATTTATCCGATTTCTGAATAATAATAATTTAAAATTTAAAAAGTTGAGTTGAATTAAGTTAAACAGAAAGACTATAAAATTATACAAAAAAAAATTGATTTCTTTCGGTATTATCGTGATAGTTAAAATAACACCAATAGTATTGCCTTGTACTAACCACAAGTATGAATATACATAATAACCCAAAGCTTCACTAATCAAAGTAGTTAGTTGCTCAAAATATGATACAACTTCAATCCGCTACCTTGCTGATCCCACAGATTCAAAAGATTGGCTCATCTACTGCAGCCTGTATATGCAGGACTACGACTTCAAGCACGGAAAGAACTAGTGACCAGATTCGCTCTCTCTGTAATACAAAAATAGACAATTACACCGTGATATAAATTAGGCTATAAGAAGGGGAAGAACGAGTGTCTAAATTAATTTTACAATCCCTAGATATTTCAAAGCTTACTACTCAATGCAGAAACCAGATTTATTGAAACCCAAATTACATAGCTGCCATAAAGAACGTAATGTTAAGAAATATTTAGAAACATATTAAAAAAGATAGCAAATGTACTGAGTTAATATCATGATATCTTGTTTTGTCATAATAAAGAGTATACATTTTATTAAGCACAAGTCTTTCTTTACTTCTTTTTATTTTATACCAGCAGCAATATACATAAATATATATATACTTTGTAAATCGTATAACTTTTTATTTTCTTACTTGATAACTAATGTCTTTTTCCTATACGTGTGTGTGTGTGTTCGCTGAGCATTCATCCAATAAAATTCGTTCATAGTTCATCCCGCTTTCCGTCTAGCCCCAATTAATCAGAATCCGATGATATATTGGTGCAGGAATCGCGAGCAATACGCTTGTTTATGGGATTGTAGATACCATTGAGCGGATAGGGTCCGCGATAACTAATAATATTCTTTGGTGTCTCGTGGATTTTCACCTCGTACAGCAGTTCCGGCTTCTTCAATTGCAAACGGATGTTGTCCCAAATATAAACGGCCAAATTCTCAGTCGTACTGGGCTAAGAAGGGATTAATGTTATTAATATTATTATTAATTCTTTTTAGTTAGTGGCGCAAATTAAAATTACTGTGTTGGCAAAATATTCGACATCCTTATCGAGATTCTTATGATCCAGGCGCTTCATAATCACCGTCTCAATGGCATCCTTTAGCTCGGTTATGTTTACCACCATTCCTGTTCGCCGATCGATGGGACCGCGAACAGTAATTTCAACTGGAAAAAGTCAATAAATAAGTATATTAAGCTTGAAGGCATGGAAGTAAACATCCTTTTAGTTCAGTTATTTGTGTTAAAAGTGATGCACAAATGTTGAAATTTGTATAGATAATCGGGTTTAGACACAAAGACTAGTCCCTTAAATGTAAATAAAAGGAATAGGAAAAAATACATTAAATGTTTTAACAGAGGACCTCCTCAGTAGGAAGCAGAACTCATGAAAATATAAGGCTATAGCGACAAAATCCACAGTATCCACGTATATGAAACGTGGCTACTTGGCTGAAGAGTTCTCTGAATAGTTATTCAAGCTAGACATGATACCCTATTTTGAAAGGGAAAAAGGAATACATTTCGAATTTAATTTCATGGCAGTTCTAATCCATAAATATTGCTATATATTGCCTTAACCTGTTCTCTCTTTTCTGCTAAATATGCAATATATAAATGTATATTCCTATGACAATTTCTACATTCATTCAAATGCTATGCTCGTGTTGAAAGTTATTGTGATCACTTTGATCTCTCTCTCTCCCTCCCTGTTCATTATCAATTCTCGGTTTTTATTACCATTGAGCGTTGAACTTGAACATGGTTTTGATAAGCGAGCTTATCGGCCAAGGTTTTGTTATGGTTAAGCGTTTTTAGGTATCAAATTTCCCTGAGCTGTGTGGCTTGGTTATACCTGACAAAACCTAGTTATTAGCGTTATGGATTCCAATTCGCGGTTAATCAAGCGTTTAAATGAATGGTATACAATCTAATAGTTGAAATGTTCGTTCACCTGTGTAGTTGTGTCCGTGGCCGTGGAAATTGTTGCACTTGCCAAAGACTTCCAAGTTTTCGGCATCGCTCAACTGGGGACTGAGGGGAGAGTCGGGGAATTCATTTCATTAAGAAGTTAAAGCCAATTGAACAAAGTTAATTTTTAAACGGAAATCGAATCAACCAATTGAATCGATTCTCTTTAATTACCTATGCAGGCGGTGACAGGCGCTGAAAGTCTCGCGGCGGGTGAGGAAAGCCACAGGTTGCTGAGACATTCTCTGGCGATTTGATCCGGTTTGTGTGTTTATCTTCGCTAAAAAAGGCACCACCTGTATAATGTTTATCTTAAAAGTGTGACTTGCACGCCGAACACTGTTTTACAGTGAATGCAAAACCTGCTTTTGGTTGGCGAGTATTTATAAGGCGAGAACGAGGAAATTGGTAGCACAACAAATGCATTAGAGCTGTCAAAACATTGATGACAATATCGATAATATCGGCCATCATTATCGATAGTAGTTAGATTTTATCAGCTCTTGCAAAGCAAAAACCGCTTTTGAAATTTTGTTGAGAGAAACAGCCAGACGATGAAACTATGTTGTAGACTCACAATTTTTTAAATATATCGAAAGTGGCAAAAGAATGTAAATTATATTTAGCCCATCGCTAACTACTACCAGTGTTGCCAGACATTTGTAAATCACACATGTGCCTGTCATCGAACAACCCTACTCTGTTATCGAACAAGGCACATCACTACTAACGAAAATTTATCAACAAACGACGCCGCGCAATAATTCGAACTATTTAAGAAGTTATTTACAAAAAGGTCCTGAAACACCGTGGATATTTCAAAAAGATGAACAACAAAAGCACTCCTGTGCGCCAGCGCATCCAGCAGTTCCAGACACGTGGCGGCCAGAAGTCGACGCCGTCATCAGACGCCAGTGCATTGCGGAGGAAGGTGCTGACGCGGACGCCCAGACAAAGCGGCGATGTTCGCCAGGATCAGCAGTTGCTCAACACGGCCTTCAGCAGCACCACACCGCAGCCGCTGCCTAGGCAGAAGTCCACTGCCCTCAATGCCTGCTACACTCCCTCATCACTGTACCGGAATTCGCACACACCCGGGAGAACGAGGACGCCGAGCGGTATGTCCAGCAGCAGCAAGGCAAAGGACAAGGATTCCATGATCGAGTCTTTCCATAGCGTCTCTGAGGAAAGCAATATGATAGTAGCGGTGCGCGTGCGCCCTCTGAACGCCCTGGAGTGCACGCGTGGTCAGGTTACCAACGTGGTTCAGGTGCATGGCGACAGCAATGAGCTAACCGTCCAGGCAGGCTGCAGTGCTGACGCCTCGGCGGGTGTAACGCACTTCTTCAGCTACGACCAGGTGTATTACTCGTGCGATCCGGAGCGCAAGAACTTTGCCGATCAGGCAAAGGTATTTGAGGGCACGGCCAGACCGCTCATTGATACCGCCTTCGATGGCTATAATGCATGTCTGTTTGCCTACGGCCAAACGGGATCGGGCAAGTCCTACAGCATGATGGGCATAGAAGCCTTGGATGATGCAGCCCTTGACGGTGGGCCACCACATGACGAAGCCGGGATCATTCCGCGCTTTTGCCACGCTCTGTTCCGACGGATAGAAGAGGTCAAGGCGCATCAGCAGCTGCAAGTGGAGGTCGAAGTCAGCTACTTTGAGATTTACAACGAGAAGATCCATGATCTGCTGAGTGTTCAGCATGCCACCACGGCAGCCGGTGACTCCACGCCCGTGCAGCAGCAACGGCCGGCTCTGAAGGTGAGAGAGCACCCGATATTTGGACCCTACGTTGTGGACTTAAGTGCCCATTCGGTGGACTCATATTCGGCGCTCCGTAACTGGCTGGCTGTGGGCAATTCGCAGCGGGCCACCGCCTCTACGGCCATGAACGACAAGAGCTCCCGCTCGCATTCCATCTTCAACATAGTCCTGAACCTGACCAATTTGAGTAGCGGGGACGAAGGCCTGTCCTCCTCGGACACGGATTCGGGCACTGCCAATTCTCTGCGACAGACGCGGCGCAGCAAGATCAGTCTGGTGGATTTGGCCGGCAGCGAACGCATCAGCGTTTCAGGCTCAAACGGTGAACGGATACGCGAAGGCGTCAGCATAAACAAGAGCCTGCTCACCTTGGGCAAAGTAATTGCAGCATTGGCAGATTCCCGCAAGGCGGCCGGAAATAGTCAAATGGGATCCTCTGGAACACCAAGCACATTCGTTCCCTACCGTGAAAGCGTCCTAACCTGGCTCCTAAGGGTAAGAATAACTATTATTTATTTAATCTTTTTTGAGCTTATCAAATGGGTCATTGGGCTGGTTTACTTTCCACTGTCGATAATTGTATCTTACTTCAGTTACCAACAATACTTCGACAGCTAGATTAAAGCCTAGGTGGTCTCTTTCGACTGTAATATATTTCTTTCTTTCATATTACCATGATTTTAGTTTAAACCTCTATTGACCACTAGTTTGCAAGACAGTAAAAATGGATAATATGATCCTATGAAGTATAAATAAATCGATATACATAACTCTATATGAGCATTATGTTGGCAAGACATAATATTCTTGTATTATTGTGCTTTCAAGCAAAAACATTTGTAGACCTCAAATAATTGTATTAGATCAATTTTGTCTTAAGTTTCGGTTTTAATTATTCTAAGATCAATGAGAGTACTTTATTATTTTCTATCTAGTACAATCCTTGAAGGTCGCAAGTATAGAACATGTAGCTTTTGAGAAGAACGGTGTCCCTTTTTACCGATCATTTGATAACTCTCCTATCCTTATCAGTGCTTAGCTCTGTGTTGACGTCGTAAAATGTTTTGATCCCAATATATTGATTATACAGGTCAAAAGATTTTTTAATGTTTTCTATTATTTGTACATATAAAAACTGACCTTGCTGGTTTAAGAAACTAAACATTCTTTATACTTTATAGATGTATCATAATAGAAACATTTAAAAGGGTAAAAAGAATGTTATTAATCAGCGAAAACTGACAATTTTATTTGATTTTTCATTAACATTGAAATTTAGTTTCTTTGTCAGAATACAATTTTTATTAAATTTCATCTCTACTATAATTTTTATTGTATTTTTCCTATATGGAATAAATTTCCCTGCGATATTTTTCAAAGCTCTGCCATCCCTAAGGGGCCGTGGCTATCTACACTTTCACTTTGATTAACTGATGGCCCATGGAATGAGGCCTCCGCACAATCAGTAATTACTCGGAAAGCAATCAGAACAGAGAAGTGCACTGCAAATGCACACAAAACGATAACCTCCATGGAAACCCCACAAAGAGTTTGAAAACACCATGTTCCCTGGCTAACATTTACATAATCATGAAGGTTTCCATCACATTGTTTTAGTCAATCTCGTGATGTTCCTCTTTGTCTCATGAGAGTAAAATTTTCTTTACTTTGTAGATGATGTTTGGGGTACTTAGGTTTTCATATTTTATTAAATATATTGTGATAATCACACTAATTAAAATACCTCAATGTATACATATATGAGAGGATTATTTTATTTTTCTTATCAGAATTCTTTACATTTGATTTAGTTTTGAGCTTTAATTTATAATCTACCTTCCATTTTTGTTTATTTTGAAAAGTATTTTTTGTATTTTGATAAAAATGTAGACCCAGTTTATTTCTATTCCCCTATCTAATTCATAGAAGAGCTTTTTATCTCGGTCTTATAGAGATATCAAAGACCTCCCTGCGCAACAATCAATTGAGTGATTAAAGCTTCTCCTTGGGCTCTTATCATATCTCTTCAAACGTTTGCTTTGCTTTTTCTATACTTATACAATTCATGACCTGATATAAGGGCACGTGTCCATAGAAATCATACTCAAACTACGGCATATATAGAAGCTTATTAACTATTTTACTCCTAAAATGAAAGTTAAAGCTTTTAATTAAAATTTTAGATTTAAAGCTAAACTTTTGTAAACTTTCTTTCCAACGTTTTAAAGAACAACAAAATATGACTATTTTGAATGTCTCCAAGACTTTTATTTTAAATATTACAAAAATATTCAACGCAAACATTATTTTTTCTTCATAAATAGATTTTCCAGAGTACATACCACATTGAGTGTATTATATTAAAAACACAAAAATCAGGTGTGTCTATTGACTATAATTAAGTGTTAATTTCATTGTGATACATGAGGCCTCACATGGAACGTACTAATGTGTGTTTTTCCAAATATTCAAAGTCCTCAAAACTAAAAACCAAAACATTTTCCCATATAGGAATCTGGAACTATAAAACAAACGGTCACAAGGTCCTATTTTAAGGATCATCATATTTATCTGCCAAGCCTCAGACAGAAAAGAATTTCAGAGTTAAATGAAAAAATCCAAACTTAACAATTTAAAACTTTTTAAAAAGAGAACATACAATTTTCACATACACTTATTGTTTATTCTGTCGTTTTAAAATTATCTTTTGACTTTCCATTACTAGAAGGTATATAAAAACCTTTTCATTCATATTATTAATTCATTTTCTTACCTTTTTTAAACATTGACAACAAATTTGATAACTTAAATTGAATTCTCATAACTTGAAAACTCGCACAACAGTTCCTCTTTTTTGTAACTTTCCTCTGAATGACTAAGTAGAGTAAATAACTGAACAAAATAATTGTGAGCCATTGAACAATTAAACAACACGTTTAAAAATAACAACGTTGAGTTCATCAAATTGGATTTTGTTTAAACAATGAGGAGATTTCGCACCCATTTCTTTGAATTCCACCCCTCAAAAATTAACACGTGCCAAGGAACAATTTTCAGAGTTGAGATATGTGTGAATTGCCAATGTAATACTTGCCTAGAGCCAAGGTATTATCTGATTGATTTCTGATTATTATTAGTCAATACTTAAGCATTTAATCTTCCTTTAAAGTTAAGTCTTAACTTCTAGTATCAACGTGTTTACATAAGTGAAAAGTGGCGCTTCAGTTTTTACGACGTTATTTTTAATCATTCCAAAAACTGGATGAGTAATTATAGAAACAGACTATCATTTGATTGAAGGGATTACAAGGTTCAAGCACTTGTCTTTTTTCATTTTTAAGTGTTGTTATTGTCTAAGCACTTTAATTTAAGTTACGGTAGTACCCCGAACTGAATCTCAGCCCTTTATTTCCCACTAAATAGTCTTGGCCATTAAAAGTGACAAATATTTGCAGTTATGGCGTCGTAGTAACATCGTAACCAAGCCAATAAGGAATCACGTTTTGATTGAGAATGCAACATTGTTAGGCAACCATATATAGCCTTAGCTAGCAACCTGTCCTAAGTTCACTTTTATACTAGACTTTTCGTTTCGTTTTCCATACAGTTCCTAATATCTTTTAAGTACTTTTCCTATCTTTGCATAATATAAACCCAAGTCCCACATGTGTACATCTTTTTCTCACACCACCGATTTAAAAATACTTTGCTGATAATGTGCTGCATTGTTTTTTGTTTTCTTTATTTATTCTGGTGTACTTGTACTAAAACAATATAACACTTGATACGTTATCGCGTCTCTGAAGTTGCGACACCAACACTTTTAGATGTCGTCGTTTTCCACATTTACAGGCAGTTGGCTCGCATTTGCAATTGCTCTTGCTTAACTTTTTGCCATCCTTAGTAGCTGTAATAAAATGTCGTAAATAATATGAATAATTTATAGGTATACAAACCCTATTCTAAAGGAACAAAGTATTATTTGTTGCTAAATAAACTTGGGTCTTTTTTCTACCCTCACAAGGCCCTGATAGCTATCTTGTCGAAAAATATAAATATCAGATAAACTTATCGTAAAAGCAACTTGGTTGTCTTCACTCCATTAAGTAAGCTGGTTTTTTATCGAGCCGAAAAGAAAAACGCGAAGGGAGTCCGGTAATTACTACTAACCCAGCACTGAATTAATCTGACCTCTAACTTTAAGATTGGGGTTAGAAGTCGGTCCTTGTAATTATTTAATTTAGCAAGCGAATCTGTATTTCTAGTTCAAAGCAGGTTTCGAATAATAACATATATCTTCAGTTTCACTAAATTAGTTCAAAATCCAGATAGAGACTTCATAGGTCTGATTATATCCCTTATTATCAGTGCTGCCAACTTTTGACCAACAAAAAAAGCTGTTTTCGACGGGGGAAGTGAAAAAAAAAGCTTAAAAAATTTATAAAAAAATCCAAAAAAAAAGCTGAAACAAATGTATAAAAAATAGAAAAAATTTCAACAAATATAAAAATTTAATAAGTTCAGTTTTGTTTAAAAGATTTCCATAATTTGATCAATTTCTTCATGGTCTTCCTTATTTTCGTAAGACCTAATAGTTCCTATCATCTGCAGATATTTGATTGGCACTTCATAGTCGACGCAGCATTTCCCGACCCTTCGCAATCCGTTTCTGTATATTAAAATAAATATAATGAATATAAATAGAAATGAATATCTTTTGCTTGCACTAGTATGCTTCTTTATTGCAGCGTGAGCTCGCAGATCACTGAGTTTAGCTGTAATAGTAGTCTTGCAATAGTTGCAATAAACCCTTTGCAGGTCTGTGTCATCCCTGCGAATCCATGCCTTAAATTCATCACTTTTAAGCCAGACATCGCGGCATTTTTGTTTATACTCCTTCGGCATTTTAGAACTTGCTAACAATTTACGCGGACTTTTTATATAGAGATGGAAAAACTAAGCGACTTATGAAATTAGCGTATATCTATTAAAACAATCGATACGTCGCTACATTATCTGGTTTGTTCGTAAAGCTAACTTTTTAGCTGCCACTTTTTCATATTTTGTACTTAAGTTTTAACAACACAAAAAAAATCGGGAAAAAGCCAATTCAATTTCCAAAAAACCCAGAATTCCCGCTTTTCACAATTCCCGCAATTCACAAATTTTTCCCGCAGTTAGGCTTAAAAAAAAGCCAGTTTTGACGGGAATAAATCCAAATTGGCAGCACTGCTTATTATTAAGCAAACAAATTTCACCTTTTAACTTTACTCCAAAAGGAGTTCTCATTTTGTCCAAAAGACGCTTAAGCATTTTATCCTTTTTTTTTTGGATTTTGAAAGGATTTTTTTTACTTTATGACCTTTACATTTCAGAAACCATTTAAGAACTAAAACAACTTAAAATTCTAAATAAATTCTGAGCTAGTTTTTCTCTTTATCGTGAGCAAAGCCCCTGCAAAACCGCAATGCAACCCGAACACTCTTTTTGACATGCCACAAACATTTTTATATATGTTATAAAGGAAGTGGCTTTTCAGAGATAGTCTAGAAAAATCGACTTAAATTCTGGGGTTAATTTTTCACACAATAAAAAAAATTCGTGGATCTGTCGCATTCGATACGTGACTCTAATAAGGAAAGCGTGCCTCCAAAGCTACGTCACTTTATTGTTTTCATAATTAGCAACACTTGGGAGCGATATCAGTTTTAAACTAAGCCACGTTGCTAGCTCAATAATTAACTTTAATTAACAAAATTGAAGCAATAAGGTATGTACATATCTCCGATATGCAAATGTCAGTGATGGAAAATAAAGTGCCTGTTTTCTGTTGCTAATTGAACAAAACTCATTAGGGCTTATTAGGGGCTTGACACTCACTATATTTACACAATTATTCAAAATATTCATACTCAACAAAAAACTGTTTCGTATTTTCCACTCTTTTTTTAAAAAAACCTATCTAAAACCTACGAAAAACCTACCTCGTAGAATACAGTTTATGACGTTTACATTATATAATAAGTAGTACATGCAGCTTGAATTCCAGTTTGCTGCATAACAAACAATAGTAATCAGAGCAAGCTTATAATAATAATATAGTCAGTTCCATTCCCTGGGCAATGTGGTTAACATTGAATATTAAATGAATGCATTTATGGCTTCCCTTCATGCGCTGATTTTTCTCCAGGGCAGCTCTCACCGTATAAACCCAGTGCACTTAAATTCGTATAATATAAATCGTATAGCACGCTGGGCAATTCACAGTCTGATCACCTCCCTGTCCGGATCCACAGGGAAAATAAAAACAATTTAAAAATATGCAAACAAACAATCTGTTTTGCTGCTGTTCTTGAATTATTATAGCGACAAAAGCTGATCTCATCCTCGCGTGTCTATGGTCGTTGCTCTAATTCAATTCAGTTCAGATGAGAGGGACTATAATTTGTGTAAGGTTATGTTCCGACAAACTTTGATTGTTTAAGAGAGATTTCAGGGAAATACATTTTTATTATTCACTTCCTCAGGGTCAGGTTCCCGGTTGGTTTAACTAGAGGTTCAAGGCGTTGTTTGTCAAACCTATTTTCATTTTGTGGGTCGGCTTTGAAAACCGACCTTACCCATTAAATATTTTCTTAATTTAATATTTAATCTTATTTCAAGCTCAAAAGTCTTTGATGTTGCCTACAAATGATTTATTAACCTTAATTAACAAAGTGGTGCGAGACGGAAAGATTTCCAAAAGAATTTGTATTAAAAATTATAACGTTTTTTTGTAAAATAATCCAGCTTGAGTCAGATACCCAAACTGACCCACCCCAATATTTTATTTTATATTTCTCCGCATATATTAATTTAAGTAAAAAAATCGTTTAAAAATTAATTCGATTCGTCTTGTGAATTCTTATAAACAGTGTCCGAAAAGCAGAAACAAATATATTTCGATTTGATTTTCATTTTTGTATTTATTGTTGTAATATATATTTAATTTAAATTAAACATTAATATATAATATATATGATATATAACATTGTGTAAATTGAAAAACTTCTCGGTACCTGCAAGCAATTTTTTCACAAATCAACACATATTTGATCAATTACTTATACGTCTAAAGCAAATGTTAAATTATTTTCATAATATTTCCGTATTTTGCACAATTGAGCTTGAATACCAAATAACCGGTTACATTTTTATATTTTGTATAATTACAAGTTGGGTTAAGAAAATTTAACTTGGCCATAAACTTTCGAAACATTTTCAACTTTTACATATATGCATATATCTAGATTTAGATTTATTTTGACACTTGCTCGGACTGTGACAAT
This sequence comes from Drosophila serrata, assembly GCF_035046125.1. NCBI lineage: Eukaryota > Metazoa > Arthropoda > Insecta > Diptera > Drosophilidae > Drosophila > Drosophila serrata. Next base: position 1,120,601 of record NW_028256998.1, read on the forward strand.
GCTCAGTTGGTATTACAATAAATATATAGGGAAATGTCTAATATAGACAAGGATACAATAAAAATCGGGGTCCAAAGTATACGTAGTTAGACATACATACATATTGAAAAAAATAACAATTGTAAACCTTAATCGGCGTCAATGAAGCATTTTTCTTTCCTTGTTACTTTTAATTATTTTTCGTTAATATTCTATTCCTGTAACTGATCCAATAAGGTAAAAAAAAAACCAAATTACGCACATGTAGATTTAAAAGTATCTACTGCAATTTACTCAGTCTCGTACGCAAAATAGAAAATGTTATTTTTTTTAGCTTTTTTCGTTTTGCTTCCCTTGTGGTTTGTGTATTAAGTGTTTTTTTTTTTTTTCCTTGGTTCGCCTAGGGTCAAAAAATGCGTTGGTCAAGCAGGCAGGTTTTCGTTGTTTGATTTTCTCATCGAGTGCTGTTTGTTGTATGTCTGTAAACAATTTGGTTTACTGTTAAGCCTTCACACGAAACTTTTTTTGTAAAAGCATTTGGAAGATTATATGGGTGTTAACAATAAGAGTATAGGGTCTTGTAAATTGGTATCAAGTTCTGGCTTCTGCATTGTAAATGGTAGTGTATTCGCGATGCGGAAGTACAGTCGCGTTGGATTATTGTAGCTGCACAGCTGCTGTCCCACTTTCTCGCATGCTTCGCGCCATCTTTTGTGTCTTACAGCTTTTTCCTTTTACCTTTTACGTTGTTTTTCTTTTTGTTTTACTGTCTTCTTTTATGTTTTGCTACTTTTCAGGTTTTTCCTTTCTTCTGGTTAACATTTATATGGCATTTGCGAATTGCTGTTCTTGCTTTCAGGGCTGTCGTCCCGCTCACACCTTGCAGCTCTGTTGGGCAAGGACGGAGGAGAGCGCTGGGGCGGGCTGCTGCACCACCTCGTGGCTGTGCTCATGCTCGTGCATCTCCTCCTCATCCTCGCAGATGCTGTCATGGTGCTTGCGCTGCTCCCGCTTGCGCATGTAGTTGATGAGCGGTCGCTTCTTGTGCTCCTTGCAGAAGGGGCAGTCCTTGCGCATTTGCTTCTCGGACTTTATCTGCTTGCACTTTTCTGTAAGGAAAGCAAAATGAATATACACCGTTATTTATGTGCTCGCATTAATTATCTTCCATTCCTCTATTCTCACATTCGCCCTTGCTTCCTCTATTTTGGCCTACGTGCCCACTGCCCTTTTGGGCCAGACAGCTGATTGTACCGGCGTGACGTCGCTGGGCCTATGCTCACGACGTCACGTCGACACCAGCTGCTCTCACTCTCCTTTTCCTCTTGCGACCTTACTTGCCGTGGTGACCCTGTGGCTCACACACACACACACACACACAGTCGGAAGATTACCCCTGCAGTACCGCGTGTCATCAATAGCCACTGTCATCAACCCGTCATCAACGCGCCGACTGCGACTTCTATAGAGTCGACGCTCTGCCGACTGCGACTTCTACCGAGTCGACGCTCTGCCCGCTGCGACTTCTATAAAGTCGACGCTCTGCCGACTGCGACTTGTACGGAGCCTACGCTCTAATGCTGCCATGGTGATTGCCTATCTCACTGCCTCACTCACTCTTCAAACGAGTGAGATGAGCCAAAAGCAAATAAGTTAACAATTAAAATCGAACCAACTGTTTCGCACCCTAGAAATTTAGCATTTTTATGTGTATAATATATTATCATTAACAATTATAATGATGGTATTAGGAATAAATATTCTTTAAATATAAAACGCGAATGAAAAAATAATTGCATATCGAACAAAATTGTTTGAGCTGCAATAACATTTTAAGTAACTTGTTGCCTCGTCGGATATATCCTTTATACCCTGTTTACAAGGAAGCAAAACACTCGGACACAAGATAGCCAAACGGGACTTTGTGAAACGAAACGAACAATAAGAGAAAAAAAACGGACTTGAGGATCCGTTTTTCCGGATCGTGGTTCGTTTTGTTGTTGGAGGCACGGTCCTTTTTTTTTCTATTGCTTATTCGTGTTTTCACTTGCAGTTAAACAGTGAGCTAAGTGAGAAGTGTGCGGATTGCGCACTGCGCACGCCAAATTAAAAAAAAAAATTTGACATATGTACATATATAAATATTCTGTTTAGTTTTCAATAATTGAAACTATATATCAGGTGAGTTTTTATGTAAAGATTTAAAAAAAGTTTACTTTCGTATCAATTCTGTCTTCTATTTTGAGTACATCTTCCCGTCCTCCCACTTCGTGTCTGCATGCATCTATTGTGATACATCGATGGTGCGAAGTGTAAGAAAAGGCTTCGAGACCATAAGAAGTTCTACTCTGCACTCTTAGGTAATTATGTATTTTTTTTTTTAGATTTTGATATCAATTTATTTTCCAAATTTTCCTTTTCAGATGCAATAAGTCAAGTTGATGCAACGGAGCCACTTGCCAACCGTTTAACTAAAAGCCTTCCTTGCGCAAAAAATTTGGAGGCGCAACATAAAAAAAGGAAAAGGGATGAAGACGTGTTAGAATGTGGTCCGAGCGTTTTTCAATACATTAATATTTAATTTTTAATGTTAATTATTATAATTATTATTATTGTATTATTATTTTTTAAAATGTATTTTGTATTATTATAAGAAATATTTTTAATTTGATTATTTGTATTATTTTATGTATAATTATAATTTTATTATGTTAGTTTTTAAGAGGATATAATAAAAATGAATGAATTGAAATATGAAATCCCTTATTTATGTTTTTTAATTAATTTATTATTGATGACACATCGATGAATTGTTGATGAAACATCGATGAATTGTTGATGAAACATCGATGAATTGTTGATGACACATCGATGAATTGTTGATGAAACATCGATGTTTCATCGATGTATCATCGATGTTTCATCGATGTTTCATCGATGTATCATCGATGTTTCATCGATGTTTCATCGATGTATCATCGATGTATCATCGATGTTTCATCGATGTATCATCGATGTTTCATCAACAATTCATCGATGTTTCATCGATGTGTCATCAACAATACATCGATGAATTGATGATGAATTGTTGATGAAACATCGATGAATTGATGATGAAACATCGATGAATTGTTGATGAAACATCGATGTTTCATCGATGTGTCATCAACAATACATCGATGAATTGATGATGAATCATCGATTTATTGTTGATGAATTTCTATTGATGACAGCCTAGGACATGCCCATGTTAAATTCATCAACAGTTTGTATGGGCTGTCATCGATGAATCATCAACAGCACCCCCTTCGCTGTTGATGAAACGTTGATGAATTACTGATGACAGGTACTGCAGGGACACTATTGCTTTGATTGCTCAATTGACACCGTGTTAAATGCTAAACGGTTCTTATTAATCAAAGCCCAGCCGATTCATGTGGAAACGGTTTATAAATAGCCAATCGCTGTGATAAGCGACCTTGCATAATCTATGTTACCATATATATAACACACGGAAAAAAACTAATTGTTCTATTTTTAAGGAAATTAATCAATAAAAAAGCTTTAAAATTAGACACAGAATGAAAGTAGAATTTTGAAAATTTGAAAATATTCTTCGTAAATTCCAAAAATGTTAGATACTACTACTACTACTTCTACTTTTGAGATATTTAACAGGTTTTGCCCTAACCTCAATTTGGAAAAGCGGACTTAATGAATTTAGTATCGTATCGAATTTTCTATATTTTTCTTACATTTCTTTTGTTGTCTGCTGTGGTAACCGAACGGCACAGTGGGGGTAATTAGTCATATGATATGCGGATGTACTCCAAAAAATATATATCTGTATTTATTGACCGCGCACCTTAGTTCTTTTATTGCGCCTCAGTTTTAGCCCAACTCTGATTTATATATGTGTGTCTGTGCAAAAGAGAGTTACCAATACAGTCTTTGCGTTTTGTTGACCAATTGTGGAGGTACAGTCGTCAGTCTTGGCATGTGTCTGTTTATAGTATATGCATGCTTTGTTTATTGGACTTTAATGACCTCCATAACACGGAATCGGTTGCCGAGTTTAACCACCTTTTTGTGACTGTTTACGATTTCCACATCTTACAATACACTCTTTGTGTACCTTAATTGCGCCTCAAATTTTAAATTCAAATGGAAACCTATTAACGTGCTCGTTTAGTTTTTTGCAATTGACTGTCCATATCCTACCACACGTGGAGCTAGGCCACCAGAAGAGGGAAAAATCGTAAACAAAGATGGAAAGCTGAGCTGATAAAGCGGGTGCCCTGTTAAGAAACCACCGTAGACACCCTGTGTGTATGCGCAAAAAATTAAGGCGTGTTCCCCACACACACACAAATCCACTCGTATTCACAGACGAAAAATCGGGCTGGCTATTTATAAACTTGCAAAAACAACAAACAACGCACGCAATTCACAAAGTGAACGGCGTTACGAAGGGGGCGGGTCTTGCTATCGTACGTGTGTACATGCACATATTGTATGTATGAATGCACATTCTACTCGAAAGCATGTTTTCGTTGCATTTACGACTCTACAATTGCCTTACTGGAAGCTCTGGAGGACTATCGTTAATGGCCATTTTTTTGGGGCCCCGACAATTACCTTGCACTCGACTGTAGCAATCCTTGACCGCATACGGAGATGTGGTGGTCTCCAGGGTTCCGTATGGGAACTGCTCGTAGTCGCGGTAATAGCCGTTGCGCATCGATCCGCCATATGACATGGTAGAGTCGCTAACACAGAATCCCCAAACATCCATGTCTGTAGCTTGTTTTTTTTTTTCTCTTCCTTCGCCTTGCAAGGAGCGGTACAGTTATGGTGGTTTGGCGGACGTGGGTGTGTTGTTCTCTCTCTGTGAACGGCGCGTTGTGCGAGGTCGTTTCACTTTGTCTCTCTGCTCTTTGCCGTGCAATGAACTCTGTTTGAATCACTGTGTCTTGCGGCCGTAGTCTCAGGCGTTTTTTTATTTGACGCGTATTTATGCACTTTTTTTAAGCGTGAACACCAAAAGTCAGGTATGTTGTTTGTGCATTCCAGTCTTAATGCAAATGGGTTCGTCTATATTTCACCGATTTCGATGTATTCTCAGTGGCAAGTCTCGTATGAAACTAAAAGCCGAGCGTCGAAATTACTGCATTTTTGTAGCCCTCGTGTGCGCGGTGGCTGCTTCGGCTCTTGTTTTGCTGTCGACTTCGGGTCTCACAGCTCGTGCGTAAAGTTGTTTTTGTCCCCCATATTTACTGGTTACGTGTGAGTGTATGTGCGCAATGGGGGGCACAATGGTAGAAACACTTGGGGGCTAGAATTGTATGAATCGGATTCACTGATACGCATTCTCTTATTTCTTAGCATGTATTCAATATTTCCTATTTTAAATTTATTGAAATTCAGTTATTCTAATCGCTATTTTGCTTATTTAAAATGTAATTTTCGCTATTATTCAAGTGACCTGGATTGTGTGAAAATTGTATGTTTCGTTGTGTACACATATGTATATAAGCATGTGTGTACGACCTTTTGTTGTGTTGTGTTTTCGCGTCTCGTGCTTTTGTTGAGGCCTCACCTTTCATCCTGCCCTCCTCGTCGAGTGCTTACAGCGCTCTCACATGAGGCACAGTGGGACAAACACAGAAATCGATGCGCTTCGTAACCACTCATTTTCCTAATGATTCACCCTGCATTAGTTTTAAAAATTCCTAATAAATGTTAATTAGGTGAGGGCATGAAAATCATACTGGAAGTTTTTCTTATTAGCAATCAATTGCTAACAGCAAAAAGGTGACCGAAACCAGATGCCAAGAGAGTGATACGATGGATGATGGATTGGATTGCTGTCCATCTGGAGGTTTAGATATATCTTTATAAGGTTTGCTAATCAAAGTCTAGACTGCAGGCCGAGCACGAGTTGTTTTAGCCTTAATTGAGCTAAGCGAAATTCGGTTGCTAAGCGGTATTTGATTTTATTGGGGTTAGTTAATTTAAACATGGTTTCAAACCAAAAGCTCCTAGTGCTTATGGTTCTTTGGACCCTTAAAAATCACACCAAACATAAAAATGTGCAGCTTATGTTATTTTTTCTGTTTACTAAATGTTAACATTATCGTACATATTCGTAAACCTAGTGTTAATGGATGGTCTACGTCATTTTAGCCGGTTCCCTTATATTATCGACCTACCGGCTTTATTAACAAATTTTTGCGGTTTAAGTTTGCTATACACGAATTTCGGGGCATACGAAGATATCGTGACAGATTTCTAAAGGTGGGCGGACATAAGATGGCTAAATATAGCTAATACTTTGCTTATATGGGCCGCTTTGGAACCCAAATGACTAATCGCGATCCACAATTTTCATTAATTGAGTTTGCGGTTAATTGTTCCAGTTTTAGTTCCATCTGTTTGGATTGGACAAGCCCCTAAAGGTCGTTTGCATTATCGTACCGTCTTTGGATCTTCAGAATTAATTAATTAAATACTCAGATGGTAAATTACATAAGACCATTTTGTATAACGTGTCTTCAAAAACACTTTAATTAGATAACGTGTTAATACAGCCCACTGTGCCCTCTCAATTAGCTACGCCTACGCCGCTGCTGCTGCGCAGTTTGAGTAAATATCCCCTGCCCGCTCTCACCGCCTCTCTAACGTTCTTTTGGCCCACGGTGCTGACCTGCTTAATCAAACAAGTGTCTTTTACTCATACCGAACTCTGGCAAGCAAGTATGTGTACTAAATGCTAAATATGTATGTACATATTTGTTTGTTTTGTTAGTGGATATAGGGAAAAGTAAGTGTATGTATATAGTATGTATTTTGTTGGCACAACAACAAATGCTTGATTATCTTCGTTTCTTTCCTCCTTGCCTTCAATGCATTTACTGATAACAGTTGGGCGATAGATAATAATCTCAAAACACTGAAAGAAAACGACATATGTATGTACTTATCTGAATAAGAGCTCCCAATTAAAGGTCAAGTTTTGCACTCGATTCTTATGATGTATAACAATTTTAAATATTCGTTGTTCTACATAAAACCTATTCATTTACGCACATACATAACAGTGTATTTTTAAATCAATCCCATCTAGTTTATTTTTTGCGCTTTGACTAATGGCTTTAATTTAAATGGAATTTCTATGATACATTTGTGATATCATTCGTTGATAAATTGAATACAACTTAATGATAAAAATGATTGTAATTAGACATTAAATTCCTTATATTTCCATTTCGATCAAAGTAAAATATCTTAACCGAAACATTAAGACTGTTGTTCAATCATTTCGCAGAGTTTTTCTAAGAGGGCAGTTATCTGACAATAGAGAACACTCGACTTTAGTTTCTTTACAGTATATCTGTTTATAATTAAATACATATGTATGTATGAAGTTTTATAAGTAAACATAATACCATTATCATTAGTAGATTTTATTTCCGCGACAAAGTTTTAATGACACCTATAAAATATAGAGGTCTGTATATGTATGTATATTAAGTTAAATATGCGCAGATAGAAGTGTTCTAGAAATAATTGAAATTAATTCTTTATGTAATTTTTTTTTTTTTATTGTGATTTTAAAAAGTGATGCAAATAATACTTTCAAGTACTCCCATATAAGGCAATATTAGTTTTCTTTAAATGACCATTTCACGAACTCAAAACTTATAACTTTCCATTTTTCTTCTTTCAAGGAAAACCTCGGTGGAAACTCAAAAACTGTCATGTTGGCTACCATCTCACCAGCTAGTCTGCATGCGGACGAAACTCTTGCCACTTTGCGTTATGCCTGCAAGGCACGCTCCATCGTTAACCGGGTTAAGGTGAATGAATCTCCCCATGACAAGATCATTCGGGACCTGCGTGCCGAAGTGGATCGCCTGAAGTCACTGCGGAACGAGTACGAGAGGCAAAGGCGTCTTTCCGGGAACAACAATAATAATCCGGTGCCAAGAAAGATCATTATCGAGACTTCGGTTGATGACACCGAGGTGGAGGCACTACGACAGCAGCTGGCTGAAAGGGAACGAGAGCTTAGTCGTGCTCAAAAATCCTGGATGGAGAAGCTCAAGGAGGCGGAGGATCAGCGCAAGTCGGAGCTCCGATTGCTCAAGCGTCGCGGTTTAGCCCTGGAATTGACTGCCGATCAAAAGCAGGCATGCTTGGTCAATCTTACAGCGGATCCGATCCTAAGTGGCACCTTGTTTTACTTGCTACCCCAAGGGCTAGTGCGCATCGGACGCGGTCGCCTTCCCAGTAATTCCAGTTCCCAGCCGGATATTGTACTGGATGGTCCCTTGGTTGCCCTGCAGCACTGCAATATAGAACACGATCGGTCTGGAAAACTTTTCGTCATACCCGGCAGCGAGGACTTTGAGACCTATGTGAACGGAGAGCTCTTGCAGGATCGTCGGCAGTTGTTCCATGGCGATCGCTTGGTGATTGGTGGCTCCCATTATTTCCGCATCTCCAATCCTTTTTGTCCACAGAGAGGCAAAACCGAGCAGCCGGTGGACTTTCAGCTGGCCCACCAGGAGATTTTGCAGAAACAGGAGCAACAATTGCGCTCGGAGCTTGAAGCTGAAAAGCGAGCAGCCTTAACACGCATCGAACAGGAGCGTGCCCAACATGCCAGGGACTTTGAGGAGCGGCTGCAGTGCCTCGAACTGGAACAGTTCAAGTACAAGTGTAACAGCGAGATATTGGAAACGGAGCGTCAGGCACTGGCTCAGCAGCATCAGCAAACAGCGCTTAATGAGGAGCAGGCAACATCGACTCCAGCGCAAAAATCAACGCTTCTGGAGGATATACAACGCATCATGCTGAATCCATCGGAAGAGAGCCTGCATAAGACCCAGCTAATGGTCAGGGAGGCCACACAAAGGTGTCGTCAGCTGGGTCTGCAACTCGAGTTTCGGCAAACCCAAACGCCAGACGAGTTTGGACTGCTGCGGACGGTGATCCTGATTCTGGACAAGCAGCGTGGCCTGAAGGCCGAGTGGCCTACGGCCCGTTTGGGCGTGTGGCTTGACATGGTCAGGGACAGTGCAGCGGAGCAGCCGGATAAACAAAATGCCCGCAACATTTTCCAGAGCGTGGAGGTTGATTGGGAACCCCTTGATGCGGATCTCAATGAGACACTGAGTGACACGCACAATTCTAGTCGAATAGCTCTAAATCTAAGTGCCATGAAGGATGTCCTGCTTAATAAGCCCCTGAAGAGGCTGCTACTGAACGTTTCGGGTAGTAGTAACAATTCCCCAAGACAGACATCCACGCCATCTGCCAAAACCACGCCCATTAGTCCCTCTCCTGGCAGCAAACTGGTGCAGTACACCAAGCGTCTGCTCACGTACGATCCCGAGGAGACGCCCCTTGGAAACAGTAGCAACTTCGCCGCCGTTGTTCATCAAGAGCTGCTGATGATACAGCGCTGTTCACAGCGTCTTCAGAGGCAATGTGAGAGCGTTTTGCTCGAGCGGGAGAATCAACAGGATAGCGGAGTCCTAGCTGTCAGTGTTCAGGAGGCGCTGGGACGACTGGATAGCGTACTGAACGGAATACGCAGCTCCCTTGCCCAGGCGGAGGCTGCTGCTGCTGCTGCAGGTGGTGCCATGTCACCAACAAAAGCACAGAAGGCGGTGCGCTTTCTTATCGATTGATGGCTATTAGTTCTCCCACCTTGGACTACATTTCAAGTTGCTGCAATGTGCTTTGTGTTTGTTTTTATGTTTATTTTTATATATGTATACTCATATATATTTTTTGTGTATTGGTTTTTAAAAATAAAATATTTAATAGCACCAAAATGAAGACGAATTTTGAGCATAATTGTGTATAATTTAAATTGGTATTGTAGAACAAAATATTAATGACTTTAGAATGTGTTGTGACCTTTATGGTTTCGATATTTAAGAGTGCCTCTGCAGAGGAGGTATTTTTCAATAGACAACATATATAGAAATGTATTCCCAAAGAATCTAATATTTAGGTTTTAGTTTTCCAGGTTTTACCAAGTTCTTTTAGAGAGATTAGTTTGCTGTTCTTGTGGCACGAAAATGAAAAGAAACCATTAAGTTAATTGGTTTTGTTTGTGCACCGACCTGTTTTAATCATATATATCTAATGTAAAACTTTAACATGTGTTTTGCATATTTATATAAAAGGTAAAAAATAATAGCACCACTAGATAAACTCTTTTATTTGACCAATAACATCATGATACTTCACCCTCCTGCAGAGTCTCATTCGTGATGCGTTCCTGCAACTTTGTGTTGAGCTGCAGTACCCAATCACACCACTGTCCATCCTTAAGGTTTACAAAATCGGCAAGAAAAACATTCACCTTGGGCTCCTCTTTAGGCTCAAAGGGGCCGGGTATTTGGTCTGCTATCCACGGATGAAGCTTCTTATCTACCCGCTTGGCTGTGCTCTTCAATGTGAAGAAGAGGCGGAAGGCAATATAACGACCAGATGGCGTTATGAGGCACTGAGATACATAACCCTGTTGGGGCTGCCGGGAGAGGAGGGAATCCTTCAGAAATGATTGCAACTGTTTTACACTCGACTTATTTGGCCAGGGGGTTGGCCAAGCATAACTTGGCCAAAAACGCAGGGGAAGCGGAATGGGACACCTCCTATAGATGATTACCAATTGGCGGCGCATCTCAACGCACCGGTTCAGAGTACAATCCTTAAGGGATCCATCTGCGGTGGAGTAGAGACGATGGCCGAAAAAGGTGATCAGATCCTTGTGGAGTTGCTGGTGATGGGCCACTGTCAGAGCGTAGAAGTGTTGCAAATCCAGGATGACGACCTCCTCGGGATGGGAGTCCAGGAAGTTACGAAGCTCCAATAGGGGCTCAAACACCTCCATGCAAAACAGGCCGTGGCAGTAGTAAAACTTGTCATCCTTCTGAGCTATCCGAAGGTCAAAGTACCGCACACCAAGCTGCAGTTGCTCAACTACGCCGGAGGCCTGTGTCCTGCTCCACCGGCGAACAAAGCATGGAAAGAAGCGATGCCATCTCCTTACGGTGTTGTCTGCATCTGGCGCCAGTCTCGATTTACTGCTAATGCCGTAGGTCATAGAGTTATGGGAACCTATACTAGATGTGCGACGTTTTAATTAACTCAATTTTGAAGGGTGATCTCATCACGCAAACCTGGAATGGCCAGATTAATGATGGACATGTCGCGCAATGCCATTGGCAGATCCCGCATCCAGTACTCCTTTGTCATGGTGTCGCCCCCAATTTTCTTTCGTAAATAATGGTAATCTTTAACTTCAAACCGATAATAAAACCGTTTTGCGGAATGTTTTGCTTTCTGATTTATGGTGTGACCAGTGCATACCCGGTGGAAAATACAAGCAGTCAAAGAATGGGGCTAAATAAGCCTGTGAACTATCGATTTAAAGGTGACCGCTAAAGTTTAAATTTATTTTTATATGATGTAGTTTTTGTTATAGAGAAATCTGAGTTAATTGCGTTGATATATATATATATATGATACCCTTAAACCATTTGATTGTTCTCCTTATTTTCACCCTCAAGTTCGTCCTCCAGGAGCCACTGCTGCGATCGCTGAGCCAGCAGCTGATCGGATTCGTTCGAAACTTTTATTGTGCTTGCACAGTTATTGAAGCTACAATTACCGAGTAGATTTTCCTCGTTGTATCTGAAAGTCAAATTATATTTGAATATACCCATTAGCACTGAAAATAGTACACTTACCGCTGCAGTTCTCGGAATTGCTGAAGAGAGACAAACTTTTTGGAGGTCTCCTGACCCTGAACCAAGCCGTCTGCCCATATACCAAGCTTGCAGTTGTCAAAACTGCACTTGCTGCCCTGCAGATTCAGGGACACTGTTTTCTCCATTAGTTCCATTCCCGTATGACAGTTTTTTACCTGAACATTTCCCAGTTCTGCGCTGGATCGAGGTTGCATCGATATTCCCACAGCAAACTTCTCGATGATGCAGCTTTTGAGTTCTAAGTTGGCGCCCGGCATACAGACAATGCCCTCTTGGGTGCTAGAGTTACCATCGCCCAGCAAACGACATCCGCGCATCGTCAGGGTTCCCTGGCGCAGGAGAATACCACGACGAACATGCCTACAATCTAGGACAAGCTGCGAGACAGCGTAGTCACCGTCAATGACCAACAAAGTGCTGTCCTCATCACTGGAGCTCACCACAGGCATCTTGGAGAGGTCCATGACGGATGCTAGGATCGCTTCTGGCTTCACCAGCCCGCTGAGACTGCCATTATCGTTGAGGTGCTCCATAAATTTGATGGTGTGTTTACCAGGCGAGAGTAATATGTCGTCGTTGCTCTGGCAAATGCTCAGCACTCCTTGGAGCGTATTCGCTAGCTGTATCTGGGTGTTTGGCTTAACTTGCTCCTTGGCCAGCAGCAACAGGTCAAGCTGCTCCTGCAGCTTACCAGGAACTGCGACCACGTGGCCAATGGGAGCGCGTTCAATCAACAGATCGTCCGATGGCTGGGCGGTTCTCCCAGAGCTGCGCTGTAGCAGATGCCGTTTTAGGGAGTTTGACTGCATTTCACTGTAAGCTCGCCTCATCTCCGGATTCTCGAGAATCTCGAATTCACTTCTTATTATAGCCATGCGGAGGTGCAGACACATAAGATCCGTCACGGGAAGGGTGGACACGTTAAGGCTGTTTCCGTCGGAGCTTCCCGGCTTAGGCTGCTGTCTCCTTGTCGGCTCTGTACCATTGTCGTTAAGTTCCACAGCCTCGTCGTCGCTCTCTGGCTCGGCATCGCTCAGGTCAAGCTCCAGGTACTCCAGACGCTGCTGTATGTACTTGGCCTCCGCGAGCAGCGTGCGCATGTGCAGAGCCAACGGACGGGAGAGCTTGTTCTTGCTCAGATCACAAGCCAGCTGGATTCGAGCCTGCAGGTGCATCTGCACCCAGTCGCGGTCATCGTCATAGTCCTTGTCCCACGGCATCCAAACGTGCGAATAAAAAAAGCGCAACCGATCGATGCACTCCGCCGTGGTGTCCACATTCAGGGCGGAGTTCTCTTGCTGCACCGTGGGCCACAGCTCCACCAGGGACACCTCGTTGTTCTCCGGCAGGTGGACATCATTGTCCTGTACGGCGGTCACCACGAACACAGCCTTTAGCTCGTCGAAGATCACCTGCTCTACGTAGCCGTACACAATTGTGGGATAGCGCAGCTTCAGATCCTCACAGATAACGCGCGGTATTTTCCAAATTGCCTGCCAGCCTGTTCAGGTGAATGTGTGGGTGAGCGTGTGTAAGTGTGCATATGTATAAGCCTTTGTTTGCCTTGAGCACATCTGTGTGTTGGTTGGATGGCTTACCTGCCGGCTCAATTTTCAGCTCCACGTAAGACTTCCACTCCGATCGAACCTGCGAGGCTGGTATCACAGCTCCTTCCCACGAAAGTACAGCCTCGGCTTCCTTCAGGCGCTCCAAATACGATTTTTCAAATGTAAAAACTTCCATTTTCGCGACTATGCCAAGCCGGTGGAGCCGTTTAGCAATTTTTGAAATGCGTGCTGGAGCTGGGCAGTATGATCTATTTATCGATACTTAGAGATGGCAAGCTGTTGTCATTAACATAATGAGAATAAAACATTCACACTGCGGCTTTTCGAGTTGTTGCGAAATTAATCTCAAATTATTAATTATTCTTCTAATTAAAAAGCTTAATAATTTGATTCGACAATTTTGTATTTCTTATTTCATTCAGCGAACACACATCGTTGTGAGTTCCCCTTGGGTGAGATTCGCAAACATGCTAAAAACTTAATATTGATTAAATTAGAAAATAAAACACACTTGTGGAAAATAAAAGAGATTTTGTTCTTCATTACTATATTCCTCTTTATATTTCACAGTAAAATCGTGTGTCTGAAGCAGGTCATAGTAGAAACTGTGCATTATTTTTCTCAAAAAAATATCGAATATGATTCGATAGTTTTCATAGGCTTCGATATTTTAAATATTTATATTTCGTCAATGCTCCAAATAAATGTATAAAAATAATAAGAATTCGTGTGCGTTCGTTAATTTAAATTTCGCCTTCTCAATATTTTTGGTGCGAAGTTTATGTGTTGGTTAAGAGCAAAAAGTCAGCTATTATTAGTATTGGGTATTTAGCTTTATGTTGTTAGCATCACTGGTGTTTTCAACAGCTGTTCAAGTTTTGGTTTTTAAAAGATATAAACAATTTTAAAGTTTTACTTAAAATATGGCCTCAAACAATATGCCAGAAGATAATTTTGAAGGCGGAGATGTAAGGAAACTGATAGCGATATTCAAAAATACACATTTTCATTGAAAATCTCGCTTTTTAGTTTAACTTTGATGACGATGCGGACGATGACCAATTTGTGGCCACAAATGCGGGAAGAAAGCGTCTCTTCAGCAAAGTAAGCTGAAAATGTAATACACGCTTACACAATATAAATATATTATATATTTCCTTTCCCAGGAGCTGCGCTGCATGATGTTCGGCTTTGGTGACGATAAGAATCCCTACACGGAAACGGTGGACCTTCTAGAAGACCTCGTTATAGAATATATAGCGGAGACAACGCACCGAGCCATGGAGATTGGACGAACAGGTCGCGTGCAGGTGGAGGATATCATATTCCTGGTTCGTAAGGATCCCCGCAAATACGCCAGGGTCAAGGACCTGCTGACCATGAACGAAGAGCTGAAAAAGGCGCGCAAGGCCTTCGATGAGATCAAGTATGTTGGTAAGTATCTTTTGTCTCGGGTCTCAACCAAGATATAAATAAATCTATATTTTTTGCACAGGCAACGAGGGCAAGCTCAAATGAAAGCGACAAAAGAAATCGCCATCGGTTCAAGCCACAAGCCAATCGTAGTTGTAATGTCCTTAAAATATTTTTCACAAAGTCCTGGAATATAGTAAGCTAATCCATAATATTAACTAATCAAAGAAGTCTTCAATGTCAATGTCGGGATTGAGTATATCATCACCGAATGGCTCCAGGTCGATGCCGTTTAGTATGAGGTTCTCACAGGTTTCGGCCAGGTCGGTGTCTCCGATGAGGATTGCGCCGCGCAGCCTTCCATTCTGTAGTACAAACTTGATGTATTCCTTGTTGCGGGTGCAACGCACTAGGATCTCATAGTCCTGTCCCAGATCCTGGCCATTAAAGCGGCCCAGTAGTACCACAGGATATCCAAAAAGCTGCGTTACATGGCCAAAGAGCTCGAAACAAAAGTCCTGGTAGACAGTTTCGCCCTCACTAACTGCTGCCATGCTCCTGCCCGCCATGGAACCCATTTGACGGGCCTGTGTCCACAGGCGCATCTGAAACCAGTGGGGCGCAGGTGACCAGTCGGCTGTACAAACATCTCCTGCTGCGTAAACATCAGGCAGATTGGTCCGCATCATTTCATCCACCGAAATGCCACCGTCTTCGGAAAACTTGATTGGGACATCGGTAGTGTATTCGTGGCGTGGCTGGACGCCAGTGGCGGAAACTATAAAGTCACAGGTCAACTGCTCAGAGCTTCCATCCTCGTGTCTCAGCTTGATGCTCAGACCTCCTCCTGCCTCGGGCTCAACTTCCGTGTACTCCTCTATGTGCGATTTGTAGTAGATTTTGGGTAAGCTCTTATCTCCGATCGTTTCCGCCGCACCTCTCAAATCAAAGGTGCGATGCCAGTCCGGACCCAAGGCAGCGCCATGCTTATTATCCTGATCCTTGGGCAGCATTTCGTCGTAACGCATCCGCTTAATCGCTGTTTTTGGGGCAGAACCCTCATCTTTCACTTCCTTTCTTGCCAGTTGAAAGAACTCTGCGGCTCCGGGATCAACGAATGTGGCAGAGATGTGGCTATCCTTAACCACCCAATGGACATTAACGTTCTTGAGCTCGTAAGCCAGCTCGCTGGCGATTCCTCCGTTTCCCAGGATCATGACATCCTTGGCCGCTGCTAATCGTCGCTGTAGTTCCAACACAGAGTCTGTATCTCGAATGCCAATGATGCGTGATTCATTGGCAGCAGAGCTGAACAATTTGGGGGCTCCACCGGTGCAAAGGCAAAGGTAGCGATAACGAATCACCACACCGTTCCTAGTGCGGACCCAGTGCTCACTGCTGTTGATGTGCTCCAGCTGGTCCACGAGCGTGTCCACGGTGGCTCCCATTTCGGAGACATTCTGTTCCCTCACATCAAACTTGTACAGATACCGGGCGACCGGCACCAAATTCGTGACACTCTTTACAATGCTGGACTCGGTGAGCAGGAGAATGGATGCCGATGGTCGGCAGATGGCCAAGGTTTCGGCACAGCTAACGCCAGCTATGCCACCACCGACGACAAGGAAAACGCACTCCCGCGACATCCTTCTGATGAAATAAAATGCCAAACACTGCAAGTGATTCATTCACAGCTGACATGACAGCTGATTGGAAAAATTACAGTGAAGTCTGCCTAAAACCACTACTACTATAAGCAAAACAGGAAAATAAAAAACAATAAGATTCCACAATGATTAAAAAATAATTAGAATTAAAAGTAGAAGAAAATATTTTAAGAAACTGGGGACATACGCATTGTAATACCGATATTTTTGAATCTTTTGTTTGTTATCAATCAGTAATGCTTGTTCTTGTTTTTTGGAGTCTCATTTACTAATCAAATCCAGGTTGATTCCTTTCTAAATGCATTAGGATAACACCTATTAAGGTTCAGAATAACATACATCGGTTTCCATTTAACATTAATTTCTTTTCGCATTTTTAATAACAAGCAAGATCATCTAGATGTTCACTTAATCAGTATTTAAGCCTTCTGCTTTTCCTTCTGGCCGTAGTACTCGCTGTAATCGTACTCCCTAAAAGGCACATCGTAGGTGATGAAGCCGGAATCTCGGGCCTGCTGGACGGCCACCCTCAGGCGAAAGTGAGTTTTTTGGCACAAACCCGTTTGCGAGTAGCTAAGAACATCGCCGCTGTGGGGAGAGATAAACTGCTCCAGGAGTTCAGTGTTGCGGTAGTCCAAGACCAAATACTCGTCTCGGCAAATGGGACATGGATTTCCGGTTGCAATTCGACCCTGGCGGATGCAAGTCTTGCGAGTTTTCCGTGGCGCAAACATGCCCTTGTGATTTCGCCTTTTAGAATGTGGATTAAAATGGGTTCTTCAGTGGTAAATCATTTCGCCTACCTATACTGCGTCCACACAAAATCCTCCCCATAAGTTTGTTTATAGGCAGCGCTCTTTAGGTAGCGCATTGATGTCTCTACAGGAATATTTTTGGTGCGATCTTTCGGATCAGGTCCGGAGCTAACTTGGTCGCCATCGCCCTCGCCCTCAGTTGCCTCCGAACTCTTTTCGTCCGTCGTCTCCGCTTCTGCCTCCGCTTTACAACGAAGAACACTGGCCGTGTGCAGAGCTCCGCGGCTGGAACGCGTTATGGTGGCCAAGCCACTGTACAAGCCGCGTGCAATTGGCAACATTTTAATTAAATAAAATCAATTTGTTATTGAAATTAGCGAAGGAAAGACGACGTAACAAGCTTGCGAGCGTGCAGCCGGTAGAACAGCTGTTTTATTTTAAGCAGGTTGGTAGCGCTATTCAGGGCGGAAATATTACATTTGGAACAATAATAAATCGGTTTACTACAAAATATTTTGTATTTTAAACCTTTTTTTTTAAATATAGTAAAAACCACTTATAATTGTAAAATATATGATCAAGAATTTAATTAATTTTATCCATTAAAATATATATAACTCAGGGAAAATGTTTAGCCAAAGATAAATATCTTTAAAACTGCACTTATAATTTATTTATTTCGACTAATTCGAATAAAATAAAGTATTTAAAAACCAATTGGCATTTTTACTCCTTTTAAAACCTTTTTGGAACAAGTTTCGATACATTTAAGTATTTCTGAGTACATATCGATACTATCGATACTTGCAGGTGGTTAGTTTTCAAAATTGTAAAGTCAACATGTGCATTTCTTTAGATGTCAAATAAATTATTAAAATAAAATAATTTAATTAATTAACATTTATATTTTAAACAAAAGAAAAAGAAAAATAAGAATAAAAGGGAGAAAGTAGCTGTAACGCAGGATCTCCTAGAGAGACAAACGTGAGTAATCCAGTATCTTAGGCTAACGGTACAAAAACCGCTCGGCAAATCCCACACCAAGGCAGGAGCAGCACACAGCAAACAAACACAACCCACACGCAAGCCAAAAGCAGAGGCAGAATGAATGAATGAAAAAAGCTGCTCCCTACGTTCGGTCCCGTTATAGTTTAGTTTCTTTCGGAATTTACTAGTGCAAAGTAGCGTTACTGCAGCGGCAGCGGAGTGTCGCGAGTGCCTGTCTGTGTGCGCGCGAGTGAGTGTGTGTGTGTGAGTGAGTGTGAGTGCGGTGGGGCCTTAAATCACGTGTATAAAAACACGGCATTTATTTACCTTTGGCTGCGACAAAAAAATCAGTCGGAGCTTGTCCTGACGCCCAGGCTCGCGCTGTAATCCATCTATCCATCCGCGGGTACGTGGTAATAGCTTGCGTGCATGCATAAGTTTCCTTTTTTTTCGTTTCGTTCTAATCAATATTTGGCAGACTTGGTCATTTAATTTTAATTGTTCCTAAGACAGAAGTGGGCCTAAACAAAAGCCTGGCCCTTGTAAGACAACAACAACAACAGCAGAGGGAGCATTACAAGACCAACAAACATACCCAGTTTTGCCGCCTGAGACGACACACACACCTGCGTATAGGTGAGTCAATCGGTTTGACCGTTAGAAGAGCGAGCGAGAGCTATGCTTGGGTGTTTTCGCTTGTTTTTATAAATAGAGCCGCATTGAAATTTCTTATCAATTGCAAAGAGACCCGACCACAACAATAAACGGGGTCTATAAATACCGCTATGCCAACTACAAACAGAATTTTTAAACGAGAGCGCAGTTAACCCTACGAGCAAAAGCTGATGGCTTTGGCACCCAGCAAAAGGGGTGGTGACCGCCCACACCCCTCCCCTGACGAAGCCTAGAAACCCCGAAATACAAAGTTTTCCTTTTTGGAGTGTGTGCTTTCGCGCATTTTCGTGTAATAAATTGTTTTATTTATTTTCCGTCGGCGCCACTAAGAAATTCATTGTAAACGTTGTGCCAAATTAGTACCTGTTGGCTGTTGTGCGCCCCCGTTTTTTATGCCTTTCACACAAACAAATAATGAGTAAGCTGGGGGTGGCTTGAAGTCTCGAGTTCCCTAGCATTACTATAACCTATTCAATTCTGAAATGAGATACTTCTTGAAAAAGTTCAGAGGAAAATTACGGTAGCGTTGTATTTTCCATATTTAGGGAAATTTTTAATATTCAAAGTACTGGTTAAAAATTTATATAAATGTAGTAAATCTATGGTTCAAAATACATTTCTTTTTATTAATTTAGTTCTCATTTATTCCATAACTATATTTTGTAAAAGCAAGAAGGTTTTCCTATATCTTTTATAGCCTTATTATTATTTTAAACAAGTCCAGAGTTTATTTATATTTCTGATCAGCAACAACAGCCTAATTGATCTAGACAAGTCCCGTCTGTTCGAGCAATAGAAAAATAGTATAGAAACCTTTTAATACTAATAATTCAAGGTATGCTACATATACATATAAGTACTTATTCAATACAATTAAAAAGCTTCTTTCATTTTATATGAAATACAAGTATTTATAATTCATGTAAGTGGAAAAACTTTTTGATTAAATCTTAAGGGTAAGAAAAAATCTTTCTGATCAAATCTGAAGGAAAAACTTTACTACTTCTTATAAAATTAGTGGCACTCAAAAAGTCTCTTAGCTGAAATTGGTTCTGTCATTAACCTGTATTGCAGGGTAGTTTGGCGCCAACGAATTTAGTTGTCAAAGTTCTCGCATTAATACACACCCCACACACACACACTCTGCTACTGCACAAGAGTAGTATTTTCACCTGGATACTCCACTAGCTTACATTTATTATTGAAATTTCTATCAGGGCTCCTCTACTGGTGTTCATTCCGTTCGACTTTTGTTTATCCTGCCCGGTGTGCACGTCACACGGAGGCGTTGGAAGCCCAACCATCAGATTATGGGGTTCTGTTCCGTGTCCTTCGAGACCCCTTCCGGGTTCGAGACCGGCAACATTGGCAGCTATGCCCACGTCGATGGTGCTTTATCAATAAATTGTTGCCAGTTTTGATTAATGTGTTTTTCACCAAAAGCCACAAATTGCGCCTACCTAATGTCAGATGGTCACAAGTCTACACAAAGCTGGAAAAGGTTAATTTTGTTTAATATTTCCGAATCCTAATGGTCTCATTAATGTAATTGCGAACCCATTTTTCCAAAATTAGTTATCGTATGTTTAATATTGTTAGTAAGTTAAATCAATTGACTATACTAGGTCTTTCGATTTACTGTAATTCTGCAGTAGGATTGAGATTTATTAACATAAGAAAATATAATAAAATACATCGAGACAAATTTTTATATCGAAAATATCATAGACTTTAATAGATCGATATATTAAGAACCGAATTATATCGCATTTTACATTAAAATATAGAAGTACATATCGAATTTTGCGTCATATATCGATAATTTCTGTATATACCATATATTATGGGTTTTTGAAATCAAAGACTACTTCAAAAACTGTTTCGCCAGCTTTTTTAAATCAATTAATTTTTTTGTTTTTTAATTTAACTACCCCTAAAAAGGGCTTTTAATTTGCTAAATCATAACCCATACAAGCCTTGTTTATTTTAGGCCTCACGTACGTCCTGTTTATATACATTTCCCGCCCACATTTCGTGTTTATTCTCATTTATCACAGCGTAATGTCAATCCGAATATAAAGAACCGAATAACAAAGAAACAAATAAGCTGCTAAAAATATAATCCTTTGACCGCACGTTGCTTCCAACCTACCCCAAAAGCAGAGATAGCGTTCACAACAATTTAAATACCAATTTGCCTAATTAAGGCACCTCTAGACCGCGCCTCCGCCACTGACAACTCATTCTGAAGAGTTAGCTTCAGCCTGAGCTGAGCCTGGGTCCCCGCAGACCTTCTATAAGTCCAAAATATAGCGTGACACGTCGTCTTGTTTAGATGGTTTGGGGCACGTGGCACGGGGCAAGGGGCAGGAAGGTCCGTGCAGTTGGAGGCAATGACATCAACGTCGCAACATGCTGGGGATCCCTGAGCAGAGGTCATTGGTTGGTGCTACGTGTCGGACTGGCCTTCGGTGGCGGTAATTTTCAAAACATTTAAAATAATAATTTAAATATATATTTTTTATAAACTTTCAAATCGTCCCAGCTGGCTTCAGGCCTGTGGGTTTCCCTATCGGAGTCATTAATTATAGAGAGGGCAATCCAGATGTATTTGTTCACAGGCAAACAAATCAATGTCCTGGCATTGAATCCGGCCACTACATTGTCAATCAGTCATGAGCTGTCATCAAGACCTTTAAGTTCTTTTACGCCGCTCACCTAATACTTTTTGTGCTCCACAGACAATGATAATGGCTAAAACCGATAAGGATATTCTGGCCAACTCCATGTATGAGGATGACCCCAATGGTAATTCAGCGCCCGCCACCACCAAAGACCAGGAATCGACCCGACCAGAGGCACTTAAGGCAACCACCGATGTTTCTCCACGCTGGGGACCACAAAATAAGGGTGCCCAAGAACTGGCCTCGTTGTACAGTCCAGGTGAGTTGTATTCTATCGGTTTTGAAGGAATTGGACTAGGTTTTAAAATAAATCAAGAATTAATGGAAATTAAGACTCATTTAGAGTTTGTTAAACCAAAAAAATTGGAATTATAGGGACTTTAATGAATGAGGACACTTAAGTTTTGACATCTAATTTGGCGTAAGAGGTTGAATTATTAAGACAAATTAAATTGAAAGGTGTAATATAAATCGATTTTCTCTTCGATATATGGGACTGTGCTTAGGAGTCTTATCCAAATTAAACTGAAATTGATGGAAAAAATATATAGTGGCTTTCAAAAATTAAGGTTTAGAGATGTTTTTTAAATATCCTTGAAAAAAAGGCCTGTTTATTTGTTTTATAATATTTCTAGGCAATGACAAATAAGCTAGAAACACAAACTCTCATCAGTTTTCTTAAGCAAACAATTAGTTTTTGGGCCACTTTTAAATCTAGTCAATACTAAAGAAAAACTTCAACCTATACTAATTAAAATTTTAACTTATTTCACCAGGAAAACGGGCTCAGGAACTCATTTGCGTGTACACCTGTATCGGCTTAATGATTATAAACTTGGCTTTAATAGTGAGGCATATGCGTTTGGAGCGAATAAGTGTGGCCTTTATATCAGCTTTATGTGGAATTATAACAGCTGACTTTGCCTCTGGAATGGTTCATTGGGCAGCGGATACATGGGGATCGGTGGACTTGCCACTAATTGGAAAGGTTTGTAAATTAAATTCGATGTAATAAAGTAACTAATTCAATTTAATTAGAATTTTCTGAGGCCATTTCGAGAGCATCATCTGGATCCAACATCAATAACTCGTCACGATTTTATTGAAACGAATGGGGACAACTTTATGGTTGGCATACCCATCCTTGGGTATTTGGCGCACTATTTCTACATCAGATCGCCAAGCGAGATACAGCAGCATTTCGGTTGGATATCCTATGTATTCCTGTGCTCCATATTTGTGGTGATGACCAATCAGGTGAGGCGGAAACAGAGTCCTCCAAATATATATTGACCAATTTGAATTATTTGTTTTAGATTCACAAATGGTCGCACACTTACTGGGGCCTACCCAGGTGGGTGCTGTTATTGCAGAGCTGTCACATAATCCTGCCTCGCAAACATCACCGCATTCATCATGTGGCGCCGCATGAGACGTACTTTTGCATCACAACCGGATGGCTTAATTGGCCACTCGAACGCATTAGGTTTGTCTTTCTTCGATTTGTAAGGAAACACACCGTTATAATAACAAGATGCATAACGCCCATAAATTAGGATTGTCCTATCCAAGCAATTTTTTGCTGAGCCTCTTTCGCTTTCACGAAATTCAGAGTGTAAGAAATTAGATATAGAATGAGTTTTCATGTGTAAAGACTAGAATCTTTCCTAAGGCGATACTACTCTTATTATTATAAGGTCATTGTTTTTTGCATGTATTATAGTTTAATTTTTAAATGCTCAATATTTTAACTAGATTTTTTAATATTTCTTTTCAGATTCTGGTCAACATTTGAGCATATCATCGAGCACTGTACGGGTCTTAAGCCTCGAGATGACGACATGAAATGGGCAAAGAAACTCACATAGGTTTGCTAACCAGCGACTGTATATAGAAACCTTGGACCAAGCTGACTTGACCTGACAGAAGTCAACTTCAAATGTTATCATCCTATTGACATGTTTTGCACAACAAAGTAGCTTTACATGAGGGCAAAGCGGATTATTTATTTTTTAAGTTACACAAATCAAAGTTAGTTGCAAGAGCAAAGAATTTTGTATTGAATTGTTATAAATAGTTGATTATTTTAGCTTAAGTTAGTGTTTTTTTTATAACAATTATAGCACCACACACGCACATAAATATATATAATATATTCATTGATCTCGACCCAGATAAATCATACTACGAGTGAGCCTTATGTATACCTAAAATAACTAAAGGGACAAATAAAAAATCAGTGCTCGATTGCCGTATAATTTTTTAAAAGTTTACACAAGGGAAATATAATTACTTGCAGAGCAACTGATTTTTGTACCAAATCCTAACAAAAAGACATTTTTAATACATTTCATCATCGCTGCTTTTCGATGGCTATAAAATAAATCATATTTATTTACAACAAAATATAACTATATATATACAATTAAATTGGGCGCTGTATGCAATCAGAATGTGACTTACAAATTTTGCCTTAAAACCTTTTTATAGAAATATTATAAAAACCAATTTCTAAAAAACAGTCTTTAGTGCGCACACTTTTTACAGGTATAAAATGAATGTATATCGAAAATGTTGTAAACGAAACAAATTTAATATTTATTTATGTGTATGTTTGTTATGTGCTAAAACATTTTCAGGTATTTCACTAGCTCTTTAAGAAATATTAATAACCCAAGTGGCCTTTTGAAGAGTGCTAGCTGCTTTTATCATTTGGCATTACTTCTAAGACAGCAATATGAATTGTGATCCAATAAAATAAATTTTAAAGCTAATTGAATAACACTTATGGCATTACATTATTTTATATTGCCTGTGGGTTGCACGGGACTGAAAGCTATAATCAATTAAAAGACTTAAGAGATCACCTTTTTTGGGTTACATTCCTCAAACTATAAATTCGATCAACTTTAACAAAGGAAAATACAGTAAGCATTTTATGGTTTCATATGAACAGTAAGTAAATAACTATGAACATTGAGTAACTATGATCGGTGATTAACTATGATCAGTAAATAACAATGATCAGTAATTAACTATGAGTAGTAAGTAACTCTGAATAGTGAGTATCTATTACCAGTAAGCAAATATGATCAGTAAGTATTTATAACCAGTAAGTATGCATGATCAGTTACTACCTTTGAACACTAATAAACAATGACTTGTAACTTTTGTAACACAACACATTTCTACGACTTGGCCGGCAAAAGTCACTTCAGTCCGGGGATATTAGAACCAGTTGGGAATCATAGGCACAGGTGTGCGAGATTTATTTGGAACAAATTTAAGAGTAGACTGTTTAAATGAAACTGTGGGGTTATTCTTCTATAAAATTAAACTAGTGTATAAGTCGGAGCATGGCGGATCGGTGGACTATATATATACTGATATATTGGTGACATAGGAAGAATAGGACGATTTATATAACTAGGATCAGTTATTAACTATGCCCAGTAATTAAGTATGATCAGTAAGTTTCTATGTACATTAAGTTACTCTGAACAGTAAGTATCTATGAGCAGTAAATATCTATGACCAGTTTGTACGATCAGTTACTATCTTTGAACACTAATAAACAATGACTTTCAATTTTTTTAACACAAAGCATATCTGAGACTTGGCCGGCAGAAGTCGCTTCATTCCGGGGATGTTAGAACCAGTTGAGAATCATATGGACAGATGTGCGAGATCTGTTTTAGAACGAATTTAAGAGCAAGCTTTTTGAATGATACTATGGAGTTATTTTTCTATATAATTTTACGAGTATGTAAGTCGAAGCACGGCGGATCGGTGGACTACATATATATAGCTGCCATAGGAACGATCGAAACATTTTAGGAACATAAATTATAACTTTTACAGTTTCCAACAGTGTTTCTTCAAAGTTGATATATATACTTTATATATTAATCTAGAACTTTGTGTAAAACTTTCTGAAAATCGGACTACTATTGTTAGATATAGAGGAAAATGCAAAACTGTGAATGTAAAACTGCAAATATAAAATGTATATGTGAATGAAATGAAAGCAGGCATTACTTTGTTTTTTAACATAAATATTTATAATTCATATTGTTATAATTCCCAGAGATCGGATTTCAATCTGCAAGGGTATACAAACTTATTCCTTCCTTCTATGTAAACGAATTAAATAATTTTTGAATAAAATCAAATCGTTATATTTCTGACTAAAAAGAAGAACATAGTTTTTAATTCAATAAAATATTGATATAAAATTCGAATATATAGCCTTTTTATTTAAATGATAAGCACAGCATTTGTGTGAAATTTTGCTGTTAGAAATATTTCCACGCTGTTGCTATTTGTCTGCTGAATTTCATTTAAATGTTTCGGAGTGATAAAGTATTTAGTTTAAGTACTTGTTTTGCCGTCTTCGTTGCGAGTTTGAAGACCCCAGTAAAAGTCCATTTGAAGTCACCGTTCAATGGAATGTCCAGAATAATATGGTTCTGATTTTGTTATTTAGCATCCTTGGTTTTTTGCTCGTCCTTAACCTCCGGTGGCGGCGGTGACTCTTCCTCCTCATCCTCGGGTGGCAGACCCAAATGCATTCGGGACCAACGGGGCAGGTTTAAAATGGACCAGTAGGGTATAATCATCATAAGGATTAGTGGTCCAACCCCGAAGATCAGCCGCTGAACAGTGCTCATTGGGAAGCGAGGTGGTCCTGCGACAGGCATGAAGTTCCGTACTGGAACTCCTTGTATCTTAGCCATCGAGCGCCGGTTGGATAGAAGATGTTGACGCACCAGAGTAAAGACCATGTTGGATCCTGAATTGGAAATATAAATAGTGCTGTAATTAATCAAACCTAGTTTATATTTTAAAATTTTTTCATACCAATTTGATTAACTCCTGTGTGAATTGAAAGAAAATAAACATATGTGTGTTTATAATTGACAGCTCAGGAGTTATTATAGAGAACTCATAGCTTGCTGATTATAAAAAGATTATGGGTTTAAGTTAGTAGTAAATGCTCGAAACCAAATTAAGTAATGGGGTATATAATTAAAATAGTTCAGACTTACCGTAGTCATGGCCTAATTCCTTCCAGAGTAGAGTTAAGTTCTTAGTAACTCATTGAAGTGAGCTTCTTCCATTCCATTGACCAGGTGATTTTTTTGGGGTCGAAGGGTAATCATGATCACTGCCACTATCACTATAGATGTAATCACTGGGTACCCCACGGACAGACTGAGGCGAGCGCAATGGCCGTGCCTCTATTTATAGTCCCCGAGCAAAGAGAACAGAGAAAGTGAGAGCGAGAGAGCAAGGGATACCTCTAGAGATAGGCAGAGAAAGATAGAGAGTAAGCGTGAGCTCTACAGATAATGAGTTAGAAAGAGAGCGAGAGGCAGAGGGATAGAGATGGAGAATTAGAGCGCGCCGTTGTTTGTTTACCATTTTAAATTGCAATTCTATTATTTATACTAAATACAATATAAATTATATTATTTATATTAGATAATATATTATATATATTATTTATATATATGTATGTTAAAAACAGAGAAGTAATGCCTACATTTTTAATTTTCCCTTACATTTTTCGAGCGTTCCAATGGCAGCTATTGATAGAGAGTTAGAGTTTGAAATAATGTTTATATGAAAATATCGATAAATAATGATTCAAATAATGCGAACATTTTAAGGATAATTATGATCGATTTCCAAAGAGATATTATTCAGTCCCAAACTGCAAAAGTATATTAACTACTTTCCTATCTTGTTTTTATACATTTTTTGATTGTACCGACTATCATAAAATTATAGCCAAAATTTTTTATAATAAAAACGGCTATATCTCGACGTAGATGAAAATACAGCAAAGCTATAATCACTCCGATCGAGATAAAACGAAAACAGAATCCAATTATATATATACAATGTTTCAACAAAGGTTTCAAAACTTCAAACTGATGTTTCCCAACTTTGCTAGCAACACTTAAATGTCGCCAGCAGCTTGGAACTTTCCTCCTGGCAGCTTGGAACTCTGTTGCTAAGAACTTTTGTTCGAAGCAGGCCAGCAACATTGCTTACTTTTGTGTTGCCGGGGAAACCCCAGTTCGTATGAATTCACCATACCCCCTCCCTGCAACGTGTTGATGCAACATGTTCGGTATACAATTTCACTCAAACATGAAGGGTAAAAGTTGCTCCCAAGCATCTAGCAGCATGTTGCAGTGTTGAGGACTCAAAGTTTATCCGGGATTGTATAATACGGAACCATTGCCCCTCCTTTGCGCATCGGAGTGTTTTATTTTACATTAAAGCGGGAAGATGTAACTCTTTATGTAACTTTTAAACTTTAACTTTAAACTTTATTGTCAGGGAATTTTTGAAGTTCATGTTTTTAATTGGAAAATTTACTAAATATATTTATATGTACATATATTCTTTTTAATTTAATATAATATTTTTTGTATGAAAAATAATAATTAGCAAGGGCATCTTTTAAGGCTTTTTTTTTAACTCTTCACAATATTTTTATAAAAATATAACTTTTCTTTAATATTTTTACTTTTCTATTTTAAATAATTGCCTTAAAAATTACACTTTCTCCATCTCCTGGGAGTTTTATTTGAATGGGTTAGAAAAAGGCCGCGACTTTGACTGACTGATGACTCGTCAAAAATGAGGCAAAAATGTTAATTAGCCGCCTTTGTTTGTTTTGGGTATCCATCCTTCACAGCCGTTAATTAGTTATTCATATTGTTCCACTCTGGCCGAGCAAATTAACTGTCCAACAATATTTTTTCTTGACTTGAATGCGGTTGAGGGATAAAAAAATACGAATGTTTAAAATAATGTTGATTTAAATGTACTTGGAATAATTAAATCATCTCATAAGAACTTTCATTTTATAATATATAGTAAAGTATACAAAACGCAGTTGAAAAAAAATGAATTTTCCTAGTTTAAAAATCTAAAAATCGTTTTAAAAAATTCAATACTGATATGAGTTTAGTTTATGCAATCTTTACATGGCCTTCAATGTTGGAAATTATAATTTTTAGCCTCCTCTCTCGTATCGAGGCACTTTTCATCTCTCCTTCAGCTTGGTTGTCCTGGCGCCATTTATCTGGCGGGTCTGTATGGAAATAAGAAAATGGCAGACTACCATGGAGGACAATTTGGTTATGCGGCGTTCAAGAAAAGTGAAATTAGCATAAAGTTCCTTCTTTCCCCATACACTTTTAGTATCTGCTTCTGAGTCTGCTGGGTTAACTTTTTCCAATGTGACTCGCTGTCCTTTTGCATTTCGTTTTTAATTTCTTTGGTGTCGCATTCATTTTTTCTTTGCCGGTGAAGCGGTTTCTGGTACAATTAAGTGATGGCAACGAGTGCTTAACGAATTAACAAAGTCCTTTCTTAATAATATTTAAGGGAAGGAAGTCTACATTTATATTATTAAATTCCATTGCAGCTATGAAGGTTTTACACAACCCTATAAAGCGAATTATTTGAATAAGTAAAAGATAGAGATAAAAGAGTCAGATGGAACCTGCTAGGAAATGATCTTTTTGTTCATCGAAAAACACACAAGATATGTTTTTGCAATCTCAAGAGAACAAAATTTCTGTGGCATTTTATAAAGGTTCACTGATCTCTTAAAATTTATAAAGTATACACAAGCAACTATTAATACTAGCATATAAATTTATAGCAAAACCAAGTAGCTAAAATTTTATTGCATACAAAGTATTACAATTGGATCCTGTTCTTATATAAAATATATATTTAGGAATAATTATAAAAACTTATACTCCAAAAACTATAATTTATTAAACTATCTAAACTAAACTATATTAATACGAAATATTCTTAATTTATTTAGTAATTATAATTCCTATTTGAATTCATTCAACCCGGGAAAGCTTGGAGCTGACAATACCGATGGCTGCATTCCCATATTTTATAAAGTGGACATGGAAAAGTGGAAATTCAATGGCCCTCACACCGATGCCCGAGACTCTAGGACAGACATGCAGACGCACAATCAAAATTATTGCATGTAATTTATTAATGCCGTGTGTGGCACAATTTGTTTCATGAAGCATGTAAAATGGATTTAACGCCCTCGATAAGGCTTTTGACCATGGACGGAAAGATAAAAGTGGAGTTTGGGGGCACACTGGGAGGGAAATGCCAGGCGACAGTTGACCGAACATGAACGTGCATTGGCTTTGGCCATTTTCCAGCGATTAATACACGACACATATGCATCCTGGTTGACTCAACTATCTGGCAGCATATTGAGCGACTAATTAAAACAGTAAATGCCTCTGCTCGGTATTTTAATCTTTAGTTTCAGCCTGACCTTTGCCACACTTAGAAAGGAGCCAGGATAAGCAAGCCAGCATTTGTGACGACATATTGAAAAGCCAATTGATGTAAGCAGTAAATGTTGGCCAATGTAACATGAAAAGGAAATCTTGACATATTTTGAAATTAGTGTGAGATGTTAATTAAATTGGAATGCCTAATTAGCTTAAAATCAATTAATTATGTAATTAAATATCCAGCTTACTTAATGCTGATTGCAAGAGTTTGATTTGAAATTAAAAGGTTCTTGGAACTGATTCTAGGATACTTTTACCCAAAGAAAGTATCTATTTAATCTATGTATATATATTCCCTATAAATCATACATGTTTAAATTCAAGAAGCATCTTTGGCAAAGCATCAATCAATCCCTAATTGATCCCCATGTACTTTGGGCATGCCACTCACGTTCGATGTCAATTAAAGCCTGGATGAATCTATAAATTTTTAATTGCAACACAAACACACTGAACTGTTTGGACTGCAGAAGTCAAATGGATTAATTATTAATTGTTCATTCCATTTCCCTCACTGTATCTAGTGAAAAACTCTTAAATTCTACATCCGACCCCAAGCTAATATTGGTTCATTTCAAGCATTCACTGGGGCAAGGAGGTAGCCAGGGCTCAGGGCAATCGCCAAGTTAAATTCTAAACAAATTTAATTGAAAAACTTTTCCATTTCTTCTTTGGCAAATGGTCAGATTCGACCAGGCCTTGAGAGTCCTGGGGCTCTTGGAGTGCCACGAAAGGATACAAGTGCATATGCAATTGTTTGGCTACTTGCAGTTGCAGTTTCAGTTATACTATTATTATTATTATTACTATTTCTCTTTTTCATTTTGCGTTGATTGTCGCGATTCACCGGGGACCCGTTTAGCATTTAGTTTTTGCTTTCTGCACTCCGCTGCAGCTCCTCAACCCTTGTCGCTGTTTTTTATTTTCTTATTTAATTATTTGCTAGATGTTTTGGCCAAAAGTCACCAAAGAGCTGCAAAAAGTTTTCAGTTGTTGCCGAAATTGAAATTATAACTTTTGACTACTTTCTGTTGCTCTGTGGCTCCCAGCGAACGAAAGCTAGCGAAGTTTCAACTTGGTTTTTCTGGGCGGTAGAATAGCTTCGGGGATTGCATCATTGAACTCTGAGAAATTTTTGTGTTCTAGTTAAAGTGTATATTCTTTGAGAAATTGCTAAATAAAGAGTATAAAGTTTTCAAATATATTGGAGAATAATATTTGAAGTACTCAATCTCTAGGCTTTGGATTGCATAAAGCAAGGGTCAATAAGGCTGAGAAATATAGAGAAATACAGGCTGAAAATAGGATATATATAAACCATTTATAATTTTACTGATACTGCAATAGAAACCTTAAAAGTTTCTTGGTATTTCATATTAAAACATGTAATTTAGCCCATAGCTTTCTTGTCTCTCTGTACTTATTTCTTATATATTGTATTTCTGTCTTAGTCTAGATTTTGTTTACTTATTTAATTTCAATTTAATTTATCTCTTTTGGTATTCTTGGACACTGAAATATTTCTGTTATTAAAAAGAGAAAGACCGTTGCTATTCAACAATAAAATTCATTCAAGTTTTTCCCAACTCTCTTTGAATTGTGCGTGCCGATAAAGCAAGGATATATAAATGCACATATGTAGGTTTAAGAATCTTTTTTTTTTGTCCCGTATTTGTTCGGTTTTAAGCTGCCATATATTTATTTGAAAAACTCAAGGATCAACTTGCTGGAGATGCTGCAGCTTCCTCTTACAAGTAGTTGCATTCGTTTGCTCCCGTGTGAGTGAGTATCTGTGTGAGCATGACATTCGCCGGCTGCAAGTGGCTTCGTCTTTGGCCACTTGCCTGTTTTGGCTCCAACGAGCCAACTTGCATCCTCATGGCATACATACAAGCTGTTGACGGCGACGACCAAGTTATGTATGTCCTTGCCTGTAATATGAATGCATGACTTTACAGTGAATCATTGATGGAGAATCACATGGAATTGGCATCATTTTAATTGAATAACTAACTAACCAAACAAACACTGAATCTGAGCATTACAATGGTACAATAATTATCTATGAATATATAATACTAGTTAGTCTTTCTCAGAGTGTCGCCTGTAATGCACTTCCCCTGAAATCGTCAGCTATATGTGGCACATTATTCTTTGCTCCTTTTATTTTAATTTCCACTTGGAAGTGTTGACTTGAATTTCTGCCATCCTGCTGTCAGCATGCATGCAGGCAAAAGGACATACGGTTTCGACCGGCTGACATATAGTATATCCCATCCATGTTCCATGCATCTCGGCTTCCGTAAAGAAAATGCACATCGGTTTCAGGCTCTGTCCGAGTCCCGGTCTCTCGGGTTTCCCTCCCAGATGTGTTCTTTTTGTTGTTTTCGCATCCTTTGGACCGACCTGTGCCCCACTTTGCGTCTTGCAACTTGCAACTTTTTGTCTTTGTCTGGAGATTCATTCGTCTTTGGCTTCTCCTGTTGCCCTTTCCTTTTTTTATTTTTGTCGCATTGTGCGGAAGTGTGCGGCACTTGAGAACTACTTTTACTTTTGTGTATACGCAACACTGCAGGGCTGCCCCCTTGCCATCAGACTTATAGTTAGTATTCCTGGTATTTACGGCAACATTTTGGCTTCGTCTGTGTCTTATATCGGCATTCTAAGCGAGACACCTTTAAGGCGAGCTTCATTGTCCTTTCGAAACCTACATTTCCGTTGCGTGTCCTTGCAACTTGAAGGTACATATGTATGTATGTATGTATGCGTATGCGTGTCTGTGATATTAATGCCCCAGAAACGTGTTGCCAATCCAGGATGAAGGTGAGATCTATACCTTCAACAGGCGGTGACAAATCGAAGAACTATTTTACAGGAAATCTTTTCATAAAATCATATAAATGGCTTAGCGTAAATAACGTAAATGTAGGTCAATGTGAAGCGTTCGATAATTTGATTGCATTAAGTTAATATATTGATTAGAGAATAAGTTTTCCTTAGACATATTTGAGCTATAGTTAGGCTGAAGTCATGAGAACCTTTCAGTCTTTTTCTGTTAAAGAAAAAGTCTTGGAATTTGTTCAATTTACTTTGAATATATATATTTGTTTGATAACTGGGATATTGGTCTTGAAAAGTATTAAATTTTAATATTATTTTTATTAATTTCAAACCGTAAACACTGTCTCCAAGTAGAACCTTAAGGACAATCTGCTGTCATGGAAAAAAGGGCTGGGCAAAGGTCTTAATTTTGCGTAGAACAATAAAGACAGTTCAGGTGTGTCCCTGGCGCGACATTATTAAAACGTGACTGCGAATTTTTAATTGCCCGTTTCTAATTGGACCAAACATTCTCGAGCATTTCATGGCCTGGGCTTGCCCCTAGTCTTAATGCTCATAATAATGGCACAAATGATAATGGAGGGGCTATAACAATCAAATTGTCGAGACAAAATTATTTATTTTCTGGGAGGTAGAAAGAAGCTTGGTGAAAGTAAGTAAAACTCGCAGACACCAAAAACCGAAATGGAGTCGTAAAATGTTTTACATCGCACACCAACGTCATGTTGTTTTTCTTTTTTATTTCCTGAAAATTTTGTAAGCTAAATATTTTTATATTTTTCGTTTGTTTTTGTCTTCTGTGAGGTCCATAATAAAGTTGTAAAAGCCCAGTATTTATGACTTGAAAATTCTTACAAGAGTGGCGTGAAAATTTCTTTTATTATTGAGTTTACTTTGCTTAAGATTAGGTTTAACTTTGGTTTTATTTCAATTTGAAGTTTGTAAGAAATGAAAGATAAAACATAAGTTGGTGTCGATTTAGAATCTATAATTTTGTGTCAATGTGAGACTTTTTATTTGAAGATAAAAAAATACAAAGTAACTTTCAAGATCTTTAAAAATATTTAAATTTGAATAGTTAAGTGTTTAACTTACTTTCAGAGTGTCTGAGCATACTTATAAGTTTCTGGTATCTCAAGATACTTAATGTAGACATTTAAATTATTTTTTAACGTGAATTTATAATTTATATTACTTTAATAATTTAAAATAATAACATTTTTCTAGCTCTAAAAATTTGAAGGCACCAAAAATCAACTAATTAACTCAAACGCCTGACTCTTGGATACAAATGTTGAATCTGCACAAAACCAGGAAAAGCAAACAACATTTTTTTAATTTCTTTGGTCAGTAATTGGATATCAGAACAAATATGGAACAGTATGGAGCCGCAGGAGAAAGTGAAATCGAAAATGAAAGCATTTGCAGTGCTTATTTAAAAAAAATACCATAGAGCCACGCAAAAAGTGAGAGTATGAAATGCAACTGAGGGGGAAAAAACGGAAAAATCCGTGGAAATCGCGTGACGTTTGCGCGAGAAAAAAGTGACAGCTATATCAGGAACGATTTTCCCTGGGGCTCCCTTGTCATAGATTTTTTTTTATGGACTCTTAAGCTGGAGCTGGAGAAGTCGAGTGACCCAGACGATGGTCAACATGCGATGAGCGGTCGACAAAACACTTTGCTTAACCCGCTGCAAACCTGTCACTAGCTCGGATTTAAATGACAACCACCCCGTCCTCCCCCCCCCCCCTTTTCACTCTTCCCGTCCCATTATCACATTATCTAGGTTTTAAGTGCTCCATAAAAAAAAAGGTGGTGGTATACGAGTTTATATGCTCAGCAATTTGTGTTAGTGTGCGTGGAGCAAGCACCTGACTGATCTTGATTACTGGCGCCATTGGTAAAGAGGTTAATCAATAAAAGTTTCAAGAGAATTAAAAAAGCGTCATATTTTTCCACCGGATAGTGATTATTTTAATGCTCTTGCAAAGGAGTTAGGGGTTTGCAACGCATATCAAGAATATGTGTTCTTGATCAGAACAACGTTAATTTTGCTATCAATTAAAATGCAATATTTTCGTGCATAGCATTGGTCAGTTAATATTTTTTGGGTCGAAGGGCAATTACTATCACTGCCACCATCACAAAAGGTGTAAACACTGGAAAGGTCGCGGACAGAATGAGGTCAGTGCGAGGTAAGTGCCTGTATTTATACTCTCCGAGTAAAGAGAAGATCAGAGAAAGTGAGAGCGAGAGAGTTAGAGAGAAAGAGCTATCCCTAGAGATAGACAGAAAGAATTAGAGAGAAAGAGATCTCTGGAGATACATAGAGAGAGACGGACATACATTTAACGTAGTAGTTCGATCAGACCCGTTCGAACTTATATATTTATTCATTCAGATAACTATAAAACTATCAGAATAGGTTCCGTAGAAACGTACAGACGAACATGGCAAACATTGGCTTTAAATGTAACACGTATTCAAATTCATGAATACCTTACATAGTCGAATAAAAAATATTTAATTCATATTAAATCAAACTATTTTTCAAATAATAATAACAAAAATAACCCTATTCATATTGTTTAAGGGAATACTCTTTATCCTTTCTTTGCTTTCTCTGCTGAAAACTTAAGGTCGACATCTAATTAAGGGTCGTTGAAAACCGTTGTTTGTCTCGTACTTTCGCGCCAGATTTTTAATTAAATTGCTTTCCTTTTTTAGCCGAAACGTTTTTGGCCGTCCTAGGTTGGACTTTGTGGTAATATTTACTATGTAATTTCCGCACAGGGGACACAGCGATGCAGCGCACTTGAATTTTAATAGAAACTGCTGCAGGATGCCAAAGGACCCTGAAGATGGGACGGGAAGAAGTCCAAATGTGTGTGTGTGACTGTGTGTGTATGTTACCATTATGTCATAACTTATTGCTATGCCTGCAGGTATGCATCGCTGTGCGGTTTTTTCCCCGTTAAAAAATAATAAGTCAAAAGGAGCTGCGCACGAAGGAGCCCAGGAGATAAACGTGGAAGTCACACTATAATGTAAGCCCAGTCCAAGGTGACATTAACCTTATAGTGCCAATGTATATCATTATACAAAGAAAAGTTAAATAAAAATTGTATATAAGATGCTTATTATTTGCTTATAATGCTTAAACTTATTAAATTATTTTATGAGATTAATAGTAATGGATGTTTAAGAAGCATTAAATATGTTTTTGTGAGATAAATTAAATAACTAAATAAAATGTTTTTTTTTTTAAATGAATAATAATACAAAAATATAGTAATATTTATATTGTAATAAAAGCTTACAGACGAATCTTAGTTTTTTTTTTAATTATAATCCCTTTCTAAACATATTTTATTAACTGAGTATTATTATTTTAAAACCAGAGAAAACAAAAATATTAAATGATGTATCTTAAAGATTCATATCTATAACAAAGCTTCCGATTCAATGATAATGTATTTAAACAATTTGACACCTAATAAGTTGTATATAATTTTGGGAACATTTTAACACCCTTTTCTTATAGGTTTATAGGTTGACCAACCATAAAGGCTTACCCCATTTGGGGTCAACATTTATTGGCGCCTTCCTGGGGTTAACCCGCAGGAGGAAACGGTTTCAACAAGTTACAAATTTTCAGAGTACGTGCTGGTTTCGATTCGGGACATTCCGCATTGTTATGTTTGTCGCGTAGATCTGATCAATGACCCACGTGGCCCGTGGTCCCGCCATCTTGGCCATCATCCGCTGTTACTGAGCCATGTGTCCCATTAGATTTCAATAGGACACAGCCCGTGGTGTCCTGGCGCTCCGTCCGCGATTTCCTTTTCAATGCCCTGCAGGAAATCGTGACAAATTGATCGAACTAAATGGTTAAATATTAAGCATCAAATTGACTGTGACAGCGAGAGAACTTGGCTAGGAGCTGCACTGGGCTGGGTTTTTTTTGCCGTGGACTTTGGTGGAGGCGACGTGTCTGCCTCGGTGATTCTTTCGCTAACAAGCTGCAGACAGCACAGAAAAACTCACGCACTTCGAGCTAGACGTGTTTTATATGTCAGTCTCGAGTGCTTTTGCCAGACGAAACAACAATGTCGAGTTAGGATACAATGAGACGTCGGTGTACAACTGTGTTTTATTTCCAAGCGAGGGTCAAGGAAACTTCTAAGTGAATATATTCATTAAAATTATAATAAAGGATGCTATAAAGCGAGATTAATATGGATTAAATACTATAATTGAATATATAATGCAAAGATAGCATGTATCTTAACCTCATTTATCTTAAACACTCTCCCTTAAAAATTGTCCTCAAAAGGTTTTCCTTTCACAATAATTGAGAACCCTTCAATCTCAAGGTGGAAAAAGAGGAAAACCCAAAATATGTCTAGCAATGGAAAAAGAAAATGTAAAGAAATCGTCCAAAACGAAGATTGATTTGACTTTAGACAGTTTTGTCCACTCTGACTATGCATTTTTTCCTTTTTGACTTTCGCAGTTTTTGCAATTAATCAAAAGGAAATTGGTTGGTTTTGTGTTCAATTTAATGCAAATTGATTAATTATTTTTCATTGCCAATGCAATTAGTGGTTAATAAATTGGTTTGCTAAACTTTATCGGGCCAGTCAAGTGCTAATTGGTAAAGTGAGTAAAGTCAACTTAAACTTAAAGCAACTGATACAGATTTTATAAAAATTTGGTACATTGTTAAGCTTAAGTTTACAGACTCAGGTTGTGAGATTCCTTAACTTCAGAGGATTTGTAAATCAAATCAATTAGGGCACCCAGTTAAGCTGTGGTTAGGGTTTTACACTTTTTTTTAGTTGCAACTTTTACCATTGGTTTATAGAACACTATGCTTTCATGCTGCCTCGAGTGGATTTATTGTTTCGAGTGGCAAATACAAATATCCCTGTGCCGCACCCACATCAATTCCGGACTCCTGTCAGGCACAATATTCTTGATGTTAACAATAGTCTTCAGTGTTGCCAGCCAGGTTCCATGGATTTGGGGCTACAAGCCACTGAAGTTGGTCGAAATGGAACCGTCGTGGCAAGACGCTGCCGCCAAACACTTTGTCACTTCAATTCGATAGGTCGAGAAATTCGTTATTGTTGCCGTTGCCGTTGTTAATGGTTCTGCTGACACGGCCACACGCGAGAGTATGAATCGAATCCCGAGTGGAGGCAGTGGTTCCATCTCCCCCCGGAGGCACCTCTGACATCCTGCGGCCCGACCTGTTTGCGGCCTACCAGGACAATATGTGACAAATGCCTTTTGTCTTTAACTTGGTCGCTTCTGGTCGCTTTTCTGTTTGCTTTTTTTCAGCTTCGTGCTTTATTGTCATCCCTCGATTTGACTCTGGACCAAGTTCTAAGGACGAAGCGGTGCATTGTTTGCGGATTTTCAAGGGATGATATTGCCTTTAAAGCGTGTGCTAAATTTGTAATACTTTAGAAAGCATTCTAACTTGTTTTTAGGTCTTAAATTTTAATAACTTATCCATATTTCATTTATTTAGATGACGTAACTAGCATTTATTATTTGCTTGCTAGCCAGAGTTAAGGATCTTAAAAAACTTCATAATTTGTCTTGTCATTAAGCCAACTTCTTCCCCATTTCCCTTTCGAAGCAACTGCAATGCAGCAAGAAGGCCATTTGTGTCACTCGTAAATTTGCAATGCCGGCAACAAGCCGCCAGTATTCGCATTCACATTTTATACGCTATTTCCTTTGCTTCAATCTTTCTTTTTTTTTGTATTTTCCAGTTTCCTCTGCTCTCAATTTCCCAATGCTCTGCCAAGTGGCAGTCATTGGCTTTTGCAGTTTTCTGGCCAAAATTGGGATTGCGCTTAAAAATTTTCCAAAATATACTGCCCGAACTAGAGCCCAGAAACCGCACGCACCAGAGAATTTATGTGAGTCCCGAGACTTGACTTTTTCCAGGGGACTCTTTGGCGCCGAAGCCAAGGACATCGAGACCAGTGTCGTCATTTTACTCAGTGACTATGCATAATGGGTACACACAGAAAAAAAATCATGGTTCAAAGCAAAGAAAGCTCTTAAAAATCTAATAATCGATACTGGATTGCTATATGAAGTGAAGTCTTAAAGTTGGAGTAAATGATTGTAGGTGTGATAAGTCAATATTCTTTTTGATATATCTAACAAACTTGCAGCTAAAGTTTTGCTTGGAGTGCAATATTGATAATTTCGATAAGTTATCTATTAAAGTTTTATTTTTCGATATTTTATATTTTAATATACTGAATATTTCGATACTTTTGGAATGATATAGAGGGTGATATAACATATCTTACATTTCCTCACGTTAAACATATTGTTCAACCCTAGTTCCTAGTTCATGAAAGTCGGGTTAGTTAAATAATATTAAATATATATATTTTGGTATAAAATTTAAAATGACTAAGTAATTGTTATTACAAAATCGAATTTTGAGCGGAACATTACTTAACTTTAAGCAATTTTTGTTTTCAAACAAACTGAATAAGTTTCTCTTAACATACATACGTATTTCTTTAATTTTTGTACCAATATTTAGTCTCCATTGATCGTTTATTGTCAAAAGATTGTTTACAAAGTCTGTTTGATTGAACTTCAATACAAACTTTAATATTCTTTAATTGAATTATAATTAAAAAAATAGAAAACAATAAAAAAGTTAGAAACCAACAAACCAATTGAGAAAGAATCAAGAGTGAGTAGATTTCCTGAGTTCATTCCGAACTACATAAGAAAATGCTCTTAAAGATAAAGAAGAGCTTCCTCTATCTTCATTTTAAATGTAAAATACTTTTATTTCCTTCAACTTTAACCACTGACAATGAACTTCAAGATGCTTTAAACAACATTTAAAAGTAATTCTTTTGAACAGATTTCATTTTCATTTAACCCACCAATCTCATTAAGGCCCATTTACGGAAATTTCTTATTAATTGAGCCAAGAAATGGGCGTAAGCTTTGTGTTGATTTATTCGCCCAGTGCGCTCATAATTTAAAAGCCAAGGACGAAAGGCCGAGGAGTGAGTCCTCGCCCAATGCTTTAAATGCCCTGATGGACTGAACGCTGTATTTTCGCACTGAAGCTTAAATTATGCAAGTTAATTTGCAGCCGCCTGAAAATGATGACAAGGAATTCCGCACACTAACACACACAGAGAGAGAGAGTGCACAGCAGTGCAGAACAGGACAGGCCAGGACTCCGGTGCTGGCGCAGCCTAACAAGAGTTATTTCCCACAGACCGGAAGTGAAGTCGACATAAATTGCGGTTAGAGCTAGTCTGCCCAACACAGCTCCCTCCCCTTCTTGCCTTGGGTCACATTGGCTATTTAATACATTACGACAGCAGTTCAGAGAGTGGGAAGTAAGGAAGGTCCTTGGTTAAGGAACAACGTAACCTTTATGGGTCTTGGCATCACGAGCTTAGATTAAATATCAAGATGTTTGCTTAAGCGAAAAAAGTCCATCACTTGTACGACATTCACTCTGTGATTTGATTGATTTATATCTTAAATTTACCAAGACTTTACTCAACTAAAAGAAGTGGTTTCTTTCGCTTTTCTGACTTTAGTCGGCTGTCAAATGCAGCTCTTTTCTCGACACCAGAAAAAAGGGAGAGAAAACCCAACTTGTTGTTATTTGTCTGTGGTAGTTTCCATTTCATTTACAGTTGCAGTTCAAGTGGCAAAATGAGGCCTGCATGTGAGTTTTTGGCTGCTTGATTTCCCCAGGTGCCACACATGTATATATGCATATATAGTATATGTTGAGCCCCAGAACTGAGACCCAGCATTTTGTATATTTTCATATTTTGGCCTTTTGTTTCTATCTCCGGGTCGTTTCCATAAACCACAACTACCACATATAATAGTGTTGTGCAAAGCAAGTGTAAAAGGAAGTCTTGGTTTTGGCCCATATTCATTTGAATGAGTTTTGGGTTATTGTGGTTATATTTTGAAGTCATTTCAAAAATGCTTCAATTTATAGGTATTGTAATAAAAAGATTGTTGGCTAAAATTAATTTATAGTTTGTATTTGTTTTTATTTTTATTAAACAACAACAAAGAAATGGTACAAACTTCAAGAAAGCAAAGCGTTATATATAATTATAATTCTCCTTTCAATAGAATAACTTGTAGATCAATAGAGTATAGTATATATTTTGTTTATAAATTAAGAGTTGAAAGAGTTGAGGTTATCTTTAACCAGTTTAAATTGAGCTACAACTAAGAAGTCTTTACTTAAACTTTAATTTTAAAATTCATATACTTTAATTGGGCTTTCTTTTGACCAATTGAAGACTCAACTCTCTTGCAGTTCAACTGCAATTAATTTGCATAACTTATTGCGAAACGTCGGTCTTACAATGAGGAAGTCACTTGGTGCAGGAAATGAGTTAAGTGGCTGTCAGTTTATTGCCGATTTTCTTTTAATGAGGAAATAAAAAGGGAAAACTTTTGTCCGCTTTAACAGAGCTCAATTGTTTGGTGAACTTTTAGCTTGTCGTTTCTGTACTTCACTCGAAACCGTATGTGTGCCAAATTCGTTATTTATTTGTCGTGAAATAATAAATCCAATAAAACACGCATTAGCAGCGCCACATTTGCCGCCTAACAGAGGGCTTACAAACCCCATTGATAGGTTCTTCGGAGCTCCTCATCATCGTTTTATTCTGTTGCATGTATGTTTTTCTTTGACTTGTGTACCGCCCGCGGTTTTAGCTTCCCCTTTTCCCTCAATGTGTCACCGTGTGAGTTCTCTAAGCCACTCAACTGAAAGACTAATCCACTTATGGTGGCTGCCGGGGAGCGATACCAAAATGTGCAGGAAACAAAAAGAGCTTTAAAAGAGATTTAAAGACCAGCAGGGGTTGCTTCTTTTTTTAGTGACATCTCAATTTAAATCACTGTGCAGGTGAATTGCGAATTCTGAAATTACAGAGTAACTTTTCCCATCACTTTTTTGGTCACCGAAATTCCGTGGCCCTTTTGCATAAAAAAAGTAAATCAAAAGGAACACACACACCGAGCTCACTGTCCTTTGGTCACCTGCACATACAGATTTTTCCTTCAATTTTTTCATTTATTTTTTGGTGCTTTATTTTTTTTGGTCACAGTGAAGCGGCGTGAAGTCAAATTAATTACTCTAATTGACTGAGAACTAACAAAGCGAAT
Organism: Drosophila serrata; assembly: GCF_035046125.1. Classification (NCBI taxonomy): domain Eukaryota; kingdom Metazoa; phylum Arthropoda; class Insecta; order Diptera; family Drosophilidae; genus Drosophila; species Drosophila serrata. Next base: position 1,162,541 of record NW_028256998.1, read on the forward strand.
GCGCAGTGTGTGTCCAAAAGGAAACCAAAGAGCATTTTTGGAAAATGTGTTAAAGCTTGTTACACACACACACACACACACATTCGCCATGCCACACAGGAAAATATGATAAAAAGGCTCTGTGAAATGGAATATGTTTTTACAAATGTCATTTCTTGCAATGACAAATCAAATGTCACGGTCTAATTATGTCCCATGCTCTCTACGAAGGTAAAAAGATCTAAAATAAAATATATGCTTTGATAATTTTTAGAAATGGGAATCACATTTTTTAGTTACTTTTTAATAATGGATATATACTCTTTCAATGTAATCCAATTTATCAGAACTCGCTAAAGAAGACGTTTTGATATTAATTAGGAGTCAGAGAAAATATCGATAAATATATACCATATCGAAAAAGTCGATACATGTAGACATCAATAATTTAACGTTTCGATATATGTGTGATAATTAGATATTCTGTTCGTTATATGGGATAATTATAATTGGAAAGAGACAAAAATAAATTATATAACATTTCTCCAATATTTTACGATATTTCAATAATATATTAAATTATGCGAAGTCTTCAATATACAATTAGGGTTTTATACGCATATTTATCGATATATGCAAGTACATAACTAATAATTATTTGGGTCTAGTCTGCATATACAAACGTATATTCATTCTTTATGAGTTCGAAGTTAGTTTTCTCTCTTCTGTTACCCTAGTTTTCGGTTGACAATATGTGAATATTACTCAATAGAAAATTTGAATACATCCTGCCAGGAAATAAATACATTTTCTATGCTTGACAATTTTTGAATACCAGCAATCTGTACTTCATATTTGCAGGACAAAGCGTCCAGCATATTTCCGTTTCCCATGAGATTCTACCTTCCAATTAGTTGCTGAAAATGGATGCACCAAATTGTCATATCGATTGCCATATTCACACAGCAGATGGCTGATGGCTCACGTAAATTCCCATTCCCCCATTGCTGAAATCCGCATTAATTACATGGCCCCCTTGCCCCACTCACCGAAAAGCCTGTGGGGAAATCAACAACGCAAATTTTCACCGAAAAAAAGGAGGAAGATAATGAAAGGCATTGGAGAAAGGAAACCGAAATTGAATTTCGGTAGCTGTTGCCGCAAAAATGCTTTTAATGCGAACCGAATGCGATGAAGTATACGCCATGAGTGGCAAAGGGAAGATGAGTCGCCGAGCGTATATCATAATTAATGTTAATTGCCTGATTGAATGCCTGGCCAACAATCCCCACAATTCCAGCCCATATCGCAACTCCACTTCAATGGCCTTATTCATGTCCGATTTTAACATTAAGTCACGAGACTGACAGCACCTCCTTCGACCCACTTCAAATGGATTGTCCGGTAGCATTTACTCTCACGTTATTATGTTAAATCATATGGCACAATGATGGGGAAAATATTATATCAATCCGCAGCAGATTTCTTCACATTTTGTCTTAAAAGTCAGTTTAATGGAAAAGTTCTATTTAAAAATCAGCTTTGTGACATATCAAAAGTCAAATTAAAAACTCATTAATCTAATGCACTGGACTCGTTAGCATTATCGATTATATGCGGTAATTAGTGGCTATTTTTTCCAGCTGACATTTGATTGCTGGTGGTCCACCGTGTGCAAGTTCTCTGAGATACAAGTATTATTTATAAGCTATAATTACATTGTCATTAATATTAATTGCTCTTAATAGGAATTTAAATGTTAATAAAATATAAAATGATAATCCTGTGCGATTACCAGAGAACGTTTTTTATTTGGGGCGATATCTAAATGTATCTAATGGCAAGCCAACGATTTAAATATTATTGAATCAAATTAGGTCAAACATGTTTTTTATTGTTTATTATAATGAGTTTGTCATGAAACTAACAATTAATAACAAGCCATACATTTGATACAATATTTTGTTGTGATTTTTAATGAGTAAAGTTTTTGTTAGTTATCTATCCTAAGTCATTTCTTAGTACCTTGTTTACAGACAGCTTCCATCATGATAATATATATAAGTTTTGGTAAATATCCTCCTTAAGGCCATGAGAGGCTATTCAAATCACCTGCATTTTAGATGATCAACTCACGTGTGGACATAAGGGCCTGTCTGTGGGTGTTTTTCTTCTCACATTTCAGATTCAGTTGCCTTTTATGTGTTGTGGGTGGCCAGAAGGTCGCATAAGAAGCAAAGGTGCAATTTTTAGCACGTATAAACGATAAGGTTGAAGCCTCATTATGCAAGAACAAAGCTTCAGAGACTAAATTGCGCTTTAAGGAGGCGTATGTGAACGATCCCAGCACAGTATGTGCCATGTAAGGTTTATCTGCACTATGTGATAATTACTTATTTATATAGCTCAAAATACTCAACTCATTCCGGCAGCTGCAAACTCACTGCATACTTTTGCGGCGCCCCTGAGGCGAAATGTACACACACTTCAAGTGCAGGCAGGAAATCTGAGAAGGAGGCTGGCTAGCAAGGAAATGCGAAATTCTGGCCGGGCTGATGAAATTTCACCTGCTCTGCAGACAGCAATCAATCTGGTCGAGCTACTCTCGTATCTACTTCAATGGTTCAGGCCCAATCAGTTGCCAATTGGCCGTGTAATGTGGCTCCTTTTATTTTTGGCTAGTTTGCTCAACGTTCTTCGTTCCCCCTTGTGGTAGCTGCTAGTAGCTACGTGAGCGTTTTACCAATATATATGTATGTTTAAACAAATTTCCCGCAAGAGCTTCGTACAAAATCCACTTGGGCTTTTATACACTTTTCCAGCATTTTAAACTTAAATCAATGTGTAGAAGCACTCGAAAAACTATTCAAAGAGAAAAACCTCGGCCTTCGTTATGTGGAAGTAAGCTCAGTGACAAGTTAAGTGAGAAAACAGTTTATCCGAGAATTCTTTGATGCTTTTTCATAAACCAACTGTCTGTCTGTCTCGCTGAGTTTAACTTGCCACTTGCATAACACATTCAGGTGTGGAAATCCACTGAAAAGTCATCCAACCAGCTTCAGCTTCTCTTATTGTTTCTGTCACTTTCAGATTCTGTCGTATCGCTGAAAACTTTTGTTTGCATTTTTTGGCATGCCAATGACATTTAATGCATACTTTAAAAGTGTTCAATTTACTCTTCTTTATGAAAAATAATCTTTTATATTGTTCCAATTAAAAAAAAAAGAAACAAAATAAAATTAGAATGGAACTGAGATCAGGAAATCCTGACAATGACAATTTGCATTGTAGTTTAGAGATATTAGTTTAGTTAAATATATTTATCACCAATGGTATAAGGAAGTCAAAAGTGATCGATATATCTATTTTGTATCGATATTCTATGAGAAAGAAATCTATGTTTTAAAGCTTCAATATGAGAGCAGTCGTAATTCAGCTTGAAGTGGAAACTAAGCAGACTAAATAGTAAAATAAATATAAATAAATTAATATAGAAAATATGGGCATTTCAAAGTCAAAGGAGATATTTTTCGATACTCAAAACTTCGATACATCAAAGCTTAGGATGTTCTCGATAACATATTATATCGGACTTCTTCTCGATATACATTTCTAGAAGGATCTTCTGAAAACAGTGCTTCTTATATGCATATTAAATAAATATTTGGGGGTATATCCTTTAGACCAAAACCCAATAACCTTCAGTTTCTCACCATTACATGGCACATCGCTCCTGACCATTCTGGTTCCTGTTTCCTATCATCTTGGCTTGTCATGTGAAATATTTGCCGCGGCGTCGAATCTCCGCCGTGCATTTGGGCATTTCTCGTGCCCCAGGAATTTCACTTTCACAGCATTCAGCGCCGTCGGCGCCAGTAATCCCTGCCCAAGCTGCAATGAATTCCTCGGATTTTTCAACGGAGTGTGGTTGCCATTGCACTGGCATTGCACAACAAGCGCGGTCTGGGGGCCAGGAGCAGGAGCAGGAGCAGGAACGTTGTAAGAACCAAGACCCTGTGAATTTATTGCCTTCGCCGCCAAAGTGAAACATAAAACGACGTCATTAAGTTATGTCGGCGCTTCGGTTTGCGGCATACAACAAAAAAAAAAACGTGAGTACAAAAATGTGGGGAAAAAGGTAGTTTGGCAAGGACTTGAAGTGGTTTCAGTTGAATTTTGCAGTCTTGCGATTGCTTCGTGGTTTTTTGTGAATTACTTTATTTTTTTGTATTTCGGTGTCAAGGGGAATTTAGCCAAGTTGAATGCAGTACAATGCGTTAGATATTACAAAAGATTATGTGATAGGCATCAGAATGAAAAAATAAATGGGTTACGTGGAGAGTATGTTATAAATTACATCGCTTAACTCGTTTAAGTAAGTAAGTGAGTCTTTGGGAAAACCTTTAACATTCAAAATATGCGAAATTTGCTTTGATTTATTAAATATTACTCCTGAAGAAAATATCTTTGAATGATTAATGGGAATTATTTTTAATTCTTTATCTTTGCATTTCACGTTAAATCAATATTATCGTTAAATATAGGATAGAATCCTATCGGACTTCTTATGATTTAAAATTAGAACCCACTAATAATTTCAAATCAAGATGTAAATACCAATATCGTATAGGATATTAAACGTAAACGGTTTTTAATACTTAATATTTGTATTGTTTTATTGTATTATTGCAATACATCAACATCAATATTGTTTAATCTTAATTAGATTGCAATAGATTTATATTGACGTGTACTATCATCCCTCATATAATAAATAGAACTATAGATAGATAATAATAGATAGAACATCTTGCTTAGATGAGAAGAGTACATTCAAATTGGATTTCCTCCAACTTAAACCTTTCTTTAGATTTGGTGCAACAATTTTAGAAAGTGCTTTGGACCTAGGGTTCATTTGAAGACAAAATTGTACAAAAATAAAACATCGCAATACAATTACTAAATCCTGTAATCAGGAAGTCAGATATCCAATCGATAGAGATTCCAGGACAGCTGCTGCTCTGAATGGTGAATGTGGAACTGCTGTTATCCTCCTTTTTTTTTGGCAGACATTAAAAATGCAATGGTTAAAAAGAGCTGCCATCCAGGCAGTCAGCCTGGTTCGGTGCACTGTTTGTTCTTATCCCGACCTCACCTCACCTCTGGCCTCATTGTGTCAGTGTGGCAAATTTTTGGAGTGCTCGAGTTACGGGAGCGCAGATTGCGCGGGCGGGAAAGGACTTGGAAGTTCCCTCCCCCCCGTCCCCCTCTTGCCGGAGGCTGCTGCGGTCATTTCAAGAGTCAGATGTCGACTGCAGTTCCATTGGGGTAAAGTTTTATGCCAATCAGCGAACACCAGCAAAAACGAACCAAAAAAAAAAAACAAAATGTTTTAAAAATAAAAGAATCAAATTCTAAAAGCCTCAAAATTGTTTGGTTCTGTTTTTCTGGTCCGCGGGGAGCCAATTGTTTCGCGTATCGTTGTGGAAATAATGAATGAATCTGAATTGCTTTATCGCGAAAGCTATGCCAGTGCAACGTCCAATTGGTAAAAAAGGAAAAAAACCAAAACAGCAACGTGATTCTGTGACAGTTTTCCACACACAACGTTAACCTACCATTTATTTTACTTATTTTTCCTTTTTTCCATATGTGGTTGAATTCCGTTTGCCGGACTGGTGTGGATGTGTGACTTTTAATTGCGGTGACCGTAACATTTTTATGCACTTTCCAACAAATTTTTTAGTGAAATGCAAATGCAAAAGCAGCAGCTACAAATATTTGCATTTATATTTTGAAGTGTTTTCATTTTTTGACGAGAGATAAATGAATGTGTAAGTTAACATTTTAGTATTCAAAACTTTCAAACTGCACAACTTATTTATTATGGTTTTATTTATAAAATTATTTAAGGTAAAAGTTGCTCTTAAGAAGCAAAGATAAGATTGCTTAAGTAAAACTAAATTAAAGACATTCCTTAGCTGATTAAAAGAATTTTGAATGTTAGGAAATCAATATTGGCAAGAAGGAAAACCTTGTAAGACACAGACCAAGTACCAAAAGACAGGGAATTTATATTAAAAGAATTATATTCATTGAAACTGCCAAAGTTTTCTATATATGAGATACATATTGTATCTTATCTTACATCATTCTTCGGCTTAAGTACCTATTGCAATATTTAACATGTTTTCTAATAAGCAGACCAATAACCTTTAGTTTTCGACCAACAATCCGACATTGAGTTTTCCAGCTACCAGAAAAATGGAGAAACCGAATCTCTTTGCTTTCGACCCTATCTGCTCCCTCTGTCGCCTGCTCTTGGCCATATTTCGTAGCCGGCAAAGCTTAGGTCATGGAATTTATGATTAAACAAGCTGTCAATATGCTGGGCAACTATTAGCCGAGTAATTTTTCGGGGGGTTTTGTTCCCATTGGGTAGGAGATACAGATAAACTGCTAAACGGTCTTGGTTAGCCCAGCTTAGGCACTCGAAATCGATTTCAGGAGGGATGAAGTGGGCTAAGATGCTGCTAGCAATTTACGCGACCGACAACTTTCTAAGCCAGAAATTATGTGCAACGGCCGGGGGAAGTCGGGTATAAAACTTTGGCGACGTCTTCCTCGATTCGAGTTGAGAGTTCTGTGTGCTTGGCCGAAAATTGCATTTCTATGCAAATGCCATACAGTCAATGGCTTTGTCACGACTTTGTAAGTAGTTTTGGCCGGAGAGGAAAAATCCGAACCACACGGGGGAATGGAAGAAGAGATTTGTGAGTGCCTGACAAATTTGGCTGGTGATCAACAGTTAGGCCAAAGTTGCCACCGTTAAGTTGACGGGCTCCACTGGCTCTCCTCCTCTGCGCAAAGGCATAAAGCCAATCACCATTAGTGTAATCGCCTTTGGTATTATGTATTATCAGGCTGCACTCCCCTCTAAGCCGCTTCGAGTCCCATCTTCCGCATAAATTAAAGAGGTTGCTGTCCGTGCGGTAGGTTGACCCTTTGATTAGGCCTCTGTTTGTTTGTTGTAGGCCTGGAAAGGCGTCAAGTTGTGGTTCTGATTCGAATTCTGTTTATTGACCAAGCTAATCACTAAAGCCAGCCGACCTTGTATTTGTTGCTTGTGTGTGGAGTTGAAGATGCTGTGAGAATTTAGTGATTTAGTTGGGGCAAAACTTGGTCTCCTAGTTCAGTGGGTAATTAATTCAAAGTCGTATACTATTGGTATTTGAAATATGGGATTTCTGTGTTCTTACGATATAAAATACATATACTCATATGTTTTTCATCAGAACAACATGCCTTGCAGCAGGATGTTTTATTTTATCTAGAATATAAGCATAGAGATAGCAAAGTATCTCGAAATAATGATATTTTATTTATATATTATTTCTATATAGTTATATTTTAACATATTTATTTGAGAAGAAAGGAATATTTGAATCCTTTACCAACAGAAACATTTACATATATATCTCTATCAACTGCAATTCCATTGCACAACTTGTTAGCCAAGAAAACCATTTCCTACTTTTATCTATCGCATAGAACAACCAAAAGCTCTTGTTCTTCATTCTGTACAGATACCATGTCGCCACAAAAATGTATCCTGCAATCCGTTCTTAGCTATCTCATCGATTGATTCCATCTCGTACACTATCTGGCATTCCCCGCAAAGTTTGTTTGCATTGGCAATTTCACTGCCATGGATGCAATTTGCGTTTTGCATTTTAATGATGTCATGTGGGGCTCCGCCCCTTACCCACACTCTCAATCCCCCCAACATTCTGAAAGTTTCGAATGGCATTCACCTCAACCCAAACCATGCTCCAGTTACGATGTCTGCAGTGAGTGACATTTGTCAATTTGAATGCAAGTAGCTGACAGGGAAAACCTCTACAAACCTCGCGACTGACAGCTCTGCATTTGCGGTGATATAGTTGAAATTCAGTTTTACAACTAATGCCCTTTCTAAGTAGTTACAAAATCCACCATCTCTACATATGTATGTTTGTATATTTTTATAGTGTGCAATCTAATTTCCATATAAATAACTCTAATTGAAAAACTTTTCTATGTTGTATGACCTCAACGCGCTCAAAAATTGTACTAACTAAATATCCTAAAACACAATCCTTTGATGTGATTCCCAGTGCTTTATATGCGCTTGTCTGCAAAAGTCAATAGAAAACCTATTTTTTGTTCTGTGAAATTTGCTCCGTTTTTCAAGTTTTGTGTGTGTGTTTTTTTAGTTCTTTGCAGTTTTTCCCAATCGCCCTCGGTCATTTTTCCAAGCGATGAGTTGTTTTTCCCCAACGAAAAACTGGAAGAGATTGAGAGAAAGTTGAATTTATTTAGCTTGCAGATTTGTTTGCCTATTTGTTTGATTGGCTTGCGTTGTTTGATAAAAGCATTTCGCATGGGGAATTCAATTTCTATGAAATCGGCCGCCGGGCACTTAGTTGGCAATTCAATTTATATACAGAAGCAGTATGCACATATCAATTCGATATTTTTCAAACTGGGGGCTTTTGTAGGTATGCATGTAAGGTGGGAATTAAATCAATTATGAGATTTTCCATTCATCCAAGGTTTTCAGCTCACAATTGACTGTGAGACCAAATGTCCTCCTCTTAATCTACTTCAGGATTGAATAATAATAATTACTTATTCAATATTTGTACCATTTCTTTTTTTTTTCAAATTGCTAAGCTTGGTATACATCTATTATTAGTTTATTTGGAAAATTCTTTTATACAGAATTAATACCAATTTTAGTTCGTGTGTAGTATTTACATATGTATACTATATCTTGTTATTTAATGATTTATGTCGAAAAGATATATAGAATATGACGACAAAAATATGAATAAAATGAAAAAAATTTATATATTTTTTATTACTCTTCTAATTTGGTAAAAGTCCCAATCAAAACTACATTTTTACTATCTTTTTATAGCCACAAATTGATCTTTAATATCAAACATAATAGATTAAAAGCCCAAAATAAATCTCACTGTCAAAATATAGATTATTTTATATAAATACATGAACGATAAATATATATATAAATTTGAAGGCATTATGTTTACATTTATACATTTTTAACCTTTCCCAATTTATATTATATTTTATTTATTTAATTAATTAAATGATTTAGAAGAAGTGTAAACACGATGTTAAGAATTAATCATAGGTCTTTTAGGCTTGTTTTTTAATTAAATGAATCCACAATGATGAACCTGAATGTCCCCTGAATTTCCAAAAAATGATAAAATTTTAGCAGGGCTTCAGCAATTTCTCTAGTCGCCTCAAAATCCGGAAAACTCACGAAAATCCCACGCAATCTGCGTTCAATTAAGTGAAGTGCAGCGCTAAAATGCTTGCAAAAGATATATGCAAAACGAATATATATGTATAAATGGAACGATGTGTGCAGACTCTTAAAGTTGAAATGGAGTCGCGTTTTAAATACAGGCTGCCAGGCGCAGTTGAGGGAAAAGTTGTCAGCTAAAAATTAGGCACGAATTGTGGGCAATTTGTCGTGGCATGAAAACATGGCCCAAACCCCCCTTAACCCCATGTGTAGTATGTGGGCAAATATTTCAACTTGGCGGGATCGTTTGGGGTCATGTGGCGACTTTGGGGGGTGGGCGGACTTTGGCTAATTGTTGCAACGCTCGCGGCGTTTTTTTTTCTGCTGAGGTTCTGTTTGCACCTTTCGTTCTGCTTCTATTTCTACTATTTTCCAACTGTCAGCTTGGCTTTCTCTTCTTATGTTTTTTCCGCCTTGTTTGGCTAAGCGCCCGTCGCGTTCTTTCCACCCACTTGCCTTTTTTTATGGTCCTTTTTTAATTGCCTGGATTTCTGCACTCGGAACTTTCTGCCTGAAGTTAACTCGAGTTAACTGCAGCTCTCTACATAGTTCTCTATCCTTTGCATTTGAATGCGCCTGAAATGTTTGTTGGCAAGTTGGCCACAATCCACCCTTTCCCCGCTAACAGTCATCATAAATGCCTTCAAGCCCAGCCTCTGTGGTCCTTGTAATCGACTTCTAATTACTTAAGCCAGTTGTATGTTTAACTATGCAGCATAATGGCCGCAACGTGGCCGCCAATGATGCTGCTGCAATTATTGAGACGCGAAAGCTCAACGAATTAGGCATGTTAACTAAGAAGGACAAGGAGGCAGCTGCCAGTGGAATCCACTTTTTAAATATTCCTTTTGGCTGTTATCCTTTCGCCTTAATTAATTGTAAGTCCTTGAAATAGAAAACGGCTTTAACTGCATTTCGTTGAGTAGCAGTTGAGGGATAATTTCCACTTGAGGCCGCAGAAGATTATGAGTTATTGGTCTTGATCACTATTAGAAAAATCTATTTGCATATTAAAATAATACTTAATGCACACAAATTTAGAATACGAGAACTATATAGAGGGATAATTCCGTTACGAAATTGAAAATATCGAAATATATTGATATTCAACTATATATCGATATTATTATATGTAATTTAATTATATCGAAACTGGAAATACCAATTTGTTCATTTCAAGAACATATTAATGTCGTTATTATTTTATTTTATTACATTTATTTGTCTGTTTGAACGATTTTTATTAACCGATAAATCAAATAGATTATGGATTTTTGGCAGGATACTTTATGTCAAATATCGATAGAGTATCCCAATTTTCTGTCATCACAATTTCAGGTTAAAGTTAAGAAATTTACGATGTGTGAAAATTTAATTAAATATTTAAAGTTTTCAAAATTATTTAAATTCAATCATTTAAAATTGTAAAAGTTACTACTTATACCAATAAATTTTCTAGTTCTGCAATTTTATACACTTCAACCTTATTGCTCAATTACATACAGGTCAGGTAAACGTCATATATAATCGTAATTTCTATTGCTGTTTGTGAACCTAGTCAGGGACTCTTCTTTTGAAACAGTTTTATTTCTCAGCCTTTCATATAGACTTTTCAGTAAACGTATATCCCCCCATCATTGGTGGCTGTCTTCACCTGCCACAAGCCCACTCAACTGGCAACATCATTGAGGCACGACGACGAGGCCAAGGGATGAAAGAAATTTGTGCCATACCTGCTAATAAACCGTAATAAACTGATGTCCTTTGGGCGGTACATGCACCCCATGCCCATGTGTCTTTCGCCTTCCATCTGGGATAATCCCCCGTCCCACGTCTTTTTCTTTACCAAAAGCATACGACAAACATTTAATCTGCACACAGACACGCGCTTAAACTTAACAGCAACGGCAACATTTTCCTTGCTTTTCTTTCCCAGGCTGCAGCCAAGAAGAGGGAAATAAAAATACAACAAAATAGAGAGAAGGAAAACAAAAATGGTAGAATTAAGACCGGAGACGTGGAGCAGCGGGGAAGCTTTTGTAAAAATTATGCGCCTTGTTTGGCGTTTTGGCATCGTTGCCGAGCAAAATACACACGGCAGATGATTATGAGATCACTTTGTGTGTGACGTGCTGGGAAAGCAGAGTTAGCCACGCCCACAGCAGCGCTGATTTATCCTACCCACAGGTTTACCTGGCGCCCAACCGCTATACCTCCTATCACTTTGCTGGCACCGGGCTTTAATAAAAATAAATGTTACTTGTAATCATTTTCTTGCACGTCTCCTGCAATTTTCTCATCATTCTCAGCCAGTTCCTTATTCATACCTTTTGTCTTTCCGCTCTTGTATAACGGATACACGGAGCGATGTAATATTTAATGAGCAGGAACCTTTTAAATTTTACAGAAATTAAGTTCCGAAAGTTTACAAAATTTGAGTTTATTTAATACAAAACATAGGAGATAAGATGAACAGATAATAGATATGTAAATGTACTGGTTTGCTAAATTGCTTCGGCTGGTGATATCGTATGTCTTATGGTATATATATAGATATATACTTAAGAGGTTCGTTAGAAAATTTGTGTGCCTAAGAGAATTTTTGAAATTATAGAAAATAACTATGCATGCAACAATAAAGTGTATATTTCTGTGTACATTTTCGCATATTTTTCAATATTAAATGTAATATTTTCGATATTTGCACATTATATTGAGCCTGATATTTTTGTCGCTTTATAATATCCAAATTTTCCTTTCTATATACATCCCTTTGATACCATTGAGTTGTATTACCTTTTCACTAATGACAATTTATTAAAACGATGCGATGTTTGAACTGTAAGGGTTTGCTCATCTTATTATTATATTGTCCCTCACTTGTAATCTAGAGCAGAAGAAAACAACTTGATAAATTCTGATATCTAAATATATTCTTGAAAACTAGAATGCAAAATAATATAAACAAAAACATTCCCCCAAGACGTCATAATTAATGCTTTGACAAAATAAATAAAAAGTATCAACAACAACAGTCGGAAATATTTTTTTACAGCGCAGTTTAGTGCTGGGCACTTGTTTAAAGTCTCATTTCTATTTCGCATTTAAGTTGGGTGTGTGTGTTCCTTGGTCTTATTCGCGCTTTGAAGGCCCCGCACAGAGGGCTGAACAGGTGTCGAGTGGGTGGGAGAAGGGAACGCCCCCGCTTTTCCCGTACCATTCAACACTTGTCTGTTGCTTACTTCCTGTCTGCCCCATTGTGCCTGATGAGACGTCTGCCCTGCTCTGCCCGTCAAGGGGAGTCCTTTCCGCGTCCTTTGTGGAAAAGGAAGAGTGCATAAAATATTAATAATTGCACGCGCGGTGGTAATGAAAATACATACAAAAACATAATGCATACATTTTGGGTTAATAATATCTTGGCAGGCGCTAAATTGGAAGTGGGTTGGCATCACCATAATGCGGCATAATAATGATGATTTTGGGTGAGACGCAGATTTTTGGGGGATGACTTCACAACTTTGAGTTTATGATGATTGAAGGGTAATCAAAGGAAGGCAAGTGATGGCAATGACCTTGACTTTTGCGGCATGATTTTTGAGTGGGAATTAGGCAACAAAATCTTGGCTAAAGAAATATATTAACTGATTTTAAAGTTAGTTCACAAAAATATATTATTTAAACAAGCAAATTGAAAAGTAAATTATGCAATTTAAATAATTTTAAATAAATTACCCTATGTAAAAATTAATAAATAAGTTTTAATTGAAAATTGAATGGTATTATTGTATTTACATAATTTTGCTGCATTATTCTCGTGAACAAGAACCAGAGGTAGGAATAAAAACTCATTTTAAAACTCGTTAAGCTCGTTGACGAAAATAGCTTTTCCGGCAGGACTCTGAATGCCGTACATCATGGGCCTGACAAAATTGTTTAAAGGGATCCCAAGGCCGTACATCTGACAACCGACTGACTGACTTGTCTGGGAGTTTATTTGAAAGTCCTGGAATTGACAGGCATCTCGTGTTAGTCCTGTCAGCCAGATTACAGCCAAATCAAGGTAATTGAGGGAGGCATCGTGACGTAAATTGTAAAGCGATCCAGTGGCGAAATCCCTTTTTAGTGGCTCGATATCCTGGCTTGAAAGTTTTCATTTCATCAAATTGACACTTATTGACTAGACCAGCAGTGTCTTGGAGACTGTGCATTAATCACATCAACTTTAATTATTTCTGAGGCCATCGACCTCTTGTCTTTATTAGCTAATTACTGGTTTTGAAGGATGTCGTCGAGGGCTGCCTGCCATTACACTCAGACCTCCAGCCGCCGCCGCTGTTGACCTGACCTTGAACTTTGTGTCGCCACCGCGTCGCCCATAATCGTCAACAGCGAAAACAACAATTACTAGACGGAACTTTCTTCTCTCCTGGTGTCAGTTTCACTTTTCGTGTTCACAGTTTTTCCGCACAACTTTTACTACTCCTTTAGCCCCCCATCCTCGCTTCCTTCGCGATTTGTTTTTATAGTTGCCCCTCTATGTCCTTTTTTTATGTTATTCCAATTCAAATTTAAGTGTGCCGGTGCTTTGGGGTTGCCTGAAACTCGAAATTGTTGCCACTGCAATGGATGTGGAAACTTTGTGGAAAACCCCTTCGGATGCCACCTCCCTTCCCCCAACTTGTGTCAGCGTCCATTTTTCATTTTTTTTATGTTTAGTTTGTTTTTCATTGCACCCCAGGGCGGTGGCAAGGGTTGTTATTTCTTGTTTTCACTTTTATTGCAGCAAAATGGTGATTTAAAGGTTAATTGTTGCCTCTCAGATTTTGGGGATTCCTTACAATTGAAGCTATAAAAGTGTAATAGATTAGATATATGTTATAGTATATTAAATGACATTTTTATTGTCACTTTAAGTATTTCTATTTTAACTATGATAGAAAGTCCATTATATTAATTTCAAGGGTATCAAAAGCTAAGAAAAGCATTAAATTGTTTCACAATTAGCTAAGGGATGTTTTCAGAGGGTATTTTTTTAACCAGAAGCTTTGAAAGGCTTTTTACCGTTTGAGAATTAGCTAAAGTATATTTTTCAGAGGGTTGTTTTTAGAACAAAGTCTGTATAAAGTTTCTACATAGCTTTTAGTTCATACTAGGTTTAAGAAAAAATAATATCCCTATGTATGTTGAAGTTTATTTAAGTAAACTTTGTGTATTTTAAATATATAAGAACAAATGAATCATATATAAATAATAAATATATATTCCAAAATATATATGTATAAACAACCATTCTTAGGGAATTAATTATTAGAGTTTTATCATATTGTTATAGAAAAACAGGTTTCACCTCCTTATATTGGATATAATATTGCATTTCAACTTTTCTATTTGAGTATTCCCGATAGAACAATAAGCTTGTGTTCACTTGAACTCACACTGAACGACCCAGTAATTTAATAGCATTTGCATGCAACCAATTAATCCTTCAAGTGCGAGCTCACACATGCAAAGCCGACTGACCAAGAGCTTGATAAATTAATAAATGCACATTTATGCACAGTTTGTGCACTGTTGTAGAAATTGTAAATTAATGCAAGCAGAAATTTATGCGCTATATATACCAAAGAACATAAAAGTTCTAATGTTTAAGATAACATTTTCAGGCAAGAGTCTAGTAATTAAAATATAAAATAGTAACTGATAAAATTCTGTTAAAAACCTAACAATACTTTATTGGTTCGAATGGAAATTTTATTACTTATATCTTTATAATCCACTCAAAAATAAATATGTTCTCATCTTTTTCTCTTTAATGATTATAAATAAGTTATGCACAAGTTATGCATCGCCATTTATGCACACTTGCGTGCACTTTTGTTGTTCCAGTTGGGGAACTAAAATAAAATCGCTGAACATTAACCGGAGAAGGATTTCAACTAGGCGACAACATTCACCCTCCTTTAACCCAAATAGGTATACAAACACGCAGCCCTTTAAGAATTTATGCACGCTGTGCTAGTAAGTCATATTTCATTTAATAAGTTCTACTAAGGGTTGATATAAATAAACAAAGAGTACTTGTGTATATATAACTATAGAAAAAAAGGATGTTGGCACGACGGATATTGCCACGGAAGTGGAATCAGGGCAAATGTCGCCAACAAGGACATTGAGTGCATGCACAGGGCATCACAAACAACCTGCCTCCTCCACTCGAGGAGTCAGCCAGCAGTGCATCCAGCCTGTTGTTGGCACTTCCGACGGCTGCTGTGGGTTAATCTGCTTCAATTAAGTCCGTTTATTTGAATTTAATTGCTTTCCGTGAGCGCGCCTTTAACCGTTCACCGACGCTCGACATTTTCTGCGTAACCAAGGACGAGGACCTGGCTTAAGCTTTCACAGCCTCGGGCGAAATTTAGTTCAAAGGACTCGGTGTCCGTTTTGGCCAGGTCATCCACTCGGATGGCATTTGTGGTAACTGATTGGACGGTTAATGGTAAAGGATCAGGTTGTACTACAACTATACATAGTCTTGCTTAAATTTAAGAATCTAAGAAAACTAATAGAGTTCCGATTTACACTTTAGAGGATTTTTTAAAGGAGTTAATGTTAATATTTATAAATATTTAAAATCTTTCAAGCCTTAATTTATGCACACAAAATGCTCCTTCCTTAGTCTCCTGATTATTTTCCAGGTGCTTAAAACCTGGCGTGTGCCTGTAAATGCGACACACGTGCATTGGCACTGGTGTGCGCTTCTTTTGTTGCTAATATTAGGCAAAAATGTGAGAGTCCTTTAAGTGCGTTTGTGTGTGTGTGAGCTCGTTCATTTGTTGGCCAAACTTTATTTTTTTGCTGCTCCTCCGAGCTTGTTCTGGTCTACATAATTACACGGACGTGAGAGCTTTAAACTTTATGCACTTTCAGGAACTAAGTGTGTGTGTGTGTATGTGTGTGTGTGTGTGACTGCTCTATAAAACCCATTCACTATCACTTTCACGCTCGACAATTCAGGGGAGTATACAGGGGGGTGGGGCGAACAAAATGTTTACGGCGAACCTCGTTCATTAGGAAATACACAGAAAGAAAATGTTATCGATTTGATTATATTATAAAAAATGTACAAATTATGCTCTTTTAAATTAATTATTATTTAAAAATTTTATTAATTTTCACCTCAATAAGATAAAATTAAAATTAACCAATATAGCTCAAGGAGATGTATATTTATTTGCTTTAAGTTATTTAATTTGTGTTTGTATTTTATATATTTACAATTTTCTTTGAATTTTATTATAAATGAAGATCAATTTGACTAATTTTTTTAAAAATCACAATTTCCACCCTTATTACTAATCAAACTTTAGTTATAAATCACACTGTCTAGCATAATTTGGTCATATTATAATTAATATTCAACCGCAAGAGAATTGCTACTCAATTGCACAAAATTGCACTTCTTAAAGGACCTTTACTCTATACGGAAAAGCCACTTATCAACTCTTGAAGCCTGTGGCAATCTTGTGGCTAAACTGTATATTTCACTTCGAAGTTTAATGTGAATTTCCTGATGGTTGACAAGCCAACGTGCACAGTGTCTTATAAATAAATGATAGCGAAAATGATTAAGAGATTGATTGATCAAGAATGCTAAATATATTAAGTTTAGTCCCATCAAAATATAATTAATATGTATGTCAATTTCGCTTGATTAAAAAAGAGGCAAAGTTCACGGGTTTTCTAGTATATTAAAATATATTTATGGTACGAATTTCAAATGTTTGTGAATATATAAAACTATAAAAGACTTTAAAGGAACTTTGCATAAGCACAATAATAGATTTGCTGATATAATTTTAGCGTTAAATGTCAACAACACATATTTTTTGCTCCTCCCCGACGTGAAAATCAAGAAATTCTATCAAGTTAATTTTATAAAGTAATATTGATATTTAATTGCCCAAAAATGTTTTTTTCTGTGTATCTCCTCTTAGTTCCTCCACCCCCCAGAATGCACTTTATGCAAATGTGTTCGGGGCTGTACATTAGCTTGTCCAGACAGCAGTCAGCTGGCGGAGCAACATTCTCGCTTTCGGTTTCATTGTTTCAGATTACGTTGCGTATACGTGATGCCACTACAGTGAGTATGAGTGCCTTTCACTGCCTTTTGGGTCAGCACGAAAGAACTTTGCAACCACTTTCGACGCACTTTCGACCCACTGTGACATAATTTTTGTGTTAGCCATTGTTTACATTAAATTACAATGCCTCTACCCCCTTTTCCGGACAAGCATTTAAGTCGTTTGCGGTTTGCGCTGGGATTGTATTTCGCCGGCAGCTAAATAAACTATTACGCGTAATTAGACTGACTTTTGTGGCTGGGATTAGTTTCATTGCCGTTGTGCTGTGCCGAAGGCATTAACGTAAATTGAATGGAAAAATTTACCTTTGTCAACCTTTGCCAGGTGACAGGGTTTAGCCAAGTTCTGATTTACTTTATGGTGATTAGACAAATTGTTTTCAGCTTCTACATGTTTTACCATCTCTCTAAACTCAATTCCTTTTACCTTTTGCCTTCTTCTCGTAAGACTTTAACCTAAAAATCCCGAACTGCAGGCAAACGTACGTAGAAGCTTTGGCTGAAGTTAAAATGTAATTATATACGCATCTTCATGCACAATCCTGGCCAGGATTTTGCTGAAGGTGGTTATAATCCAACATACACACTCCAAAAAGCATTTTAAGCACAGACTTATGCAGAATGCACGAAGGCAGCTCATGCACAGAAACGAGACTGAAACTGCAATTGTGGACGAACTTGGTGGCATATACATATATGTTACATATGTTCATGCGGAAAACGGACAACAAATTAAGATTTTGGTTGGCATATATTACACAGTCTCTGTGAAATCAAAGCAAGGGGAGGCTAGCTAGAGTCCTTTAGGCTTTCCCTGTTCCCTTTCCCCCGGTTAATGTGTTTATCAAAGGTAATTTTCGGTCTGGTCTAGGCCAAACTTTCCCTCCTTTGCAAGTCCTGGAAATATTTAATCATCAGCAAAGCGCCTAAAAGCAGCCGCATAGGCACATCCTTGTATGTCGTTGAACACTTTGTAGCTGTGGGCTTGTACTTCACATATATATAAATACATATGTACGAAAAGCGCAGGGAAAACTGGGTTCCAATGTGCGCGAAAGTGAGTGAACATTACACGCAAGTCAAATAAAATTGTGCGCTGGAAGTGCACGGTGTACTCTATGTACTATATGTATGTGTGTTAGTCGTACTCGCTGCCGGCACTCACTCACACACACAAAAAGGCGCGCATAAAAAGCGTCTTCAAAATGCGCCCGGAAATTGTTGCATGTGACATTCTGCTGTACTACACTAAAGGGTCGTTCTATTGTTTAATATTGGCGGGAAATATAATGGGTTAATTGTTAAAAAAATATTAAGAATAAACAGGGTTTGTGTTTTGGTATCTTCTACGAAATTATCATTTAAAAAAGAACTCAAAAGCTAGCTTAATATAATGTCTATTATCCTGAAAGCAAATACAGTTTTATAGAAAAAATGTGTAACGCCACAGGATTCCCTCAAATATTGAAATGTTCTATGCAATTATAAACTCTATAGTAATATATTGTATATTATCCTGAAACCAAAGGCAGTTGTAGCACCTGCAAGATGCTTTTTGAATTTGTTTTTATATGCTTTAAGATGCGTAACGGCATGAGATTTTTTTTAGCTTGCGAATTTTTTATGCTTGTTTAAAGGATATCTTCAGATATTGAAAAATACAAAGTATATACTATATTTTGCTCAAATATAACAAATGTTCTAAGGTATTTTTATTTTTTTAATTAATTTAAAGCAATTATTAGGATTTTGATAGAAGACTATCATTTTATCTCCTTCAAAAATTAAATCTGTTAGTTCATTTTCAATATCAGTTTTATAAAATCAGGCTTTTATTTCCATTTAACTTTATGTGGAGATATGCCTCAGTTAAGGTTCAGGTTTTTTGGCATTTGCCTTTGTGCCCAACGAACGTGTGAGAGTGTGTTTGCACGTGCGGTTTTTGCAGTTGACAGTATAACACTGGCAGGGCCACACACAACTTACACACAAAAACACACACACACACTATGGCGGGCTGGCAAGGAAGCGCACAACTCAGGAACGGCACGCAAAACACATTTCATTTACGTTAAATTTTCCACGGCAGGGAGGATGGGGCTCAGTGTTTATAAACTGCCTTCTGCGGCTTTCCAAATACCTTGCATCAATGTTGTGGACTAAAAATAAAATGATTTCTAGCCAAGTTTGTGTTGACATTGTTGTGGGTTCAAAGAGGCATTTGAGCTTACAATTCCGTTTAGTTCTCAGCCAGCCGGCAATGACATAAAAAAATGAAATATAAAATACCTAAGCAACACTAGAAAGTTGAAACAGTAACACGACACACACAGAGTAGTGTGTCACATAAATTGAAAAGAAATTTATCGTAGTTGAATTCACTGCACATTCAATATTGGTTTTATAGGCTAGTCAGCTTGACTTGTTTTCGATACGATAATATGGGGGATAAAATGTATTTAAAAATGGATTATAATAATACTAGAAAAAACTACTCTTGGTTATATTTTTTGTAGACTACAAAAGCAATAATAAATGACCAATTAATTGACTAGAACTCAACGGTTATACATACATAGATCTTCACTATTTAAGATATGTTAATTTATTTAAATTATTATTTACGCCTTTAATATCTTTACTGTTTTTCTATAACAAGCATTTAAAAGTTTAAAGTTTAAAACCCACTTTGTTACCCATTTTTAGATGGCCAACATTTATCCCTGGTTTAATATATGCCCCTTTTTTAGGCGTTTTTGAAACACACTTTTTTTGCAAGCATTTTTTGGTTGGCATTTTTATAGCCGCAGTTTCTGTTTATATACGTAGTATATCTATACAAATCTGTTTTATATACATTTTTTTTTTGCGTTTGATGCTGCACGGGGGCTTATTTGTCTGTGCTCAATTGATTGAGCTTTATTTGTGTTTGTGTTCGCGGCGAAAAGCAAAGAAGTTTTTTTTAATTAAATTTGAGCGGATTTTAAAAGTCAGTTTGTGTGTTGCTCTTTTCGGTGGAATGAATTGTTTGCTTTCCTGTATTTCATTTGTAAAGCTTTGATTTCATTAAAAAGGGGTCACTTTCCTTGTGTAACTTGCATCAACACATATCTCTGCGAATATTTATATATATGTATATGTATAGTTTTCAACACACATTTGGTTGAAAAGAATTTTGATTCTGCAGTGAAATAATTAAATGATGGGGTAATCGAATAGTCCTTTTGGGCAAATTGCAACTTGTAATTAGTAATGAAAGTGACACCAGAAAATTTGTGGGTTAAGGGAGGAAGAGTTATCAATTGGCAGCATCGTTAACGTGCAAATGCAAAATTAATTTTCTTCCCATTAATAAGTAATTAGTAACGTGAGAGAAAAGGTTAAATTTGACACAAGTGCCGTATTTTTGGTTATATAGTTTATTTGAAGAATGGTAACTTATTTTTGGAAGCTGAAGTTTATATTCCCTTACAGCTTGCAATTGAATTATATGACCTAATCAGAAATCGATGATAGCTAAACCGTAAGTATTTGCATTCTTTGATTAATTTAATATATACATATTTTTTTAAGCAAATTCGGGAAGGGTTCTCTTGCTAGTTTTGATTAGGTTACTAAACCTGCATACTAAATATAAAGTTTTATATATTAAAAATGTTGTCAATTTTTAAAAATTTTAATAATAACCCCTCATAAAATACGGCTGCTGATGCTGATAAAAAATATTTATATGATTTATAGGGTCGAAAAAGACCTTCTCAGCGTTACTAGTTTCCAAGTAAAATAATAATGCCTTTCCAAATTTACAATCCACAAAGTCAGTTTTATAGTTAAACATAGAATGAAGCCATAAAATTGTTGTTCTAAAAATTATAAAATATATTATTTTCCAAATTTATAGAATACCGATTAACAAAACTTTTTGGTTGGTATAACACATTTGTGTAGCAGAATACTTTATTCATAATTATAGTTTCAGTTTAAAGCTTTATAAATGTGAACTTTGTTTGTATGCCAGTATAACAGATTTTTATAGCAGTATAATTTATATATATTATTAGAAGCAACGTTATGGTTTTAATTTGTAACTTTTTGTTATACCAATCATCCGCTCTTCTAACCTTTTCTAATGTTATAAACTATACTAAAAGTATAACTAAAATGTTTGCAACCCTTATAGCAATCTTTATAGAAAGGAAAGGGGAACTTTTTATAATGGACTAAAATAAATGGGTTCATCCCTTAACGCCATAAAAAATGATTCATTTTCAATTGAGGGGACATGACACTGAGTGCCTTCTAAATGCTTGTCTATTCATCCTTGGTTACTCGTTTTTGCAGTTGTTTGTCATTGAAGTACGAGTATTTTGCGGAATTTAATTTAGTTGACTTTCATTTGCAGTGCTATGCAGAAAAAGAATGACAGGATAATAAATAGCTTGATTTCAATTGCTTTAGTTCAGTTTACAGTTTTTTTTTGTTTTTTGCTTTTTAAATAATGATTGTGGGTTTCAGCAATAGTTGAAACCAGAGTGCTAGATAGCTAAAAATCTGTTTTTTTATGCTAAACAAAGTAATTAGATGTAGAATATTTGTATACCCTTTCAGGGTATTTAAATTTTAGCCAGAAGTTTTCCACGCAGTGAAGGAGTCATTTTCAACCCTATAAACCATATTTATTCTTGATCAGCATCAACAGCCGAGTTAATCTAGATATATCTGGTAGAAAAACAAATTTACTATATTTTTTTTTTAATTTCATATTATAATATAGGGTTACATCGAATAAATTTTCAAAATTTGACTAAAAATTTAATTTGATTAGTTTTGAAACTTGTTAGCCCCTTTACAAGTAGCACAGAAAACCTTTCGGAAATGAAATTAATGTATTTTTTTGCGTAGTTATGATAACTAAAAAACATTGAACTACCCAAAAATATTATCATATAAAAATTTCGATTTAATATACCTGTAATACATATATTTTAGTATTTTTTAGTGCTATACAAACTTCAACAAGAAAGGAAGCTAACTTCGGCACGCCGAAGTTTATATACCCTTGCAGATAGAAATTCTATGACTAGGAATCCATACCATATAAATTATATATATTTGTGTTAAAAAACAATGAAGTAATACCTGCTTTCATTTCATTCACCTATACATATTATATTTGCAGCTTTTCATTCACAGATTTCCATTTTTCTTCTACATCAAACAATAGTTTGTATGGCACCTATGTATATGAAATAGTCGTCCGATTTTCATGAAATTTGACACAAAATTTAAGACTAATATAAAATGGCTACACCTCAAATTTGATGAAAATCTGTTGAAAACTGAAAAAGTTATAATTTTTAATTTTATTAATTTCTCGATCGTTCCTATGGGAGCTATATGATATAGTAGTCCGATTTTCATAAAATTTTATACAAAATTGTAGAGTATAGTAAAATGGCTATATCTCAAATTTGATCCAATTCTATTGAAAACTGAAAATGTTAAAATTTTTTTTGTAAAAATTTTCCGATCATTCCTATGGCAGCTATATGATATAGTCGTCCGATCCGGCCCGTTCCGACTTATATACGAGTGAGAGTATATAGAAGGCTAACTACAAAGTTTCATTCAGATAGCTTCAAAACTGAGAGACTAGTTTGCGTAGAAACGGACAGACGGACAGACGGACATGGCTAGATCGACTCGGCTGTTGATCCTGATCAAGAATATATATACTTTATATGGTCGGAGGTGCCTCCTTCACTGCGTTGCAAACTTCTGACTGAAATTATAATACCCTGCAAGGGTATAAAAAACCAATGATTTATATATATATTATGATTTGCAATAAAAATCTTAATCAATAAAATATAATATATTGGATTTGAGAACAAAGTTAACTCAATATTTAAAATTTTATTTTATTTTAAAATGTCAAAATTGTACATATTGGTTGTATATTTTAGATTTTATAAATAAACCCGACAGCTGCCAAAGGAACGATTGAACTAAATAGTTCAATATCAAAATTAGCTGCCTCTTCGCACTTGAAAATCTTTAATAATTAAAAAATACCCTAAAAAACTGTTTACCACATTGTATGAATAAATATATTAACAATTGCGAATTATCCCGCTGCTTTTACTTTTATAATTTAATTGCTAGTCAACAGGCACCGACGAAAACCAACCGGACACAATGTGTGGACATATGTACATATCTGTACTATTGCGTTAAAAAATAAATTGATGGGACTGTCTGCTCGGTGGCTTGCCAGAAAACCACAAACAATATTATACAAAAGTGAGGGAGGGAGGGTGGGTAGAAGGAAAAACTGGAGGACTGTTGATTGGAAAACTTAACACGCACATTAACACGATGCGAAAAATACAAATTTCGCCAGTGAAGCGGAAAATTAATGAAATAAAACTTAACCTCAAATTTCATAATAAATGCCTGGCAATTTTCTCTCTATGAGTGTCAAAGAGAGATTGCCAAAGTTTGGCATAAAACTTCCGGCCTTGTTTCCACACACACACACACAACAGAGGGAAACGCTTGCGGTTTTCCCATTCTACGCTTGGGTGAAAAAACCCACCTAGACCGGAGTCAACTTTATTAAAAATCACTTAAAAATAACCGAAAATAGCTGGCAGAGTAACGGCGATGGCCGCAAATGATGACAATGATGGTGCCAATGCTAATGATGAAGTTCGGGAAATGGGAAAGCTGTGAAGCTGGGAAACTGGGGAGCGGGAAACGAAGAACTCAAATGATGAGGCTGCTGATGATGTTGTTTGCTCGAGTCTCCCTTTTGGCGGCTGTGGGCGTAAATTTAGCATAATTCAGGCAACAGCTGTTGCCACAAACGATAAAGGCCATGAATGGGGAATACAGTCATCCAGAGTCTTCCCAGCCAGCCTCGATGCTGGCCGGAAGCTTACCAAAAACACACAGAAACACCACCCACCACCCCTTTTTCGGCATTCCGTTCCCAAAAATGCCACCCCGTTTCATCAACTGCTGCGAGAAAGTATATGGCAAATAAAGCTATTGGAATGTTTATAAACACAGAAAAATTTTTAGCACGACTTCATTTTTCAAATTCCAAGTTTCCCGCCCACGAAAAGGGAGCAAAAGCTAGCTGTGTGTGTTTTTGGGGTGTAAAGTCAGAGAAGTCAGAAGGAGAGTGGGAAAAAATTTGCCGGCAAGAAGTCAAAACCAGGGCCAAAGTCGTCGCTCGCAGGTGTTGCATTGAATTAATGGTGCAAATGGCATTTCTATTGCCTGCGAAATTGAGTTGCAATAAATATTTATGCAGTAAAGTGAAAAATTGGCAAAGCAAAAGACACCAGGGAAAACTGGAGGGAAAGCAAAAGCTTTTCGACTATATGTACGCAGTCTAAGTATGAATTTCGTCTGTCCGGGTAAAATGAATATTCACCATTATTTAACTTGATTTTTCAATCGCTCCTGGCCTGGCCCAGTCCGGATCCAGTTGTGGATCCCCACAGTCTGAGGACGCATCATTTCGAATGCGGTGCATATGGCCCGAAGGGTCTATTAATATTCATATATCGGCTGGCTGCCAAAGCCGACAAATCAAATGCAGCAGGCGCCAAATGCAAACGAAGTCTGACATGGCAAAGGCCAGGGAGCAAATTAAGAGGGTTTCCTAATATATGTGAATTGATTTAGCTTCTAAATCACTCGAATATTTTCACTTTCGATTAAATAGTAAGTAAAGAAAATTGTAAACCAAAACTGCGAGTATAAATATTAAAAGAAAATTGTTTTGCTTTCAACGAGTTTATAAGATTTCTATAAAGATC
Organism: Drosophila serrata; assembly: GCF_035046125.1. Classification (NCBI taxonomy): domain Eukaryota; kingdom Metazoa; phylum Arthropoda; class Insecta; order Diptera; family Drosophilidae; genus Drosophila; species Drosophila serrata. Next base: position 1,187,874 of record NW_028256998.1, read on the forward strand.
AAGATATTAAGACAAAGAAATCTGTCATTTTGAGTTCCAGCAGACAGTTTGAGATAGCTAAATCAACTTGACTCTTATTCCGAGAAAACAAATACATTTAAGTTCAGGTTCATATTGGAAAATTTCAAATGATATTTTCCACACTCAGCAGATCTTAATAGCCTGCCTTCCCGTGACTCTTCATATCATAAACCCTACGTTATTAAGCATTTCGCTGCTATAGACTTTCGTTTCAGCCCTTAGTTTGCATATGATTGGCAGGATAAGGGGAAGGAGAAACTGACAATGGCAGTTTCCCTTTCTCAAAAGGTTGGTCAAGTTGGATTCACTCTTACCGCCGACAACGAAGCCAACGATGTCGTTACCATTTTGTCTGCCATTACGTTGGAAAAAATCTGTCAATTACAAGCAAGGGAAGCGCAAAAGCATGTCGATCACGCAGCAGTCCAAGTCCACTCCGGCTCGGTTCAGTTCAGCTCAGTTCAGTTCGGTTCGGCCCTGCCCAATCCATATTCCAGACCCGTCTACGTATGTCTGTAGGCCGGTTTGGGGCAGGAGGCAAACAGGAAAGCAGGAAAAAAACAGGGAAACAAACAACCTCTAGAAGGAAGGGGAAGTTGGCCCTAAAGTGGTCGTGATGGGCAGGCCAAGTGTCTTGCAGGTAGTTTCGGCCAAGTCGGAAGGGAATGGCCATCGAAAAAGGTGGAAACAAGACCGCGACGGGTTGCATGTCCAATGTTTTGGGGTCGGTTGTCCATCTCCTCCCACTATCAATTATTCAATTTTTCCCCAATTTCATTTTAGGACTTGATCTAGTTTGGCGGATAAATAAATTCAATGGAAATCACACAGAGATTATTTGAGGGATTTATATATAGCAGTAACTTTAAAATAATAATAATAACTACCAAGGCAAATTTATATACTAAAGTCTGAGAGCACACTCTTTAAAGGGTATTTCAGGTGCTTTATCTATCTAGTTTCTTTGTCATGGCAACAGCAGTTAGTAATAACAAGAAAGTAGAAGAAAAATTTAATATTAAGTGAAATTTGAATATCAAATAGTTGAATTCAATTTTGCAGTTTTTACTCATTTTTGAACTAAACTTTGCTGCCACGGTTTGTTTTTCCAGCAAAAGTCTGACAAACCTGTCACAGGATTGTTCAACTAGAGCATGCCACTGGGCTAGAAAGATAATAGCCAAGAAAGTAATAGCAAAAGAAGAAAATAAACAAAAAAAAAATGTTTTAAGATCCGTAGAATAATGCAAAAATCTAAATAACTATGGAAATTTCGAAGCTGCTTCTCAACACAGAAAGTACTTGTTTAATTGTGCTAGAAATTGTTGAAATTTTAGAATGTAAATAATTCATGCTTAGTTTTTGGAATGTCCTATCGAAGACATGTACATTAAATTTAAGTTTTTATTTACCAATAGTTTAATTACAATTTGAACATACCTTTTTTTAATCTTTAGATCGTTTGGAAATTTAACAAAAGAAACATGTTTTTTTAATACATATTTCTTAAAGAAACTTGCATTTAATCTATAAAAATTCTTTATCAATATTTTACTCTCACTTTTATCCCAAAGTATCATTAATTTAATTTAATTAAAATTTTTAAAAACATAAAGGTTTATGTCTTAGTGTAGTTGCATACCCTCTAAAAAGCCTTTTCCCAACTCCGCCTCTGCCTTTGGGCCGGACTAGCTGTTAGGCCGGCGTTAGCTAGCAATAATGACGTGGCCCAGTGCCTCCATGGAGTCCCTCCTCCTCCATCCGCTCCATCGCCATTTGCCAGTCACTTGTGCGGCGCTTAGGGTCTGTCATCGCCGTGGGAGGGTCCTTCGTGGAAGGGGGGAGGAAAAAACAAAAAAAAAAGTGGAAAAAAAAATGAAAACCAAGAGAGAGAATCCTTTTCGCTCATCCTGCCATGCAGGCCAGAAGACCGGCCTGCTGTACCTATGTCATAGTCATAGCCATGGCGACGATATTTTTCTAGTGGCTGAAGCTTTTAATTGAATTTTCCGCTATTTACGGGCTACAAGAGACGCCTAAAGAAGCAGGGGGGTGGACAGGAGAGACAGAACTAGAAGAGGAGGCTCCGAGGAGGAACTGACAGGATGACCGTCCAGCCGGTTGCCTCAAAATATGGCTCTTAAAAGTTGAAGAAAAGCAAGAGTTGCCTGGCCAGACACATTCATTAATGAAGAAAGACTACGCGAGGACGAGGCAAATTTATTTGAAGTATATATCGCATTGGAAATATTTAAAGCCTTAAAGATACTGCCAAAATAAAGACTAAAGGTATAAAAAATAATTGAGAACTAGAAATAAAATTCATCATAAATCATAGTACTTAAAGAAAACTAATTTTTCCCCTGTGTACTTTGCTTTCACTAAAACCACAAGCTCCCGTTCTGGGATTTTTCTCCTTTGCCTTTCAAATAAAACCGAAAAAATTTGTAATATTGTGTGAAAAACATTTAAAGTGAAGCTGGGGGAGTGAGGACAAGGTGCTGGCAAGATACTTATTCCGCCCGTTGTTTTGAGTAATTATGGGTAAAAGTTTAATTTCCCCAAGAACGTTGGAAATGTTGGTAATTCACCGTGGGACCACCGACTGTCAAGGGAATATAATAGGCTTTTGCTAGCCATGGCAACTGGGAAATAAAAAAAATATATTTAACAAGTTGGCTTATTATTATGCCAGGAGTGGAAAAACAAAAAATATATTTCAACGTAAAAAAGCCAGGAAAGTCTAACCGAAATCCAGTTTTAAGCGAGAATGTATTTTGTCTCTGATTACTAAGACGACATCCGAGTTGTCAGATGTCTCTTAAATGTCCAATTGTTTTTCAAACCATTAAGGTAAGGGAAACCAAAGCCAGTAGCTCTAGGAATCTGCCAGCAGGCAATATTTTTTAATTTCCGAGTAAGGATTCGACATTGGTGACCACAAAAGCCACAAAACCCAGAAGGCACGCACATACATATCACTTAATAATAATCAAATGCACTCGATGAACATATATCTTAATTTTTGGCAATTGGAATTAGAACGTAAAAGCTTTAGAGCCACAGAGCTAAGCCAATCTTTACCACAACGATTGAAAATGAGTGTGAAAAGGACTCGGTAGATACTCTTACCAAAGAGATTTTTATACAACAATATATTGTAAGCAATAAAAAAAAGGTTAAAAGAAATGAACTTATACAAGACTTTGTTAAAATATTAAAAGGAGTTTTAATGTCGAAATAAAACCCTTTTATATAAACTTAAATACTTAAATACAGCTACAATAATTCATAGCTATTGCAACTTTATTTAAACTTAAATTGAAAAACTTTTGAAAGAAAGCATTTCCGAATAAAAAAAGCAAAGCGTACTCAAAACGATTCGGCAGCCTGGTTTACTTGTTTTACATTCATTATTATTATTTCTTTCCTTTTTTGTTGCTTGGTCAGTGCTGGGAGTACAGCAGAATTATTTGTGGGAGAAGCTGGAGCATTCGGTTGTCATCTCGTTGTCGTCTCGTTTGTTTGGTATTGTGCAAGTGCTTGCACTTTGTTTATCAGTTTTCGTAGCACAGACCTGTTCCTGAAGTGCTCCAGGATCTCCAGGAGCTGCGTCCTGGTCCAGCGTTTGCTGTTGTTGGTACAAAAGTACACGTAATTGGGCTAATGGATATTTGGGTACTAACACAATTTTGCTAATAAAGTTCGCAAACACACGCAGACAGATACGATGGGGGGACCGGGGGACCGCATCTCCAAAAGAGTGTGGCGGCAAAGGCAAGGACTCTTTGGAGCGGCCAGGACTTCTCGCAGGATAGCGACTGCTGCAGCCGTCTGGCTGTCTGCACTTTTTGTTTTTCCTCCTGCAGCTGCAGCAACAGCAACAGCAACAGCACATCAGCAACATTTTTGCCTATATTGGGCCATAAGTGCGTCTCTATGTTTTTGTTGACAACTCCTTACTGGCCGCACAAACACGGTCTCTCCCTGCACACACGCTGGAGCACAAATACCAACACTGCCGCAGAGCTGCACTCTGATTTACATAGCCATGGCTGTGGGATGTGGCATGTAGGTGGAAGGACGCAGGACGCAGGACGCAGGATGTTGGAAGCCATAGATTTAGCTTGACCATCGGAGCGTACAGACATGATGAAAAGTAATGGGGCAGTGTGGTCCAGGTATTCCAAGTATCTCAATAATTTGGGAACGGTTTGTCGTAAGTCAGAGAATTGAGGTTTTAATTAAAAAGGAAATAAACTATTAAGCCAAGGTTTTATTAAATGAATCAGAGGAAGTGATATTTATTCGTTCTGTATTCAAATAATATATATTTTTAAGCTAGAAAGCTAAGAGGCATCTAAGGTATTTTGAAACCAAAGAATAAAGTTCTTACTTTTGCTTAATGAGAAGCAGCGGAAATATAAACATTTGTATAAATATATAATCTATTGAAACAGTAGAACTTCAAGATTCCAAAAACCCATAATTAGTTATTTAATTCAACAAATAATATAATTAAAATATTATTTATCGAGAAAGATTTTAAACCAATGATCCTAAAGAAATTAGGACTTGCAATGATTGCATTGTCAATACACATACTAATCTTAATTGGAGATTCGATTCTAAATATATTGTGAGTTAAAGCCTCTTCCCCGAAATCTTATTTATTTTTTAAAAATATATAAATTCAAGTAAATTGTATGTTTTGTACATTTTATTTTACCAAAAAACTACTATATCCCAAAGTCCCAAAATAGTTAATAGTGCGGCACTGTGCCACAATTGACACGTTTATATTTCAAATGAAAATCGATCAAACCTCCGACAATTTGCCACTTTCTGATTGCACTTGCCAATTGTGGATTGATTTTGAGTCGCACGGAAATCAGTTGCAAGTTGGGACAGCACATCGGGGGACACATCGGGAAACATACATAGTTATGCACAGCCTCATTCCGCCAATCCTAGAATGATGATGATGGCACCCGACTTGGAGCCTTCTTGATGGCGTCTGCCGTTTACTTTCCACCACAGACTGTGGCTGATTGCCGCAAAAGGAGGTTGGGCGATATGGTAGATGGTGCGTGAGCAGTTTGCACTATGCCCAAGTTTGTTTTGCAGATGAGCCCGTGCGTATTTTGGGTTGAGAGTGTGGGGATACGGATACCCCGGTAGCCCCGGTAGTGTAGTACTCCATTGAAATTTCCCAAAAATTGCGGTGCAACACTCTCTGGCACTCTCTGGAGTATGTGTGTGCGTATATAGCATAGGTGGATGCATGTCCTTCGGTTGGCTTTGACTCAACTGGCTTGGCTCTTTCAACCACAAACAAAACCCATCCAAGCAGCTAAACTCATAACCCCACCTGCTCATAGCTCCTGCTCTCCTCCGATGCCATTTCCCATTTTGCAGTAGTTAAACTCAATTATTATGCAAAGTCAACAATGTCTATTTGAGCCACCAAAAAGGTGAAGTCGACTGCCAGGAGTAGAGCACAGCTGCACAGGAGTTGCAGGGGCAGAGAGACACAGAGACACAGAGGCATAGAGGACGAGGCAGTGGCAGGGACAAGTGGGAGCTGTATACCCATCACGACCAAATGCATTTAAATACATTTTGATTTGCAGTTAAAGTGAAAACTGGGAACATGTTCCCAGCTACGTGGTGCGGTTATCTTCAGTCTGGCATTCTCTTACCCCGGCAGAATGGGATTTCTCAGAGGCTTACAAAGTGGGTCTGCTCAGATGACAAATAATTTCTGCAGTTTTATTGAAAATGTTTGACTTTGGTTGCTCCGTTGCTCCGACAATTTTCCCAAGCTTGAGAAAAATATGGCAAACGGAGGAAAAGTTCGTTTTCGGTGCGCATGTATGTACATATATGTGTTTATTCTGCAAATTGGTGCGTTTTAAATTAAAAACTACTCGTAAAGTTTTTGGGTTCTATGCAGAATCGGTTTATATTAATATTTGGAGAATCCGTTCTCTGGCTTAAATATAGCTAATGATGTGCCTTCTTTTTCTTCGAATCCAAGCTAGAGGAGCGATCTGCGATGTGGAAATTGGAATCCACAGGCGAAGTTCTTTTACTCCCACTGCCGTTTGTCGTACTTTTGCTAACAATAAGTTTTTAAGTAGTTTGACATTTGAACTTGCATATACTTTTTGAGCGCAATAAAAATGCGCAGCTATCCGGAAATAAGAGACGCAACAAAACAAATAAGCAAAAGGCACAAAATGGTGCCCGCACTTCCGTCTCCGCCTCCGCTCCGGTCTGTGTCTGTGTCCTGGCGTCTTGATGGTGGAAAGGGCAAAACTTTGTCAGCGAAAAATTGCGGCGCAGTTTATTGCAAAAGTTCATTACAGTGCAAATGTTGCCAGTCGCTGGCTTGGATGCGGGGGAGGGGGGTAAAGGAAGGCGGCCAGGCAACGCCTTTAAGTCCTCTTTGTCTTTTCAGTTGTTTAATTATAAAGTGCGAAAAATGCTTGCATACTTTTCGGCTGTCTGTGACACTGATGAAGAGCAGGTGATGCAGCCAGCCACCCTCCTCCTCCGGATCCTTTATTTTTTTTTTAGCTATTTACTCCATGAGTAGCGGGCTGTGGCAAAGTTGGCAACTAATTTGCATTTTCTCATCAACGCAGCCCGCCTGCATAACTAATATGAGGCGAGGCAAGCAGATTGATGGGGTGGCAGAGAGATGTGCAGGGCTTAAAATATTATAAATAGTTTGGATGCGATTTTGCATAGTTTTGCAGAGACTGCGACGACCCTGGGATACGAGGAGGGTTCTAGACTGGCGACTGGAGACTGGAGACAGAGCCAGAATAAGCCTTGGCCGGGCATTAGTGCACACGTCAATCATACGACATGTGGTCCACAGCAAAACTGGGCAATTTATCATTTAATGTGGTGGATGAGGCTCGGTAGATTTTGCACACTTGATAAATGAAGATGTCACTTTGGTTTCGTGGGCATTTCCCACAGATTTAGGCTTTCCCTTTTTTTTCTATATTTCGGTTTTCGGTTTGGTTTTATGGTCGATTTATGCAAATGAGCGAAAAGAATTTTCCATTTGTAGTTTCCAGCTTTCGCATTGTTTTTTTTTCTCTCTTCACTAATAGAATGTCATCCTGGGTTTTGGGATAAAGGTGTTTCACAGGGAGCAAAAAAGGTGTTGATTAATGATGAATTCGGTCAAAAGAAATGCCGAACTGTGCGAGTGATTGAAATATCTTAAAAGCTGATTTATTTTGGGGATTAAAACAAGTAAATTGAAATGGTAAAAAACAAAAGAAATAAATAAATTAATTAAGTAAATTAAATAAGGAAAATTATGGGTGAAAACTCTGTAGTTTTTACTTGGTCAGCTGTCAACCAAAGTTTATCACATTTCTGTCACTGCGATTGAATTTATTTATTATTTTATTCCATCACACACAATCCCTTTGGCTGCAAACTTAAATCTTTATTAAATGCGTGTTTTCATAAAAATTGTAAAATCCACTTCGTGGGATTGTCACAAACAACAAAAAAAACCAAACAATTCGCTTCGTAAATCAATTTCCCGCTAACAAATGGTCAAGCCTTTTCCCTTTTTTAATTGATATCCCATTTTTCGCCCAGCGAGCTTTGTTTTGCTCTGCTTTTGGGTTAAATAAAATATTCATTTCTCTTAGGCCGATTTCAATTTAACGGTTCGCGTTTATAAACTCATAACTTTTATGGACTAATTTGTGATGGCTGCGTTTCGCCCCCGCTTAAGTGGCCAAAAACCTGCCAAAGTAAATAAATGTGACCCTAAAAAGTTTACGATTTATACGCGACTTTCGCCGACTGTCGACTGTCGGCTGTCGGCTCCCAATAACTTTTGGCCAACAGTATTTTAACGCTAATTAAATTTCCAAAAACCAAATCATCGTCGACGGCAATAAGTCATGCATACCAAATGAATTGAGTTTTTGCGGATCTCATCAATTTTTCGTTGCTTTCCTTCATACCCAGAGCCCTAATTTCGGTTTTGTTTTTATTTATAATTTCCCCCGGCTTTCCTCAATTGTTTTTATATAATTTATTGCGCTACATGCTCGATTGGCCCGACAGTAGTCGGAGGAAAGAGGCAAAAAAAAGGTCTTAGAACAACAGGTGTCCCAGGCAATCAAAATGCCATGGCATACACTAATCAGCTTGAGGACATGCGGGGAATGTCTCAAGTAAGCAGGTGACCTTTTTGTTATCAAAGGATTACACGGATGGGTTCTCTATAAAAAGGTTTGTGCACTTAATTTAACTATAGTTTGATTCTACTTTAAGTTTCTTATTTATACTCTTACCATTACCGCACTAGATAATTATTAACTTCATCTGTAAACTTTTCTTACTTCACAATCATAATTAAACTATTGTAGAGTAGAAAATCCTTCTCATGCATGATGGTGCCAGCATGCCTCTCGTACCCAGCACCTAAGCACACACACACACATAGAGGAGGCAAGTGTAACAATGAAGTGGAGCAGGCACTTGAGGAAAGCACTTGCACACAGAGAGACAGGGAGAGAGAGAGAGGGAGAACATTGGCATAAGTACCGCTCAAGGCGGTTACAAGGAAGGCGGATTCCGCCGCCCATCGCTCCTGCCACTTGCCCCGTGGCCATATCTTTCACACGCTGTTTATATTTGCATACACTTAACCTGCGGCATGGCTTCGTGTATAAATGTTTTTCCTGGCCTCCTAGTTAGCGGTATAGGCGGAGATTTGTTTTTACAACTTTGTTGTTTCTTTACCTCACCGTATATACATATATACATAAATACTTGACGATAAAGGTATATGTATGTATATATCTATCTGAGTAGGTGCCACAGAAATCTCAAGGAATTTGTAATCAATTGGAATGGTGTCAAGAAGTATGCTAAAACATTATACTTATCTTTCACCTTGCTAAATAAAAGATATTTGCAATGAATTTTGAATTGAAATATTACAAATTCATACTTTGAACAACATTGTGGAATTGATGTTAGTTATTTCTGTACCCTAGCTTTTTAAATTGTACTTTGTAAACAAAAGAAATTAGCTTTAAAAAGCTTGAGAATAGAAATGGGAAAAGAGTCTTAGGCAAGATTTCTTGGAAAATTAACCCCAGACTTTATTACAACTAAAAATAATGTCTCTTTAACATTAAAATTTAGTATTGATCATTAATATTACATTCCATTTTATGCATGGCATTTAAATTTTATTTATTTAGCTCCAAAATCAATGCTTTTTAGATTTCTATTACTCTTAGGCCGCAAAGTCGATTAAAAATGGATTTGCAATCATTTTTGATCTCTAGGAAGATATCTTTCTCATGATGATAGGTACAAATCGAATTAGAGCACAAGTAAGCCCAAAAAGCACCAGAGTGGCATGAACCTCTTCCCTCGAGCGATCCATTCTCTTCACAGATTCCATGGTCAATGGGCGAAACATAATGACTGCAACTGTACAGACTTTTATGAATTGATAAAACATTGATATTTCTACTTACATCAAAAAGCAATTTGGAAAAGATCGAAATGCTTCGTTAGTTACTAATACAAATAAACTGAAACAAATGAGTTTTTGGAATCACTTTGACAAGCCCGAAAAATGTTGACAGAAAAAGGAAGGACTTTATGATTTAAAATTAATTATTTGCAGAAACAGACTTTTAATCTGGTAAACAACGATTTGTTTATAAGGTATTGTACTTTATTTATTTGGATAATGGATCCTAGTGTTCAGAATTGACTTGATTTCCTTTAGAAATTGAAGAACAGTTTGAAAAACTTCGTAAAATACATCCTAAAATTGGTTAAGCCGATATAATCATTAAAGGGTTAAACCTCTCTAAAAAGTTTGTATTGAAATTATAACCAAAATCATAAATGGAGTGACGTTATTCACATGAAGTGGGAAAAATGTAACCTTTTTTATTAGTTTGTTACCTTAACAATACCTAGTATAATCCTCTTGTTTTTTTGTACCCATAACAATTCAGTCCCTTTCAATTGCACAATTGAATAATTTACACTTCACAGGCCGGTTTGCCAAACGGCTTACGTAATTTCAATCGGAGTTTTTTTGATTTATGTACAAAAATTTGAGCTCTGTTTGGGAAAAACCAATCACATGTGCGAATTTTGTTTACTTTTGTTTTCTGTGCTCCGCGGAATGCGGTTATGTACACGGTAGCTGCCTTTTTATCTGTTGCACTCACACATGTACAGGTAAGGGAGTCGCACCTGGATTGGGATCAGGACATTTATCACAACCCGTCAGAATATCAAAACGCCAGCGAAGCCACTTTCTCCCTTTCGGTTTTCGGGGGAATGGAAAGCCAAAGGTGAGTGTGCCGCTTCCCATTCTCGGCTCGGCCTCTGCGCCAAAGGAAAATATTTACACAATCAATTGAATTTTATTGTAAAATTTATTTTTATGAATTATTAATGACCTTTTGCCCTGCGTCGGAGCCAATACGGCAGAGTCTATACGTCTTATCTGTATCCGTTCATCTGAATATCTACCGCTCAAGATTGCGGCTTTTTTATTATTATTTTGTTTTCTTTTTTTGTTCTTGGACGATAAATAATCGATAGCCGATGGGTTACTAAAATATTTCGGTTATTTGTGTAAATATCTTAGCAATTTGCGGTTGCTCCTTTAAGATGTGTATGTTGCACACACCTGTGTGCCTCATGTATAAATTTTAAGAGTTGTTTTCATTCATCGAGCTACAGAAATTAAATCGAATATATTTGCACGACAATTTGCTGGGCAGCATCTGCTGGTAAAAGTTTTAACAGCCTGAAGGCTCTGCTGGCTTTCTAAAAACACAGTTCTCGGCAGGAAGGACACCTTCATTTTCTATTCTGAATACTTCAGTGTGATTAATGCTGCAGGCATGGAGAATGTGGTGAAAAGGACCTTCCCTAATTGATGCAAATTGAAAAGAGTTGATAATGGAAATGAAATAGGTTAGGAAAAAAAAATTATTTACTACATTTTGTGGGATTCATTTTGGTGAATCAAATTGCAAATTGCTTAAATTTGTACATTAAATTGTTATGAAGTGTCTTAATGAAAGTTGAAGGATAAATGTTACTCTGTATTTCTAATTCTTTGTTGCAAATGAAAGCTAAAAACGCAATCTAAATAGTAGTTCTATTTAAATGTTTTTATACTTTGGGGCCTTTTAAATTTTTAATGGATAATCAACCTATTTGAATTTTTATCTACAGATCTATATTAATTTTATATTATAATGTATACAATTTAACCTTAACTCTTAATTGAGTTTAAACTCTTTTTTAAGCAAAAGTAATCGCTAACAGCAAACTTACAAAGCTCAAAATAAGTACTCACTCAACCTTAGAGTGTGCTCTTTAGTAAGCATTTTCACTCATCTCCCAAAGAGAATACTTTCACTTAACTCAAGTGCAATCTCGGACTAAGCTAAGAGTTTTTGTGAGAATATCTCAAAAACTAGAACTCACTCAACAGCAAAACTTCCATCTCTTAACACTCAAAAGTTCTCAAATTCCCGAAGGATTTTGCCCTCTGGCATTCAGTTCTCTGAAGCAAAGGACGAGTCCTGGACTGTCTCTTCGTGTGTTTTCCCGAACATTGAAATTCACCACCAAAGAGCACAACGCACGAGTCCTTTGCTCTTTGCGCTCTCCTTAAAGCTCACTCAACGGAACCTCGGGAAGCTTTGAGTCACTCGGTTTTAGCCGCTGAATCTAAAAAATATTTGCAAAATTTTTAGTACACAACTAAAGACACAGATGATATCATACTCTCTTTGAATGTGTGTGTGCAGCACGTGAAGTTTTATTTATTTATTAAATTTATTTTTTCACCTCTTTCCTGGCTCTGTGCTGCGAAAGGTGGAAGCTTGCTCTCCACTCTTATAGTTTTTTTTTTACTTTGCTTTGTTTTTATTGGCATAAAGCACAAACGGAGTTGGTTTTACTTTTTATCTGTGTGTGGATTTTTGCTACTTTTTTTTGTTTTTGTTGTTGTACCTTCAGCCTCGAATTTGATAGATTGAATTTTGCTGAATTGAAAAGTAGA